>NC_091953.1:79810435-80442008 GCF_031021105.1 Erythrolamprus reginae
GGATTAAACAGGTCAACAACAATCAACTTATTTTTATTTACAAATTAATTCTAAACATTTAACTCCTAAGAGCAAAACTCAGTATGTCTCTACTCTTGGACTGAGTTTTTAAAACTGGGGCTCATGGGAGCAGTAAGGGGGTGGTAGCTATTATTATGCTAATTATAACTCAGTCTCTACCAATAGGATTGGTACATTACCCATGTTGGACTCTCCTTCCAGATGCAGTGGAGAATATCCGAAGGCACGGGGTGAGTTACCATCTGTATGCTGATGATACTCAGCTATACATCTCCACCCCGTGTCCATTCAGTGAAGCAGTGGATGTGATGTACTGGTGTGTGGAGGCTGTTGGGGTCTGGATGGGTGCTAACAGACTCAAGCTCAACCTCGACAAGACGGAGTGGCTGTGGGTTCTGCCTCCCAAGGACACTTCCATCCATCCATCCATTACCCTGGGGGGGGACCTCTGACCACCTCAGAGAGGGTCTGCAACTTGGACGTCCTCCTTGACCCACAGCTGACCCTGGAACATCATTTGTTGGCTGTGGCAAGAGGGGCGTTTGCCCAGGTTCACCTGGTGCACCAGTTGCGGCCCTATTTGGACAGGGAGTCTCTATTCACAGTCACTCGTGCCCTTATCAGTGATCACCTCGAGGTTTGACTACTGCAATGGGGCTACCTTTGAAGAGTGTTTGGAAACTACAAATTGTCCAGAATGTAGCCGCACAAGCAGTCATGGGATTACCCAGACATGTCCATATTTCTCCAACACTCCACGGTCTGCACTGGCTGCCAAATGGACTCAATTCAAAGTGTTGGTTATGACTTATAAAGCCCTACATGGCATGGGACCAGATTACTTACATGACCGCCTCCTGCCGCATGAATCCCAGTGACCAGTTAGGTCCCACAGAGTCGGCCTTCTACAGGTCCCGTCAACTAGACAATGTCACTTGGCAGGACCTAGGGGAAGACCCTTCTCTGTGGGGGGCCTGGCCCTCTAGAATCAACTCCTCCCAGAGATTTGCCCCCACCCTCCTCACCTTCCGTAAGAGTCTAAAGGCTCATCTATGCCGCAAAGCCTAGGGTCATTAGATTCTACGCCCTGGCCAATGAATGTATAATAGGTTTGTTTGAATGGGTATGTGTGCATGTTAATAGGCCTTTTAGTTTCTTTTAAAATGTAATTCTTCATTTTAATTTAATTATTATATCTCGATGTATACTGCTTTTATATGTTGTAAGCTGCCCCTAGTCTTCGGACAGAGATGTCATATAAATTTTAATAATAATGATAATGATGATGATGATGATACCAATAATGTAGAAGAAAAGATGAGAAGGATAATAATGCAGCCATGCCGCATAAGTAAATATAATTAGATATAAGATGGTACTGTGGGAATTAGGTGTTCAGCAGAATGATTGCAAGGGGGAAAATTGTCTCTATGCCTAGTTGTTTTGGCATGAAAGCCATGTAGCAGCATTATTGAAAAGTTTGTGTTCAGGATATGAGAGGTCTTTAGACATTTTCTTAGCCCCTTTCCCATCCATTTAGTATCCAGTTCCTCAATGTAAGGCAGACTGGTTGCAATTATTTTTTCTGCATCCTGTTCTGTCTGGGTGCCCCCAGACTTCAACACCAACTGGAAAAAGCAGCCAGACACGCTGGTAAAAGCAAAAGCACTTTATAGTTTGAAAAATAAACACAGAGAAAAACCTGTTCTTCCCAACAGGCAGGCTATGAGACTTCGCAGCAGAGTCCTGATGGCCAGACAATACAGCAGACTTCTTGCTGGCACACCCACCACTGTAGAGAATAAGACCCACACCTTTTCCCCCCAAGGTTTCAGTATTCAAAGTCACAAACCAGAATTCCAAGATGCCAAAGATCACAGCCAGGTCCCAGGACTCCCAAAGATAATACTCCACAAGCCAGGAAGGGTGGGTCTGCCTTTTCAGCCTTTCCAGAGAGCACCACACCCAAACCCAGCTGTTGCCTCTTTAGTGCTGAAAGTACCTGGCTAATTGTCCCCTTCGTTGTGTTGCTCTTCTCTGCCGGAGATCGATGATTGCTTGTGCATTTTCATCTAAGGAATCCAAGCTGCTTGCTGGGGAGAGCTCCCCCTCGGGGGACTCTGGCTGTCCTCCCTCTCCCTCAGCCTGAGATTCCTTCTCCCCGTCTGTCTGAACCTCCTGTTCCTCATCCTCCCCCTCTGAGCAGGAAGCCGGCAGAGGATCAGCCGTTCCCTGAGGGGCCTCAGACGGAATCACAACACATCCTAACTATCCAAGTGCAGTGATTCACTTAACAATGGCAAGAAAAGTTGTAAGAGGAGACAAAAATCACTGAACAAATGTTTCACTTAGCAACATCAATCTTGGGGTCAACTGTGGCTGTAAATTGAGGACTACCTGTAAATAAATAGATATCAAATTGGTGGGAAGGTAATAGCACTCCATGACCTCATGCTGGCCACATGACCACAGAAATGACTTCACACAGTGCTGGCCCAATGGCCTTGAAATGGAGATAAACACCCCCCCTCCTAACAACAACTACTAGAGAAAAATCTACAGGGACTCCTTTTTACCTTTTTTGGCAAAAAGATACCTACAAGAAAACAACCAAGCTCAGCACACAACCATAACGTTCAATCCTGAACAATATATGTTTTCTAATATTAGAAGTAAAAAAGCATTTTAAAAAAATATTAACACACCATTTGAACAAAACAATGTGGTTATTTGCATTAAAACTAAACAGGTAATCTTGCTCAATATCCCCTATCAAATCTTATTTACTGCAACATCCTGTTATTTCTGCCAAACCTAACATTTGAGAAGTTAGCTAGTTAGCTAGCCAATGTAACACAATATTTTTAAACAAAAAATATGCACATCCCTTTTTCATAAATTCATTCTTATTCTTTTAAATTTTTAATACAATAATTCTGACATAACACTAGTTTGTATGCTATTGAATTCATTAAAAATGTTCTCAACTATTTAAATAAAAACTTACCATGTGGTTGTTTAGATTATTACTGTATGAAAAGCAGATATCTGTAAGGCTATTGTTGTTACAACATTCAACAGTACCATCAAGTCTTTTAAAACCTAAGGACAAAGGCAAAGGCAACATTATATTTTCAGATATCATAGATACGCTAGTCTATAATGTACTAAGAACTCAACCATCACCATTTCCTTCAGAGTTTGTATCTATGTGTATGTGTGGGGTTTTCTGTATGTGTACATAGCCACAGTCCCAATGATAATCAGAAATAGCTAAAAGTATCCATCAGTATCCATTTCCAGTGACTATTTCCCATTAATCTTTCTAAAAATACTTTGATATAAAACAATAACATGTAGGACAATACTAACATCTATTGTGGGGGTGGACTACTGAAGAAGTTGCAAGACAGTCATTTACAACAGTGCACAAGTCTCTTTGACAAGTAATAGATATGTTCTGAAATTTATGCTGTCCTTATATGACCTGACAGTGCTGTGAGGAAAGCCAAGCCAAACTCTCCGAATTCATCAGCTTAGATTCTGCTCCAGAGCAAACATTGCAAAGCTATTATAGGGCTTCTTCTGGAATTACCAGCAGAGTTGCTGCTCCTTGGTGAAAACTACTTCAATCCACTGTTATTTAATTTAATTTAATTTATTAGATTTGTATGCTGCCCCTCTCCGAGGACTCGGAGTTTAGTTTCCTTACTAAAGCATTGGCTAACTTGCTTTCCTTTTCTCCATCTTTTCACAAATATGAGTGTTGAGAGGTAAAAAGCAGAGAAAGGGAGCATTGGTTGATTTACATTTTTGCAATATTCCATTGGCTAGTTCAAAGGAATGCTGGCAAACTCAAGTAAATGCTCAACACTCACCTGGCAGCTGCCATGTGTTTGAATGATGAAGCCAAAAACTTAGATTAATTTCCTAGGAAAGAGGTTACCTGGGAGACTGGAACGTAGGAACAGTCCAACAAATTCACAATATTATTTTGCACTAGCAGGCTCTAGCTCAAGAGTGTCAAACTTGATTTCATTGAAGGCCATATCAGGGTTGTTTGAGTTGCCACCAACCTCGGACGTTTGGTGGGGAACATGGCTGGTGGGGGGTGATGCCAGGGTAGGTGGGCAGATATAGTCATGGTGGGCATGGTCATGGTGGGCATGGTCATGGTGGGCATGATCACAGGACTCATGTCGGGGAGGGGCACCTGGGTGGCCAGGTGCTAAGGCAGGACTTCCCTGAGACCCTCCCTCACTCTCATTATACAGGTAATCCCTGAGTTACGAATTTAATAGAACCTGGCAATTAAATTCATAAGCCAAGGATTTGTTTGATTGAATCATGTTAAATAAACATGATCACTCTCTGCTTTCCCCAATGCATTTGTTAATCGAATATGCATGTCATTAAATGCACATGACATGAGGTATCTCAGAGTGAGGAAGGGATTTGGGGCTAGTCCTGGAATAGGCCAGCCAAAGCCTCTCCCAATCCAATGAGATACCTCATGCTCCCCTGGGGTCCCAACAATTGCTTTCCTGCCTGCTGCATCTCCACAGAGTGGGCCTGCTTTGCTAGTGTCCAGTATTCCATTTACTCCTCCCAACCTCATTTCCCATGGATTACTTATTTTTTGAAGATCTCAAGAGCTCCAGAAGAGGGTGGCCCACTAGCAGACAAGCCAAAGTGTTTTATTCAGATGAAGCTGTAAGAATGTGAAATCTAAGGAAAACATTCTCACCAGCTTCTGATAAAACACTTGGAGCTGTGTGGTCAGCAGGCCTCTGGTAGTAGAAAAGGCCTGGGGAAGGCCACAGTAACCTCCCACTTCAGGACAGCTTCAGGGATTGAAGCTTTAGCAGCAGCCAATCAATAAGGAACTTGCTTCATTTGTCTCATTGGACTGAACTGCAAGTCCTTTGTTGATTCCCTGGCATGCCCCAATCCCCGAAGCTGCTCATTCAAACTAGCCACTCAGCAGTGATCCAATCCAGTTACTATCCCAACTCCAGTTGACTTCCATTCACGCATCCCCAGGTGCTGGTGAGATGTCTTTGATTCCCAGGGAAAATAATATTATGATTGCAACCCCACACTATCTCTATCTCCCCCCTCCTGCTCCCACAGCCTGGCCAGCCACAGCTGTGGCAGCCCTGAAGTCTCACATTTTAAAGATGGCTCCAGGGCTGACCCTAGGGCCAAACTAAGCCCGCAGACTTCCATGGGAGAGAAGCTAGTCTTTTATTCAGATAGGGAAAGCTGTTTTCCCTATATCTCATGTTTTTACAGCTTCACAGGCTTCTGAATAAAAAACTTTGGCTTCTCTGCCACATGAGTCAGCATCTTCTGGAGCTCTTTGAAAAGAAAAGACAGTAAAGCCATGGGAAAGGGATTGGAGCAGTAAGTGGAATATGGGACACTAGCAAACCAGGCACAGTCTGTGGAGAGGGCCAAATGAACCTCAATGGGCCAGATATGGTCAGTCCCATGGAGGCTCCATTTTGGCCTGTAACAGGCAGAGGGAGGCCTCTGAAGGCCCACGTGGAGCCTCCAGACCACAGAGGCTTCATTTTGGCCTGCAATAGCTCAGGGGAGGCCTGCAGAGGGCTGAATGGAGCCTCAGAAGGCTGCATCCATTTCAGCCAGCAACGGGCCGGGGGAACCATTGGCAGAATGCTGCAGGAAGTCATCCAGGCTGAAAACAGGTCACAGGGGGCCTTGTGCAGCCCCCTGTGCACCATTTTCAGTAGCAAAGGCATCATAGGTTGGTCCTATTTCCAGGCTAACTCCACGGGCCAGATCTAAGCACTGTACAGGCATCATTTGGCCTGTGGGGCTTGTGTTTGACACCCCTAAGCTAGGTGTTAAGATGACAGAGGGAGATTCATCTGTCCCACTTGCCAAGGAGACACTGCTGCAGCAGGTAAACTAAATCCATAAAACTGGACAATTTAGCTGGTAAGTATGAGTACACATTTCATCTCAGACAAAACAAATATATTGAGCAACCATTAATAATTTTGAATTGAAATAACCATCTGATTAACAGATAGACAAATGTAGTAATTGATTTAACATTTTAAATCAAAATGTGTAGTTTTTAAAACAATTGTTATATGATTATGCTAGACCTTACTTTTGAAGAAGAATTCTCTTCCCAAATGGGAATACTCTTTAAGACAGTGAATTAACAATAATTATTTTTTTTAAATCTGGCAATCATATAAAGCAGGTGATTCTTCAGTTATACTTCAGAGCCCTTGGAGAGGGGTTGCATATAAATCCGATAGAGAGAGAGAGAGAGAGAGAGAGAGAGAGAGAGAGAGAGAGAGAGAGAGAGAGGAGGGAGAGAGAGAGAGAGAGATCATAAAAGTACAATTAGATGCAATCTAGAAACAATTTACTTCTGATGGAGAAGCTTAGCTGCTGTAGTACTGATGATTTTATACAATAGCCATTTTGTGGCTTCTGATAGATCTTTCCCAGGCAGGCATTCCAATCTTCCACACTATAAACTGAGCAATCTTGCAGACTAGTGACAAGGTCACCAACAAAAAGACCTCTAGGACCATTAGCGGGAGAATCCTAAAAAAAGTGGGGGGGGGGAAATCATCAATCCTGGACTGAAAATCACCTAGTTTTGTTTTGTTGGCACAGTAGTTTAACAATGTTCTGAAGAGGAATGAGGAAAGCAAACTTTCCTTTTAACAAACCAGTGCAGTATGGAGGGGGGAAAAGTGTTTTCTCTTCTGATTATTCTGGCCATCCAGATTGATAAACAGTGATAAGCACTAAGTAAAACAATATGAATATTTATTTCAAGATCAGTAACATACTCTTGATACAAATGTGATTTTTCTAAGTATCAAATCTTTCCCTTTTTTCCCTTTTTTATTTTTCTCCATCTTCTCACATACAAATTTAACTAATTTAACATGTACCATATTTTTCGGTGTATAGGACACACCAGTGTATAGGACGCACCTAGATTTTCGAGGAGGAGAACAAGGAAAAAAGTAATCTGAACCAAATGTTGTAATATTAAATAGTAATAGTAGAATAGAATAGAATTCTTTATTGGCCTAGTGTGATTGGACACACAAGGAATTTGTCTTGGTGCAGATGCTCTGTGTACATAAAAGAAAATATAGATTTGTCAAGAATCATGTGGTACAACACTTAAAGATTGTCATAGGGTCAAATAAGCAATGAAGAAACAATCAATATTAATAAAAATTGTAGGATAGAGGCAACAGGTTACAGTCATACAGTCCTAAGTGAGAGGAAATGGGTGATAGAAATGATGAGAAAAAAACTAGTAGTAATAGTAGTGCAGACTTAGTAAAAGGTTTGACAGTGTTGAGGGAATTATTTGTTTAGTAGAGTAATGGTGTTCGGGAAAAAACTGTTCTTGTGTCTAGTTGTCTTGGTGTGCAGTGTAATAGTAACCTCTCCAGCAATGAGGGGGTGGGTTTGTGGCTCCTGGTGTTTTCTGTGGGAAATGTCTCCCTTCTTTCCTTCCTTCCCTCCCTTCCTCTCTTTCCCTCCCTCTCTCTTTCCCTTTTCTTTCTTTCTCTCCACTTCTCTCTCTCTTTTCTCTCCCTCTCCCCCTTTTTGCTCTCATTTGTTTCTCTCTCTCCCCCTTTTTGCTTTCATTTCTCTCACTTTCATTTCTGTTTTTCTCTCTTTCCTCTTCCTCTCCCTTTTTCTTTTTCTCCCCTTCTCTCTCTCATTTGTTTCCCTCTTCTCCCTCTTTCATTCTCTCTCTCAATCTTTCCCTCATTTCTCTCTCACTCTCTCCCTTTTGTTTTTCTCTTCCTTTTCCCTCTCTTTTTCCTTCTCATCCCTTCTCTCTCTAGAAACATAGAAACATAGAAGTCTGACGGCAGAAAAAGACCTCATGGTCCATCTAGTCTGCCCTTATACTATTTTCTGTATTTTATCTTAGGATGGATATATGTTTATCCCAGGCATGTTTAAATTCAGTTACTGTGGATTTATCTACCACGTCTGCTGGAAGTTTGTTCCAAGGATCTACTACTCTTTCAGTAAAATAATATTTTCTCATGTTGCTTTTGATCTTTCCCCCAACTAACTTCAGATTGTGTCCCCTTGTTCTTGTGTTCACTTTCCTATTAAAAACACTTCCCTCCTGAACCTTATTTAACCCTTTAATATATTTAAATGTTTCGATCGTGTCCCCCCTTTTCCTTCTGTCCTCCAGACTATACAGATTGAGTTCATTAAGTCTTTCCTGATACGTTTTATGCTTAAGACCTTCCACCATTCTTGTAGCCCGTCTTTGGACCCGTTCAATTTTGTCAATATCTTTTTGTAGGTGAGGTCTCCAGAACTGAACACAGTATTCCAAATGTGGTCTCACCAGCATTCTATATAGCGGGATCATAATCTCCCTCTTCCTGCTTGTTATACCTCTAGCTATGCAGCCAAGCATCCTACTTGCTTTCCCTACTGCCTGACTGCACTGTTCACCCATTTTGAGACTGTCAGAAATCATTACCCCTAAATCCTTTTCTTTTGAAGTATTTGCTAACACAGAACTGCCAATACAATACTCAGACTGAGGATTCCTTTTCCCCAAGTGCATTATTTTACATTTGGAAACATTAAACTGCAGTTTCCATTGCTTTGACCATTTATCTAGTAAAGCTAAATCATTTACCATATTACAGACCCCTCCAGGAATATCAACCCTATTGCACACTTTAGAGTCATCGGCAAATAGGCAAACTTTCCCTACCAAACCTTCCCCTATGTCACTCACAAACATATTAAAAAGAATAGGACCCAGAACAGACCCTTGTGGCACACCGCTTGTAACCTGACTCTGCTCAGAATACTCGCCATTAACAATAACTCTCTGATGTCTATGCTTCAGCCAGCTGCAAATCCATTGAACTATCCAGGGATTAAGTCCAATCTTCACTAATTTATCTATCAGCTCTTTATGTGGAACCATATCAAAGGCTTTGCTGAAGTCCAGGTAGGCAATATCCACGGCACCACCTTCATCCAACACCTTTGTGACATAGTCAAAGAAATCAATGAGATTAGTCTGACATGATTTGCCTTCAGTAAAGCCATGCTGATTTGGGTCCAATAAGTTATTGTTTTTTAGGTGCTGATTTATCCTCGTTTTGAGTAGAGTCTCCATCATTTTAACTACAACTGATGTCAAGCTAACTGGCCTGTAGTTACCAGCTTCTTCTCTACTGCCCTTCTTGTGAATAGGCACAACACTGGCCATTCTCCAATCCTCAGGAACTTCTCCTGTTAACAAGGATTGGTTAAACAAATCAGTCAGGGGGGTAGTAATGACAGATCTGAGTTCTTTAAGAACTCTGGGGTGGATGCCATCTGGACCCATTGCCTTATTTATCTTTAATCGTTCAAGTTCTTCTAAGACATCGGCTTCTAAGATCACTTCCACTCTCATTTGCTTGTTCTTCCACTCCCCCGTTCTTTCCCTCCATGAGTTTCTCATTTTTCTCTTTCTCCTTTTCTCTCACATTCCCTCACCCTCTCACTTCCATCCCCCATCTCTTTCCCTCCGCCTCTGTCTCTCTGGGGACGAGCCAGCAGCCTACCCTACTTCTTCTTAGCTTGTCCTCTGAGGATGAGTGGGGCGCGTGGCATCCAGCCAGCGGAGGAGCCTGCGGGGCAGCTTTGATTATCCGGCAGGACGGGGCTCGGCTCCATCAGCCCCCACCCTAATTTCCCACCTTTGGGGGAGCCTTTGAGAGGGTGCAGTAGTTGGCGAAGGCACTCTGAGCAGTGGGCGCCAGCTGCAGAATTCCAGAGCTGAGGCAGCTTTGCTCGGAGCATATTTGCAGCTGCTGGGAAGACAGGAGATTGGGGTGGGGGCTGATGGAGCCAAGCCCCGTCCCATTGGATGATCGAAACCACCCCACAGGATCCTCCATCAGCTGGATGCATTGAGGTGGCGCTCGCCCACTTCGTCAACGCTGCTGCCACGTGCCCCACTCATCTCTGGGGCCAAGCTGCCAGCCTCCAGCCGATGACTGCCGGGCAGCCTTGGGGATAGCCCCCGCGGCTGCTGACCCCCGCCCCACATCCAGTGTATAAGACGAACCTATTTTTTGATGTACCTTTTTGAGGTAAAAAGGTGCGTCTTATACGCCGAAAAATACAGTATATACCTTCCACTATTACATACACATAATTCCACATTTTTATCCATTGTTCATAAGCCAGTATCTTGTTTAGTTTTTTATCCTTAACCAACAACACTCTGCCCCTTTGACTAGTCTTTCTTGCATTCCCCCTCCCTCTTTCTAATTCTTTCCTCCTCCTACCTACTTTCCCTTCACTCCTTCTTAACCACTCTCTCCTTCTCTTTCTCCCTTTCTACTTCCTCTTCTTGCGCTCCCTTCCCTCTTTCTCTTTCCTCCTCCTTCCTGCTTTCCCTTCACTCCTCAACCTCTCTCCTCTTCTCTTTCTCTCTTTCTACTTCCTCTTCAACCTTCTAATACCTTTCCCAGAGTGTCTTCCAACATAATAAATTAAAATAATAAACGTATACATTAGCAGACTGATTCTGTACATCAACTTTAAAAACAAAACAACCACTAATTTTTAATCTTTACTCATGACTCCAAGAAAATAAACTTTTTTATTTCAGGTATATATTGCCAAACTTCCACCAGTAAAAAAAAAAAAGCAGCTAATTTTGTCATTTGGATTCTCTATCCAATTAATCCCAAATTTTAACCGAAACAAATAACTATCGCCTTCTGCAAGACCTTGATGGGACAATTAATGTATCCCCTTCTCTGACCATTAAAAGTTATGTGTGATTGTAACTGTATAGTATTGATTGGTTTTTAAGATAGCGGGTTTTGGTCATAGTTTTAACTATTAGATTTGTATTCTACTGTTTTATTGCCGTTGTGAGCTGCCCCGAGTCTTCGGAGAGGGGCGGCATACAAGTCTAATAAATTATTATTATTATTATTATTATTATTATTATTATTATTATTATCATAATCGTCATCATTATCTTCACTTTCAAAAAGATTTGTTGTTTCTTATTTTTACTAATTTATAGGTTTTTTGCTCCTGCCCCTCTCTTAATCTCTTTTTGCAATGTTTCTTTTCTTTTATTTCCTCTTATATCGTAACTAAATGCCTCTGCAGTACTTTTGTATAATTAAACATGCCCTCTTATATTAATAATCATTGTATGTTTCAACATTTCTAGTTAATCCTCAAAAAATTCATATATTTATCCCACATCAATTATTTAACTCAGACTTTATATATAGTAAATTTCAATTTTCCAATCAGACAACTTCCATTTAAATAGATCATGTCTATCTCCATAGGTGTTGCATCACAGATTAATCCTCTACTAACCAATGTCTATCATAAATAAAAGAAAAGCAAAATTCGAAACATACAAGATTGACGGCAGAAAAAGACCTCATGGTCCATCTAGTATGCCCTTATACTATTTCCTGTATTTTATCTTAGGATGGATATACATTTATCCCAGGCATGTTTAAATTCAGTTACTGTGGATTTACCAACCACGTCTGCTGGAAGTTTGTTCCAAGCATCTACTACTCTTTCAGTAAAATAATATTTTCTCACGTTGCTTCTGATCTTTCCCCCAATTAACCTCAGATTGTGCCCCCTTGTTCTTGTGCTCACTTTCCTATTAAAAACACTTCCCTCCTGGACCTTATTTAACCCTTTAACATATTTAAATGTTTCGATCATGTCCCCCCTTTCCCTTCTGTCCTCCAGACTATACAGATTGAGTTCATTTAGTCTTTCCTGGAAAGTTTTATGCTTAAGACCTTCCACCATTTTTGTAACCCGTCTTTGGACCCGTTCAATTTTATCAATATCTTTTTGTAGGTGAGGTCTCCAGAACTGAACACAGTATACCAAATGTGGTCTCACCAACGCTCTATACAGCAGGATCACAATTTATTTATTTGTTTGTTTGTTTGATTGATTGATTTGATTTGTATGCCGCCCCTCTCCGTAGATATGGGGCGGCTAACAACAATAATAAAACAGCATATGACAAATCTAATATTTAAAATAACTAAAAACCCTTATTAAAAGCCAAAGATACACACAGACATAGCATGCATAAACTGTATAGGCCTGTGGGGAAAGGAATATCTCAATTCCCCCACGCCTGATGACAGAGATGGGTTTTAAGGAGCTTACGAAAGGCGAGGAGGGTGGGGGCAATTCTGATCTCTGGGGGGAGCTGGTTCCAGAGGGTTGGGGACGCCACAGAAAAGGCTCTTCCCCTGGGTCCCGCCAGATGACATTGTTTAGTCGACGGGACCCGGAGAAGGCCAACTCTCTGGGACCTAACTGGTCGCTGGGATTCGTGCGGCAGAAGGCAGTCCCGGAGATATTCTGGTCCAATGCCATGAAAGGCTTTATAGGTCATAACCAACACTTTGAATTGTGACCGGAAACTGATCAGCAACCAATGCAGACTGCGGAGTGTTGGTGTAACATGGGCATACTTAGGGAAGTCCATGATTGCTCTTGCAGCTGCATTCTGCACGATCTGAAGTTTCCGAACATTTTTCAAATCTTTTCAATCTCCCTCTTCCTGCTTGTTATACTTCTAGCTATGCAGCCAAGCATTCTACTTGCTTTCCCTACCACCTGACTGCACTGTTAACCCATTTTGAGACTGTCACTATCCCTAAATCCTTCTCTTCTGAAGTTTTTGTTAACACAGAACTGCCAATACAATACTCAGATTGAGGATTCCCTTTCCCCAAGTGCATTATTTTACATTTGAAACATTAAACTGCAGTTTCCATTGTTTTGACCACTTATCTAGTAAAGCTAGATTATTAGTCATATTACAGGGGCCTGCAGGAGTATCAACCCCATTGCACACTTTAGAGTCATTAGCAAATAGGCAGACCTTCCCTACCAAACCTTCCCCTATGTCACTCACGAACATATTAAAAAAAATAGGACCCAGAACAAACCCTTGTGGTACACCGCTTGTAACCAGGCTCTGCTCAGAATACTCACCATTAACGTATTAACGTAATATCATAATAATCATATAGGTGAACTGTTGAACTTACCTGAACGGTCTTCTCGATGCACTGCAAGGAGAGTCCAACGTGGGTATTTCTCAAGTCTCATTGGAAGAGACTGAGTTTAATTTAAATATTATGCAGGTGCCGCCCCCTAGTCCACCAGTCAAAAAGAAAACGAAGGAGCAGTAAACTATAAACTTTATTTAACAACTGGAAGGCAAGATCAACCCAGAACAAACAACAATTATGAGAGATAAAGGACCTGGTCCAATAAGCCGGGCGGGTTTGGACTCTCCTTGCAGTACATCGAGAAGACCATTCAGGTAAGTTCAACGGTTCTTCTCCAATGCACTTGCAAGGAGAGTCCAATATGGGATGTACCCAAGCCATAATTAGAGGGAGGGATAAGGCTGGACCAGGGGTGCTTAAGATGAGCACACCCTTTGTAGCACTCGCCTCCCAAAGGCTGCCTCGGCAGAGGCAAACAAGTCAATTCGGTAATGCTTGATGAAGGTAGACGGAACTGCCCACGTGGCTGCTCTGCAAATATCTTCAATCGAAGTCTGCATAGCCCAAGCACCAGAAGTAGCTGCGCTACGTGTGGAATGTCCTGTTATTCCCTGAGGAATTGTCTGACCTTCTGCCTTGTAAGCCTCTGTGATGCAATCCCGTATCCAGCAGCTGATGGTTTGCAATGAAACCCTCGTGCCCATGCTCTGAGATGAGAACAACACAAATAATGCTTCAGTTGTTCTGAGCGTCTGTGTCCTACGGGCATAAATTTTTACTGCATGTCGTACGTCCAACTTATGCCACCTTAGTTCCGATGAGTGTGTTCCGTGTGTGCAGAAATCAGGTAACACTATTTCCTGGGCCCGATGGAACCAGCAGTTCACCTTTGGAACAAACATTGGGTCTAGTTGTAGCATGACTCTGTCTGGGTGAAATAAACAGAGGTCAGGTCTCACCGACAAGGCTGACAATTCCGATACGCATCTAGCTGAAGTAATTGCGACCAAAAACGCTGTTTTGATTGACAGAAAACGTAATGACACTGTCCTTAGCGGTTCGAAAGGCGGACCTGTCAGAGCTCACAGAACTAAAGTTAGGTCCCAAGATGGATATCTATGGACCATCAGTGGTCTTATATTTGAAGCTCCTTTTAAAACATTTCTAATCCACGGATGACGCGAAAGGGGACGATCATAATCCTGAATTAACATAGTGGATAATGCTGCCATATGACGCCGTAAGGTGTTAGGGGCTAATCCCTTATCCAGTCCTGCTTGCAGAAAAGTTAGGACTGTACCTGGTGAAGCCGCTTGAGGATCAACTTCCTGAGTCTTGCAAAACTCGCAGAAAGCAGCACATGTGGCCTGGTAAATGTGCTTCGTAGATGGCCTGCGCACAGCTTGCATGGTGGTTATGACCGTGTCAGGCAGATGTTGGCACCTCAGGCGATCCCCCTCAAGTGCCACACGGTCAGTTGCCACCATTGTGGCTCCGGGTGTAGAATGCAATCCTGACTGAGATATTAGATGGTCCAGGATCCTCCAGCAAGGAGAAATGGAGAGTTCCATCAAGTCCGTGAACCATGCTCATCGTGGCCAATACGGTGCCACCAGCAGTACCTCGGCCTGTTCCTCCAACATCTTCTGAAGGACCCTCTATATAATGTGAGTTGATGGTAAAGCATTCAGCAAGCCCCTTGGTCAGGGATGTCATAATGCATCTACCCCTTCCTTTCCCAGGGAAGGAAATCGGGAAAAGAAGCGCGGAAGTTGCATATTGTGACACATTGCAAAAAGGTCTATTACTGGCGTGCTGAAGCGGTTGGTTATCTCCTGGAATATTCCGGGATCTAATCTCCACTCTGCTGGGTCTATGGTCCTGCGGCTCAGCCAGTCCGCGCACACATTCTCCTGCCCCGATATGTGTTCGGCCAAAAGGGAGGCTAGATGAACCTCCACCCACCGGAACAGGGATTCCGATTCTTGCATCAGTCTCCTGGATCTCGTTCCTCCCTGGTGGTTGATGTGAGAACGGGCTGAGACATTGTCTGTCAGAATCAAAATGTGTCGTTTCCAAATCAAAGGAGCGATGAGCCATGTTGGAGGAGAGATGAGCTCCCCAGCCAGTCAAGCTGGCATCCGTTGTTATAGTTACAAAGTCCTGACCTCGGAATGGCGAACCCCTCTGGATTGCTGTTGAGGCCCACCAATGCAGGGAATTTCTGATCCCAGCCCTGAGGGGCACTTTGACCTGGGTATGACTGGATTTCCTCCTTTGAAAAGGTAGAAGAAACCATTGGAGTGGACGGAGATGTAACTGAGCCCAAGGTACGATCTCTATACAGGATACCAGTGTACCCAGTAGTTTTGACAAGAAGGCTAGTGAGGGCTTTCGTTGAATTTCCAGAGTTTGTATTAGAGTCTGAATATTGGCTTGCCTTTCTGGGGACAGGAAGACCATGCATGACTAAGTGCCTATGGATGTACCCAGATGAACCAGGCGCGCTGTTGGGCTTAAGTGACTCTTGTCCCAATTTATCATAAATCCGTGGCTTTAGAGTCGTTAGGGTCAGTTGCAAATCTCGATGTGCCTGATCTGGAGACTTTGACAGCACTATGATATCGTCAAGATATGCCATAAGGCGTACTGACCGACGTCTGAGAGTGGCTGTAAGAATGTCCAACAATTTCGTGAACGTCCTTGGTGCTGAAGAAAGGCCAAATGGCATTGCCCTGTATTGGTAATGTACCCCATTCAGGCAGAATCATAGGAATTGTCTGTGTGCAGGGCACACCGGCACATGTAAGTAGGCTTCCTTGAGGTCTATTGATGTTAGAAGGTCCCCCTGATGTATGGATTGGAGAATGGAATGGAGATTATGCATCTTGAACCTCTTGTAATGCACAAAGAGGTTCAATCTTTTTAGGTTTAATATTAACCGAAACCCCCTGGAAGTCTTTGGAACTAGGAAGATGACCGAATAGAAGCCCTTCTCTTGTAGGTGTAAGGGTACTTCCTCAATCGCCTCTATTTCTAACAGATGGAGGATCTCCCTGCGTAACAGCACTCTCTTCTGAGGATCTGTCCTCTGTGGGCATAGAATGAACCTGTTTGGGGGCAGATGGAAAAATTCGATCCTCAAACCTTGGGATACTGTGGTAATTGCCCAAGTGTCCGTGGATGTGGCTTTCTAGGAATCTGCAAAGTGTTGCAGCCTGCCCCCAAGAGGGTAGAACACCGTTGAGTCATTTGCTTCGTCTAGACCCCCTGAAATTGGAGCCCCCAAAGGGGCGTTGGTTCTGTTGGTAGGACTTGCCACAGTCCACGAAGTACGTTTTGTCCGTGCGAAAGCATCCCTGGTTGTAGGAGCCCTGGGAAAAGGACCTCGATCCCTGGGAGGCTGATGAGGCGGGCTCGGAACGAAATGTCTGGCGTCTGTAGAAAGGTTTGAAACATCTTTCTGCTCTCTTATTTGACCTTGGAAGAACTTTTTTCTTGTCCTTATCTTCGACAAGGACATTCTCTAAGGCAGTGATGGCGAACCTATGACACGCGTGTCAGCACTGACACTCGTAGCCATTTTCGGTGACACGCGGCCGCCGGAGAAACAGGGAGCTTTAGGGAGTGGCCAAGATGCAAATCTCCCCACTTTCCAATTTCCCACCGACTGCCAGCAGGTACAGCAAGCGCAATTATTATTATTATTTTCCCTCTCCCCTTAATTTTGTTTTGCAGCTATTAAAATTTTTTTGCGCCAGTTGCAATTTTAATTTAACTCCCAGGGCTATTTACCCGGGGGTCCTACTTTGCTTACATTAAACTGCTCATCCCGTAAACAAATATTGCTCCGCCAGGAAATGTACTCCAACCTCCCCTCCCCTGCTTTGCTTCTTTCCCTCCACGAGCAGCGCGCGGTGTCCCCTCCCCTTGGGTCGATCGCATCGGGGAGGGCGGAAGAGAAAAATTGAAATCCCTCCGCCGAGATGGGTCTTGTCCTGAGTTTGCAAACCCGGAAGTAAGGTAGCAGCAGCAGCAGTCGCTGCTGTAGTCATAATAATAGTTGGAACCCCTCAGCGGAGTCTTGCTCAAGGTGCCGTTTCCTCTTATAACTGTTACAGGAGACGGTGCTAAGGTAAACCCTTACCGGTTTAAACGTAAAGGATGAGGGGTTATTAATTTGTAATTAAAAAAAACATGCCAGGCTCGCAAAAAAGAGAGTCCGAAAAAAAGAACTGTGTGGACGTCGCACCGTTTGCTTCCTCCTTTGGCGGCTCGTAACTAGATTTTTACAACCCCCCTCTAAATAAAAGCACATGCCGGGAGGGGTGGGGACGAGGAGGGGGGAAAGGTTTGAGGAGATCAAGTAGATTGAGAAGATCAAGTAGATCGAGTGGGTTGAATAGATCGCGGTGTCATCCTATGCACGTTACTCGAAAGTAAACCTCAGTTCCGTGCTGCCCAGGGCGCAGAATTGATATTTTGACTGCAGCAAAAAAAAAAAAAAGAGACAAAATAAAAGGGACCTTTTCTCCCCCACAATGCACCACAAGCTGGGCTGGAGGCACCTGAAAGTGAGACCCCGAAGCTTTACATCCTAACTAACCCTAATTCAAATCAAAGCGTAGAAAGGCTGACTCGGGGGTGTTCCTTAGTTTTTTTTTCCCTCTCCCCCCTCTTTCTCTCCCAAGTAGTAACTGTGCTGCATGCTTCTTCTCTCTCCCCCCTTCCTTCCTTCCTTTCTTTCCACAACGCCATGACTGCAAAACATGTGGAAGGAGGAGGGGAGTGAAAAAAAAGACGTAGCTGGGACCGCTCCTGACCCTCCGGTTTTTTCCTCAAGGTGACACACCACCCGAGTTATGCTCGGTTTTTTGGCGAATTTTTACACACCAAGCTCAAAAGGTTGCCCATCACTGCTCTAAGGAGTCACCAAACAATTTCTCGCCCTGGAAACGAGCGGAGGCCAGGCGCCACTTGGACTTTACATCCGCCTGCCAGCTACGAAGCCAAATCAGCCTGCAAGATGATACAGAGGATGCCATTGCTCTGGATGCAAATTTTGCTGCATCCACGGTGGCATCCGCCGAAAATTCACTAGCCGCCAACAGTTTCTTTAAATCCTGATGAAGTCTGTTGTCCTCAGGGTTCACCCTGGATTGAATATCTTGTATCCACAAGATGGTGGCACGATTGAAGAATGAAGCCGCGGAGGCTGTGCATAAGGCCCAGGCTGCCATCTGGTGCGTCTTTAGCACTACATTCTCCACTTTCTTATCCTCAGCCTTTAGACAATCCGACACTTCAAACGGTACCAGGGCGTTTGATACTAAGCTCGCCACAGGTTTGTCTATGGTTGGGGGGGCTAATAATGCTTCCATCTCTTGGTCGAACGTGTAAAACTTGTGATCGATCATAGATGGGCCCTGAGCCGCAGCAGGATTCTCCCAAGGTCGTTTTACGTTCTCCAGAAAAATTTCTGAAGCGGGGATGTACTTGGTTTCCTTCTTAGGGACTACAAGAAGCACCCCAGTCGCTGCTGGCGCTGTGGTCTCCTTTGTTTGGCTCCCTTCCCCTGCTTCCTGGAAAGTTAGCTTAGCCTTGTTAAGCATTACCCTAAACAGGGAAGGCTTGAAGAAGCTCACAAAATTTGGAGTTCAGGTGGCTGTTCATCTCCTGACAGATCATCACTCGCTTCGCTGTCATTGCCTCTAGGGAACATATCCTCTTTGATTGAACGCTGCAGGGATTGCAGGCCTGGGACTGCCCAAAGGTCTCTGGCTCTCAATGGGATTATGGCCGCTGGGGCGTGCTGTTGTACACCCTTTGCTAACCCCTGCAAATAAGCGTTGGCTATTAGGTCTTGAAGGGCCGGAGGCATGTGTTGCCATGTGTCCTGGGAGCTCCTCAAGCCTGCAGCAGAAGGTATGTAGGTTGCGGATGGCTGGCTATAATGGGAAGGGTGAGGCCAGGGCTGAGCCTGCCTAGGAGGATTGAAGGCCTCAGATATTAAGGATGGAGCCTGCAGAAGGGGGCACTCCGGAGACCAATCCTTTTTAGTTGCCGAGCCTGCTACCCCTGCGATTCCAATCATGGGGGAGGCCGGCATAGGAGTAGGCCCTGAGAAATTGGGCTGAGCTATGGCAGCCATTGGGATCTGCTGTCTCTGTGCAGCTTCCAATTGTCTCTCAAGAGCCCTTATTCTCTTTTCAGCCTCCTTTAGTGAAGCTCCTTGGGAGGATTTATCCCTTGTCTTGTCTGGCTGGGACTTTACTTTGGGGGTACATGGCCTTATGGCAATTATAGGCTCTTCCCCTAATTACGCTGAGGTGTCTGCCATTGCTATAAATTCCCCTGATACTAATTCAACACTCACGACCTTCTCGAAATCGATGGGGAAGATTGCGACGTAAAACCGATCTGAAGCCACGATCTCTCAATGTTTCTGTGTGTCTAAGATGGCTGCGTATCTCCAGGGCAGATTTGAGGCGTGCCAAGGAGCTCTACGTCAGCTCTGTGGCCTCCCCCATAAATTGAGCCTTCTAAAATGGCCGACGCTCCGTCGCCATGGTAACTGGTGGGAAGCAAGTAACTGTGGCTTCCCCCACCCGGTTTTTTGCTCCCAAAATGGCCGCCACACTGTCGTTATGGCAACCGGAGGGAAACAAATAACTGGGGCTTTTCCCACCCGTTTTTTGCTCCCAAAATGGCGGCCCGGCTTCCTTCAGTGTTGTAAAGGATTCTGAGGCAATCATAGAAGCCTGCCTCAGAGTTCGCAGGTATGTTCATCGGTTGGGGCGGACCCCTCCCAACATCAACCGCCTCCTGACTCCCAGGTGTGACCGCAGAGGTCGGTGACCCGGTCATCCCCCTCCATGGCTTCAACTTTTTTCCCTTCCCCCCCCCAACTACCCAAGAAGGGTCGATCATTCCAGGGGGGGGGGGGCGGCAGCCAGAGGATGGGACCCATGGAGGGTCTCAGCCTGTGCCACAAGGAGGGAGCCACTTTGATTGAAGAACACCTGCAATGGAAACAAAATTAGATATTAAAGCAAAAACTTACAATTTAATCTAAAAGTTTACTATAAAACTCCAGTGTGGAAGAAAACTCAAACAGTCCCTTTACTGCGACTGAGTTTTCATGACTGGTGGGCTAGGGGGCGGCACCTGCATAATATTTAAATTAAACTCAGTCTCTTCCAATGAGACTTGAGAAATACCCACGTTGGACTCTCCTTGCAAGTGCATTGGAGAACACATCATTCACTTCAAGATTCAAGATTCATTCTATTATTACATTGTTATATTCATTATATTATTTTAAATAAATTAATCCTTTATATTTTCATATATTAAATTTCCATTTTACCTTCAAGGATATTTCCGTTTATATATTCATTTAATCAAAAGAGTACATCAAAAAGAAAGATATAGGTACATCAAAAAGAGAAAACAAGCTAAGCAAAAACTATCACTAATTTAGTTCATATTCTTCCCTCAATTATTTAATTTTATATTATACGGATAAAGAACAGAGAAAGAAACCAACTAAATTATGGTCCATCAATTAAAATTCATTATGTGTATCAAGCCTCAAAAATTCATCTTCTTAAAATTACTAAATCCAATTTCTAATTTAGTGCTTTTAGGGCTAAAGAAAAACAAACAAGATAGAGAAACAATCAATGGTATATTAGCCTCCTTCATCTAGTTCAATTTTTCAACTTTATCATTTTTATATTTATATTTTCTCCATCCCCAGAACCTTAGATCTTTATCTTTTTTTCTTTTCTTTTTTCTTGTCTATTTTTCTGTTCTTTTTGTCTCTGACTGCTCTTTCCGTTTATTACTTTTCCCCTTAATTGACTTATTTGATCATTATTAGTAAAATTATTAATTCCATCTTTTTTATTATCTTTTCCCCCATGTTAATACAGTATATGTTACCAGCACTTTTAGAAAAGGGAAAAAGCACCACTATGTTTGATTGTAAAGATGACAAAATTTTCTTCCAAAGAGGTGAATTTATAATGCTGTTACCTGAGTGACTTCAGTAACAAGTGCTCCTGCACCAGTGTAATAAAATGGGTAAAGAAAAGCAGGTAGAAAGAAGAGAAATAAAAGACCCGCAACACCAAGCACAAAATTATGCCAGACACCTATAAAATAAAATAAAAAAGTATTTAGTGTCTACTCATACAAGAATAAGCTAAACAGAATTTTAATATGTAGAACTATTTTTTACTTTACAATAGCAACTTAATATAAATCTCAAAAATTCTGCTTCAGGAGTAAAGCTAATATTAAGAGTTTGAAAATGAAGTGCTTAAATATAACTGGAACTGTACCAATGAAAGCTCCAAGAGAATGGTTAACAGAAGTCTTGATTTTAATGCATAGGATAATCATAAAAACATGGCTGGAGACCACTCTGATCTTTAGCACAAAGGACAAGCATAGCTATGGCATTAAAAATGAATATCCTGAGAGGATTTCTGAATGAATTTGAAATAGAACAATCAGAATAGCCTATGGCAGTTTTGTACTATTATAGCCAAGAATGTAAACTGGAAAATTCAGTTCACAGCTGGAACTACAGTACTTACTTTATATTAGAACACAATGGAATTTGAAAATAAAATAAAGTTAAAGATTGCTCTTAAGTATAACAAGTATTGTTATATATAAAATTCTCCCAGCATTCAAAACTTGCTAAATTTAAAGAGAAACACAATAGGGAAATTATTCATTATACATGGTTGTCATTTGATCAAGGAAAAAACCTCCTGCCAAGCAAATATGACTGCCATGGTTTTTGTGTACACATCTATGTGGACAATATAAAATTGGTTGACTGTTGCCTTCTTACAGGAAAAGTTTTTGACTTCCTAGTTTAATTTACAGCCCTGGGATAGCCTACTAATCTCCAATCCAAATCAGAACTGAACCCCTGAATCCTTGCCAAGGTATAGGGTTTTTTTAGCTATTTTTTTTACTGTGTTGTTTATGTACTTTACTATTTTATACATTGTTCATGATTCCTGCTTCTTGGAATTTCCCCAAATCTCTCAGTTGTTATGAAGAATATAGAACAAGTTAGCTTATTTATAATTATGCAACTAAGAATATATTTGCTTTTTATTACTGGCTTACATTTTAATGAAAATCTTACTCACAGAGCACTTTAATGGCATCTGTCTAAATTGGTGCATAATTTCAACCAGAATACTAATCCTCTTCATTCAGAAGTATTTACAATGGCCAAATTAAATGACTGTTGGAAGTGTTTTATTTCCATTTGAAGCCATCCCAACATTATTAAAAGTCAACCTCAATTAGCAGATTAAGGTTGTGATCTACAATGGTTCCATTTCCCCCCCCTAACCAATTTCTGCTATTCTTTTCTACTGCCGAGACATGAGCAAATGCCAAGAAACAATGACCTAAACACTATTCATGTATTGGCAGTAATATATGAAAATTGTACAATTCCCTAAGTGACTGTTAATATTTAATATTATATAAAAAGTATTATTAAAAATCATTAGAAGCACATGAAAGAAGCCATAACTCAATCCAAGACATACATATCCAAGAAACCCGAGGATCTCTTTCTAAATATATTCAACAGAAAATTAGAAGGAAATTAGGGACACCTAGGCTCCTTCCATTTTCTCAATATACAGTATATGAAGATTCATATTACAGCAGCAAAATATCCTGTATATAAATCCTGCGATCTGTAATAGGAATCAATCACAGGTTGAATATGAAATGCACGAAATAGCTGTCACGATAATCAAATACATGATATATATTTGGGGCTGAATCAGAAATAAATTAAAATTCTATTTTAATTTCATGAGAAATTGACACCTTGGAATGTGTAAGCAATATATTTTTTTAAAAAGAAGAAATTACCAAGAGAAATAGCAGTAATATACGCAGCTCAAGCATCTGTTATGTTTGTGTTTGGCCTCAGCAGCCTCAATATTTCAATAGCTTTGAACATATTGGAGAATGTTTTCACAGAGGCTAGACTATTCAATGTTATCAACAAATTTTAAAAGTTACAAAAATAAATTTGAATGTAGAAAAAATGGAAAATGAAGAATTGGACTATTCCATATTACAAAATAATCCCCTCAAATTCTAAGCAATGTTAAGCATTTTTAATATGATGAAAAACCTGGTTAGCCCTATAGAATTTGCAGAATATGCTCAGTATGTCTAGCAATACCCATGCTTTCAGATACAATATAAAACATACTGAACTAGTAATCCCAATTAACTCACCTGCACAAAATATTCTTAGCTGCTGAATGGGAGATATTAGTTGTAAGTGAGTAGTGAATAAGTCAACAAATGCTCCAGGATAAACAATAAATATAAAAATTCCAAAGCCATTAAATCGAACTTGCTCTCTAAAAACCAATAGAAAATATTTTAAGATTTAATTAAATATTTGTAACCAAACAGATCAACATGTTTCCCTGTATCTGCATATATTTTATTTTCTATGTCTACTACTATAGTTATACAGATGAATTGCCATTAATCTAAGAATAATGTATTTCAGAATAAATAAAATAATAATCATAAACATATTCTGAACAGCAGTTAATGTAATTTCATTCTAAGTATACAGTGTGTTTTACTTCAATTATCTGACTATAATCTTTACCACAATCTGCAGGCAAAACTATTGCCCTCAAAAAAGTGGCAGTATATAACCAATTATGGTTTGTTTAAAGATCAAAGATGTTAGAAAAAGTTTTTTTTAAAAAAAAATCTGTTATTCAGTGTCTAACCAGCACTATATAACAGATCTATTCAATGAAAGAAAAAGAAGCAGTCTAAAGCTATACAGTAGTAGCAGACATAAAGATAAATGAAAGCCAAATGAAGATCTAGCTTATAGTGAAGTAGCAATTAGAAAATAAATTCAGGGTCTTCCGGTTTCGTTGAGGACCGCAGCGGAGTCTCTTGGCAGGGCTCTGCCTTGAGACTCCTTTCACCCTTCCAGAGGTCGCCCCAACGCGATCGGATCGAGTCCGGATGGCTCGATCCTAGAACAGGGGATTTCCCTCTGTCCGAGGGGCCATCGTTGAGGCTCCAGAGGCAGGGGGTCTGTCCTGCAGCTCTGGAACAGGGAGTACCGGTCCTCTCGCAAGAGGACTCGGCCATTGCGATCCCACCAAACCAGCGGGAAGCAAGAAAGAATCAGAAAAGTGAAAGCAGAGATTAAAGCTACTCTTATTGAAAAAGGAATACACTAAAGAAAATACAATCAAGGTAAAAAGATTTTTTTTTCTATGTTTCATGTTAAATAAGAAGATCGAAGTAAAAGAAAGCGGAGAATAAAAAAGTTTTAAAAGAAGGCGAAAGAGAAAGTTGTCTAAAAACATTGTATCCAGGCACAAATAACAGCCGGAACTTACTTTCACTACTTTCACTTATTGTCTTGAATTTCGACTTGAACTGTCAAACGCTTGAAAACAAGGGGAATTTAAAGGACTTCAAAATGAGACACTAAAAGGTTTAACATATATAAAATGACATTATTTGGCTGAATATTTTTCTCCCCTTTTGAAGCAATTGGTTACAAAAAATATTAGAAAATGAAGTCTGGGCTCGGATTTTTCTAGCGGAAGGATCAAGACTGCTTACTATCTAGTCACAAAACTTGAATAAATATATAAAAAATATTTTTCTCCTATTTGGGATTTCTTATATTTGGATTATCTGATTGACCCTATTTGGATTACTTTGTTGGATCATTTCGTTTGGATTAACGGCGGTTCTGTTGGATTTGTAGCGGAGAGGCTTTACATTTTCCCTTAAGCTGCGAGAGACGAATCGACTTCATTCTAACATTGGATAATTAAATTGCAATCGTTTGGAAAACTGAGATTCTATAAATTTTGAGAAGATTAAACTTTACTGTTTTTATTCTTTAAATCAACGGGACCTTCTTTTAACCTATACTAAAGTGTTTTCTAAAACAGATTAGATCTTCAATCAACAAAATTATTCTATTATAAGAGGAATATTAATAATTGGTTTTTTGCTTCTTCCTTCTTACAATTTTAAGTTTTGAATTTTAAACCCATATTATAATCATCTTGGTTTTGTATATGCATTGTTAAAAATCCTTGGCTTCCTGCTCCTCCTTAATTGAATTATATTTTTTCTTTTCTTTTAGATTGCCCTCTTCCTTTTACTCTCTTTTTCTTTTTCTCTCTATTTTCTTCCTCCTTCCTCCTCCTTTGGCTTTCCTTTTTTTTTCTCTTCTCCTGCTGTGCCAAACCAATTTCTTTTTTTTTTGATACTTAGAGTAATAAGAGTTTACGAGTCATATTTTGAATATTGAATTTTAATTGCATTTGTACTTGAACTATATTTCAAATTTCAGTGTGTATTTGAATTTTTACTGTGGTTTGCTTAGGGTAATTAATTGCGTAGGTTTGGAATTTATAGCGATTTTCTACACACTGCTAATATAAAATAATACTAATTTTAAATTTCAAAATGTCAAGTACTTCTACCTATACTAAAACAATTAAGAAGCAAACATCTGTTGCATCGTCCCCTCAAGGCTCACCTCATCCCTCCCCCGCACAGCCGGTCTTATCACCAACTATGTTTACCAAGGAGAAGGAGAAAGAGAAACCACAACAACCTTCACTTGCCTCAATTCAAGAGACACTAACTGCATTAAATGAATTTATGCTTCAATCTCAACGCGATGCAACTCAGCAGAGAGACGAAATAAAAGCAGAGATGGCTGAAATGAAATTAGACACAAGAGAGATGAAAGACCAGATGAAGGAGATCAAACAAACCTTGAAAGACAGTGAAGACCGAATGAAAGCAGCTGAAGAAAAGGCGGAGAAAATGGAGAAAAGAATTGATCACCTTGAGGACAGAGCGGATTCACGCTACAGAAGACATGATGAATCAATTACACATCTGGAAATGCAATGTGCGTCATATGGGCTACGATTTCAAAATATAATGGAAGAAAAGGATGAAGATTTAAAGGCCATTATGGCTGACTTTATTGGGAAAATCCTCAAGATAGACCCACTTGAAATAATAAAAGAAATCGATGAAGTTTTCAGAATTTCGAATAGCTACATACGTCGTTTCAACCTTCCACGAGAGATTCACATCAAATTTGTAGGAAAAACTTTGAGAGATGACATATTGCATTGGTCAAGAACTGGTCAATTACAACACAAAGGTAAAGAAATAAAAATATTAAAACAAATTCCAAGACGTGTCCAAGAGAACAGAAGAGATTACCATTTTTTGACCAAACTCTTGATCAAAGAGAATATAACTTTTCGCTGGCTTATTCCACAAGGACTGTCACTGACATGGAAATCAACAAGATACAAGTTGGAGAATTTGGATCAAGCAAGAGACTTTTATGAAAATAGTGGAATAAGCGAAATGGAACAGCTAACAAGAGAACTGGAAGCAATGCAGGCGGAAGCCATGGGGGCGTCTGCACAAGTGGAGGAGCAGGACCACGGGGCCAGAAGAAAGCAACCCCAGCGGGAAACCAAGAAGTACAATAAATGACCACATCGAGAGACTGAAAAATTTTCTCAGTAAATGTTAATGGACTAAACGAACCAAAAAAAGGAAAACAAATATTTTCTAAAATTAAGAACCAAAAGGCTCAAATTGTTATACTTCAAGAAGTACATATAAAAAAAAGTAATCGGAATTTATTGCTAAATACTAAAATTGGAAATATGTATGCTGCATTAGCAGATCAAAGGAAAAGAGGAGTAGCAATGTATGTTGAGAGTTCTATAAATTCCAAACAATTATTTAGTGACAACGAAGGTAGAATTTTGATTGTCCAGGTTAATATTGAGCCTAGACCTCTTGCTACTGTTTCTATATATGCCCCAAATGATGATCAAATTGCATTTTATAAAAAATTACATCAAAAAATTATAGAGTTAAATTTGGAAAATATGTTAATTATTGGAGATTTTAATGCCATAACAAATAGGCAATTAGACCACTCGGGGGAGAAGAAAAATAGTAAAAAGAAAAAAAAGAATTTATTACCCTCCACTTTTCAAAAAATGAAAGCAGAATTACTATTGAATGATATTTGGAGGGAAAGACATCCCCAAAGAAGGCAATATACTTTCTACTCAAACCCCCACAAAATTTGGACTAGAATAAATATGGTGTGGGCTCCCAAAACAACAGCAGAGTATATACAAGAGGTGGAAATAGATGTTAATACTTGGGCGGATCATAACCCAGTTATAGTCTATATGAGAAATAGTAAAAAGCATTATAATTGGCGAATGAATAGAAATATTCTGAAAGAGAAAGAATATAAAGAATGGATTGAGAAGGAGTTAAAAATATTTTTTGAAATTAATAAAAATACAGATACTACTCCCCAAAATTTATGGGATGCAACTAAAGCATACATAAGAGGATTAACAATATCCTACACAGCAAAATACAACAAAGAAAAGAAAATATGAACAATTAACGAATGAATTAAAACAATTAGAATTTATATCACAACAAAATATGAAAAATAAGGATTTGGAAAAAAAAATTAATTAAACATAAAATTAGACTGGAAGAACAAAATCAAATACTGGAAAAAATAAAAAGAGCTAAGCAACAATATTTTGAACATGCCAATAAACCAGGTAGATGGCTAGCATATAAACTGAGAAAACAGAGACAATCTAAATTAATTAAACAATTAGAAGACAAAGATAGAACAATAAAATATGACACAGAAGGAAAAGCAAACATAGTACAAAGTTTTTTTAAAGAATTGTATAAAGACGATAATATTGAGGAAGATGAAGTATTTAAATATTTAGAAAGTTCAGAGTTACCACAATTAACAGAAGAACAACAGGAGAGGATGGAGAGTCCTATAACAATGGAAGAACTCCTTACAACTATTAAGAAGCAAAAAAATAACAAAGCCACAGGACCAGACGCTATCCCAGCAGAGTGGTATAAAATAGAAAATGAAACATTAAGAAATAATATGTTGCAAATCTTTAATGAATGCAGGTTAGATGGTAAAATTCCTAAATCATGGTCTGAATCTTTGATAACTTTAATTCACAAATCGGATACAGCTATGGAAAAAATTAAAAACTATAGACCAATATCATTATTAAATGTAGACTATAAAATATTTATTGCAATATATGCAGATAGGTTGAAAACGGTAATAAATAGTAAAATCCACTCAGACCAAAATGGTTTCCTGCCAGGCAGACAAATTAAAAATAACCTTAGAACAATTATTAATGTATTAGAATATTATGAGCAACATCCAGATAAAACATTATCATTAATGTTCTTAGATGCTCAAAAAGCTTTTGATAATGTTAATTGGATATTTATAAAAATGCAACTAAATAAAATGAGATTTGGCCCTAAATTTGTTAATTTAATAGACGCTATCTATTCAGAACAAACAACAAAAATCATATTAAATAATGAGCAATTGGAAGCGTTTAAAATAAATAAAGGAGTTCGACAAGGATGTCCTATTTCACCCCTCCTGTTCATTATGACTTTAGAAACACTATTAATAAAAATAAGAGCAGATTCAAAGATAAAAGGGTTAACAGTTGGAAAAGAGATATATAAAGTCCAGGCTTTTGCAGATGATCTGACCTTTATAATGGAAGATCCAATAGTTACAGCACCAAGATTAATCCAGACAATAGAACAATATGGTAAGGTAGCAGGTTTGAAAATAAATAAAAATAAAACACAATTTATAACAAAAAACATGAATAAATCACAAGAAAGCAATTTAGAATGTATTACTGGAATACAAATAGTTAAAAAAGTAAAGTACTTGGGAATATGGCTAACAGCCAAAACAATAACATTAAAAAATGATAATTATATAAAATTAATTAATGAAATTAAAAAGGATTTAGAAATATGGAATAACTTAAAAATATCTTTTCTGGGAAGAATTGCCACAATTAAGATGAATATCTTACCCAAGGTTTTATTTTTATTTCAAGTGATCCCAATAAATCCAGGGGCAAAGTTTTTTAAAAAATTAACAAATGTGGTCAGAAAATTTCTATGGCAAGGCAAAAAGGCAAGAATCAAGATAAACATGTTAGAAGATATAAAAGAGAGGGGAGGTTTTGCCCTCCCAAATTGGAAATTATATTACCAGGCAGCCGCCTTAACATGGATTAAAAATTGGATAACCTTAGAGGATACGAGAACATTAAAATTAGAAGGACATGATCTTATGCTTGGCTGGCATGCCTTTGTATGGTATGATAAAGACAAAAATCATTCTTATTTTAAAAGACATACACTAAGAAAATACTTATTTGATGTATGGAAAGACATAAAGAAAAACCACTTCTTAACAATTCCGGACTGGGTTGCCCCATTAGACGCAATAATACATCCAAATTCTATCAAGGATACAAGAATAATAAGATATAAAGATTTGTTAGATGATCAAATGAAATTAAAAACTAGAATTAAATTACAAGACGAAGGGATACAAATCGATTGGTGGCACTATGCACAGATTAGATCTAGATACCAGAAAGACAGTATACTTTATATATTTAATAAAAATAAAAATCTATTAAGTGATTTAATTACTAAAAATCAAAACAGGGTAATTGGGAAAATATACAAATACTTGATTGCTCACAAGAATATTGATTTAACATTAAAAGATAGTATGATACTGTGGTGTAGAAATATAGGCAAAGAAATAGATTTAGACACATGGGAGAAAGTTTGGATGCACAATTGGAAGATGACAAAATCAGTTTCTTTAAAAGAGAATCAAATTAAAATGTTCTATAGATGGCATCTCCCACCAAGTAGAATAGCAAAAATGTTTCCCAAGACATCACCTTTGTGTTGGAAATGTAAGAAAGAAATAGGATCCTACTACCACCAATGGTGGACATGTAATAAAGCTAAAATGTACTGGAGAATGATAGAGAAAATGACAAAAGAGATTACAAAGCAAAACATAGAAATTACCCCGGAGTTCTGTTTAGTAGGAATTACTAACCAAAATTACAAAAAAGAAATTTTGTACTTAATCATACATATTTTTACAGCGGCAAGGATTATTTATGCGCAAAATTGGAAAGGGGAAAATATCCCCAAAGAAGAGGAAGTTATCACAAAAATATTAGATTGCGCGGAGATGGATATGATGACAAGACGCTTAAATGATCAAGAAGAAACGAAATTTTATGAAACACTTGGTCGGCGGTGCCCGGGCGCGCCAGGTAGACGGGCAGATCTTCCTCCCCCGCCGCCGCGGGATCCGGCCGCTCCCGGCCTCTCCGCCCGCTGTGAGAAGACATGGCCGGGAGTCACTGGGGTAAGTCAAGCCGGCGACTCCGTCTGCGAGGCAGAGAAAGAAGGGCGGACGGGCGGGAGACTTCCTGGGCGCCGCTGGCTCGGCTCAGGCGCGGAGTGACTGATGACTGAGAGAGAGAGAAAAGGAGCGCTCTCTCTCCCTCCCTCCCAGCAGCCTGAGCCGAGCCAGCGGCGCCCAGGAAGTCTCCCGCCCGTCCGCCCTTCTTTCTTTGCCTCGCAGACGGAGTTGCCGGCTTGACTTACCCCAGTGACTCCCGGCCATGTCTTCTCACAGCGGGCGGAGAGGCCGGGAGCGGCCGGATCCCGCGGCGGCGGGGGAGGAAGATCTGCCCGTCTACCTGGCACCGCCGACCAAGTGCCCCGCCAGAAGTATGGCGGGATGTTCTGCAACGTGGAGGGCGCTCAGCGTGGGGCAGCGTGGAGCCCGCCGCGCCCCATCTCGGGACCACCAGGAGCCCCAGCAACAGCACTCTCCGGCGGAGGCAACCCCGAAGGAGCCCCTGGCCGGCGGCGTGGAAATCCGGCCCCCCTCAGGCAAACAGCGCCTGCAAAACCTCGGCCACGAGGATTACAAGGTCAGAGAAGTTGGCTGGCAACTTTGCTGCGTCACTCGGAGCCCCCTTTTACTTCCCTCTTGGAGCTCCTGTCTTGCAGCTAGCTGCCTTCCCTTCCCCGGGTCCAGCAAAGTTTCCAGCTTGTACAATTACTGCACTAATTCCCTGATTAGATTTTGAGGTAAGTTCTCTCTCTGCTTTTTTTCAAAGTCTCCTTTCTATAGAACTTTGATAAAGTTCCCCCCTCCCTCCCCCCTCTCTCTCAAGAGACACAGAGAGCGAGACAGAGAGAGAGAGAGAGAAGGAAGAAGGGTAGAAGAAAAAGAAAAAGGAATTGAGTACTTTTTAAGGGCTTTGTTGGATTCATTCTGTAGATTTGTTATGGTACAAGTAATATACAATCGTACTAATTTTAGCCTGCCAGTAGATTGTAAAAATAAGATACATTATGCTGCTTTCTTCTACTCCAGAGATTCATGAATACTTAAGATGTTTAGCATTTCTGTACTCACTTAGCATTAAGTTTTAGTGTTAAATAATATTAATATTTACCTCTTGGATTTAAATCTATTGTTATTTCTGTGTGGATTTACCTCAGAATAAGTCTCAGTTTTTTGGGAACTTGCTGATAGATATGCTTAAAACTGCAGTCCATCTGTGCAGTTGCCTGTAAGTAAGTCCTATTGAAATCTGTAAGGCTTAACTCAGAATAAAGAGTTGATTTAATATGCAATCCTGTACATAAATTTACTCAGTAATTAACTTGGCTGCATGGCTTGGGGTAGTTTGGTAGAATGTTATGCAATTTTTATGTCTCTGAAAATCTTTTATTCTTAGATGGGAAAAAGAATTTTGTGAAATTATTGTGCAATTTGAATTTGAAAAAATATTGTTTTGTTCTTCTCTCTACTTTATCATTGGATTATAGAGAGAAAAATTAAGTCTCTAAAATACTGTTTTGAGGGATTTTGACTCATAGGTTTTAGCTTGGTTGCTGATTGAACTACTTTTTTTACTTTTTAATTTATTTAATTTTATTTAATTTATTGTAAATATCAGATTGCTTTTATTTACCCACTTTGAAATAAATATTGTTTACCCTCTTTAAAATAAATATTCTAAAACATTTAATTAATGTAATTTTATTGGTTTCCATTTTTATAAGTTACCAGTAACCACTGCATTTTCTAACCTCGGCTTATACTCGGGTCAATAAGTTTTCCCAGTTTTTGTGCCAAAAAAATGGTGCCTCGGCTTATACTCGGGTCGGCTTATACTCGAGTATATACGGTAGTCAATTTCTGCCTCCATGTCTCCCATTTTCAATGGGTGAACTACATTCGATGTATAAGACCAGCAATGGGCTCCTATAGTTCGGTCAGGTACACAAAACCAGTAGAAAAAATTTGATTCCCCTCCACTTTTTTCCCTTCTGGGCTCTGGGTATGTTTTTCCTATCGCAGTAAATGGGGTTGAATGTATATAATTTTAGAAGAGGTGTGTGTGTGTGTGTGTGTGTGTACATACACATACAGTTTATATAGATGATAATGGATCTTTTTGTGTGCCTGGGTGGCATATGTACAGAGAATTAAATAGTATATTTTGGATGTTCAGTAATAATAAATAGATAGGGAAAGTGTATCTTCTTGAGGCGAGAAGAGGCCAGGCACCCTAACCCTAACCCAAACCCTTGATGTTAGTGACGTCAAGTTGGCCACCTTTAAGCTAGTCACATGACCTTTAAACCACCACCCCAGTCACATGATCGTCAAGCTACTTCCACCTGGTCACATGGCTGCCAAGCCACACACACAAAATAAGCCATTCCCACAGTGTGGCAGTAAATTTTTTGCGGCCCTTCACTGTATAAGACGTACCCAAATTTTCATCCTCATTTTGGGGAGAAGTGCATCTTATACTCCGAAAAATACAGTAAGTGTATTGCTATTTAGGGTTTTTTTTCCTTCAAGAAATCTTTATTTGACTTGTGGCCAAGAAAAATAAACAAAAAAACAAAAAAGAAAAAGTACAAAGTTATCATCCTGGCCCCAAAACTTCTCAAGCAGTAAAAGGAAATAGTGTAGAGTATATTATGATGCTAGAAGTGTAACTCTAAGATGAGACTAATTCTCAAGAGCATAATATTTTAACATTGTCTATAATCCATAAGATCAAAACACAATATAAGTAACATCAATAAAAATATTTCCTGAAATCTACAAGTCTAGTAATTTAACAATACAGTGGAACCTCGACATACGAGCAGCTCTACTTACGAGCTACTCGAGATAAGAGCTGGGAGGGGAGCGACATTTTTGTTCGCTTCCCGAGCTCACATTCGGGATACGAGCGCCAAGGAGCTGTCTCCTGAAGCCGAACACTAACTTCCGCTTTCGGCTTCAGGAGACAGCTCCTTGGTGCTCGTATCCCGCGTGTTTTAAAAGGTTGCAGCCGGCATGGGGGGCTCGGGGGGGTGCTGGCAAGCCCCCCAGGCCGGCTGCAACCTTTTAAAACACGCGCGCCGCTTCGCAGCTCTCTGCTGAATCCGGAACGCTAACTTCCGCGTTCGGATTCAGCAGACAGCTGCGAAGCAGCGCGCGTGTTTTAAAACGTGGCAACCGGCCTGGGGGGCTCGGGGGGAAGCCCCCGAGCCCCCCAGGCCAGCTGTGACGTTTTAAAACACGCGCGCCGCTTCGCAGCTCTCTGCTGAATCCGGAACGCTAACTTCCGCGTTCGGATTCAGCAGACAGCTGCGAAGCAGCGCGCGTGTTTTAAAACGTGGCAGCCGGCCTGGGGGGCTCGGGGGGAAGCCCCCGAGCCCCCCAGGCCGGCTGTGACGTTTTAAAACACGCGCGCTGCTTCGCAGCTCTCTGCTGAATCCGGAACGCTAACTTCCGCGTTCGGATTCAGCAGACAGCTGCGAAGCAGCGCGCGTGTTTTAAAAGGTTGCAGCCGGCCTGGGGGGCTCGGGGGGGGTGCTGGCAAGCCCCCCAGGCCGGCTGCAACCTTTTAAAACACGCGCGCCGCTTCGCAGCTCTCTGCTGAATCCGGAATGCTAACTTCAGCGTTCGGATTCAGCAGACAGCTGCGAAGCAGCGCGCGTGTTTTAAAACGTGGCAGCCGGCCTGAGGGGCTCGGGGGGAAGCCCCCGAGCCCCCCAGGCCAGCTGTGACGTTTTAAAACACGCGCGCTGCTTCGCAGCTCTCTGCTGAATCCGGAATGCTAACTTCCGCGTTCGGATTCAGCAGACAGCTGCGAAGCAGCGCGCGTGTTTTAAAACGTGGCAGCCGGCCTGGGGGGCTCGGGGGGAAGCCCCCGAGCCCCCCAGGCCGGCTGTGACATTTTAAAACACGCGCGCTGCTTCGCAGCTCTCTGCTGAATCTGGAACGCTAACTTCCGCGTTCGGATTCAGCAGACAGCTGCGAAGCAGCGCGCGTGTTTTAAAACGTGGCAGCCGGCCTGGGGGGCTCGGGGGGAAGCCCCCGAGCCCCCCAGGCCAGCTGTGACGTTTTAAAACACGCGCGCTGCTTCGCAGCTCTCTGCTGAATCCGGAACGCTAACTTCCGCGTTCGGATTCAGCAGACAGCTGCGAAGCAGCGCGCGTGTTTTAAAACGTGGCAGCCGGCCTGGGGGGCTCGGGGGGAAGCCCCCGAGCCCCCCAGGCCGGCTGCAACCTTTTAAAACATGCGCGCTGCTTTGCAGCTGTCTGCTGAATCCGGAACGCTAACTTCCGCGTTCGGCTTCAGCAGACAGCTGCGAAGCAGCGCGCGTGTTTTAAAACGTGGCAGCCGGCCTGGGGGGCTCGGGGGCTTCCCCCCGAGCCCCCCAGGCCGGCTGCCACGTTTTAAAACACGCGCGCTGCTTCGCAGCTGTCTCTGAACGCTAACTTCCGCGTTCGGCGGCAGCAGGTTTTTTTGTTGTTGCACGGATTAATTGACTTTACATTGTTTCCTATGGGAAACAATGTTTCGTCATACGAGCGTTCCAACTTACGAGCCTCCTTCCGGAACCAATTAGTCTCGTAAATCGGGGTTCTACTGTATAGCTTTAATCTATATTAAATCACAGCATGATGAAACTGAAAAAAGAAAGTAAATAAAAGTATGCCTTCTCCACCCTTTGTCATATTTCCATTGAGTTAACACAAAGCATAGCTACCAATTGTATAATAGAAGGTTCCAAATGTTCTAAGAGAAACTTCACAAGTGCTTATACAATTTTCCAACATATTTGTGTAATAGGGCTAAAATTGGTTCAACTGTTCTTGAAAAAATTACAGTATATTAATAGGTGGCTGGTTGTTTCTATCTTCTATCTAGAAGAAGACAACAGATGGAAACATGCCACTCATAGAAAAAAACACAAACCTAGCACAAAAACCTTGACCAACTCAACCCACTCTGATGTAGCCCCACAGGTACTAAGCAATTGATTTCATAGACTCTCCCAGGAAGAAAACATGCAGACACCTAGAAAAATATCACCAAATGTCACTAAAAAGGTAACATCATTGCTTGAGACAGATGAAAAAGTAGCCCATTGGCTAAAGGGTTGGTGTTGTCCAAAGAATTTTGGATCCCTGAACCATGGTGTGCATTACCTCCATGATGGGCTTTTGGCAACGGACTTTACCTCACAAAAACTGGGAAGAACATTTTTGGAAAATAACTGGCTCAATGTAACAGGAGGGATTTAAACTAAAATTAAGGGGAGGAGAATGACCAATCTTTAGAATCTCCAGGACCAAATTCCAGGTAAAACACCCTAGAAAACAAATCAAATAATGAGATAAGGAGGAATGGGAAGGAAGACAAACTCAAACACCAAATAGGAGACATAGGAAGCATACCCAGAGTCAGACATATATAGGCATGTCTCAAATGCCTATATACAAATGCACAAAGTTTGGGGAACAAACAAGATGAACTTGAATTAATACATAAAGGTAGATATGATATGGAATTACAGAAACCCTTACGAAAGACAAGGAGGGTGGAGGCAGTTCTGATCTCTGGGGGGAGTTGATTCCAGAGGGCCGGGGCCGCCACAGAGAAGGCTCTTCCCCTGGGGCCCGCCGGACGACATTATTTAGTTGACGGGACCCAGAGAAGGCCAACTCTGTGGGACCTTATTGGCCGCTGGGATTCATGTGGCAGAAGATGGTCTCGGAGGTATTCTGGTCCGATGCCATGTAGGGCTTTATAGGTCATTACCAACACTTTGAATTGTGACCAGAAACTGATCGGCAGCCAGTTCAGGCCATGGAGTGTTGGAGAGACATGGGCAAACCTAGGTAACCCCACAATAGCTCTCGCGGCCACATTCTGCACGATCTGAAGTTTCCAAACACTTTTCAAAGGTAGCCCCATGTAGAGAGCGTTGCAGTAGGTGGGGTGGGGCAGCACCATCCCCACTCTACCATAGCTTGAGTTTTACACCTGTGCAACCAAATGATGGGTGGGGTTTACTAGGGCTTATTTATGGGTAGGACTTAAATTAGGCATCTGCATGAAAATTGGGTTGGGGCTTGTTTTCAGGGTAGGTCATATTTTTGGGAAAACACAGTAGGAAACACACTACAAAAGTAATGGGGGAAGGTTAATAGAAAGGAAGAGGGGTTAAATAATTGTGTATACTTAAGTAGATCTTATATTAGATTGCGGGTAGAACATTATAAAAAATTTAAAATTACTATTTTACATTTAATCATGTCAATACTATTAGTTGTATATAAGTATGTATTATTAACATAATTATCCTGTTAGAAGTTTTTTTATAAGTTAATTCTATATTAGATTGCTGCATGGTGGTTTGAATTAAATTTTGATAATGAAAGGGAAAAAAGAATAAAAAGAGAAATAAATTACACTATAGTAGGTAAATTGTTGAAAGGTTATAAAATTTGAATAATTACTACTTTTCTTTATAAGATTAGTTTTTATATAAGATTTGTATAACTTATTAATTTGATTTAATGTTGAAAAGGATTTAAATAATTACTGAATTTGTTGGAATGTTATAATATCTATATAATTATCATTTTTAAGATCTTTATATAAGATTATATAATTTATAAATTGAATTTTTTGTTGTAGAGGTTTTAGATAATATGGGTTTTTTTCTTCTTTATTATTTTATGTTGGGAAGTTGGTAATGTTATTAAGCAACGGATGGAAGTACAGTGATAAGATTAGAATTTGTTTAAATATGGAGAATGAGTTAAAATTTTAAAAAAAATTGAGGGAGATATGAAATGGGAAAAGAAATCAGAAATTTAGGGCATTTAGAAATGACCAAAAAATGAGTAAAGATATAAATTGAGGAAAGGGAGGAGTACGGCCTATAATTAAGAGGTGCAAGAGACAATGATGTATCTGGAAGATAAGCTATAGTGATTAATTTGGAAGAAAATTGAAAATTAAAGGTGGTAGACTTAGGTGACAAAAATAGGAGGCAGCATTAGAATAACAGTAGATATACCTACAAGAATATAGATATAGATAAAGGAAAAGGTTTAAGGTAGCACTGATGCTGGAATGAAATGAAGGTCTTTAATTGCTTGTCTGTTAATTATAAAATTTATTCATTTATTATTATTAAATTTGTATTAATAATAATAAATGAATAAATTTTATTTATTAAATTTGTATGCCGCCCCTCTCCGTAGACTCGGGGCGGCTCACAACAGTAATAGAAAAAACAATGTACAATACAAATCTAATAATTAAAACTAAAAACCCATAATTTAAAAAACATGCACACAATATACCATACATAAACAATATAGGCCTGGGGAAGTTATCTCAGTTCCCCCATGCCTGACGGCAGAGGTGGATTTTAAGGAGGTTACGAAAGGCCAGGAGGGGGGAGCAGTTCTAATCTCGGGGGAACTGGTTCCAGAGGGTCGGGGCCGCCACAGAGAAGGCTCTTCCCCTGGGACCCACCAAACAACATTGTTTAGTCGACGGGACCCGGAGAAGGCCAACTCTGTGGGACCTAATCGGTCGCTGGGATTCTTGCGGCAGGATTATGGATTATGGAAAATGGATTATGTTAGTACAAGGTACATGGTTGTTAAGATTTGCCATTGTAAACTATCTATTGTAGTCTCTTGTACTATCACTTTAAATATTTTGGGCTGGTTCGCCATAAGAGGGCGCCAGTACTCCATCCCTCAATGATGCTTTAACGCTCATTCACTTTTGCTTTGCCTTGAGGGGGGAGTGTATTTGCTTAGCGCTTGTTATGGATTATTACTGTTTTGTATATATATGTAAATAGTACTTATTAAGCATAACTAAGTCTGTGTCTTTTTCTTTGGCTTTACCACACATCCACACTCTGTTAAAATTCTCTGCTCAGTGTATGTCAAAGGTCTCATAGCCTAGCTATGCCGAGGCATACCAACAAATTATGATTAGATATTGTTGTGATTCAGCCTGAGGCTCCTCAGTGACCGGCTGGAGCTCTGCCGGATCCATGCCCAGAAGAGGAGGACAGTGAACAGGAGGGGGAGGACCAGGCAGACGGGGGAGAGGAACGTCAGGAAGAGGAGGAGGGAGAGCAGACTGAGTCCCCCGGGGGGGGCTCTCCCCAGCTAGTAGCCTGGATTCATTGGATGAAGACGCACAGGCTATAATAGACATGAGGCAGCGACGTGCAGCTCAAAGACGGGGCCAATTAGAAAGGTATTTCCATCCCTGAATTGGCAACAGCTGGGTTTGGGTGTAGTTCTCCTCAGCAGGGTTGAAAAGGCAGGCCCGCCCTTACAGTCTTGTGGAGAGTTATCAACTGGGAGTCGTGTGACCTTGCTTTGAGTCTTGGCGTCTCTGATCTTGGCTTGTGGCCTAGAAGTCTGGAAGACTTGGGGGAGGCGTGGGTTTTATTATCTCCAGCGTTGGTTTTGCCAGCAAGAATCCTGTTTTATTGCCTGGCCTTCGTGAAACCTCTGTGAAGCTTCATAGTGTTCCTGTCTGTAAGAACAGTTTTTGTTACCTGTGTTTGCTTTCAATTATATAAACTGCCTTTGCTTTTTACCAGTGTGTCTGGCTACTCTTTTTGGTTGGTGTTGGCGTCTGGGAGGACCCAGACAGAACAGATATACTCAGAGAGGACAAGGGGGAGGAGGAAGTAATAGAAAGGGACGGAGGGAGGAGGGAAGTAGGAAAGAGGGAGAGAAGGAGAAAGAAGGTAGAGACAGAGGGAATATGAAATAATGAAAGAAAATAAACGGGAGATACAAATAAAAAAGGTGCAAATTTAGGATATTTGTTTATGGCATTTTGGACAGAAATGTATAATTACGTTTGTTTTGATATTATGGTATATGTATAGATGTTTACACAAAGTTAGTGAAAAAATATAAAAAATTCTTTTTAAAAAATAATGGGGGCTTTCAATTACCCTGGAAATCTAATTCTGCACCTATTGAAAAATCTAATAGGTTCCTGATTAATCTTACTGGCAACTTCGTTGTCCATAAAATAGAGGAGGAAACTAAGAGAGAAGTGATAGAGGAATTTGAAATTGCAGGAATCTTGGATGAGAAGTGACCACATCATACTGGAATTCAACATAATGCAAACACAAGCAATAGAACAAAATGATACCAGAGTCCTAGATTTTAAACAAGCCGATTTAACAAACTCAGAAAGAACTTGGGAAACATTCTTTTGATGAAAATACTAAAGGGGAAACAACTTAAAAATCTTGGGAAACTCTGAAACATATGATCATGTAAGCCCAGACCAGCAAAATACCATTTAGCCACCCAGAGTCCTTAGGGAGTTGGGCGGCATAAAAATTGAATTAAATAATTAAATAATAAAGAAAAAGAAAAACAAGAAATCCAAGAAACCAGCATGGTTGCAGAAAGATCTCTCAAATAAACTGAAAGGCAAAAAGGACAAGTACAAAAAATGGAAAGAGGAACACAGAATCCTCTTCAGAAAGCCAGAATTTACAAAGATGAAGTCAGAAAAGCAAAGTCAGAAATAATTTTAAAAGTTTCTTTCAACATATTAATAACAAGTAAAAAGTCAAGGAAACAGTTGGTCCAATAATGAGAGAAAATGGCAAGTAAGTAACAGGAGCAGAGAGAAAGCAGAGCTGCTTAACTCATTCTTTGCATCAGTCTTCAATTAAATAAATAAACTACAGTGGTACCTCTACTTAAGAACGCCTCTACTTAAGAACTTTTCTAGATAAGAACAGGATGTTCAAGATTTTTTTGCCTCTACTTATGAACCATTTTCTACTTAAGAACCCGAACCCGGAAAAAATTCACAGGAAATTTGAGAGCAGCACGAAGGCCCACCAGTTTCCTGCCATTCCCCCTTTAATCCCGGCCATTTCGGGTTTTTCTAGGTGGCAAGAGGAGCCTTTCAGTGGTGCTTAAGGAGGTTTTGGCAGTCCAGAATGAACAAAGCATTTTCCTTTCTCTGGGTGCTTGGAGAGGGAATAAACCTCTGCCAGAGCCCAGAGAAAAGAAATTCACCCTTCACTCTGGGCAGCCCAGAGCATGTGGAGCGTTTTCCTTTCTCTAGGCGCTGCCTCAGTGTCCCTCTTTTTTTTTAAGCCTTAAAGTTTTGGATCTTTTTGATTCCCCTCACCTTACCTTCTTCCTTTAGCAGCGACTGTCCTCCTCCTCTTTTTCCTTCTCCTCCCACCTGCTATGCCAGGCTTCTTATTAATAGCCCCCAGTGAGAGAGGAATGCAAAATCAAACACACACACACCGGCCATAAGAAATAAAAGTAGTTTTGACTTCCGGTCTGGATAGAGACCGCAGCGGAGCCTCCCTGGCAGGGCTCTGCCCCGAGGCTCCTTCAACCTCTCCGAAGGTCACGGTTTGCGATCGGATCGGGTCCGGATGGCCCGATCCTAGAACAGGGGGCTCCCCTCTGTCCGAGAAGCCGTCGCTGAAGCTCCAGAGACAGCGGTTTGCCCCGCAGCTTCGGAAAAGGGAGAACCGATCCTCTCCCAAGAGGATCGGCCAGTGCGATCTCTCCAAACCCAGCGGGAAGCAAGGAAAAGACGAAAGAAAGTGAAGACAATTTGCAGCATACCTGAACCAAAAGGGAATACAGTAAACAAGAAAACCCAAGGTAAAAACTTATTGTTTCATGTCTAAAAACGGAAGATTGGATCATTGTAAAAGTTACAAGTGAAAGGGTTTTTTTTGACAAGGCGAAAGGGAAAGTTATTGAGAACTTGTATCCAACCGCAAGTAACAGCCGGATCTAATTTCTTTTCACTTTCGTTTATAACTTTGAACTTGAACTTTGAATCTTTAAATTTTTGAGCTATTAAAAATATTGAAGGATTAATAAAACAATTCAAATTTGATATGACTTTAAAAAAGACTTAATTTCCAAAGATGAACAGAATTTGGGATTTCTAAACTATCAGCAAACATCGTATCCCGGGCTCTAACTTTAACAGCGGAGGGATAAAGAACACTTTTACTGCTTTCCTTTTTCTGTTCTTTCCTACAACAACAAAATGAAATAAACTATCAATTTGAAAATAAATGGAAAAACAAACCAATTGACATATTAAAGCTACAAGAACATATTTAGCCTTTTTTTTGGTCTGCCTGCTTTTGGATTACCACCTTTGGATTACTTGCTGATTGCCTGTGGATTATTTGTGAAGACTTTCCTTCTACCTGCCTGGCACTGTGAAGCATAAACTGACTCCATTTTAAGCCTTAAACAACGGAGAACTTGCCTGCATTCGTTTTTTGCCTGTGAAACACCAACTGACTCCATTTTAAAATAAAAGAAAATCACAAATTTGACTTTGCTTTTAACTGGAAAATTGGAACTATATAGAAAATAATTACATAGAAGCTTATTTCCTGTCATTACTGAATCTACAACATCCTTCATTAACAAAGACCACTTGATTTATAAGAAGATTATAAGTATATAATATCTATATTTTGTTTTTCAAATTAATTTCTTTTTCTCCTCTTTCTGTATTGCTGTTCTATTGTTGTTTTTAAAAGTATATTGACTTAGAATATATGCATTGTTAATAAACCTTGGTTCCCTGCTCTACTTTAACTAAACTAAATTAAAACCCCATTTTTCCCCCTGTTGTTTCTCTCTCCCACAAGACAGCCTTTCTTTGTTATTTCTTCCCCTTTTCCTTCTTCTCTCCCTTTTTATATTTGCCTTCTCTTATCTTTTTTGGATATATTTTTATCCCTTTTCTTTTTTATTCTTTAACAGATACTCTCCCTTGTTTTTTCTATTTACTATTAGATATCTTATTCTGTTTTCATCCACTTTTTTTTATTTCCTCTCTTTAAAAAGTATTATACTCTTTTTCCTCTTTTTTGGCTTTTTTAAATTTAAAGTTAAAAGGAAATTCATAGTGAATTTTATTAGTAACTTGATTAACATATTTGTGGTTCTTATTAGGTAATAACATATTGCAATTTATCAAGGGAAACTGGTTACAAAGTTTATTGAACAAGTTTGGGATTTATAGTGATTTTCCTCTTTTCACTAAATACAAATTGATAGTAATTTCAAATTTGAAAATGTCAAGCACTTCAACCTATGTTAAAACAGTTAAAAAACAAGCAGCAGCTGCAACTTCTTCTCCACAAGGTTCACCTCATCCTTCCCCGACGCATCAAGTTTTATCTGTAACTATGTCTACCAAGGAGAAGGACAAAGACAAATCCCTGCAGCCCACTCTGATAACAATACAAGAAACCCTAAATGCAATGAAGGACTTTATGTTTAAATCCCAAGAAGATGCAGCCCAACAACGAGAGGCTATAAAGGATGAGGCAACACAACAAAGAGAAGCCATAAAATCAGATTTGGCGGAATTTAAAACAGAGATGGCTGAGCTGAAAGCAGACATGGGAGAGATGAAGGCGCAGATGAAGGAAATGCAACAAACTTTACAGGAAAGTGAAGATCGCGTCAAAACAGTTGAAGAAAAGACTGTTAAAATTGAAAAGAGAATGGATTACTTTGAAGGCAGAGCTGACTCACGATACAGAAGATATGATGAATCAATCATTCACCTTGAGATGCAACGTGCTTCGTATGGGCTACGATTTCAGAATATAATAGAAGAAAAAGATGAAGATTTAAAGATGACTATGGCTGAAAGATTTAGCAATCCAGCAGGCGCAAGACATGGGGGCTACCGCTCTGATAGTAGAGCAGGACCAAGGCGCTAGAAGAGTTCAACCTCAGCGCGAAACTAAAAAACCAAACAAATGACAACAAGTAAAGACTTAAAGATCTTTTCTGTTAATGTGAATGGACTTAATGAACCAAGGAAAAGGAAACAAATTTTCTCCAAAATCAGAAATCAAAACGCTCAAATAGTAATACTACAAGAAGTGCATATTAAAAAAAGTAATCAGATACTATTATTAAATCCCAAAATTGGAAAAATGTATGCTGCATTAGCAGACCAAAAAAAAAGAGGAGTAGTGATGTATGTTGAAAATTCTATAAATTCCAAACAAATATATAAGGATGACGAAGGTAGAATTTTGATTGTACAAGTTGACATTGAACCTAGACCTCTGGTAATTGTTTCGATTTATGCCCCTAATGAAGATCAAATGACATTCTATAAAAAATTGCATCAAGTAATAACAGAGTTAAATATTGAAAATATGTTAATAATTGGTGATTTTAACGCTATTACAAACAGACAATTGGATCACTCGGGGGGGGGGGAATAACAAAAGTAAGAAGAGAAGTAAGAATTTACTACCTAGTACTTTCCAGAAAATGAAAGTGGAATTATTATTAAATGACATTTGGAGGGAAAGACATCCCCACAAGAGACAATATACTTTTTATTCTAACCCCCATAAAATTTGGACAAGAATAAACATGGTATGAGCTTCAAAAATAATTGCTGAGCAAATAAAGGAGGTCAAGATAGATGTCAACATTTGGGCTGATCACAATCCTGTGGTAGTTCATATGAGAACTAAAAATAAACAGGCTAATTGGCGGATGAATAGAAACATTTTGAAAGATAAGAAATATAAGGATTGGATTGAAAAAGAATTAAAAATATTTTTTGAAATTAATAAAAACTTAGATACTACTCCACAAAACTTATGGGATACAGCTAAAGCATACATTAGAGGATTAACGATATCTTACACAGCAAAATATAACAAGGAAAATAAAATAAAATATGAACAATTAATAAATGAATTAAAACAATTAGAATCCTTATCACAACAACATATAAAGAATAGAGATTTGAAAACAGAAATGAGTGTAATTAAGCATAAAATTAGATTGATAGAACAAAATCAAATAACTGAAAAGATAAAAAGAGCTAAACAACATTATTTTGAACATGCGAACAAACCAGGCAGATGGTTAGCATATAAACTTAGAAAACAGAGGCAATCAAAACTTATTAAAAAACTAGAGGACAATGACGGTATAATAAAATATGACACAGAAGGAAAAGCAGATATTGTGAATAATTTTTTCAAAGAACTATATACAAAAGATATTATCAGTGAAGACGAAGTTTTTAATTACTTAGAACATTCAAAATTACCACAAATAACGGAAGATCAACAGAATATTATGGATGGACCAATAACAATGGAAGAACTCCTAACAATAATTAAAAAACAAAAAAATAACAAAGCAACTGGCCCAGATGCTATACGGGCAGAATGGTATAAAATAGAAAATGAAACAATAAGAAATAATATGTTAGAAATTTTTAATGAATGTAGACTTGAGGGTAAAATCCCTAAATCTTGGTCAGAATCATTAATAACTTTAATTCATAAGCCGGGTACGGCACCAGAAAAAATTAAAAATTATAGGCCTATATCATTATTGAATGTGGATTATAAGATATTTACTGCTATATATGCAGACAGACTTAAATGAGTTATGAATGGAATAATACATCAAGATCAAAATGGCTTTTTACCAGGTAGACAAATTAAAAATAATCTTAGAATTGTCATAAATACGTTAGAATATTGTGAGCAACACCCAGGGAAAACATTATCTTTAATGTTCTTAGATGCTCAAAAAGCCTTTGATAATCTCAATTGGATATTTATAAAAATGCAATTAAACAAAATGAAATTTGGTTCAAAATTTGTTAATCTAATAGATGCCATTTACTCAAAACAAACAACAAACATAATACTGAATAATTAACAATTAACAACATTTGAGATAAACAAGGGAGTTCGCCAAGGTTGTCCTATATCACCGTTGCTATTTATTATGGCTTTGGAGACTTTATTAATCAAAATAAGAACAGACCCTAAAATAAAAGGCCTAACCGTAGGTGATGAGACGTACAAAGTCCAAGCCTTCGCAGATGATTTAACTTTTATAATTGAAGAACCGATTAAGACAGTCCCAATATTAATGCAGACAATAGAACATTATGGAAAGGTAGCAGATTTAAAGATAAATAAAAGTAAAACACAATTTTTAACCAAAAACATGAGTAAAATACAAGAAACCAAATTAGAACATATTTCTGGAATAAAGATTGCTAAAAAAGTAAAATATCTAGGAATTTGGTTAACAGCTAAAACAATAACTATAAAAAATGATAACTATTTAAAATTATTGACAGAAATTAAAAAAGATTTAGAAATCTGGAATAACTTGAAAATATCTTTTTTAGGAAGAGTAGCAACAATTAAGATGAATATCTTACCCAAAATTTTATTTCTTTTCCAGGTAATCCCAATAAACCCAGGAGGCACTTTTTTCAAAAATTTAACAAATATAGTTAAAAAGTTTTTATGGCAAGGGAAAAAAGCAAGGATAAAAATAAATTGTTTAGAAGATATCAAAGAAAGGGGAGGATTTGGACTTCCAAATTGGAAATTATATTATCAGGCGGCCGCCTTAACATGGATTAGAGATTGGATTACCCTAGAAAATAAAAGAATATTAAACTTAGAAGGATATGATCTTATGCTTGGATGGCACGCCTTCATATGGTATGATAAGGAGAAAAATCACTCATATTTTAAAAGACATACATTAAGGAAATACCTATTAGAAGTCTGGAAAGATATAAGGAGAAACCATTTTTTAACTATTCCAGAATGGCTTGCCCCTCTAGAAGCAATAATACACCCAAAATCCATAAAAGATAAAAAAATTATACGATATAAAGATCTATTAAATGACCATAGAAACATAGAAACATAGAAGACTGACGGCAGAAAAAGACCTCATGGTCCATCTAGTCTGCCCTTATACTATTTCCTGTATTTTATCTTACAATGGATATATGTTTATCCCAGGCATGTTTAAATTCGGTTACTGTGGATTTACCGACCACGTCTGCTGGAAGTTTGTTCCAAGGATCTACTACTCTTTCAGTAAAATAATATTTTCTCATGTTGCCCTTGATCTTTCCCCCAACTAACCTCAAATTGTGTCCCCTTGTTCTTGTGTTCACTTTCCTATTAAAAACACTTCCCTCCTGAACCCTATTTAACCCTTTGACATATTTAAATGTTTCGATCATGTCCCCCCTTTTCCTTCTGTCTTCCAGACTATACAGATTGAGTTCATTTAATCTTGCCTGATACATTTTATACTTAAGACCTTCCACCATTCTTGTAGCCCATCTTTGGACCCGTTCAATTTTGTCAATATCTTTTTGTAGGTGAGGTCTCCAGAACTGAACACAGTACTCCAAATGTGGTCTCACCAGCGCTCTGTATAAGGGGATCACAATCTCCCTCTTCCTGCTTGTTATACCTCTAGCTATGCAGCCAAGCATCCTACTTGCCTTTCCTACCGCCTGACCACACTGCTCACCCATTTTGAGACTGTCAGAAATCACTACCCCTAAATCCTTCTCTTCTGAAGTTTTTGCTAACACAGAATTGCCAATGCAATACTCAGATTGAGGATTCCTTTTCCCCAAGTGCATTATTTTACATTTGGAAACATTAAACTACAGTTTCCATTGCTTTGACCATTTATCTAGTAAAGCTAAATCATTTACCATATTACAGACCCCTCCAGGAATATCAACCCTATTGCACACTTTAGAGTCATCGGCAAATAGGCAAACCTTCCCTACCAGACCTTCCCCTATGTCACTCACAAACATATTAAAAAGAATAGGACCCAGAACAGACCCTTGTGGCACACCACTTGTAACCTGTCTCTGCTCAGAATACTCGCCATTAACAATAACTCTCTGATGTCTATGCTTCAGCCAGCTTGAAATCCACTGAACTATCCAGGGATTAAGTCCAATCTTCACTAATTTATCCATCAGCTCTTTATGTGGAACCGTATCAAAGGCTTTGCTGAAGTCCAGATAGGCAATATCCACGGCACCACCTTGATCCAACACCTTTGTGACATAGTCAAAGAAATCAATGAGATTAGTCTGACATGATTTGCCTTCAGTAAAGCCATGCTGATTTGGGTCCAATAAGTTATTGTTTTTTAGGTGCTGATTTATCCTCTTTTTGAGTAGAGTCTCCATCATTTTAACTACAACTGATGTCAAGCTAACTGGCCTGTAGTTACCAGCTTCTTCTCTACTGCCCTTCTTGTGGATAGGCACAACACTGGCCATTCTCCAATCCTCAGGAACATCTCCTGTTAACAGGGATTGGTTAAACAAATCAGTAAGGGGGGTAGCAATGACAGACCTGAGTTCTTTAAGAACTCTGGGGTGGATGCCATCTGGACCCATTGCCTTATTTATCTTTAATCGTTCAAGTTCTTCTAAGACATCGGCTTCTAAGATCACTGGAGCTGAATCAGTACAGCTGGAAGCAATGCTATATCCCCCTATAGTATTATTTTGTAAGGTGTCTTTTGAGAAAACTGAACAGAAGTAGCTATTGAAATGGTCAGCGATCTCCTTATTCCCATCAATGCATGTATTATTCCCAGTACTAAGCTTCGTGATGCTGCAGTTTTTCTTCTTCCTATCACTAATATATCTGAAGAAGGTTTTATCCCCCTTCTTTACAGATTTTGCAATTTCTTCCTCTTTTGAGGCTTTAGCAGCATATATTATCTGTTTTGCCTCCTTCTGTCTCATTTTATACACCTCTCTATCAGCTATACTTCCAAATGACCAAATGAAATTAAAATCCAGGATTATATTACAAGATGAAGGGATAGCAATAGATTGGTGGCATTATGCCCAGATTCGATCTAGATACCAGAAAGATAAAACACTTTATATTTTTAATAAAAACAAAAATTTGTTAAGCAATTTAATTACTCTTAATCAAACAAAAACAATAAGGAAAATATATAAATTCCTTATTGCACACAAAAATATAGAATTGACCCTAAAAGTTAATATGATAAGATGGTGCAGAAACATTGGTAAAGAAATAGATATAGATACGTGGGAGAAAGTTTGGGTTAACAATTGGAAAATGACCAAATCAGTATCATTAAAAGAAAACCAAATTAAAATGTTCTACAGATGGCATCTCCCACCAAATAGAATAGCAAAAATGTTCCCTAAAACTTCTCCATTGTGTTGGAAATGTAAGAAAGAAATAGGAACCTATTACCATCAATGGTGGACATGTGGTAAAGCTAAAATATATTGGAAGATGATAGAGAAAATAATAAAAGAAACAGTAAAGCAGGAAGTAGAAAATACCCTGGAATTTTATTTATTAGGAATTACCAATCAGACTTATAAGAAAGAAATTTTATATTTAATTATACACATATTAACTGCGGCTAGAATTACGTATGCGCAAAATTGGAAGGGGGAGAAAATCCCCAAAGAAGAAGAAGTTATAGCAAAAGTATTAGATTGCGCAGAAATGGATATGATGACAAGACGTTTAAATGATCAAGAAGACACTAAGTTTTATGAAACATAGAACAATGTTTATAAATGGATAGATAAGAAAAAATAAGATATATAATCTATTTTTAGTTAATTTGTTGTATTTGTTTTTACTTGGGTAATACCAATACTAACATTACCGTATTTTCCGGCGTATAAGACGACTGGGTGTATAAAGACCCCCTAACTTTTCCAGTTAAAATATAGAATTTGAGATATACTCGCCGTATAAGACTACCCCTCTTCTGACTGTCAAAAACTGAGTCTAGGTCTATGATGTACTTGCATTGAGAAAAAAATCATTTCTGAACATGATAACACAATATTTTAATTACTAATGATGAAGATCTTATTGTTAAAATTATGAATGAATTATTTAGAGAGAGAGAGCCAAGTGGGAGCACTCTTCTGTCTATCTCTCCATATGTCTCTGTCTATCTGTCTTGTCTGCCTCTCATATTTCTCCTCACCACAATTGTTTATTATTATAACTCATCATAATTTGTCAACACAAAAAGGTGAACCTGGCTATTTTCCTTTCTCCTACCATCTATTCTGTAGGTATCTTTCAGTCTAACATGCAGCATGCTGACACCTATGTGAGAATCTATTATGGAATGAGAATCTGTATGTGATATCATGATATGGCAATCCAAACAGCCCATCCATTTTTTCCTCTTTCCGCACTTTCTGTCTTTATCCTCTTGCAATGTCACTTAAACAGATTTTAACTTGTCGGGTTTAATTAGTGACCCTGCCAATTTTCAGTACTGTGCAGTGTGCTATGATACAGATCAGGGTGAATAATATGACCTCAGCTTTTAAAGTTATTTTAAAATGTTGCCTAAGACAGTATTTCCCAACCTTGGCAACTTGAAGCTATTTGGACTTCAACTTCCAGAATTCCCCAGCCAGCGTTTGCTGGCTGGGGAATTCTGGGAGTTGAAGTCCAGATAGCTTCAAGTTGTCAAGGTTGGGAAACACTGGCCTAAGAAATATGAAAAGATGATTCTTTTTGGAGGAAAAGTACATTTTCAATGGTTAAACATAAGAACAAATACAAACAGGCAGAAATAAATGCATCCAGTTTAACATTCAATCATTTCCCTGGCTCTTTTTATTGAAATGAACAAGTTCATACATTCAATTTTGCAACCACTAATAATGTTGGTCAAGTAGGTACAAAAATACCTGGGGAAATGATTAAAGTCTTTCTCTCTCCCCCTCTCTCTCCCTCTCTTTCTCTCTTGTTATCTCTCTTACTCTCTCTTTTTTTTTGCTTTCTCTCTTTCTTTCTTTCTCTCTCCTTCTCTTACTATCTCTTTCTCTCTCTTTCTGTCTCCCCTCTCTCCCTCTCTCTCCCTCTCTCTCCCTCTCTCTCTCTCCCTCTCTTGCCATCTCTTTCTCTCCCTCTCTCTTTCTCTCTCCCTCTCTTGCTATCTCTTTCTCTCTATCTTTCCCCCCTCTCTCCCTCTCTCTTTCTCTCTCTCACTCTGTTGCTATCCCCCCTCTCTCTTTCTCTCTCTCCCTCTCTTGCTATCTCTTTCTCTCTTCCCCCCCTCTCCCTCTCTCTTTCTCTCTCTCTCCTCTTTCTCCCTGTTGCTATCCCCCCTCTCTCTTTCTCTCTGTCCCTCTGTTGCTATCTCTTTCTCTCTTTCTTTCCCCCCTCTCTCCCTCTCTCTTTCTCTCTCTCCCTCTGTTGCTATCCCCCCTCTCTCTTTCTCTCTCTCCCTCTCTTGCTATCTCTTTCTCTCTTTCTTTCCCCCCTCTCTCCCTCTCTCTTTCTCTCTCTCCCTCTGTTGCTATCCCCCCTCTTTCTCTCTGTCCCTCTCTTGCTAACCCCGTCTCCCTCTCTTGCTATCTATTTCTCTCCCCCCCTCTCTTTCTCTCTCCCTCTCTTGCTATCTCTTTCTCTCCCCCTCTCTCCATCTCTCTTTCTCTCTCTCCCTCTCTTGCTATCTCTTTCTTTCTCTTTCTGCCCCCCTCTCCCTCTCTCTTTCTCTCTCTCTCCTTCTCTTTCTCCCTCTGTTGCTATCCCCCCTCTCTCTTTCTCTCTGTCCCTCTGTTGCTAACCCCCCCTCTCTCTCCCTCTCTTGCTATCTCTTTCTCTCCCCCCTCTCTCCCTCTTTTTTTCTCTCAGCAGCGGCAGCAGGGTGATCAGCTGTGAGGCGGAGCTACGGAACCGAGGCACGGACGGCGGCGTGTGGGCGAGCCTGCGCTTTGCGCAGGCTCGCCCAGCTGGGAGGCGGTGTTCTCGCCCCCCCCAGCTGAAACTGACGTCCGGCCGGGGCGATTCTTCCCCGGCCGGACAGGCAGCGTGTGGGCGAGCCTGCGCTCCGCTCAGGCTCGCCCAGCTGGGAGGCGGTGTTCTCGGCCCTCCCCAGCTGAAACTGACGTCCGGCCGGGGCGATTCTTCCCCGGCCGGACAGGCAGCGTGTGGGCGAGCCTGCGCTCCGCTCAGGCTCGCCCAGCTGGGAGGCGGTGTTCTGCCCCCCCCCCAGCTGAAACTGAGGTCCGGCCGGGGCGATTCTTCCCCGGCCGGACAGGCACGCTTGTGCTGCCAAAGGCAGCGTGTGGGCGGGCCTGCGCTCGGCTCAGGCTCGCCCAGCTGGGAGGCGGTGTTCTCGCCCCTCCCAGCCATCGCAAATAGGCGCCACTGTCCTATATCCGGCGTACAAGACGACCCCCCACTTTGGAAAAGATTTTCAGGGGTTAAAAAGTCGTCTTATACGCCGGAAAATACGGTAGTTTAAATTTATTGCTTAATGACTATGGTAGAATTAGTTTATATATAAGTAATATAGTAAGAACTTTGGTTTTATACATATATTAGTAAAAATGTGAAAAACTTTAACTCAAATTTAGCAAATTTTTAATATTCAATATATATCTAATTATGTATTCTTTTTCTGTATTTGAATTTATACTTTCAAGATAAGCGGGGAAAATGTATCCCCATTTTGTGTTCAATGTTTATATGTGTGTCTGTCTATTTTATGAAAATCAATAAAAATATTAAAAAGAAAAGAAAAGAAATAAAAGTAGTTTATCTGAACAGTGTTAAAAGCACACACGTTTAAGCAGAGTCAAATTTCTCTCACGCAGATAACAGTCCTGGAATGAGGTCAAAAGCAGGAACAAAAGAGAACAATTAAGGCAACTGTGATTCCTCACAACTCCCCCTTCTTGAATCCACAAGAGTTAACTGTGAATTGGGGTGGCTGAGAGCCGCGCTGGGAGGCTGGAGACGGAGCTCCGTCATCAGACCTCCGTTGTTGCCCTGGTGGTCGCAACCCAGCAATCCAATCGGACCCGGAGAGTCCAATCTTGAACAGGGGGCTCCCGTGCACCGGAAGGGGTATTCACCGCTGCCCCCAGGTGTAGGATTGCCCCACAGTATCAGGAGAAAAGATCCGGGGCTGGATACCACTGGCGCCCAGCCATAGCGGCACCTGCACACAAGAGGAAGAATAAAGAAAAAGTACAGAAGTCTAAAAAGAGCATAGAGAAGAACGAAGATAAAGCAATTTTTACTCCCACAAATAAAACTGAGACAGAAAAAGAATAAACTGAACTAAGGCGAAGAAAAAGAAGCAAAGAAACTTGCCGGTGTGAGTGTACTTTATCTTTCTCCGCTCACATAACCATAGAGTTTTGCAATAGAGCATCAGCTCGAATTTACTTAAAATCTACTTTTTAATTTTATTCCTGGAAGGTCACCTAACATACTGGAACCGAGGGGATAAGATTTCTTTTAAATTGATCATTCTTTCCTAAGCTTAAAACAACTGGGTTTTTTGTTGTTCTTTTACTTACTTTTGGAGCGGAGCTTACATGGTGTGCCTGCAGCCCTAGGAGCAGCTAAATAACACTCAAGATGGAAGATTAGCATTTCTTGGGGGGGGGGAAATTCCACTATTTTAATAAAACTTTAGTTTGGATTATAACTCTATTTTTCCTGGATTATTTTATTGTTCTCTTTTCCTGTTGAAAAACTTCGTCAAATTAAATAAAACTTGCCCAGAACTTTTTTGGGATTTTTTTTTGTCTTTGTGGATTTTACCTGCTCTTTTTTATTTGGATTACTATTTGAACACTTGGATTTTTAAAAATTGACTCAATTGGATTAAAACCTGTCTTTTTCCTACTCCTTTTTTTCCCTTCTGTTTGGAACAATAAGGACACATTAGTCATTTTAACTTTGGATTTGGAATACTAAATGAAATTTGGATATTGATTTACTTCCAACCTACTTAATTTGGACTTGACTTAACAAGATAAAAAATAAGACTGAATTGTTTTCCCCCAATTACAAGAACAATTTAAGTCCCTTTTGGATATTATTGAAAACTGACTTTAAGTATTCTTTTTTCCTTCCTATCTTTTAGCTTCTTATATTTTTACCTAATACAAATGAATTGCTAAATTCTGTCTCTCCCTCCACTTTGTCTGGTGCCCCCCACTCCTCCCTATAACTTCTTTTATGTTTAGTTGGATATTAAGTTTTCTCTGTTATATTAGGATTGTTTTGGATATACAGAAACCGTAAACATATTTTTACTCTTTGCTTTACTTTTTATGACTCTTTCCTTTTATGATTTTCTTTATTTTTAAAACATAAATAGATCTGGAGCTAATTTAGACTGAATTAATTTCTTTCTTTCTTTTCTTTTCTTTTTCCTTCCCTTCTTTTTTCATGTGTGCCTTTTTTTCTTTGTTTTAAAATGAATTTAAAATGAATTAAGTTAAAGTCTAAGTATTGAATTTTTTTTCTCTTTTCCTCTTTATTAAATTTTTATTAAATTGTATGCTAGATATTTTAATGAACTGATATTTTTGAATATTTTATTAATAATAATTAACAACTACAGTAGAACCCCGACTTACGAGACTAATTGGTTCCGGAAGGAGGCTCGTAAGTCGGAACGCTCGTATGACGAAACATTGTTTCCCATAGGAAACAATGTAAAGTCAATTAATCCGTGCAACAACAAAAAAAACCCGCTGCCGCCGAACGCGGAAGTTAGCGTTCAGAGACAGCTGCGAAGCAGCGCGTGTGTTTTAAAACGTGGCAGCCCGGCTGCCACGTTTTAAAACACCCGCGCCGCTTCGCAGCTGTCTGCTGAATCCGGAACGCTAACTTCCGCGTTCGGCTTCAGCAGACAGCTGCGAAGCAGCACGCATGTTTTAAAACGTGGCAGCCGGCCTGGGGGACTCGGGGGCTTCCCCCCGAGCCCCCCAGGCCGGCTGCCACGTTTTAAAACACGCGCGCTGCTTCGCAGCTGTCTCTGAACGCTAACTTCCGCGTTCGGCGGCAGCGGGTTTTTTTGTTGTTGCACGGATTAATTGACTTTACATTGTTTCCTATGGGAAACAATGTTTCATCATACGAGCGTTCCAACTTACGAGCCCCCCAGGCTTCCCCCCGAGCCCCCCAGGCCGGCTGCCACGTTTTAAAACACGCGCGCTGCTTCGCAGCTGTCTGCTGAATCCAAACGCGGAAGTTAGCGTTCCGGATTCAGCAGAGAGCTGCGAAGCGGCGCGCGTGTTTTAAAAGGTTGCAGCCGGCCTGGGGGGCTTGCCAGCACCCCCCCGAGCCCCCCAGGCCGGCTGCAACCTTTTAAAACACGCGGGATATGAGCGCCAAGGAGCTGTCTCCTGAAGCCAAAAGCGGAAGTTAGTGTTCGGCTTCAGGAGACAGCTCCTTGGCGCTCGTATCCCGAATGTGAGCTCGGGAGGCGAACAAAAATGTCGCTCCCCTCCCAGCTCTTATCTCTAGTAGCTCGTAAGTAGAGCTGCTCGTATGTCGAGGTTCCACTGTATATTAATTGATTTTAAGGTTTGATATCACATTTCTATATTGAAAGTATTAAATTGCATAGTTTTGGAGATATCTTTTACATATACAAGCCATTCTCTCTATATAAACCCTTCTCTTTCCAATTTTAGACATTGTAGATTTGTTGAATTGATGCCATTTTGGAAAGAGTTAAATTTTACAGGCTTTAGAAGACCCAGAAAATCATCTAAAATGTCTACCGCATCTACTATCATAAAAACCTCTAAAAAACTGACTACAACTCCGACTGCTACACCACAAGGATCTCCTTCACCATCACCATCTCCTTTACCACAAAGAACAATAACAAGTATGTTGAGCAAGGAGAAAGAAAAAGAAAAGACTTCAGCATAGCCAACTTTGCAGACCATCCAGGACACTCTGGCCCTGCTTCAGATCTCCGTGAATGCTAATAGAGATGATGCACGTGAAGAAGCTCAAAAACATTATGAAGCCATAAAAGCAGACATAAAAACGGAAATGAGTGACCTGAAGGCCGAACTAGGGGATGTGAAAGGAAGTGTACAATCACTGGATGGGAAGATTGACGTGATACAACAAACTCTAAAAGAGAACGAACAGTAGAAGAAAAAGGTTGAAGACAAAATGGAAAAATCAGAACAGAGAATGAATGAATTTGAAGACCACAGTATTGTGAGAAACAGAGGAGTCGACAAAGCCATTACTACTATAGAATTACAATGAGCTTCACACGGTCTGAGATTCCAAAATGTCCACGAGGAAAAGGATGAAAATTTGGGCTCGAAATGGCGGAAATAATAGGAGAGATCTTACAGATAGACCCAAAGGAAGCAATAAAGGAGATTGACTAAATTTACCGAGTCCAAACTAGCTATACTAGAAAAAACAACCTACCAAGAGAAGTTCATATCAAATTTATCAGAAGGACAGTAAGAGACGACATTTTGAAGTGGTCAAGAGATGAAGAGTTAAAATATAAAGACAAAAATGTCATTATGTTAAAACAAGTGCCAATAAGAGTATGAGAAAGCAGGAGGGATTATTGCTTTTTAACAAGAATATTAATCAAAGAAAAAATAATCTTCTGTTGGCTGATCCCCGAAGGTCTTTCTTTCTACTGGCAAAAATCTAGAGTGAAGATAGAGACTGTCGTCGAAGCCAGAGTTTTCTACGAACGATCCGGCTTGTTTAAACATGATTTATCCTATAAGGAAATCAGAGAGGGAGGAGGGGAGGGGGGGCCGCCTCCAGCGGGGAGCTCCCCAGGTCATGAGGGAAAAACAACCACAACCACAGCAAGATTTGGTTTTAAGCACTAGACTTTGAGAACTCCGAGAGACAAAATAATACTACAAATAGAAATGTACTCAGATGTTAAAAAATTTTCAGTAAATGTAAATGGATTGAACCATCCAAGAAAAAGAAAACAGATATTTTCTAAACTTAAGAAGCAAAGAGCACAAATTACTATTTTACAAGAAGTTCATATTAAGAATTTAGATAAAGGGCTATTACAAAATTCAAAATTAGGTAACTTGTTTACTAGTTTACCTTAAAAAAAAAGGAGAGGGATAGCTGTTTATATAAATGAAATGATAGAGGTTAAACAACTTTATAGTGACAATGATGGTAGAATTTTAATCTTGCAAGTAAACTTAGAAACGGTACCTCTTGTCATTATATCAATCTATGCCCCAAATGAAAACCAAAAAATATTTTATAAAGAATTACATGAAAAAATAGTAGAATTGTCTATTCAAAATATGATTATAATAGGAGACTTTAACGCTATAGCTGATAGTCAAATGGATTATTCTGGTAAAAAGAAAGATAAGAAAAAGAAAACAATTTTACAAACAACATTTTGGAATTTGACCTCAGAACTAGCCTTGCAGGACACATGGCTAGATCGCCACCCTATAAATAAGCAATATACCTTTTACTCAAATCCACATAAAATTTGGACTAGAATAGACATGGCATGGATTTCAAATCAGATTTCCGATAACGTTGCAAACATTGAAATTGAAACAAACAATTGGGCTGACCACAATCCACTAGCAATTACTTGGAAGGGAAACAAAAAACAGAGGTATTGGCAAATGAATAGAAATATTTTGCATGATTTTCAACACAAAGAACGGATGGAAAAAGAATTAGATTTTTTTTAAAATTTAAATAACAATACAGATACTTCCCCACAAAACTTATGGGACACAACTAAAGCATATATTTGGGGACTGACCATATCTTATATCGCAAGAAAGAACAAAGAGAAGAAAAATCAACTCCAAAAATTACAAACAGAACTAAAAAATCTAGAAGTACCATCACAGAGCAGTCAGAGTGAAGACGAAAATTTTAAAAAAGGGAACTAATTAGACATAAAATAAATTTAATAGAACAAGAACAATTGGCAGAAAAAATTAAGCAGGCTAAACAGGAATATTTTGAACACGCTAATAAATCAGGCTGATGGTTAGCATATAAATTAAGGAATCAAAAAGAGTCCAGAACAATAAAAAAACTACAAGACAGTAAAGGTATATGTAGGCATCAAACTGTCGCGAAAAAAGAGATAGTGTTAGAATTTTATAAAAACTTATACCACAAAGAAGACATAAATGAGGATAAGGTCTTTGACTTTTTAAGCTCCATTGACCTACCTTTCTTAACAGATGAACAACAACAGAAACTCGATGCCCCATTTACTATGATCGAATTACAGCAAGCACTTAAAAATAAAAAAATAACAAAGCTACTGGCCCTGATGCTATACCTGCTGAACTTTACAAGTTAAATATTAACTCACTTTCAACAAATATGCTAGAGATTTTTAATAACATAATTTTAGATGGAAACATCCCCAAAACTTGGTCTGAAGCTTTGATAACCCTAGTACATAAACCCGACACAGAAAAAGAAAAAATTCAAAACTATAGACCAATTTCGAATGTAGATTATAAAATCTTTATTTCAATTTTTGCTTGTAGATTAAAAAATATCATGACTGGGATAATACATGAAGATCAAAATGGATTTTTACCAGATAGACAGATTAAAAATAATTTGAGGACAATTATAAACACACTAGAATATTATGAACAACACCCAGAAAAGCAAGTGGCCTTAATATTCTTAGATGCAAGAAAAGCATTTGATAACGTAGACTGATCTTTTATGAAAATACAACTCAATAAAATGAACTTTGGAACCAAATTTTTTAACATAATTGATGCTATTTATTCTATCCAAACAGCTAAAATTATTATTAATTATGACCAAACAGAAAAGTTTGAGATACAAAGAGGAGTTAGGCAAGGCTGCCCAATCTCCCCATTATTATTTATTTTAACATTAGAAACTTTATTGACAAAGGTGAGAAAAGAAGAAAATATTAAAGGCTTAGAAATTTAAAAAGAAATATATAAACTACAAGCCTTTACAGATGATGTTGTCTTCATATTAGAAGACCCAAGAGCTTCGATTTCAAAGTTAATAGGTGCAATAGAAGAATATGGGAAAGTAGCTGGTTTGAAAATTAATAAAGATAAGACACAAATATTAACTAAAAATATGACAGACTCTCAGACAAAACAATTAGAAAACAAATCAAATATGAAAATAACTAAGAAAGTAAAATATTTAGGTATTTGGATATCAGCAAAATCCATATCCTTAAAAGAAGATAATTATAATAAACTCCTAAAGCAAATCAAAAAAGATTTAGCAACCTGGAAGAATTTACAATTATCATTTTTAGGTAGAATCTCTACAATTAAGATGAATATTTTGCCTAAAGTTTTGTTTTTATTTCAAGTAATTCCAATAAACCCTGGAAAAGAATTTTTTACAGAATTAACAAGAATAACAAAAAAATTCATATGGCAAGATAAAAAACCTAGAATAAAACAGTGTGCAATAGAGGATATAAAAGAAAGAGACGGTCTTGCCTTCCCGAATTGGAAGACATACTACCAAGCTGCCTCTATAGCTAGGATTAAAGAATGGCTTACTTTACAAAACAGAAGATTATTGAACTTAGAAGGCCACGATTTAATGTTAGGATGGCATGCTTTTGTATGGTACGAAAAATATAAAACACATTCTTATTTTAAAAGACATATAATTAGGAAGGCACTTATTGATGTTTGGATTAATATAAAGAAAGACTATTTCTTAGTTTTACCAGAATGGATATCTCCCTTAGAGGCCATAACCTACCCAAACATAATACAAGAAGGCAAGATTTGGAAATATAAAGACTTAGTAGATAATCAGTGGAATTTAAAAACGAAACAGGAATTGCTGGAGACAGGTATTATTATAGATTGGTGGCAATATACACAGATAAAGTCTAGGTTTCAGAAAGATAAAACAACATATATACTTAGAAAGGACAATAACATTTTAGGTAAATTATTAACAACAAATCAAAATAAGTTAATTGGAAAAATATATAAATTTTTAATTAATTGTAAAAATACACAATGGACATTAAAGGACAATATGATAAGCTGGTGTAGAAACTTAAACAAAGAGATAGACTTAAATACTTGGGAAAAGGTATGGACACATAACTGGAGAATAACAAGGTCAACCTCTTTTAAAGAAAATCAAATCAAAATGTTTTATAGATGGCATCTGCCGCCTAATAGAATTTCAAAAATGTTCCAAACTGCGTCACCCAATTGTTGGAAATGTAAGGAAGAAATAGGTACGTACTACCATGCTTGGTGGATATGCTCAAAAGCAAAAGAATACTGGAATTTAATAGAAAAATGGCTAAAAGAAATAACCCAGCAAGAAATTAAGAAAACACCAGAATTCTTTTTATTAGGCATTTCAAATAAGAAATACAAAAAAGACATATATTATTTAATAATCCACATTTTAGTAGCAGCTAGGGTAGCTTTTGCTCAAAAAAGGAAAGACTTTGAGACCCCAAAAGAAACTGATATATTTAAGAAAGTCTTAGAATGTGCTGAGCTTGACATGATGACAAGAAGTTTGAAAAATCAAGAAGAATCAGAATTTTATAAGGTTTGGCAAAAGGTATCTATTTGGTGGGATACAAAGAAACAGAGATAACCTTATTTTTACACTATTTTAAATATATTTGTACCTAGTAGTTATATTGTATTAGACAGTGATCATTAACAATATAAAGATAAACTTCTTTCCTCTTCTACCATTTCTTTTTTTCTTTCTTCATAGTTCATTTCAAGTCATAATTTTAAAATTTCTACATATTTTTAAATGTTTTAGATGTGTTTTTTACTTATTATCTTACAATTGATATATCCAAGTATTTTATAAATAATGATAAAGTTAGTTTTTATTTTTTATTTTTTACTTATTATAAATATAAAGATGACTTCTACTTTGAGAGGAGCGATTGTTGCTCCACTAAATGTTACAAGTAATGTATGTTTTGTCTGTCTTTGCAATTTAATAAAAAATATTTTTTTAAAAAGAGTTAACTGAATTGTCCAAAGAGTCAACAGAAATCCTGGAATAGTCCAAACCTTGGCAATGATCCTTCTCCAAATGAATAAATGCCCACATGCGCACTTCCCAATGCCCATAATTTATCATCAACCCCATTAACCTAATTGCCTCAGCAACAGGTGTTCTCCCTTATCTCCGATGATACCTGCGCAGTTGGTCCCTTCTAGCCATGAGCCTGCGCATTCGGGTGTCTTATCCACCGATCCTCCTCCGAGTCTGATGACTCACTAATGGGGTCACTAATGGGCTGGCTGCACCCATCTATCAACCTGATTCTGCTTCCCCACCATCTGACCTTGGCACTGAATCTTCACTATCAGAAGCTGCTGACAATATTGCGAGTCTCTGTGACTCTGAGGATTCCCCTAAACCAACGTTCAAATTCCCTGTTGCAGGAGCTGGCCTTGAGCCAACCACAACACTACCCAAATTCCGAGCTTTTATTTCATTCCTAATGGGTTTGCATGCATTATTTGCCTTTACATTGATTCCTATGGGAAAAATTGCTTCTGCTTAAGAACGTTTCTACTTAAGAACCTGGTCCCGGAATGAATTAAGTCCTTAAGTAGAGGTACCACCGTATAGCCCAATCTACCAAAAACATAACTGTAAAAGATAATTATGAAATAAAAGTTAAAATAAGGAAAAAAATGGTAAGAAAACACCTGTCTGATCTTGATGAATACAAATCACCAAGACTTGATCGATTATATCCCAAAGTTCTAAAGGAGCTGGCAGATGTCATCTCAGAACCACATCAGATCTTTCAAAAATTTTAGAGCAGCAGGGAATTACCAGAAAACTGGAAAAGAGCTAATGTGGTTTTCCCCTTCAAAAAAAAAAAGGAGGGGGATAGACCCAGAACTGCATTAGGGGTGGCATGTACACACATCACTGTTCCGTCTACAGCCCTCGGAATGAACCCACTGACTCAAAAAACTCTTATTTTATGATAAAATCAAACTCTTTATTGATAAAAACACACCTAACAAAAAGCAGATTTTAAAACGGCAAGGAAAAGGGAATTATTTTTCTCTTCAAAGCTAACCATAAACAATGTCCGGAAAAGGTGCCAAACTCAGCTTAATCAGCATTCCTTGGATAACAATCCATTTATCATTTAAACATGAGTTAGCTCATCAAAGTTCCAGGCAAAAATCATCCAGCAGAGAATGTCTCTTATTTAGGCAGAAATCATGGTTTTAAAGCCTTGTTCTGTTCTGTGCACAGCCCTCGGAGCGAACCCACTGACTCAAAAAACTCTTATTTTATGATAAAATCAAACTCTTTATTGAACATTCTTTCCTTGAACGACATTGAAACTCCACACACAATTACCCCAAATCCTTTGCCTTTATACTGCCTGCAAGTGACATCACACCCCAAAGAGGCTAAGGCTGTAAACTAATACCTTTTACTCTGCAACTCCTCTCGCCTTCTCAGCAATCTTCTATAGTGTGGGTCTATCCACTGACTTTTCGTTCTAATGTCTTCCTCATCCTCCATCTAGGACCACTCATCCATTGTCATATTAGCCCCCTCTAGTGGTTCCTCAGGTCCACTCAGATCACTTTCTCTCTCACTCTGCATCAGCTGGCAACCCCCCTAGCCCAGAGTATCCACAGGGGCCTGGCTCATCCTCAGAATCTGACATGACCTAAGGTGGACAAGGAGCACTCACAACAATCATTGCCCTAGATTTTAGGCTCAAGGTCCATAGAGATCTTGACAGACTTGAATACTGGGCCCTATTTAACAAAATGAAATTCAATGTAGGGAAAAGGGAAGTCTTACACTTAGGCAAGGAAAACCAAAAGTACACATTTAGATTGGGAGAAACCAGCTTTAATAGTAGTAACTGTGAAAGGATCTTGGAGTCTTAGTAGACAACCAATTAAATATGATCCAACAGTGTGTAGCCACAATCAAAAGTGAAGAACAACAAAGATGATTAGGGGACTGGAGGCTAAAACATATGAAGAACAGTTATGAGAACTGGGCATGGCTAATCTAGTGAAGAGATGAACCAGGAGAGACACGATAGCAATGTTCCAATATTTGAAGGACTGTCACAGACAGAAGGGGGTCAACCTATTTTCCAAAGTACCTGAAGGCCAGACAAGGAATAATAGATGGAAACTGATCCATGAAAGATTTAACCTAGAAATAAGGATAAATTTTCTGATAGTGAGAACAATCAACCAATGGAACAACTTGCCTTCAGAAGTTTTGGGAATGTCACCACTGGAAGCTTTCAAGAAGAAACTGGACTGCCATGTGTAAAAAATGGTGTAGGATCTCCTGCTTGGGTGGGGAGTTGGAAGAGATGACCTACAAGATCCCTTCCAACTCTATTATTTTGTTATTGTTATGTCATTAGTACCACAAGGATGGGTTGAATTTTAACATATCTGCCTTGCAACAATGCAGAACGCAGGGTTTTGGATCAAGTTTGAAGAATACTTTTCTCAATTTAGTAATGTGCTGGTTCTCATACACCCTTAGCAACACTATTCATTTTAAGCTGGGCGGCCATGCGGCCGCGCAGGTAACAACAAACCCCTGCACAGCACTTTACAAGTGTCATACAGTGATGATGGGGAAAATGCCTCCCTTTGTTTCTAATTACAACACATGAGCATATTTTGCTAATTTTGCTCTTTCTCAACTGCCATAAAAGGGTGGGTAGTAGGCTCTTGTGGTGGCTATTAGGACAGTCTACTAGAACAATGTGAAAGGCAAGCTAATCAGAGACTTAAAGAAAACGATTTCATCCCAAAGTCTCATTGGCTTGCAAGCACTCTTCATGCCAAAGTGCAAAGAAACAGTGGCAGAGAGATTGGAGAGGAGACAGATCTTCACAAGGTAAGTGACCTGCTGTGGCAGGATGGTGTGGGGACAATTGTGAGGACCTCATAGGAGGGAGCATCCAAGTGAGTCGGGGGAAGTCTTGAGTGGTCTGAAGCATGTGGCCTGTTCCATTGCTAAGCTGTCATGGCCTTCCACACCTTGAGATATCTCATGTGCACTTAACAACGCGCACATTCATAATGCGTAGACAAAAGCAGGGAGTTACACAATTCACTCCTATGAATTTTCAGGTTACAAATGTAATTCACAATTGTAACTCAAGGAGTACCTATATATGTAAACATGAGAAATTAAGAAATCTAAAAATTAAAGCTTCCAGCAAATGATATTTTTCTGGTTACAAAGTCAAAATGTGGATTGTATTACCTAATAGCTGCCACTCCATGACCAACTTCATGTATAATACCACTGATGAGGATTGCTGTGAAGAAATAGGACAGCTGGCTGATGGGAAGATTTACACCAGGTACCTGTTTTCAAAGACATAACAAGATACAAGGCAGCAAGAGATGCAGTGATTGGTCTTCCTGCATTCTGTTAACACAGCTGCCCTAAAAACCACTACAGATTTTCCAGCGCTCTTATAAAGAACTCATTTTCATGAAAAAAGTAAGATACAAAAGACAACCAGATATAATTTAGTCATACTTACATACAATTCTAGTTGAGAAACCCCTAAATCCAAAATATAAGGGCTAGTGAACAAAGGCAGTAACATACTTCATTTTATTGTCCCTTAGGTGCTTTTTCAAAAGACCACTGGACTTTTCTTCTTTTTTTTTCTTGAAAACATTTCACTTCTCATCCCAAAAATACAATGAAGCTTCTTGTATGAGAAGTGAAACATTTTCTTTTTCTTTTTTTTGAAGGGTAACTATAAGTTTCTTTTATTTCCAAGTATTAAGCATAATTGTTTTTTTGGGGGGGAGGGTAATTTTTTTCTCCTCCATCATAAAATACACAATACAAAATACCTTCTCTTTTTAGTACAGTAAAGGGCAATTTGATTAGTACATCATATATAATCACAAAAAATCATTAACTCAGTTTAATGTCGGTATCAATAACTTTTTTTTTGCCTCATCTAATTTTGTCACCCGGATTAACCAATTATCTTCTAATTCATTTCACCATTCACCAATAGGCCCATTATCCTATAATTAAATTTCATTTTTAATATTTCTTCAAATATTTAATACAAATCAAAATCTTTCTAGCTTATTAAACATTAAGCCATAGTGCCTTCTTCATCTCTTTATACATTTTAATAAAGCTAAACACCCTTATTTAACCTATCAATAAAACTAAGAAAATAAAATAAAATAATAGTAAAAAAGACAAATAAAAAAAAACAAGCCAATTTCAAACTTTTCTCATCTCCCTCTTAATATCGTCTATTTGTTTACTTCCAAATCTTTAATCAGAACTTATCACGCTTTTTTCAAACAGCTTATCTCCTTGCATACTATAAATCATATTAATTAACCCCACTTAATACACTAAACCAGAATAGTAAAGCATTAAACCAGAGTCTTCAAACTTGGCAACTTTAAGACTTATGGACTTCAACTCCCAAAATTCTCCAGCCAGCATAGCTGACTGGGGAATTCTGGAAGTTGAAGTCCACAAGTCTTACAGTTGCCAAGTTTGGGGACCACTGTCTTAAACCATCAAATTTCTTAGTCAAACCTACACAAATCACCTTAATATATTTCATTTATTTTAATGTATAAAGTTAACTCTACTACACCTACTAAATAAAAATCCATAAACAATATCCATTAAAAAAGAAAATTATTATAAAATGTTTCAGATTTAATCAACCTTTTTCAAAGACTTCTTTTCCTTGTCTACACTCAATATCTTTCTTTGGGGGTTTTCGTGCCATGTTTTAAATTTTTACCTTTATTTTCCTTTTTTTTCCTTCCCCTTCTCCTCTTAACATATACCTTCTTTGCAAATCTACATCCTTTAATTTCTTTTCTTTTTAAGATCAACCAAATCCAATATCTTTGCTCACATCTTTCCCCTCTTTTAATAGTGCTTATCTTAATATCATCATATGGGACATGGGTTTATATAGTACAGTACTTCTAACTTTCTATATTTAATCTGTATTTAAATCTCATTCAATCACGTAATAAATTCACATATATGTTTAACCATCTATAATACATATTAAATTCATCTTATTTTCCATTAACATTTCATCAATTTTACTTACAGACATTTTCAAGACTGGTACTTTTTCAAACTCTCTCTTAATGTATTTAATGAATTTACTAATAAATTTACCTTAATGTTAAGCACACATTTAAAACTATTTCGAAACATTTTCATCAAGAAATAATCAAGGCTAGTCATCCCTTTTAATGCTAATCTCCTTGTTTTTAGCTTTCTATTTACTGTTAATACATTTCTTTTGTCTTTTTAAACCATCTTTTTACTCCCTTTCTTTTTCTTTCTCCTTTTTGAATATTCAGTCTTTATTGATCTCCACCTTCTATTTCTCTTAATCTTTTTAACTAGAAATTCTAGTGGTCTGTGAAATCCTGTGTCTCTGTTCACATCTTTCCCCCCTTTCAATAAAAACTCAACACTAAAACTGAAGAATCAAAGCAATTTCTAGTAGTCACTCCAATTTCAGTCTTAATATTGTTTCTATCAATGTCCATTCCTGCAGTTTTGAACATCTGTTGATCAAATTCTGTAATATTTCTTTTACCAAATTTACCACCATAGCTGAAAATCTTCTTTGAGTTCACAACATCCTGTAATTTTGCTTTTTCAGTTTTCTGATTATGTGCTTACATGCCATGTGTTTAATTCAACATGAAGTTCAGCTTTCATTTGTAAATACAAACCTAACTGCATTTAATATTATATTCATTGCCAAGTCCAGACTATAGTTATATTGTGGCAAATCCAAAAGACCGCCAATTTGTTCTTAGCTGAAAAATGAAACTTTAAGTAGACTTTCATTCAATTTACTCATTTTTATAAGAGGACAATGGTAATACATTAAAATGTTCTAATAAAATGTATTTATATTTAACATAACATTATTAAAAATACATTAAATCAAAATAAACAATATAAAAAGATAACAATTTGCACATTAAAAGCCCTTTGGAAAAACTCAATTTTAAACATTATCTGGAACCTCAATTTGATGAGAGGAAGTAAATCTGTTGTGGTCAATGCCACAACAGAAAAACACTTCTTGTTTTTGGCTAACCTGGGGAATAAGTGATAATTTTCCCCAAGAAAAAAAGCAGAGTAGTGAGTCAGTTCTATTTAGAAAATGCAATCCTGTAAGTACCTAGGCAACAAACCTTATAGGTTTTTACAGGTCAAAGCCAGCACTTTGAGCTATAACTAAAAGTTGTATCCCTGCAATAAATGTATAGCATCCAGGTATTGCGTTCCCTCCACTTTTCCTGAACACTTTTTTTCTTCCTACATGTATCATGGGTACTTTAGGTCAGTGATTTTCAACCTTTTTTGAGCCGCGGCACATTTTTTACATTTACAAAATCCTGGGGAACGTCACCAACCAAAATGATACAAAATGACACTCTAAGACACTCTCCTCTCTTTTTCCATCCCTGTCTCCTCCCCCCTTGTGTGTGTGTGTGTGTGTGTGTGTGTATACACACTCTTGAAACAGGTAAGGGCTGGGGGATTTTCTCTTATTCTTTGGGTTCTTTTTATCATATGCTTTAAATCAAGTCACTTCTCTCTCTTTTGTTTCTCTCTCTTTCCTCTCATTCTACGTCTCAATCATTTTCTCATTTCTCTTTTTTCCTCCCCCTTTTTCTCATTTCTCTCTCTCTCCCTTCCTCTCCTTTTCTCTCTCTCTTGCTTTCTTTCTCTTTTTCTTTCTTTCTCTCTTTTTCTCTCCCTCTTGCTTTCTTTCTCTCTCCCTCTTGCTTTCTCTCTCTTCCTCTCTTTTCTTTCTTTCTCTTTCTTTCTCTCTCTCTCTCTTGCTTTCTTTCTCTTTTTCTTTCTTTCTCTCTTTCTCTCTCCCTCTTGCTTTCTCTCTCTTCCTCTCTTTTCTTTCTTTCTCTTGCTTTCTCTCTCTCTCTCTCTCTCTTGCTTTCTTTCTCTCTCTCACACACACTCTCTCTCTCAGCAAAAAGTTGCGAGACCGGAACCTGAGCTTCCTTCTTCGCGGCACACCTGACCATGTCTCGCGGCACACTGCTTTAGGTTATCTTGAGTTCTGGGAAAGTAGCCCCAGAAATCTTCTAATATAAAAATAAATATTGAGACACATCGGCATAGCAAAAGTCTCAATGATTTCATGTAAGATACTGATTTTTTTCTTTCACTGGTTAGATTATAAATATAGAAATAAAACTCACCACAACCTGCAGCATTTGATCACTTTGACTTGCAGGGTTTTCGGTTAACATCTGTGACAGAGTCTGCATCAATGTCTTCCCAAGCAGAACCACAGAACCAAACATAGCTGCGATGCCAAAAACCATCCCTATGTTAAACCTGATGCAAGCATGTAAATATTGTTATAAATTAGTATCATCTCCAACATGGTAAATATACCAGACAAATTCAAATACCTAATGGTTGCCAATTTCCTACGCCAGAAACATCATTTATTGTACAAAAAAGAATACTCAACACTAAAACAAAAGGGCACCCTTTTAGCTGTCATATAAACAATTTCAGAACAGTAACCATTCTGATAGGAAGGATTAGAAGGAAGAATTTCTAGTAATGGTATTTCTGAAACAAACCAGAGATAAAGAAATCTTGGCTTCCATCTTCCCCAGGTGTAGAAAAGGCGGTTGAAAAAAGCTGTTTGCCATCGCACATGGAATGGAAAGACTGATAGTCCATAGGATACAAGCCATTCCTCATAAGACTCTTTCAGAGAAGATGACTGTAAGAGAAGATAAATACAGTAAAACAAGAAAGCAACTCAAGAATGTCACAAATTATTAGCATGATCGCACAAATATCTCATGTTTTCTTTTACTTCTGGAAAATGAGTCTGTAACTACTGAGGGCTAGCAAGCCAACATCTGTATGTTGGGAACATGATGCACAGTCCAGCAAAACGGCTATTTAGGAGCAAGTAGTTCATTCACAAAATAGATGCTTTATCTACTGCATATACAAGACACCAATATTGCAGAACATTATTTGCCTCTATTGTTCTTCCAATCCTGCTTATGTTTATCCTGTTCATGAAAGGTATGTATTATTCTCAAATAAGTACTGAGCCAAGTCCTCCACCATTATTTCCTTAAAAAAATGTATGGATCCATATGGAGTTCACAGACATGAAATTAAGATGATGCTGAAAGCTAGTTTTCACTCTATGGGTGTGGGCACGCACCCTTTTGGCACCCAAGCTGAAAAATGTTTGCCATCACTGCCTTAATGTAAAGCATCCACAGTTTTATCAATATTTTTTCTGGAATGTACAGTATATCTGGAAAAAACTTGCTATTTTGAAAGAAATTGCAGCAGTAGATTCCTGTATTAGCAATGAAATCAGTAAGCCCAACATGTTTACATGAGTAGCTAAAGTAAAGCTGCATGTTCTTAACTTCATTTTTAAACAAAATCAAAGAGAAGATTAAATGACAAGAACCAAAAGAAGTTGAATATATTTGCGAGGCATGGGGAATGTTATTGTGACTGCAATGTATGCACTTCAAACTGAAAACATGTGCCTAATTCATTCTGAATACAGATTTATGACTACAACTGAGCCCACGATTTCCATTCCTAAATAAGGCAGTTATAAGGATTTTGCCCCACTTTACAACTTCTGCCACAATTAAATAAATCATTACAGTTGCTAAGTGAATAATGTAATTAAATGCATTAGGCTTCCCTCGTTGACTTTATTTTATTTATTTATTGGATTTTTATCCCACCCCTCTCTGAGGACTCGGGGCAGCTTACAAACATGTGAAAAAATACAGTTCTGAAATCCAATAAAACTAAAAACAAACTGTCTAAAAGCCCAATTTAATCTAAAAAACAGTCATATTCAATCCACCAACATACTTTCCATTCAGCATACATAGAAACTTAGATTGACAGCAGAAAAAGACCTCATGGTCCATCTAGCCTGCCCTATACTATTTCCTGTATTTTATCTTAGGATGGATATATGTTTATCCCAGGCATGTTTAAATTCAGTTACTGTGGATTTACCAACCACGTCTGCTGGAAGTTTGTTCCAAGCATCTACTACTCTTTCAGTAAAATAATATTTCCTCACGTTGCTTCTGATCTTTCCCCCAATTAACCTCAGATTCTACCCCCTTGCTCTTGTGTTCACTTTCCTATTAAAAACACTTCCCTCCTGAACCTTATTTAACTCTTTAACATATTTAAATGTTTCGATCATGTCCCCCCTTTCCCTTCTGTCCTACATTCATTCATTCATTCGTAGGTAGGGGCTGATGATTAGTGTCCCCAAGCCTGTTGGCACAGGTGCATCTTTAAATTCTTAAGAAAGGCAAGGAGGGTGTGGGTGGTACGAATTGCTGGGGGGGAGCTGATTCCAGAGGGCCGCCCCCCCCCCCAAAGAAGCTCTTCCCCTAGGCCCTGCCAAGCAACATTGTCTAGTTGACGGGAGCTAGAGAAGACCGATTCTGTGGGACCTGATCGGTCGCTGGGGCTCATGTGGCAGAAGGCAGTCCTGTAAGTAATCTGATCCAATGCCATGTAGGACTTTATAGGTCATAACCAACACTTTGAATTGCATTCGGAAACCAATCGGCAGCCAATGCAGCCTGCAGCATGTTGGAGAAACATTGGCATACCTAGGGAGGCCCATGACCACTCGAGCGGCTGCATACTGCACGATCTGTAGTTTCCGAATGCTCTTCAAAGGTAGTCCCATGTAGAGAGAGCATTGCAGTAATCAAACCTTGAGGTGATAAGGGCATGAGTGACTGTGAGTAGTGACTCCCTGTCTAGATAGGGCTGCAACTGGTGCACCAGGCAAACCTGGCCAAACAGCCCTCTCACCGTAGCTGAAAGATGGTAATCTAACATCAGCAGTGGATCGAGGAGGATGCCCAAGTTGCGAACCCTGTCTGAGGAGGTCAGAAGCTCCTCCCCCAGGGTAATGGATGGATAGATGGAATTGTTCTTGGGAGGCAAAACCCATAGCCATTCCGTCTTGTTGGGGTTGAGTCTGAGTCTGTTAACATCCATCCAAACCCCAACAGCCTCCAGACACCGGCACACCACTTCCACTGCTTCACTGAGTGGACAAAGGGTAGAAATGTATAGCTGAGTATCATCAGCATACTGATGGTAACTCACACCGTGCCCTCGGATGATCTCACCCAGACTTTGCTTGTCCGATGCCAGATTTCTGGGAAGGTTATGAACAGTGATCACGTAACAAATAATAGGTAGTAATTGACTTACAGTGGCCCTGCAAAAAGTGACTTGTAACCATTTTTCACACTTACAAATTTGCATAATCCCAAGGTCACATAATCAAATATCAACTGCTTGACAACTGACTCATTTATAAAAAGGGTAATACCCAGGGATTATATGAACACTTTTTGCAACCTTCTGACAAGCACAGTCAATGGGGAATCTATATTCATTTAACAACCATTTTATGAACCTAATTACTGCAGTGATTCACTTAACAATGATGGCAAAAAAGTCATAAAATGGGGCAAAATTCACTTAACAAATGTCTCACTTAGCAACAGGAATTGTGGGCTCAATTGTGACTACCTTTTGTACCAGGACTACCTGTACAAAAAGTGGCTCCCACATTCAGAAAGCCACATATAAAAAAAGCAGCCCAGTATAGGTTGGATCCTTTTTCCTTGGGTGGCTGGCAGCCTAACTAGCCGTATTCTGACCCACCCCCGCGCTTATAAAGTACCTAAGAGAGACAAGTGCTCAACAAGGGAACCAATCCCGCTTCGGTGTTAGTCTGCACCTCTTAAAATAAGACTTAAGAGGTTGGAGGGTGTGAGCAACTATTGGATAAATGAAACGTGTAATTTTCCCTCGAAAACCGCAAATAGGTTAGACCTTGCACACAAGGCAAGGTGGGCAAAGTCCGAGCGAGAGTTGTGCAGAACGGAGAAAAGGCTCGTTCCTCGAAACCTCTGAAGACTTGAGGAACGTATCGCTCGAAAAGATTTCCCATACAAGGGCCTAAGAAAGGGAAAGGCTCTCGTCTTACCTTCAGTACCGTGTCGGCTATATATATAGCGCACCAACCCCCCAGCACGCAGACCACCACTGGCAGGGGAATCATAGTGATGGCAGCAATGCAAAACCAAACGAAAGTGACCACGGCGACGAAACCGGCGATTCAGTGTTTACGATCCGGAACAAAATGTCTCTCGGAACTAGGGTGAGGCAACCGCGTTTGCTAAGGAGGAGACTTCCGGAAAAAGCACCGGGAGAAGCTTAGCGTTATGAGTGTTTGGTTCTTGCCATTAACTTAAGGTTCTACTTTGCAGTTGATGGACGGCTTTAAATGGAAATACTGGAGAATCAACATATTACGTGAAGAACAGCGGAAATCTTTGTTGTTTTTACGTTTTGTTCAAATCATATTTATCTCTTTAAAAAGCCCGAACGCACATCTTTTTTACGTACTTGCACGCTTGGGTTTTCATTTTTCTCGAAAAAGCTTTTTAATCCTCGCTAAAGTTTTACTAAGTGTCTGTGGAGATTCCCAGTCATCCAGGTCATGGTTTTCTCCAAGATGCTTTTTTAAAAAGCAACTGGACTTTCTTGGTTTTTTCCTTTGAAGACGCTTCGCTTCTTTAGTGAAAGTCCACTTGCCTTTTGAAAAGTGCCTTTGCGTTCCACTAACTGGGAAATGGCAGGGTTCGGAAGAAAAATCTCACCTGCCTAATTTCTCACTATGTATTTAATATCATAAAAATGTAGACCGAGACAAGCAGCTAGAAGGCTTCTAGGAGAGAAAACTGTTAAAACACTCGTGGAACATGGAAAGCAAATTTATTAGCATAGATTTCAACTCCCAGAATTCCCATGATTAAATTCCATTTCCGAGGAACTAGCGGAAGTTTCAGTGGAAACCCGAAATCCACCCCTCGGAATGTTTGCATGCGTGTTTCTGTATCCGCTTGTGTTACAACTGGGGCAACGCTTGTTCCAAAAAATTCCTTCGAGTGGTTCCGATGCTTAGCAAGGTTCTTGGAACGATCAACTGAGGAGCAGTTGATGCTATAGCCTTTTATGTTAGACTTCTGAGTCCACAGTGTTCTTTTCCTTTTTCTACAAACCACACAGCTGTCGTAGCTTACTTAAAAATAAATGTACAGTGCTGGTTTGGTACTTGTACACTAAACATTTATTATTTTTACTTGTGGAATATATGCCTAGTGTGAATTTAAGGCGAGGCAAGTTTGGGATTTCAAATTCAATCTTTGATTTCCTGGATCCATGAACTACAAAATGGCACCTGTAACACAGCATTGGCTCTGTGCTAAAAATGCAACCCACCACAATTCTCTAGATTATGCCCCCAAATCACTAGAATAAAACTAAAAAGCTAGGAAAATAAATAAAGAAGCTACTAAAAGTAAAAGAACGCTATCTCCATATTTTTACTTCTAGTAGAAAGTAGCTGCAGGCAGACAGCCAGAGCTGAAGCTGTGAAAAAGAAACAATGTTGCAATCATGAACTTGAGAAACAATGAGTCAAGCCTGCTGATCCATAAAGAAAGGCATGCTAGAGCAAAGATAACAGGATAAAATCAATTACACATGCCTGACAGGATTAGGATCAAGGGAAACTCATAATCCGAGAGGACCTCGACGCCAATGGGAAAACAGAGTTGACTGACAACGAGTCAGTCGAGGTGACTGGGGCACGTACTTGTCCACCTGTCTGGGAAGAGTTTGATCTGGTGACACCTGATGAAGTGGACAAGGCCATTGAAGCTGTGAGTTCCGCCACCTGTTTGCTGGATCCGTGTCCCTCCTGGCTGGTCTCGGCCAGCAGGGAGGTGACACGGAGCTGGGTCCAGGAGATTGTCAACGCTTCTTTGGGGAGGGGGTCCTTTCCGGATCGCTACAAGGAGGCACTTGTGTGCCCTCTCCTCAAGAAGCCTTCCCTGGACCCAGCCATTCTCAAGAACTATCACCCAGTCTCCAACCTTTCCTTCCAGCAGTCCTTGGAAGAAGCTGATTATCTAGGCCCTCAGCAGTCAGGATTCAGGCCTGGCTACAGCACGGAAACTGCTTTGGTCACGCTGATGGATGATCTCTGGCGGGCCTGGGACAGGGGTTTATCCTCTGTCCTGGTGCTTCTTGACCTCTCAGCGGTGTTTGATACCATCGACCATGGTATCCTTCTGCACCGGCTGGAGGGGTTGGGAGTGGGAGGCACTGTTCTTCAGTGGTTCTCCTCCTACCTCTCCGGTCAGTCACAGTCAGTGTTAGTGGGGGGTCAGAGGTCGACCTCTAGGTTGCTCCCTTGTGAGGTGCCTCAGGGGTCGGTCCTCTCCCCCCTGCTATTTAATATCTACATGAAACCGCTGGGTGAGATCATCCAAGGGCATGGGGTGAGGTATTATCAGTATGCGGATGATACCCAGCTTTACTTCTCCACCCCATGTCCAGTCAGCGAAGCAGTGGAAATGATGTGCCAGTGCCTGGAGGCTGTTAGGATATGGATGGGTGTCAACAGACTCAAACTCAACCCTGATAAGAAGGAGTGGCTGTGGGTTTTGCCTCCCAAGGACAATTCCATCTGTCCGTCCATCACCCTTGGGGGGGGATTATTGACCCCCTCAGAGAGAGTCTGCAACTTGGGTGTCCTCGATCCACAGCTCACATTAGAGAACCATCTTTCAGCTGTGGTGAGGAGTGTGTTTGCCCAGGTTCGCCTCATGCACCAGTTGTGGCCTTATTTGGACAGGTAGTCATTGCTCACAGTCGCTCATGCCCTCATCGCCTCAAGATTCGACTACTGCAATGCTCTCTACATGGGGCTACCTTTGAAGAGTGTTAGGAAACTTCAGATCATGCAGAATGCGGCCGTGACAGCTATCATGGGCATTCCCAGATATGCCCATGTTTTGTCATCACTCCGCAGCCTGCACTGGCTGCCGATCAGTTTCCAGTCACAATTCAAAGTGTTGGCTATGACCTATAAAGGCCTACATGGCATCGGACCAGAATATCTCCGGGACTGCCTGGTGCCGCACGAATCCCAGCGACCGATTAGGTCCCACAGAGATGGCCTTCTCCAGGTCCCGTTGATGAAACAATGCCATGTGGTGGAACCCAGGGGAAGAGCCTTCTCTGTGGCAGCCCCGGCCCCTGGAATCAGCTCCCCTTGTAGATTAGGACTGCCCCCACCCTCCTTGCCTTCTCAAAGTTTTGAAAACGCATCTATGTCACCAGGCATGGAGGAATTGATATATCCTTAGCTGCCTTGACTTTATGTATGGTATGTTTGGGTTGTATGACTGTTTTTAATAGGGGTTTTTAAAAACTGTTTTAATGTTGGATTTGTATATGATGTTTTTTATTGTTGTGAGCCGCTCCGAGTCCTCGGAGAGGGGCAGCATACAAAGCTAATAAATTATTATTATTATTATTATTATTATTATTATTATTATTATTAAATAGATAATACTGGAGAGGGGCGGCATACAAATCTAATAAATTATTATTATTATTATTAAATCATATTTTCCATGTTTTTTTTTCTTGACAAGTGGCCTGAAGATTTGCATGAGGTCTGTTCCCTAAGACAGAATTAAGTTACATGATGAATATTATTCTATATTTAGAAAGGACAACTGCAAGCTATGACAGGAATTCTCTATTACACTTGACTTCTGAACATTGCTCTATTCCAGTCCCAGAGGTCCTTTCCCTTTAGAGTATCCACTGCACAAAGAACTTCATCTATTTTATATGAAAGATCTCAGCTGACCAAAGGTGTCTCAGTCAGCAGCAAAGGGAGGTGTAGCATTCACTCTTCTGACAGGCTGGAACTTTTCTGATATAAATAATCAGGTACTTAATGGGAGTTGAGGAGGGAGGAATGCAGCTTTTAAAAATAAAAGGTTGAATTGGGAAATACCTTTATAACTAGGGAACAAGGACAAGGGCTATGTTGCTGTGAATGTGTTTCTCTTTATACCAGGTCATTAATATTTTTCACTAACTATTATTACTAAATACACATGCAAGAGTTTTAAAAATAAAGAATGTTGTTCTGAGATTTTTCAGTTTCCTAAATGTATGTGCTCTTGTATGATTTTCATAAAAGCCTACTGGGCACAATTAGTGACAGCTAACCAAATGCATGTTTATTTTTCTTCCTGTGGCTTTGTGGAGAGTCATGTACAAATAAGCAAAATTATAATACTCAGTGTTTGATCCCAGAAATATTAATTTCTCTCTCCTTGCTAAAACACTTATCATTAACTCTGGAATCACAGTGATCTTTCACAAAATTAATTGCACTTGAGCAATCATGTCAGCATAGAATTGTATTTCCCCTCCTTTCAGAGTAAGCTTGCTACTCAGCATAATTTCTATCTGGCCTTTACAGATCAATTTCATAATATCCATACCAGTTTTATACATGTTACAGAAGGGGAGGTCATCACGAGAAAAATGTCATTTCCAGCTTCTTTTCAATTGCATTTGAGTTGCAGGAATAGGAAAGATGGATATTAGATTGATATCACGCAGATCTCCCCTTCATTCAAGCAAATTGAAGTAGCTTGGTGCTGAATAACGGCATATCATCAGCACTCCTCACAAGGTTTATTTTTAGACAAGGCAGAACAGTGAAGAACTTCCCCCTCCCATGTTTATTTACTAAATGACTCAGTCATGAGATCAAAGTCTCTATGCCTGATAGGACTGGCTTTTTCAGTTATTTAGTTAAATTGTTTGTTTATATTGTTTAAATTTGAAATTATTCAATTACTGATTATCAGACTGCACTGTGACCTATAATTTATGGATTTTCTCAACCTGTTTTATATCTTAAAAGATGTAAGAAAAATGTTGAAAATTATCCTCCTAATTGTCAGTGGTTCTCCAAAGTTCTTCAACAGAAGGGGACAAACCAGTAACCACAGCTGTCTTTTGGAAGACCTAGAGCTCCCAAAAATTATGTCATCAAAATCTGGTGGGAATTGCTAAAAACAACTTGGCAATTTTCTACTGATTTCAGGGGAATGGGTGGAAAATATATAATATTATGCACAGTGCATTCAGAAAGTATTCAGACCCCTTCACATTTGTCACTTTTGTTACGCTGTACCTGATTCTACAGTTGTTGAAATTCATTTTTTTCGCATTAATCTACATTCAGTACTCCAAAATGACACAGTAAAAACAGAATTTTAGAAATGTCTGTAAATTTATTAAAAAGAAAGAACTGAAATATCACATTGGTATAACTATTCAGACACTTTGCAACAGCACCTGAAATTTAGCTCTAGTGCCCCCCATTTGTCTTGATTGTTGCTGACATGTTTCTGTCTCTTGATTGGAGTTGACCTGTGGTGAATTAATGTGATTGGACATGATTTGGAAGGGCACATACACCTCTATAGAATGCCTCACACCTGACAATGAATACTATAGCAGAGCAAAAACTATGAAGTCAAAGGAATTGCCTGAAGAGCTTAGGGACAGGATTATTGCAAGGCACAGATTATTGCAAAGGTGCAGATCTGGGGAAGGCTACAATAAAATTTCTGCTGTACTGAAGGTTCCTAAGAGCACAGAGCCTCCATAATTTTCAAACTGAGGACATTTGGTGCAACCAGGACTCTTCCAAGAGCTAGTCACCCAGTCAAACTGAGCAATTGGGGAGAATGGCCTGAATAAGAGAAGTGACCAAGAATCTGATGGTCACCCAGACTGAGTTTCAGAAGGACAACCATCACTGCAACCCTGCACTGATCTGGGATTTATGGAAGAATAGCTAGATGGAAGCCTCTCTTCACTGAACTAAAATTACCAGCATCCCTTTATTTCTGACCATGCCTGGAGAAAAGCAGGGACTTAAAGCAACTTGTGAACTTCTAATTGGGAATTTGTTTAGAGGGATAATCAGTAAAAAGAATCAATCTCGATGTTCCTGCCTTGTACACCCTTTTTATAATTGTATTGACCAAGCTGCTAATAGTTGTAATTTGTCAACCTTAAAAGTAGCACAAGTTCTTCACCCCTAGTGCAAAAAATTTGGTACTTCAGATATAGTTCATTTTCTTCCACAACATTGCAATGTCTGTGAAATATTAACATATGGTGAGATTCCAAGAGTGCTTGGTGAAAGGGGAAAAATCTCCATGAAAATATGAAAGTAGCATCTGTTTCTATTAACTATTAGCCTCTTTCCTGTTCATGGCAGTCAAATCTGAAGACATAATACCCTTAATATCTCTATTGCTAAATAAAATTAAGCAAGTAAAACAGAGGATCAGGATTGCAGTCCAAGAAGATAGTCTATTTTACTCATCAATGTTCTGTTGTCCTGATTTTTTAAGCAGCAGTGAGGTCAGAAAGTTTGCCTCTGTTTAAAATAATCCTATGCAATTGTATCACTGAGGTATTTCCATTTTGATTATATTTTATTCTTATCATTTATTTTTAGACCCAATTTAAGGATACATATAAACTACTGGCTTCTGGAAAACATAATATATTTAACCCATGCCACAGAAGGTAGTCCTCAACCTATAACCACAATTGTGCCCAAAATTTATGTTGCTGAGTGGGAAATTTGTTAAGTGAGTTTTGTCCTGTTTTACAATTTTTCTTGCTTGCATTTGTTATTAAATTAGTAACATGGTTGTTAAGTGAATTCGGTTTCCCCATTGAGTTTTCTTGTCAAAAAGTTGCAAACGTTCATCACATGACCCCAAGATACTGCAAATGTCATAAATGTCAATTGTCAAGCATCCAAATATAAATCATGTAATCATTGGAATGCTGCAGTGATCATAAGTATGAAAAAATGTTTGTAAATAACTTTTTTCAGTGCCGTTGTATCTTTGAACAGTCACTAAACAAACCTTTGCAAGTTGAGGATAACCTGTACTTCAATAGACACAGTAAGATGTGAAGCTGTATTAAACATACAGAATACCACTGCTCTTGTAATTTCTAATGGTCTTTATTTTCTGAAATCCCTTCTTAATAGACCTCTGAACAGGGGTGGGCTACTACTTGGATGGGGGGGGAACACAGTGGGGTAGCAAAAATGGAGCTCCACTCCAGAGCACCCAATCTGCATTGAAAGATGTTAAAAGAAAATGCAGGGTGTCCTGCATAAGCCACGCCCACAGTGTGGTAGTAAAAAAATTGGTAGCCCTTCACTGCTTTTGAGTAGTTTGTTTATGCTGTTTAGATTAACCTAGACATCATCCAGAAAACTCTGCTTTGTAAATAAAGGTTTTGCAATTCTGTTTTGCGAATTGAAATAAATAGTAAATTTATCCAATTAAATGTGGATAGTTATTAACTTGTGCCTTTGATGGAACATGTGCTCCTTTCCTACTGTGTTGTGAAAGTGATATTAGTCATTGGATCTATTAAAAATTCAGTAATGAATTTCAGATGTTTTAAGTTCCTTGCAGTATTCTGTGGGTGTATCTTAGTAACTCTGAAACTTGAGTCTGAAAGATAATCTGAGTTGATGAATTCATTGTTACCATACCAGAAAGCACCATGATTAAATTGCAGGTAATAAAACTTTGCTAATAGAATGCCATTATAACCCATAAAGTTTTTGCTATCATTTTTTGTTTCCTTAATTGATTTTAGGTTTTTTGCAGTGAAAATTCTATTGCTTAAATATGTCAAATCAACGAACTTCAAATGTCAGAAGCATTCAGGTAAGGTATTTTGTGTTATTGCTTATAAATAACTACTTTAAATGGAGCAGAGATGCATGGTTGGAGCTTTAATTCTAATTAGGAATTCTCAATTTTCTATAAATGCAGCTAAATTATTGTGATGGAACAATTTGTGGAATGTCTCACATATTTTTATTAGCATAAAAAATGAATCACAATATGCTTTTTTCCCAATATGCTTTGCTCTGTGTGAAAAAGCAATTCAATGTGTTTCTAAAGTTTAAGTAGCGCTATCATATACATACATGCACACATTACTTGTGCTGATACTTTTCCTTATTCTCCTTGAAAATTAACTCGTCACTATTAGCATTCTTTTAGCTGTTAACACGAAATAAATCTCTCAATTAAATGTCTATGGAGATTATCAGTCATCCAGGCTGTTATGAATGCAAATGAACCTGATCTACATACCCGCCGCGGATTGGTTGAAATGCGGCCGGGAAATTCAAGCGCCTGTCAAAGCCGCGCCTCCAAGGAATTATTTTTTTTTAAGTTTGCTTTTTGGATATTGTTTCACTTGCTGATACTTTATACTACCTTGTAACCTGTTCCAGCCAATCTTAAATAAACAGCTTCAGACTACAACACCATCTACCATTATTTCTCAAACCAAACACTGGGGATGAAGGTCTAGAACCAACAGGAACAGAAACTGAAGAAATGAAATCATAGCTCCTGAATTCTTCAACCCAGAAAAGGCCACATGGACCACATACATGGCAAAGTTCAGGATTTTCCTGCAAGCGTGCAACCTGCACGATGCTGCTGACAAGAGGAAGTGAGCGCTATTCCTGAACCACTGCGGTTCCAGCATTTATGATATGGCCCAAACACTGGCGGATTTGAATCCTGTGAACATGATGCCCTGGGCAACACTCCAGACAAAGTTGGTGCACACTTTAAGCCTACCACCCCGGCAAGAATAAGTCGCAACCAATTTTTCCATACAAAGCAAAATGATGGAGAGTCCAGAAATGACTTCATCACTCCCCTCAGAGGCATCCTCCCTAAGTGCAAGTTTAAAGAGCCCTAAGAAATGCTGATTGATTGACTAATCTTCGGAATGCAGAACATTGCACTAAGAAACAAACTCCTTATAGGTGAGGAAGCCATTCTACAAAATGTCCTAAAAGCAGCAAAGGCAGCTGAAGTATCCAAAGCTGCGGCAGCTGAGCTTAAAAAGACATCTACCTCGGTCAACATGCTGAAATAGGAAGTCGACTGGGCATCGGAGGTCCCAGATGTGGAAGAGGAAGACTCCAGCCGTGAGGACAACATATCCCTACAGATACGAGTAGTACATGGCCAGTTCCAGCGAGGCCCCATGAGACAGATGAAGTGCCCGGGATGCAAGGGCAATCATCCATGAGCCAAGTGCCCTTTCCAAGATACGAACTGCCACAGCTGCAGGAAATGGGGGCACATCGCAGAGGCATGCCGCTCATCTCTACTGGAACAGCTGGCAGAGCAGAGAGAACAGGCCCACACTTGGCTACATGAGAGGAAACCCCTGGAGATCAGGAGTCGATTGGGAATCCAACTGAGGTAACCAGTACTCCAAACTGTCAGTTTCTTTACTTTTAAATGGCTGGCCATGCAAAATGGAACTGGACACAGAGTCAAAATACAGCATTATGCCCTGGCACAAGCTTAAATTGTATATGCCAAATATTCAGAGAGACCAATTAGACTCTGTAACACTGACCATAAAAGACTTCCAGGGGGAATGGGATTCCAATATTGCGGCGAGTTGGGGTAGCTGCATCTTTCAAAAATTATGCATTAACGTTACCTAATTGTGGTAGACAGGGCTAAGCATACACTACTGGGGTGAAATGGATGGAAGCACTGGGTATTGAGGTAACTGGGCTTCACAAAATACACAAAACTGACAACATTAATTTTGTTAAAGAATTCCTGGAAGTTTTCTCTGCAGGATTGGGTAAATACAAAGGACCTCCAATCTCATTCAACCTAGACTCAACAATATCCCCATTAAGGCTAAAACTTTGCAAGGTACCATTGCCACTACTCCCAGTAGCTTGACGCTCAGTTGGACAAACTCATAGCCCAGGGAATCCTAGTACCTGTACATTATGCACCCTGGGAAACTCCCATCATGACACCATTTAAACCCGATGGCTCCATGAGAGTGTATGCTGACTCTAAACAGGGTGCTTCAGCATAATGCTTAGCCCATTCCAGTAGTCCAACACCTATTGCACTCACTGGGAAATGGGACTATATTCGCCAAACTAGACTTAGCTCAGGCATTGCAGCAGCTCCCAATAGATGAAAATACAGCCCAAGCCCAAACTATTATCACACAAAGGGGAGCCTTTAAATGCACCAGTCTTTAATTTGGAGTGAGCATAACTCCTGGAATTTTTCAAAGCCTCATGGGAAGGCTATTAAATGGAATCCAGGCATAGTACCTTACTTCGATGATGTATTAATATTGGAGGAAACACAGTAGCTCGCACACAGAATCAGGGAAGTCTTTTAAAGGTTTCAGGAAAAAGGGCTAAGCAGATAAATGCTCATGGGGTGTCCCCAGCATAGAATTCCTTGGTTTCAAAATAGACAGAAAAAGAATCCACCCCACAGAAGAGAAAGTCAAAGCCATAAAAAATGCCCCAGAACCCAAGAGCAAAACAGAATTGCAGGCATTCTTAGGATTATTAAATTTCTACTCAATTTTCTTAAAACAGAAAGCCATGGCAGCAGAACCCCTGCATAAATTGCTTCAGAAAGGAACCAGCTGGACATGGGGAAACAAGGAACAGGACACATTCCAGACAATAAAAAAATCTTTTGTTTTCTAATAGCATAGTTATTCAATATAATGCAAAGTTGCCCTCAAGGGTAACCTGCGATGCCCCCCCCCCTATGGAATGGGTGCAGTTTTGGGCCACATATTTCTGGACGGTACTGAGGCTCCTATAGCCTTCTTTTCAAGAACATTATCATCTGCAGAGAGCAAATATAGTCAGATTGCATTAGCATTAGAAGCATTAGCAGCCAGGGCAAGGGGTTAAAAAAAATTGACAACTATTTGTATGGACAGTCATTCGAGCTAATCACTGACCATTCATTCATTCGTTCGTTCGTTCGTTCGTTCGTTCATTCATTCATTCATTCACTCACTCACTCACTCACTCACTTATTTATTTATTTATTTATTTATTGGATTTGTATGCTGCCCCTCTCTGTAGACCATAAGCCCCTATTAGAACTATTTGCAGAGAACAAAGCCACAACTGTCTTTATGTCCCCCAGAATGACCAGGTAGGCAATCTTCCTATCCGGCTACAACTACAGCTCAAAACACCGGGGTGGTAGTGGAGATCAGCCATGCTGATGCCTTGAGCCATTGTCCGGAAACTAACATACTTAATGACCCTGCACCAGCAGCAGATGTATTGTTAATAGAATTAGGTGATTGCCCAAGTGTAACAGCAGAGGAAGTAGCTAAGGAAACACAAAGTGACAAGACACTTCACACCTTAGCAAATTACATACTCGGGATGGACAGAGGAAATACTCCCAGAGGAACTCAAACCATACAAGAGTAAACAATTAGAATTGTTAAAGGGCTGAATATTGTGGGGGTACAGGGTGGTTATTCCCTCAAACCTCAGAGAAAGAGTACAGTGGTATCTCTACCTATGAACGCCTCTACTTAAGAACTTTTCTAGATAAGAACCAGGTATTCAAGATTTTTTTCTTAAGAACCATTTTATACTTAAGAACCCAAGCCCAGAAAAATTTACCAGAAAATTTGAGAGCGGTATGAAGGCCCGGCCAGTTTCCTGCCATTCCCCCTTTAATCCTGGCCATCTTGGGCCTTTCTGTGCTGCCAGAGGGGCCTTTCGGTGACATTTAAGGAGGCCAGCACCCAGAGAAAAGAAACGCTCCCTTCACTCTGGGCAGCACAGAGCAAACAGAGTATTTTCTCTGGGTGCTTGGAGAGGGAATAAACCACTTTGCTGTGGTGACTGTTTTGCACTGCCTCCCATACACCCGGTGCGAGGTTGCCTCCCAGAGCGTCTGCGAGTGGAAAGACAAAAGGGGGCACTTCGCCACAGCCGGATCAACTCAGCTTCACCACAATGAAGGAAAGGCACTGGCTACAATGCGAGCGAGCGAGAAGAGAGGGGAGCCTTTCAGCATGGGAAGGAAGAGGAAGCAGGTAGCAGCAGAAGCAGCTGCCTTTTGGTCAAAGGAGCGGGAAGTTTCCCCCTCTTGCCCGCCTGAGTTTCTGTCTCTGGTGCAGTGTATAGGAGGCAGCCTCATGCCAGGTTTATGGCAGATGCGTGCTCCTCCTCACCACCTCAGAGTCCCTCTTTTTTTTAAGCCTTAAAGTTTTGGATCTTTTTGATTCCACTCACCTTACCTTCTTCCTTTGGCAGTGACTGTCCTCCTCCTCTTCCTCCTCCTCCTCCTCCTCCTCCAACCCAAATTTGGAGCTATTATTTCTTTTTTAACAGATTTGCACTCATTATTTGCTTTTACATTGATTCCTATGGGAAAAATTGCTTCTACTTAGAAACTTTTCTACTTAAGAACCTGGTCATGGAACAAATTAAGTTCTTAAGTAGAGGTACCACTGTAATGGACACATTAAACAAAGGCCACTCAGGAATAGTACGTATGAAAGGACTAGCAAGGAGCCACTTATGGTGGCCAGGCATAGACAGGGACATTGAACAATGGGTGGCCACATGCAACCCATGTCAGGAAACAAGAGCAAGTCCCCCAAAGATTCCCAGCAGAGTGGGAAACACCCAGGTGACCTTGGTCAAGATTCCACATAGGTTTTGCAGTCCCCATAGACTCCCAATCATTCCTAATAGTGGTGGATACATACTTAGAATGGTTGGAAATCATCATGATGAGGTCCACAACTATCTGTGCAATTATTATTATTATTATTATTATTATTATTATTATTATTATTATTATTATTACTATGATGACAAATGGAGGTGTTCCTGGCAGAACTAGGCATAACGTCTCACCTTTTTCACCTTCTAGTAATGGACAAGTAGAACGAATGGTGAGAGTGGCAAAAGAGGCCTTGAGCCAGTCAGCACCAGGGGACTGGCAAGAAAGGATTGACCAGTTCCTCTTAACACAACACATCATGCCAAGCACAATAACAAATAAAAAGCCCCACAGAATTTCTAATGGGGCGGAAACTTAGGTCACAATTTGACAGACTACACCCCTCATATATTACAACCCACCAGAAAGAATGTACACAACTAGAACAGAGTTTTGGTGTGGGAGAATCGGTTTACACAAAAAACTTTGATGGGGGGTTAGCCTGGCAAATGGGCAGCATAGTGGAGAAAACAGGCCCTTAAATCATACAAAGTCCTGTTAAATGATGGTCGAGAGTGGAGGAGGCACATAGACCAACTCAGGAGATGAGTAGAGTCAGCCAACTTCTGATAGGGAAAAAATCAGACATTAAATGAGGACTCTGGGTCTTCGCTCCTCACAGGGAGCAACCCAAAGCAACCGTGTCACCTCTTGGACAACCAAGTACCTGAGGACATAGTGGAGTACCTACCAGATCTTCCCAGAGATTCCAGCGGGGGAGCCAAGGACTCCTGGAGATTGGTGGAGGTACCGCAGGCTCAACTCAGGGAGACTCAACACAGGCCAGGCTATGGAGCTCCGCGGAGCCATGTGAGAGCCAACTCTCCCTTTCGCCGCCGCTGCCTCGACTGAATTGCACAGGTCAGAGAGAGAAACGTGACGACCAATCCGATTTGAGGACTATGTCACCTGGTTGACTGACTGACACTTATGCAAAGGACCAGGAGGGGAGGCGTATTATGTATGCAAATGAACCTGATCTACATACCGGCCGCGGATTGGTTAAAATCCATCCGGGAAATTCAAGTGGCTGTTAAAGCTGCGCTTCCAAGGAAAAAACTTTTTAAAAGGACTCGCTAGCTGTGCCGCTTGTTTTTTGGATACTGTTTCACTTGCTGATACTTTATATTACCTTGTAACTTGTTCCAGATGATCTTAAATAAACAGCTTCAGGCTATAATGCAGTCTACCATTATTTCTCAAACCAATACAGGTCATGGTTGTATTAAAGTTTGTTGACAAATTCAAAATCAGAAGCACACAAAGATGACTGATTCAGCCATCCCCAACCTTAAGCTTAAGCTTTTAGTTTTGATTCTCTGCATAGACTCAGAAATGGTTAGCTCCCATTGACTGACTTAGTTTCTATGCCTATTCATTGGCTGACCTTGTTACCATTGGCTCACCCAGTTCATAAATATCTTAACACTCCACCCTTCATGACTGGAAGAGATATAATTTAATATTCTTCACACACTTGTATTTGAAGATCCACATTCAGAAACCGGAGGGGACTGCTGGCGGCTATTTAAGATTCTAAGACGCCAGAAACGCCGAGGAACATCTGAGACACTCAGCGTGGGGGCGGGTGAGAGCTGCTGCGACCTGGGCGTCACCCGAGGAGTCCAGCCCAGCTGAGAAACCAGAGGGGGCTGCTGGTGGCTATTTAAGATTCTAAGATGCCAGAAACACCGAGGAACATCTGAGACGCTCAGCGTGGGGGCGGGTGAGAGCCGCTGCGACCTGGGCGTCACCCGAGGAATCCAGCCCAGCTGAGAAACCAGAGGGGGCTGCTGGCGGCTATTTAAGATCCTAAGACGCCAGAAATGCCGAGGAACATCTGAGACGCTCAGCGTGGGGGCAGGTGAGAGCCGCTGCGACCTGGGCGTCACCCGAGGAGTCCAGCCCAGCTGAGAAACCAGAGGGGGCTGCTGGCGGCTATTTAAGATCCTAAGACGCCAGAAACGCTGAGGAACATCTGAGACGCTCAGCGTGGGGGCGGGTGAGAGCCGCTGCGACCTGGGCATCACCCGAGGAGTCCAGCCCAGCTGAGAAACCGGAGGGGGCTGCTGGCAGCTATTTAAGATCCTAGGACGCCAGAAACGCCGAGGAACATCTGAGACACTCAACGTGGGGGCGGGTGAGAGCCGCTGCGACCTGGGCGTCACCCGAGGAGTCCAGCCCAGCTGAGAACCAAAGGGGACTTCTGGCGGAGGTGGCCTGGATCAGATCAGACACCTTGCCGGACAAGGCAGACCTCAGACGCCAGGACGCCAAATGGTGGGGGCACCTGGCGTCGAAGAGGATGCTGCCTGGCAGTGGAACCTGAATTACCAACCATTATGGGGACCATCTGTGTCAGAACCACCTCTGCCGGGATCATGTGGAGGCTGCTCAGAAGAGGTTTGAGAGTCGTATGGAGCCACGGAGGGTGTGGGGATTCGGAGATGTCGCCCAATAGGACTATTAGCACTTGGGGGGAGACTGGGACGACCAGCAATTATTGGGACTGTTACAGGGAGAGAACTTGGAATAATCCCAAATAAGGCAAGAGACAGATCCTGGAGTGCCGGCCAATGGCAGCTGCCAGCACTGAGAAGTCCATTCTATTATTGCACTTTAAGACTAAGACATTGGCTTTAAGACACTTTAAGCCACTTTAAGACTAAGACATCAGCCAACCTGGAGTTTGGTTCCCTCGTGCTGCTGTGTTCCCTTCATTAATTTATATTTTCTATTTGATACTATTTTTTAGTGTTTTTAGTGTTTTTAAATTGCTATTAATTGCTATTTTAAATTGTTATTAATTTAATCAATTTTTAATATAATTGGGAGTTCTAAATTAATGGATGATTGGGATAAATATACTTGTGGGTATGAATGGAATGACTGGTATGATTGGGTTGGTGGGGGTGGGTGGGGTTATGGTATGTATGAGATGATTGATAATAGTATGAATGAGAAATTTGGCCCACCTGACGCTCGGGAGACAGGAGAGGAAGGGGCACTGATCTCTGGGGTGGCAGAGGGTCGGAATATTCCAGTGTTGCTGGGGAGAGGCAGATATGGTGATGGCCACAGAGTTAGCCGTTCCAGGGGAACGAGGGATCGTTGCTTAATAACGGTCCCTTGTTCTGGCTCTGTGAGCCCAATCTTGGGTACTGGTGATGAGTATAACTCTGGCCCTGGGCTCAGGTTGCTGCTGCTTAATGCCAGGTCGGTGGTAAATAAAGCTCTCCTCATCCGGGATTTGATCCTGGATGAGGAGGCCGACCTGGCATGTATTACTGAAACCTGGCTGGGCCCAGAGGGAGGTGTTCCTCTCTCTGAAATCTGCCCAGCCGGGTTTCAGATATGGCATCAACCTCGACCCCAGGGAAGGGGGGGAGGAGTGGCTATTATAGCCAGGGAGAGCCTTTGCCTGCGTAGACTCATTGCTCCGGAAATTGCGGGTTGCGAGTCTCTCTTGCTGAAGTTGGACTTAGGGGTTCAGGTGGGCTTATTTCTCATGTACCTGCCTCCCAGCTGCATGTCAAAAGCCCTGCCTGTGCTGCTCGAGGAGGTAGCCGGGTTGGCGGTGGAGTTCCCCGGACTCATTGTCCTGGGGGACTTCAACCTGCCATCACTCGGCGAAACCTCTGGGTTGGCACAGGAGTTCATGGCCACCATGACAGCCATGGACCTGACCCAAGTAGTACAGGGTCCGACTCACGAGGGAGGGCACGCACCTGACATGGTATTCCTTTCCGAGCAATTGAGTAATGGTCTGAGACTAAGGGGCTTAGAAGTGTTGCCTTTGTCATGGTCAGACCATTTTCTACTATGGCTTGACTTCCTGGCTCCAATCCTTCCCCGCAGGGAGGCGGAACCAATGAAGATGTTCCGCCCCAGACGCCTGATGGACCCAGAGGGCTTTCAGACGGTGCTTGGGGTTATTCCAGAGGTACTCATCCACAGTTCGGCGGAGTCTCTTGCAGAGGCCTGGAACAGGGCTGCTGCGGAGGCTCTTGACCGGATTGCGCCTTTGCGACCTCTCCGTGGTGCTAGACCCCATAGAGCCCCATGGTTCAACAAGGAGCTCCGGGAGTTGAAACGCCAAAAGAGACGTCTAGGGAAGCGATGGAGGAAGAGTAGGTCTGAATCTGATTGAACACTTGTAAGAGCTTTTATTAAGACTTACAAAGTGGCGCTCAAGGCGGCAAGATGCGCGTACCATGCCGCCTTGATTGCATCAGCGGAATCCCGCCCGGCTGCTCTGTTTAGGGTGACCCGCTCCCTTCTTAACCAGGGGGGAGTTGGGGAGCCCTTGCAGAGTAGTGCCGAGGATTTTAACACGTTTTTCGCTGATAAAGTCGCTCAGATTCGGGCCGACCTCGACTCCAATTGTAAAACAGAGTCGACTGACAACGAGTCAGTCGAGGTGACTGGGGCACATACTTGTCCACCTGTCTGGGAAGAGTTTGATCTGGTGACACCTGATGAAGTGGACAAGGCCATTGGAGCTGTGAGTTCCACCACCTGCTTACTGGATCCGTGTCCCTCCTGGTTGGTCTCGGCCAGCAGGGAGGTGACACGGAGCTGGGCCCAGGAGATTACCAACAGTTCCTTGGGGAGGGGAGTTTTTCCAACACTCTATAAAGAAGCGCTCGTGCGCCCCCTCCTCAAGAAGCCTTCCCTGGACCCAGCCGTACTTAATAATTATCATCCAGTCTCCAACCTTCCCTTTATGGGGAAGGTTGTTGAGAAGGTGGTGGCACTCCAGCTCCAGCGATCCTTGGAAGAAGCCGATTATCTAGGTCCCCAGCAGTCAGGTTTCAGGCCCGGTTACAGCATGGAAACCGCTTTGGTCGCGTTGATGGATGATCTCTGGCGGGCCCGGGACAGAGGTTTATCCTCTGTCCTGGTGCTCCTTGACCTCTCAGCGGCTTTCGATACCATCGACCATGGTATCCTTCTGCACCGGCTGGAGGGGTTGGGGGTGGGAGGCACTGTTCTTCAGTGGTTCTCCTCCTACCTCTCTGGCCGGTCGCAGTCGGTGTTAGTGGGGGGTCAGCGGTCGGCTCTGAGGTCTCTCCCTTGTGGGGTGCCTCAGGGGTCGGTCCTCTCCCCCCTACTATTCAACATCTACATGAAACCGCTTGGTGAGATCATCCAAGGACATGGGGTGAGGTATCATCAATATGCTGATGATACCCAGCTTTACATCTCCACCCCATGCCCAGTCAACGAAGCGGTGGAAGTGATGTGCCGGTGCCTGGAGGCTGTTGGGGCCTGGATGGGTGTCAACAGACTGGATTGGGGCCTGGATGGGTGTCAACAGACTCAAACTCAACCCGGATAAGACGGAGTGGCTGTGGGTTTTGCCTCCCACCTGTCCGTCCATTACCCTGGGGGGGGAATTATTGACCCCCTCAGAGAGGGTCCGCAACTTGGGCATCCTCCTCAATCCACAGCTCACATTAGAAAACCATCTCTCAGCTGTGGGGAGGGGGGCGTTTGCCCAGGTTCGCCTGGTGCACCAGTTGCGGCCCTATCTGGACCGGGACTCATTGCTCACAGTCACTCATGCCCTCATCACCTCGAGGTTCGACTACTGTAATGCTCTCTACATGGGGCTACCTTTGAAAAGTGTTCGGAAACTTCAGATCGTGTAAAATGCAGCTGCGAGAGCAGTCATGGGCTTACCTAGGTATGCCCATGTTTCACCATCACTCCGCAGTCTGCATTGGCTGCCGATCAATTTCCGGTCACAATTCAAAGTGTTGGTTATGACCTTTAAAGCCCTTCATGGCATTGGACCAGAATATCTCCAAGACCGCCTCCTGCCGCACGAATCCCAGCGACCGATTAGGTCCCACAGAGTGGGCCTTCTCCGGGTCCCGTCAACTAAACAATGTCGGTTGGCGGGCCCCAGGGGAAGAGCCTTCTCTGTGGCGGCACCGGCTCTCTGGAACCAACTCCCCCCGGAGATTAGAACTGCCCCTACTCTCCTTGCCTTCCGTAAACTCCTTAAAACCCACCTTTGCCGTCAGGCATGGGGGAATTGAAACATCTCCCCCTGGGCATGTTTAATTTATACATGGTATGCTTGTGTGTGTGTCTGTTAGTTTATGGTTTTTTAAAAAATTTCTAAATATTTTAATTAATTGCATTATTTATGATTTGTTTCACTTGTTGTGAGCCGCCCCGAGTCTTCGGAGAGGGGCGGCATACAAATCCAAATAATAAATAATAAATAAATAAATAAACTCCCAGAATTCCTCCACCAGTCATGCTAGCTCAGAAATGGGAATTGAAGTACACAAGTCTTAAACTTGCCAGGTTTGAAGACCCTTGCACTCCTAACCCCTAATTCAAACAAACAAGCAAAACAAACAAATGAGGACAATTCATTTTGTTAGTGGTTCTTTTAGTCACAGAAATGGCTAGTGATAGATTCATTTACAATTACAGTTACCTGCTGAGGTTGCCTTAATATTGCTACTACACCATGAGGTTTTCAAAGCCCCCTCTCTTGACTACTCCAATTTTCACAATTGCAGTGCATGGAAATATATGGTGATGATGATAAACCTGAAATATTCCTTAAAAGGAGTGTTTCTAGAGCAGGGATCTCCAACCTAAGACTTCTGGACTACAACTCCCAGAGTTCCTCAGTCACCTTTGCTGGCTGAGGTACTCTGGGAGTTGAAGTCGACAATCATAAAGTGGTCAACGTTTGAGACCCCTGAACCAGATGACCTACAGTACAGAGTCCCTTCCAACTCTTTGTGTGTGTGAGTTTGTGTGTGTGTCCATGCTCTTGCGCCTCCCTCTGCATATGTGCACACACTCAGAAATGTAAAAACAAAACCTCATTTTTCAAGAGACATTTTTAATTCCATTTTGTCCCTCTTCCTTTGTTTCTCTCTCTCAGAGGTCAATCATGAAGTGCCAAAAATAAAACCGAAGTGTAAAAACTTCCATTGCTTTAAGGGCCACCTAAACAGCCATCCCCTCTAACCTTGTGCAGCTTTAGGCTATTATTGACAGTATCCAATGCTCTCCACAGCCCGCCTCCCCCGACACCTCTTGAGACTCCCTCTTTCTCAATTATCACTTTCCCTCAAAGATAAAAAGTTCCCGTATTGAGCATTGCATCTCCCAGCATAAAAATATAACAAACTGTTCAAGCCTCCACTCTGTGCTTTCTCGCTTGGGGTGCCCCTTTGGAGGATCTGAGCGGCTTCTCCTCCCCATGGGGGCCGAGCGGGCAACCTGGTTGCTAGGGCCACTATGTCACCCAGGACCACCAGACTTTCCCCCTTGGCCGAGGAGCCCTCCAGGCAGGTCGAAAAGTGGCTCAGGTGAGTGGCTCCGCCAACAGCAAAGCAGAGGCAGTGCCGGCGGCAACTACCGAGGTGACTTTTCCCCTCAGAGCGCCCACGAACCTGCCCACCCCTGCCTCAGCTGAGACGAGCGAGCAATCTCCTTCTTATCTGCATGGCCCAAGTGGTGTGGGGAGTGTCTTGGAGGGCCCATTGCAGCAGAGGAGAAGGGCGTCCTGGGCTGTTCTGTCTCCACGACTGCCACCACCTACTCTCATGCACGAACAAAGGACTTCTGCCCCTGGCTGCACTTGCTGCCACTGCTCTCTCATTACAGAAGAAACTCAGGACTTTACTGCCCAGCTCGGCTGAGGCAGGGGCAGGCAGGTTCGAGGGTGCTCAGAGCGAAGCTGCCTCAGCCAAGCTGGATGAGCGGCTGTGGCAGGGGCCGGTCAGGCAGCTTCCCACCAAGCACCCTTCACTGACTGCCATGCCCTCCCAAAGTCTCTCCCAAAGTTGGGAGATTGCGGTGGGGGCTGGTGGTGCCGAGCTCCCTCCCACCAGATGATCAGGGTGGCTGAGGCAGCTTCGCTCCTAGAGAGGCAGCACCTGACCAGCTCCTGCCACAGCTGCTCACCCAAGCCAAGCCCACCACCCAACAACATTGTGCCGGTGCAGACGATGGCCTGTTCACCCATCAGATTTGGCAGCAGTGGCTCCTCAAAGGAAAGCTGCCGGAGCCACCTCAGCAGTTGCCGCCGCCAATCTCCTGTCCCGCCTTGGCAACATTCGATGTATAAGATGCACCCAATTTTTAAAGCACTTTTTTGAGGTAAAAAGATGCATCATACACTGAAAAATACAGTAATTCTACATATAACCATAACAGGCAGAATAATGTATGCTCAGAATTGGAAATCAGAAAATATACCAACCTCCTCTTTGGTGATTAGAAAGGTAATATATATATATATATATTTGTTTTCGTAGATTTTCACGGGTACAGGTATGAAGGTCTTGGCATATTCGGGTTTCTTCCCATGTAGGATATATATATGTATGTATGTATGTATGTATGTATGTATGTATGTATGTATGTATGTATATGAAACAGCCGGGGGGCTTCTCGGCGTCCTCCCAAATGCCGAACCTGGAAGTTCGGGTTTGGTGTTCGGGTTTGGGAGGACGGCGAGAAGCCCCCCGGCTGTTTCAAAAAGCGACAGCCAGGCGGCGGGGCTTCTCGGCAGCCACCTGAACCCGAACTTTGGTTGAACTTCCGGGTTCTGCATTCGGGAGGCCACCAAGAAGCCCCGCCGTCTGGCTGTCGTCTTTTAAAACAGCCGGGGCGCTTCTCGGCAGCATCCCAAATGCCGAACCTGAAAATTCGGGTTTGGCGTTCGGGTTCGGGAGGACGCCGAGAAGCCCCCCGGCTGTTTCAAAAAGCGACAGCCGGGCGGCGGGGCTTCTCGGCGGCCATCCGAACCCAAACCCAGAAGTTCGGGGTCGGCATTCAGGTTCAGGAGGACGCTGAGAAGCCCTGCCGCCCAGCTGTTAGCTTTCCAAAAGAGCTGCGGAGTTGTTGGGACGGTCAGGAGGCTGGAAAGGAGGTGGGGAATCCCAATAGGGAATTCCATGGGCAGAGCTTTGACGTCACAAAGATGTTCTTCCTGGAGTCCACGATTCGGCCGGCCAGGAAGGACGTCTTTGTGATATGTCAATAAAATTAACTGCCTTGGAAATGGCCCTGGGTTGGGCCCAGAGGCAAATAAGGAGCTGTGATGTTCCTTCAATACACCAGGGTGATGCGACACAAAAGTATGTAACCCTTCCCTGGTGCAGAGCTGAAGGGATTGGATACTGTAGCCTAGAGCATAATTCTCTGCCTTACAAGATAAAAGTTGCAGGTTCAAGTCCCAGTGGGTATGGCTAGCTGATGAGGCCAAAATAAGGCTGAAATAGATCTATCCTAGTCTCCCTTAATTTTCAAATTCAGCAAAAAAAACCATATGACACATACAGATAGAATTGTCGGCTCTCAATAAAATTAACTGCCTTGAAAATTGCCCTGGGTTGGGCTGAGAGGCAAATAAGGAGCTGTGATGTTCCTTCAATACACCAGGGTGATTCGACACAAAAATATGTAACCCTTCCCTGGTGCAGAGCTGAAGGGATTGGATACTGTAGCCTAGAGGATAATTCTCTGCCTTACAAGGCAAAGGTTGCAGGTTCAAGTCCCAGTGGGTATGGCTAGCTGATGAGGCCAAAATAAGGCCGAAATAGATCTATCCTAGTCTCCCTTAATTTTCAAATTCAGCAAAAAAAACATGTGACACACACACACACACACACACACACACACACACATATATATAACATTTGATACATACAGAATATAGTTGTCGGCTATGAATAAGTTAACTGCCTTGAAATGGTCCTGGGTTGGGCCTAGAGGCAAAAAGGAGCTGTGATGTTCCTTCAATATACCAGGGTGATCCGACATAAAAAACATATAGCCCCTCCCTGGTACAGAGCTGGAGGGATCAAGGCCTGGTGGCTCAACTGTTAATTCTCTGCCTTACAAGGCAGAAGCTGCCAGATCGAATCCCAGTAAAAGAAGGGTGTGGCTAGCTGATGAGGCTAGAACAAGGCCGAAATGGTACCATCCTAGTCTCCCTTAATTTTAAAATTTCAGCTAAAAACATTTGATACATACAGAATATAATTGTCGGCTATGAATAAATTAACTGCCTTGAAATGGTCCTGGGTTGGGCCTAGAGGCAAAAAGGAGCTGTGACGTTCCTTCAATATACCAGAGTGATCCGACATAAAAAACATATAGCCCCTCCCTGGTACAGAGCTGGAAGGATCAAGGCCTGGTGGCTCAACTGTTAAATCTCTGCCTTACAAGGCAGAAGCTGCCAGATCGAATCCCAGTAAAAGAAGGGTGTGGCTAGCTGATGAGGCTAGAACAAGGCCGAAATGGTACCATCCTAGTCTCCCTTAATTTTAAAATTTCAGCTAAAAACATTTGATACATACAGAATATAGTTGTCGGCTATGAATAAATTAACTGCCTTGAAATGGTCCTGGGTTGGGCCTAGAGGCAAAAAGGAGCTGTGACGTTCCTTCAATATACCAGGGTGATCCGACATAAAAAACTTATAGCCCCTCCCTGGTACAGAGCTGGAAGGATCAAGGCCTGGTGGCTCAACTGTTAAATCTCTGCCTTACAAGGCAGAAGCTGCCAGATCGAATCCCAGTAAAAGAAGGGTGTGGCTAGCTGATGAGGCCAGAACAAGGCCGAAATGGTACCATCCTAGTCTCCCTTAATTTTAAAATTTCAGGTAAAAACATTTGATACACACACACACACACATATATATATATATATTTTCGTAGATTTTCACGGGTAGAGGTATGACGGTCTTAGTATATTCGGGTTTCTTCCCGTGTAGGATTTGGAAATTTCTGGCAACGTTTCGACGAGGTCCCACTCATCATCTTCAGGCTGGTGTTTCTGTCCTAATGTTCGCCTTAGAACAAGGACAGAAACACCAGCCTGAAGATGATGAGTGGGACCTCATCGAAACGTCGCCAGAAATGTCCAAATCCTACACGGGAAGAAACCCGAATATATCAAGACCGTCATATATATATATATATATATATATATATATATATATATACACAAACACACACACACACAGAGAGAGAGAGAGAGAGAGAGAGAGACTCAGGGCGGCTCACAACAGCAATGAAACAATTCATGACAAATCTAATAATTTAAAAACATTTAAAAAAACCCATTATTAAGCAGACATACACACAGACATATCATACATAAATTGTATAGGCCTGGGGGAGATATCTCAATTCCCCATGGCTGGCAGCAAAGGTGGGTTTTAAGGAGTTTACGAAAGGCAAAAAGGGCGGGGGCAGTTCTAATCTCCAGGGAGAGTTGGTTCCAGAGAGTCGGGGCCACCACAGAGAAGGCTCTTCCCCTGGGTCCCGCCAAATGACATTGTTTAGTCAACGGGACCTGGAGAAGGCCAACTCTGTGGGACCTAATCGGTCGTTGGGATTTGTGTGGCAGAAGGCGGTCCTGGAGATATTCTGGTCCGGTGCCATGAAGGGGTTTATAGGTCATAACCAACACTTCGAATTGTGACCGGAAACTGATCAGCAATCAGTGCAGACTGCGGAGTGTTGGTGTAACATGGGCATACCTGGGGAAGCCCATGATTGCTCTCGCAGCTGCATTCTGCATGATCTGAAGTTTCCGAACACTTTTCAAAGGTAGCCCCATGTAAGAGCATTACAGTAGTTGAATCTCGAGGTGATGAGGGCATGAGTGACTGTGAGCAGTGAGTCCCGGTCCAGATAGGGCCGCAACTGGTGCACCAGGCGAACCTGGGCAAACGTCCCCCTCGCCACAGCTGAAAGATGGTTCTCTAATGTGAGCTGTGGATCGAGGAGGATGCCCAAGTTGTGGACCCTCTCTGAGGGGGTCAAGAATCCCCCCCAGGGTTATGGACAGACAGATGGAATTGTCCTTGGGAAGCAAAACCCAAAGCCACTCCATCTTGTCTGAGTTGAGTTTGAGCTTGTTGACACCTATCCAGGCCCCAACAGGCTCCAGGCACTGGCACATCACTTCCACTGCTTCATTGACTGGACATGGGGTGGAGATGTATAACTGGGTATCATTGGAATACTGATGATACCTCACCCCATGCCTATGGATTATCTCACCCAGTGGTTTCATGTAGATATTAAAAAGCAGGGGGGAGAGGACTGACCCCTGAGGCACCTCACCTCTGACCCCTCACTAACACCAACTGCGAGTGACTGGAGAGGTAGGAGGAGAACCACTGAAGAACAGTGCCTCCCACTCCCAACTACTCCAGCCAACGCAGAAGGATACCATGGTCGATGGTATCAAAAGCCGCTGAGAGGTCAAGAAGCACCAGGACAGAGGATAAACCCCTGTCCAGGGCCCGCCAGAGATCATCTATCAATGCGACCAAAACACTTTCCGTGCTGTAGCCAGGCCTGAATCCTGACTGTTAAGGGCCTAGATAATCGGCTTCTTCCAAGGACCATTGGAGTTGGAGCGCCACCACCTTCTCAACAATCTTCCCCATAAAAGGAAGGTTGGAGACTGGCCGATAGTTGTTAAGAATGGCTGGGTCCAGGGAAGACTTCTTGAGGAGGGGGTGCACAAGTGCCTCCTTGTAGGGATCCAGAAACGACCCCCTCCCCAAAGAAGCATTGACAATCTCCTGTACCCAGCTCCGTGTCACCTCACTGCTGGCGGAGACCAGCCAGGAGGGACACGGATCCAGTAAACAGGTGGTGGAACTCACAGCTCCAATGGCCTTGTCCAATTCATCAGGTGTTCTAACGTCAGCTGTGGATTGAGAAGAATGCTCAAGTTGTAAACCCTCTCTGAGAGGGTCAACAATTCCCCCCCAGACAGATGGATGTGTCCCTGGGAGGCAATACCCACAGCCACTCCATCTTGTCGGGATTGAGTTTGAGCCTGTTGGCACCCATCCAGACCCCGACAGCCTCCAGACATTGGTACATTACTTCCACTGCTTCACTGTGTGGACATGGGGTGGAGACATATAGCTGAGTATCATTAGTATATTGATGGTAACTCACCCCATGTCCTTGGATGATCTCACTCAGTGGTTTCATGTAGATATTAAACAGCAGGTGGGAGAGGACCGACCCTGAGGAACTCCACAAGGGAGGGGCCTAGGAGTCGACCTCTGACTAGTGTTCCCCATAAGCTGCGCGTGTGAGCACGCATGCGCCCCAAAATACCTCCCCATGCATCCTTTTCCACGGGTGCGCACTCCCCATCCCCCCCGCCTGCCCACGGGGGGGGGGGGCAGGGGGGGAGGCGCCGGCAGTAGAAGGAAAGGGAGCCGTGGCTGCCCCTGCCTCCCCACCGTGCCTCCGGCTCCCTCATGCCCCTGGCTTCTCGGTGCTGCCCCCCGCCCACCCGATCTGCCCCCTCTCCTCCTCTTCTGCCGAAAGAAAAGCACGGAGGCTGCCTGCTTGAGCCTCCCATTGCTCCACGCCGCTTCACCCTGCCTGTCATCCTGGACCTCCGTTGTGTTTTGGGGGGGGGGAACGGCGGGAAAGCCCTGTGCCGGCCAGGAAAGCCGGCTTTCCGGGAAAGCAGCGCACCTTTTAAACACGCTGCTTTCCTGCACCTCTTTCCTGGGGTGGGAGTGGCCTCCTCCCCCCCTGCCCAGAAAAGAGTTGCAGGAAAGCAGCGCATTTGAAAAGCGCGCTGCTTTCCCGGAAAGCCGGCTTTCCTGGCCGACACAGGGCTTTCCCGGGCAGCTGGCTTGAGCCTTGTGCCAGTCAGCAAAGCCGGCTGCCCGCTGGAGACGTGGAGAGAAAGAAGGGAAAGACAGGGAGGGAAAGAGAAGTGGAGAGGAAAGAAGGAGGGAGGGAAGGAAGGGAGAGAAAAGTGAATGAGAGGGAGAGAGAAAGGGAGGGAGAGAGGAAGGAAGGAAGAGATAAATATAAAGGGAGAGGGGGAGAAAGAGAGGGAGAGGGAGGGGAAGAGGGGAAGGAAGGAAAAGATTGAGAGAGAAAAAAGTGGAAAGAAGAGAGAAGGAAAGAAAGGAAGGGAGAGAGAAAGAGAGAGAGAAGAAAGGAAGGAAGAGAGAGAGGGTGAGAGAGAGGAAGAAAGCAAGAGAGAGAGAGTAGTGGAAGGAAGAGAGAGAAAGAAATGATAGAATAAAGGGGAGAAAAAAAGAAAAATGAGAAAATGATTGAGGCAGAGAATGACAGGAAAGAGAGAGAAACAGAGAGAGAAGTGACTCTTGATTTAAAGCATAGGGTAAAAGCACTTAAATAATAACAGAGAAAAAAACTCCCAGCCCTCACCTCTTTTTATTAATAGTTATGTTTTTGGATTTGCTGGTTGTTTTAGTTTTAATAGTAATATAGTTTTGTTTTGTTTTTATTATTAATTTATTTTAATAAAAAGAAGGGATTTATTTATTTATTTATTTATTTGTACTTCTATGCCGCCCAGTCCCAAGGGGACTGCCGCTCAGACACTATACTTTTCCGCCCACCCCGAAAAAAAATTAGAGGGAACATTGCCTCTGACCCCCCACTAACACTGACTGTGACTGACCAGAGAGGTAGGAGGAGAACCACCATAGGACGGTGACTTCCACTCCCAATCCCTCGAGTCGGTGCAGAAGGATATCATGGTTGATGGTATTGAAAGTTGCTGAGAGGTCAAGGAGCACCAGGATAGAGGATAAACCCTTATCCCAGGCCCGCCAGATATCATCCATCAGAATCCTGATGGAATCCTGACTGTCAAGGGCTTCTTCCAAGGACTGCTGGAGATGGAGTGACATGACCTTCTCAACAACCTTCCCCATAAAGGTTGGAGACAGGACGATAGTTCTTAAATATAGCTGGGTCTAGGGAAGGCTTCTTGAGGAGGGGGCACACAAGTGCCTCCTTTTAGGGAGTTGGGAAGGACCCCCCCCTCAATGAAGAGTTGGTAATCTCCTGGACCCAGCTCTGTGTCACCTCCCTGCTGGCTGAAACCAGCCAATAAGCAGGTGGCAGAACTCCACTTCATCAGGTGTCACCAGGTTGAACTCTCTCCAAACAGATGGACTAGGACAAGCTCCTGTCATCTTGACTGACTCATTGTTAGCCCACACTGCATTCCAATTGGAGTCAAGGTCAGTCCGTATCTGAGCGATTTTATCTGCGAAAATCTTGTTAAAGTCCTCAGCACTACCCTGCAAAGGTTCGTCAACTCTCCTCTGGTTAAGAGGGAGCGAGTCACCCTAAACAGGGTGGCTGGGCGGGATTCCACAGATGCAATCAGGCCGACATTGTATGCACGTCTTGTCGACCTGATTGCCACTTGTAAATCTCCATTGGGATTCATTCCGGAGGCCCATGTTCAGAACACATGCAATCTAATAATGAATTATAAATGATGCACGTATTATTTTAGAAATGGGATGGCCAAGGCTCTAATGTTATTGTAAGATGTTTTTATAGATACAGTTTTTGAAGATAGAAATATTTTGCTTCCTAGTAATAGTAGTAAAACTAGTGTCAACCCACAGAGCATTGCTGCCCTGCTCTTGAGTTGCCATAAGCAAAATGAGATGGGAATGATCTTTGCAGCTGCAGCAAGGGAATCACACTTCAGTCAAAGCAAAAGTGCATTCCAGCCATCTCTGTGTCAAGGCCATCTCCATGGTTACCCATAGTGGCCAGAGGGGAGTAAGTGCTACAATCTGCAAAATTGCTTAATTGGAGAATGTGACTGATGACACACCCGGGGGGAGAGGGAGGGGAAAGGGTCAGAGGTGGGATGTAAAGTAAGTGAGGTCAGAGTGGGCTTCACTTGGAATGTGCCAACATGAAGCTCCTAATAAACAACTGGATTTCTTTGGAAGCTTGGCTCGAAGCTCATGATTTAATTAGGGATCAGTTGGAACCCTGATACCCAGTAGGATTCATACTTTATTAATTTTCCATCATTAAGAGTCTTTCACTGCAGTTAGGCAAAAGATTAAGAGAGAAATATAAATAAAAACATACAAGAAATCTCAACATAAATTAAGCATTAGGGTTAGGATTAGGATTTTATTAAAAAAGAAGAAAAACAATGGCATTTTTACTGATACTTGTAGTTAACAAAACAATCAGTAAAGCCATGGGCATTTTTGTTGTTGTTCCAGAAAAAATGAAATAAAAACTGAGCAATTATAGTATATATATTTATATTTTCTTTTATTCTGTTTAAAATTTGATAAAAGTGAATTCTAGTACATTTATATCTCATCATGAATGATTAAGTAATTATGTTAACTATATTTAATTTGTTGCTCAGTGTTGATTTAATTTACAATCCCTTTATTATTTATAACTGAAATCATCCATCAAGATTTTCCAATTAATAATTTAATGATTTTGTTGCTGTTTTGACATTGAATAAAACTTATTTGTGGGAGGATCTCAAAACGAAAATTGAATTGATGCATGCCCCACTTTAACTTCAGATTTTCCATGCTGTAGAATTGAAGGGATAACATTTTTGTATTATCAATATGAACTATGTATATTATTATACTGTTAATCACTGGAAAATTGTTGCATATTCTAATTTCAGCAAAATGTTTCACAGAGTCAAATGATTCTTGATTAACAAGCTGGATAAGTGTGGGCTGTATGGCATAGGTGGGCTTGAAAATTGTGCTCAGTATTCATCAATGGATTCTCATAATAGAGAAAAGTATTGTTCCTTTCTGTGTCCTGTACTTTTTAATACTGTACTTTGATTCATGATTCAAAAGAAAAGCTGCAGAAAATATTTCTCAATTTTGAAGATGACACAAAATTGGCTGGTATATCTAACAATCCAGGAGACAGAAATGACATTCTGAACGATCTTGAGAGCTTAGAGATGTGAACTAAAAATAAGAAAATTAAATTGAACAGAGACAAATGCAAAATTATATGTTTGAGAAACAAAAAAAAAATCACATTTTTTTCCCAATGGGAGATTTTAGGCTTCACACTTACTAAAAAAAAATGTTTGGGGACTTCCAGATTGACATCATGGCAAGACTGCTGGGGTAAAGCAGGGCTATGCTAAGCCTGGCTGATTTCTCTCTGCCTGGTGGCCCCAAGGGGTCTGAGTCACCCTGGAGGGGTGACAAAGGAAGCAGGAATCCCTTGTCGATTCTGGGGAGATGGTGGTCTTCCTGCTTGTTGCAAGGGCAGCCATACTTGTGTGGTCTGCCCAAGGCTATGACAGCTGAAAAAGGAAAGCACAAACAGCCGAACAGTGTTCAGTGTACTGGAACAGGGTGAGATTTTATCCTATTTCTACCATTGGAGACTTATTCCTGGAAAAAAGATAACTTTTGAAGTGAAGGAACTCTTTAGAGATGTGAGAATGGGACTTTAATTCCCTTCTCTAAAAGGAAGTGTCAATTCAAATACTTAGAGACAGATACAGGAGAAAAATAATATTAAATGAAAGAATATTAAGAATATTAAATATGAAGAACACGATAGAATTGAAGAAGGATAGCAATTTAGAAATTAATTTAATAACTAAGACTAATTTGAAGGAATAAAGAAAAAGCTAAGCTTTCATTCTATAAACTGGAAGATTGAGCTGGAATGACATTGAGTGGTGAAAAGGAGATAGACTGGAGTGAACTTTGAAATTGAAATAGATAAGAGGCACCTACAAGGTCACTTACTCTTTGTTTGAAGATAGGTGATCTGCTTAGGAATTGGTCCCTAAAGGCGATGGAGGGACATGCCCCTGACAGGGGGAGAACCTCTCCAAAGCCCAGGGCCTTGCTTTCACTGTGGGAAAGAAGATCACAGAGTGGCTGCCTCTTTCCACAGCCAGTGGCTGCTCTTCCTTCAAGCCAGCCAAAGAAGAAAACAATTTCTGTGAAGCCAAAGGAAAAGACATGCTTGGGGCATGTAGAGACTGTTTGTTTCATGGTGGTCATGGGGATGACCGGGTCCATGATCCTGCAGTTAGCATAATGGAAAAAGTGGAAACTGCCTGTGAACTGGGACAGAGAATTGGGAAACTGCCGACCAGCAGACACTAAAGGGAGGTGGAGAGCTCAAGGAAAAAAAAGAATTCCATGACCTAGCAAAGGTCTTTAGTGAAAAGGAATCAAATGAACTCTCACCCCCCAGACCCACAGACTATGTAATTGAAGTACAAGGTGACACCCAGGGAGATGGAAGAACTTTAGGCACTTATAGACAAGAAGCTGGCTAGGGAATTCATTCACCCAGCAAAGTTGAGGAAGGCTGCCAGCAAAGTTAAGGATGGCTGTTTTCTTCAAGGGGAAGAAAGATGTGTCCCAGAGGCTTTCATGGGACTATAGAGGCCTGAACTGTATTTGTGGGGTAAATATGTACCCCCTTCCTCTTATTAGGGACATGTTAAACTATCTGGCCAAAGAGAGGATTTTCACTAAACTGTACTTGAGAGAGGCATAGTACCATGTGAGGATACAGGAGGGAAATGAGTAGGAAATAGCATTTAATTGCCCCCTGGGCTGCTACCAGTTTTGGGTGATGCCATTTGGTCTGCAAAGAGAACCTGTCCGCAAGGTTATTTTTTAAAGCCATGGGGCTCTGCAAGGCAGAGTGCTGTGGAGACTCTGCAAGGTTCTTTTTTTCATGAAGTGCCCAAGAAGCTCTGTAAGGTTTTTTTCCCCCTAAAGTGCCAAGGAAGTTCTGCAACTTTTTTTTCTACTTTGCACCTTAAAAAAAAATCAAAACCTTGCAGAACTACCTTAGCACTTTAGGGGGAAAAAACTTGCAGCACTTTAGAAAAAAGCAGGCAGAGCCATGGGGTTTTAAAAAGGAAACTTGTATAACAGTGTGGCCCAAGGCTCAGAGACAATTCAGCAGTGTGTCAAAATAGAAAACCCCTGTCTGCCACTGCCTCCTCTGCTTTAGCTGAAATGCCAATTCAGCATTTGGGGCAGAACCAACCTATTGCCACCGCTTCTGAAAACTGCTTGCTTGTCTGGCTCTCTATCGAGCACCTACAGCAAGTTATCCCTGCAGCAACTTTCCAGTGAAGATGTCCTGCAAAGAAAAGGCACCAAATTGAAAGCAGAAAATTGGTGGTGGCATAAGTCTGTCACCTGCTGACCACCCTGAGTTAGTGGGTTCCAGTTGTCACAGACCCCTTAACTCATGAAGGCTGGGTCAGAACACCTCCCAGAGATTAGCTCCACCCATCATCCTCACACTAATGGAGTCTGTGAATGTACAAATTTGATTCTACAGCAATACCTGTGATATTATGCAGATCACTTGAACCAAGCTTCTTGTCAGGGTTCCGATGGCTGCCCTAATTAAATCATAAGCCTCAAGCCAAGCTTCAATTTCGGTACAGTTCCAAGGAAGCCAACTCTGACCCCACGTAATTTACGCCTAAATTATCAATCTGTTTCCCTCCTCCTCTCAGGGTGTGTCATCAACCACATTCACCAACAGAGCAATTTCTGGCCACTATGGGTAACCCTGGGAGACAGCCTTGAGAGAGATATGTCTGGAATGCACTTCTGTTTCAGCTGCCATGCTACTTCAACAGTTTCCCATGCCAGAGTTCCTTCAAGAAAGGCCATCTTTAGAATAATTGGCTGAGTGGATGGATATCTTAAAAGCCACTTAGGTCCCAGTGTGTAAAGCATTAGAGAAGGTGAGAGATACACAAAAGAGGTAACAAGACAAGAAGAGGGCACTGTAGGAGACAGGAGACCTTTCTGCAAAGTTTCTGAACCTGAGGCAACCTTGTAAAAACCTGGGACCCAAGTACATAGAACCTTTCCCTATTATCCAGATAATCAATTTGGTAACAGTGGGATTAAAACAATGGCTTGATGCCAAAAAACATCAAGCACATTTACCCAGTGTTTCATTGCAGCCTTTTGAAGCCTTTCCGTGGTTCAGCATTAAGATTTGCTACTGAACCACCTCCTTCCCCAATCTTAGTGAGAAGAAAAATCAAGGAGATTCTTGCCTCCAGAAGATATATAGGGAAGTTGCAGTATTTAGTGTTGTGGAAAGGATATCCTTTAGCAGATGCTTTGTAGATGGCATGGAAGGATGTTAGAACATCTAGACTCATTACAAGTTCCATGTCAAACATCCAAACTGACCCAGAATGGATGGTAGGGTAGAGAACTCTGTGTTATGTAATATGTTGTACATTTATTCTGTCTTTTTCAGGTTTAACTTTTTTTCTGGAAGGTTGGCATGTCAAGGCTGACTCATAACACACCTGTACTTGCAACTTGACAACAGAAATGAAAGGGGGAGGGGGATCTTGGAATGTATTAGGAGCTGGGAGGGAGATGAACCATTTGCAGCCTGAGAAAATCCTGACATGCTAAGGCTGTAAGAGGGAACCTTTCGAAGGTGCAGACAGTTCTCCCAAAATAAAAAAAATGTGTTGGATTGATGGACAGTGCGTCATCTGAATGGGTAAAAGGGGAGATTAACTATGCTGTTTTCCATGTGAAAACTGTTGTGTTCATTTAAATAAATGCGATAAAATCAGTGATTGGTTAAAACGCGGCTATTGGGAAAATAGCCGCGAAGTTTAAAATTGACAGTTAGTAAAAAGCCTGCGCTTTTGTAACAGTATAAATAGGGCAACGGAGTAGCCGTTGCCCTTGTTGGGAAGTTACTCTGTTGGTGAACGTTACTCTGTCTCTGTGTTACAATAAATGAAGAATTGCTTCAACTAGACTCCGAGTGGTGATTTAACAGTGGCGACGAGGAGGTCGAACTCCCGCGGAAGCAATCATGAGCTCGGTCATGGCTCCACCACCACCTTTCTTCAATTCTGACTCAGAATCGTGGACATTGTACATGTCCAAATTTAGAATCTTTCTGCAAGCAAGCAACCTGCAGGATGCAGAGGATGACAGGAAAAGAGCCATTTTCTTGAGTTATTGCGGACCAGCTATCTACAGCTTAGCCTCAACTCTCGTTGACCCAGATACGTTAGAAACCGTTGCATGGTGATTTAACAAAAACCTCACAGTTGGCTTTGCTTCTTCTATGCTTGTATTGATCTATCAGTAAAGTCATACTCTTGGTAAAATAATGTCCCAGCAGCTTCTTTTGCTGCATATGCCAATGGGACAGTTGACAGCTATCAATTTCTTTCCTCAAGATGCCTTGCACACACTTCCTAAAGATAGCTTAATTTTACAGTATTGAGGTCAAACTGATAGTAGATAGTTATCAGTAATTAAAAGAAAATTTTTACTCCAACATACTTTTCTGTTAGCTTGGATATGGGTGATTACTATTTAAAATGAACATAAGGAAGAGCTTTCTATTTCCAAATCAACCCCATGATTAACCATGCCTATATTCTCTGAACTACAGCAAGTAATCTGATAAATACTTTGGTAGATGTGAAATACAAATTCAATGTAATGTTAATGCAGTGCTTAAGGTTTCAAGGCTAGTCAATATTCTAGGTAAGAATATTTTGGGACTGTGAGGGCTATTAATTGGCAGATGAACTTTACTTTGTTCACATATTTTGTATGCAGCGATGGGCTACTATCCAGAATGGCAGGAATGTTGTTCCGGCAGTGGCAACGGAGCACATAGGCGTGATACCAGTAAAAATTACCACTTTTTTGCTTCTGCACATGCGCCGAAGCAAAGAAAATGGCAATTTTTTACCCAAATCTCACTGTCGCAAGAATGTCAGTGAGAGATTTTGGCTAATGCCCATGCACAGCAGCCAACTATTGCTGCAGCCCCTAGAGCGGCAACTGGGACCAGAAAGCAACAGCCATTTGCCCGAGCTCTGGCCGGTTGGCCTGCTCTCTGCTCTCCTGTGCTGTAGGCATCTCTCGGTGCACATGGGAGAGCACAGAGCTCAGGGCCGCCCTGTATACTTCCCACGCCATGGCCCATCAACCAGGAGATCGAAGGTAAGAGCCACGGTGCAGTGGAGGGGCCAGTGTACAGAGCTGCCACTCATAGTGGAGCGGGCAGGCTGCTCGTGGCAGCATCAGAGGGTGGGAGAGACATAGAGGGGGTTGGCAGCACAGCAGGTGGATGGGAGCAGAAGCTCCCATCGCTCGTGGTGCCATCAGGGGGCGGAGGGCGGCAGGGCAGCATGGTGGGAGCTGGCAGCATGGCGGGCAGATGGGATCTGGCAGCACCCATCACCCATGGTGGCATCAGGGGGCGGGGGGCGGTGTGACAGCATGGCAGGGGCTTGCAGAGCATTGGGCAGATGGGAGCTGGCAGCCAGGGGGCGGCAGGATGGGGGGTTGGGAGGCAGGGTGGCAGGGGCTGGTGGTGCAGCTCTTACCTTATTTTGCTAGTCGCTTGCAACTGGCAGCCCTTGTCTCCAATTTCCTGGGTTATTTTGCTTCCATGCATGGGCAGAAGCAATCGCATGTGTGCGTCTTCGTGCAATGATTCGTGCAAATCACGCGCCGGGCATGGGTGCGTGCCAGGGGCATGCCAGGCGCACACACAGAGGCACAGTCTTGGCATGTTCCAGTAGGGTTGAAATTGGTGGCCCCTCCCTGTTTCTATGAATATGGAAGTTATTACAATTTCTTATGGATACCATATCTGAAATGCAAATGTCTGAATGACTATTAGTGGATATCTGGATTTTTGCAGCCACAATATTGTAGTCCTTTATTCAGTTTTGACTGAAACTAAACTCTTTGTAGTTTAAGAAGCTGTATTAACTCCATACACCTTATCTTGTTCTCAAGTAGAAAGTAAGGTTTCTCTGCTCTTGAAAAACAATAGTGCTTAGACTTATATACCACTCCATAGTGCTTTACTGTACTGTCTAAGTGGTTTACCTCGAGCCAGTCAGGATCAAACTCCTGTCTGTGGGCACGGTTAGTCTGCAATACTACATTCTAGCCCATGATGGTGAACCTATGGCACAGGTGCCACTGGTGACATGCGGAGCCATATCTGCTGGCGCATGAGCCGTTGCCCTAGTTCAGCTCCAGTATGCATGTAAGCACTGACCAGCTGATTTTTGGTTTGCATGGAGGCTCTGGGAGGGCATTTTTGGCTTCTGGAAGGCCTCTGGGATGATGGTGGAGGGTGTTTTTGCCCTCCCCAGACCCCAGGGAAACCTCTGGAGCCTGGGGAGGGTGAAAAACGGGCCTATTGAGCCCACAAAAAGTTTTAAAATGAGCTGTTTCTGGCCTTCAGAGGGGCTTGGGAGGGAGCAGGGGAGGCAATTTTTGCCCTCCCCAGGTATTGAATTATGTGAGCTGGCGCTTGCACAGGCATGATAGTGTGTGCACACGTGTTTTCGGCACCCGAAGGGAAAAAAAGGTTTGCCATCACTGTTTTAGCCACTGCAACACCACAGCTGGACAGGGATCTCTGATTTTACAATGACCATAACATCAGATAAAAAATAGGGAAATGTGAAGAACGTAGAGTTTAAATACAAATCTCTGTTTCCCTTATAAATTAATATAGAGGCACCAGATTATATTAAGCATTAATATAAAAAAGCACTAACATAATTTATATGTTCTATATATAAAAGGCTTGGACACTGCCACTGATATGGAATTTTAACTTGAGATTTTGCTGTCTGAATTAATCTTAATTAAAATCTGCCTAAATTTAAAATAATAAAGAAGACATTTAATAAAAGAGATGAGAAGCAAAATATAATTTGCCTGGACAATCAAGAAAACTCCACCCATCTCTTAACTTTTGTATATCTACTACAATATAACTTCATGTATTTATATGTTATCCAATTTCCAGGCAAATATCAACATCCCAATGGGAGCACTTTTGCCTGGTGCTGGTCAACCTCCTAAAAGAAAAGAATCTACTGAACCCAAAGAGGTAAGGATAGCATGTGCTTATCTGAGTAGAACACCACACATTAAATAGGTGTCCTGTTCACCAATGAAATTTCATTCTGTAATATTTCAGGAAAATATTCATATAACTAGAAAACATAAGTAAACAATCAGTACAAACATAATCTTCCTACTCTAATTTAGCTAATATAATGTAAAGGACAGTAGTATTTTATAGTGCTAATATATGGAAGCAATATTAAGGGGCATACATAAGCGCACCATTGTGCCTACCGTCCCTGTCCTACTGTCCTATTGTCTTTTATCATTACTTTTTATCTTTACTTTTCTAATGTCATGTTTATACAAATTACCATCCTATAATCGTTTGACAAATTTATATAAATAAATAAAAATATAAAATCAGCATTAAAATGTTGGCAGCCTTGTTTATGAATCAATGCGTCTTTCTATCATATTCTAACTAGAGTATGATGTATAATGCATTTTCTGAAGCTATATAACGTTCTTGAGCTATCACTATCCTTCCCCACTTAGGGCCAAAAAAACTATTTGAATTTTGTGATATAATAATTGTATTCTAAAAACAATTATAAAGATTCCCAATATGGATTAGAGTGATATTGTCTTAGGTGCCACATCTATATTTCTTTCACCTCCCCACTCTTCCATGCCTCACCTCCAAGCAGGACCTTCTTGTGTACATTTAAATATGTAGTTAATAGTATCTGGAAGGCTTAATGCATTGGTTTTACTTTATGTATTGGGGAAATTAAAGATTACATCTGGCACCCAAAGCATTTCTATTAGGTAGAAGTATGAAAATTGCTAAAAGCAGGATGAATGTAGACAGCAGAGACAGTTATTTACAATCCTGTGGTGCTCTTGTATTTAAGCTTTTGTCCAATAACCAAAGCCCATAAGGATCTTCATAGAGGTGAATAAAAAGCTGCCACATAATGAGTGGAGTATTTAGTTTTCTTCCAAATTCAGTAGGGAAACCAGCCTGACCATCAGAGGAATGAAGCTCCACCCACCTCTTGCCCAGTATAGAAAAACAATTAACTGCTGTTTCTTCTGACAGCCCTCAATAAGATAGAATTTTTCACATAAGAATTTTTGTGGGTTTATTTGCAAGAATGTATGATGTCTTTGCTGACATAATTAAATGTTGGGTCTGCTCAGTTCTTGAAAATGTTGGGTTGTGTGCATAAACTTCTCATTGTCTGGATTCTCACTGTCTTCTAATCCTGAGAAGATTTGATTTCTTAGAATAGCCAATTATCCAGTTTTGATTAAACAATTTTCCCCAAACTGGTGTGTTGATATTATGATTCCAAAATTCTGAGTCACCATTGTCAAATTCTGGCAGATGTGATCCCAACATATGATGAGAATGTCAAGTTGTGGTAGGTTGGTATAAATAACAGAGACAGTATAATAGTAAAAAAATAAAATAAAACAACAGGAAATGTAATAGTATATTAAATATATCTTTACACATTTTGCTTTATATTCTTTACCACTTAGGACAGTGATGGGCAACTATGGCAACTTTATGACCTGTGAACTTCACCATGCAGGCTCTAGGAATTGCCCACCTTTATGGAGGCCTTCCTGTAACTTAAATTGAAATTTGGACTAAGCATCACCATAATTTAGCATTTTCACTATACAGAAACTTCTTTAAATATGGCTTGCCCTATCATGAAGTAACATGGCCTTATGAGGAACCCTATCCACATCTGTATTACTTACTACTTACTTCCCCATCTTGGAATTCTCTATCTTTTGAAAAGCTATAATTTTGTTTTATAATTTTTAATCTTAAATTATTTTGTTTCAATGCTATTAAATTTTACTTTGTTATTAAATTTTACACTTCCAAGAGCCCCTTTCTCAAGGATAAGAACAGTTAAGAAGTGTTCTGTCTGGCTGGATGAATTATTAGAAAGCAAACCCAAAAATGCTGGAAACATTCAATCGAAGCAAAAGGATTATTATGTACGCACAATTGAGCAACAAAGAAGTGAATTCTAAGGCATTTCAGTCTGACAATGTTTCCATCTATGGAGCATAGATAATACTCCAGGATGCATGCCAGCTAGAGGCATAAATCTTCACTAATGAGGGATATCTGGTATTTCTCACTTCACTCACTGTTCAGAGTTTAACCAGCTTCTATAAAACCAGGAACCAAAATCCAGGGAATCAGGAACAGTCTCTTGAAGCACCATCTTCATGATGAACATTGATTGCCACAACTCATCTCCCATCAGCCTGTCCTATATATATTGACAGGGTGTGGCTAAATGTCCTATAGATCTATAGGTCTAGAACCCATGCTAGAGAGATATTGATTCCTGGCTCTCATTCTTCTGACCCTCACATCTAAGAGAGGGTTCTCAAAGTCCCCATCATCCTCTCATTCAGACAATACCCTAATGGGGGGTTCTAGAGTATCTGGTGATTCCCCAGTCTCCCATTCCCCTTCACTCTCACTCTAAGACTCAGATGGCAAAAATACAGTACTAGCTTTTGATGCCATTATTCCTCCATCTCCTGGTCCTCGAAATCCATGACCAACTGAGCCAGACATGGACCACTCACATTATCTCCCATCACAGGGCTCATCCCCTGGGTCTGTTGCAGGGGATGTAATCTGGAACGAAACTGCAAACGAAAAGCATGGACCAAATCAGGGGCTTCAACATAAATTGCATCCACCCAGGTGCAATTGTTTGGTCCAATCTCCTTCTACTCGACAAGGTACTGGAACCGATCCTTGATTCATTGGGAATCTCGAATGCTGGTTATCTCTGATTTGGGCAGATAATCTTGGACACTGGTGGAGCTTAAACAAGCAGCTGAAGTGTGCAGTCAATACTTACTGTAACCAGGCGGGACCAATGAAACACTGGATGCAAATAATAATAATAATAATAATAATAATAATAATAATAATAATAATAATAATAATACCCCAGGATAAAAAAGATCATGGTGGCTGCTGTGGAACCTGGGCAGCCATCAACAAATGAGCTACAGAAACAAAACAAACAAAGCTTACAAATCAAAAAGCGGCAGAAATTCTCAATGTCAGAGAATCGCACAATCATGAAGTGTTATTATAACTTGGAGCCTGAAAAACGTGGATATCAAAGACGGATGTACCAATTATGGAAACAAGAATATGCAGACTCAAATATAACAGAACTTCGACTGGCCAATCAGAGACGACTCATAACCAGGAACCAAATGTTCAGTGAAGTCGAATTAGAAGAAATACAGAAAATTTGCAAAATAGAAACACCAAAATCTGATCTGGCACCAGTAGAAGTTCCAATAAGATCTGGAGTCACTGCACAACTGGAACCTGATGAAAACTTGGAAAGATAGCAAGACGCTGCAGATGAGACACTTGGCACTATGACTCAAAGGCAGACTGAAGGACCAAATACTTGCTCATGCAGGGTCCAGTGCAGAGCGAAAGAGACTGCCAACCTTAAAAAACATAAGCAAGAAATGACTTGTCCCACTGATGGAAGATATTAATTCTGCACTTGCAACTGTAAATGTAACTTCAATTGAAGAATTGAATCAGCTTGCCTTCAGTACAGCTGTGATAGTAACTGAAGAACTAGGGTTACTGCAACAGAAACCAATCGGAAAACCAACTGGAAAACCAAAATGGAAAATCCGACTAGAACTGAAAATCAAAAGCTTGAGATCAGATGCAAGTAACTTGAAGAACATTAAGGAGCAGAAACTCAACAATCAGAAGATCAAAGACTATTTGACAAAAAAGTACTGGCTTAGTACAAGAAAGATCGAGGAAGCTCTGGAAATTGTAAAGCAGCAGATAACAGCAACAGCCAGAAAAAATGAGCGATATGAAGCTAGGATCACCCAGTACAGGCAAAATCAAACATTTCAATCCAACCAGAGGCAGTTCTACCAGAACCTGCATCAGCAAACAGATAAGAAAATTGAAAAGCCAGAGGTGAAAATAACAACAACGTTCTGGAAAGATCTCTGGGAGGTTGAAAAGGACTATAACAGGACTTCTGGGTGGATAAAGGAGTTTGAGAAGGAATTCTCAGGGAGCAATATGCAGCCGCTGGAGATAACACCTAAAATGATTGCAGAAAGAGTGAAGAGAGTAAAGAACTGGACATCCCCTGGCACTGATCAGGTGCATGGTTTTTGGCTGAAATACCTGACCAGCCTGCATGCAAAAATGTCCGAATTGTTCACCAAAATGCTGCAGATAGGAAATATCAATGAATGGCTTACAACTGGCAAAACATATTTAATACAGAAAGACGCAGCGAAAGGAGCCATACCAGGAAATTACAGGCCAATAACATGTTTGCTAACCATGCTCAAACTGCTGACAGGTATCATAGCTGACAGAATTCAGGACTACCTAGAAGAAAATGACATCATGCCAGTGGAGCAAAAGGGCAATAAAAGACAAAGTAGAGGTACGAAAGACCAGCTTCTAATTGATAAAATGATTTCGGAGAACTGTAACAACAGGAAAACAAACCTATACATGACCTGGATTGACTACAAGAAAGCCTTTGACTCATTGCCACACAGCTGGATCATAAAATCCCTGGAAGTCATTGGAGTCAATGAAAACATCAGGAAATTCATAGAAAAGGTGATGAAATATTGGAAGACTGAGCTTTTTGTTGGGAATGAAAGCTATCGACTGATCAACATCAGAAGGGGCATCTTCCAGGGGGACTCTTTGTCTCCATTGCTATTCATCATCGCTATAATGCCGCTGTCACTCATCCTACAGAAAACAAACCTAGGCTACCAAACTGCTAGGAATTCACCAAAAATTTCACACCTGCTGTATATGGATGACCAGAAGTTGTACGGAAAATCAGAAACTGAGATACAGTCACTAACCAACACTGTGCGAATCTTCAGCAATGACATCAGCATGGAGTTTGACCTCGATAAATGTGCCACAGCGGCACTGAAAAAGGGGGAAATCACTGAAAGTGAGGGCATTGAAATGTCAAATGGTCAAAACATCAAGTGCCACCAGCCAGAAGCCTACAGATACTTGGGCATCATGCAACTGGATAATATCAAGCTTGGCCATGTGAAAACTGTGATCAGCAAAGAGTACATCCAGAGGACCAGAAAAATCTTGAAGAGCAAATTGAATGGTGGCAACACTATCAAGTCTATAAATACTTGGGCCATACCTGTCATTAGATACACAGCTTGCATAGTGAACTGGACTCAAGCAGAGCTGGACAACTTGGACAGGAAAACCAGAAAATTAATGACAATCCATCATGCACTACACCCCCGCAGTGATGTTGAAAGGCTGTATTTACCAAGGAAAATAGGTGGCAGAGGACTTTTGCAAGTGAAGCAGACAGTGGAAGAAGAGAAGCATGCATTAGCTGACTATGTGAAAGAGAGCAAAGAGTCAGCGTTGATAGAGGTCAACAATAGGAAGTTTCTCAAGGTGAAGCAAACTAAGGACTAGTACAGAAAAACTGTAACTCAATGTCGTATGGACAGTTGGCGGAACAAAGCATTGCATGGCCAGTTCTTGGAGAAGATTGAAGGCAAAGTGGATAAAGAAAAGACCTGGTCATGGCTTACAAGTGGAACACTCAAAAATGAGACAGGACTGATACTGGCGGCACAAGAACAGGCCATTAGAACAAATGCTGTCAAAGCCAGAATTGAAAAATCAACAGACGATCCAAAGTGCAGACTCTGTAAAGAAACAGATGAAACAATCGATCATATACTCAGCTTCTGCAAAAAGATCGCACAGACTGACTACAAGCATAGACATGATACTGTGGCACAGATGATCCACTGGAACTTGTGCCGGAACTACCATTTCCCAGTGACAAAGAACTGGTGGGATCATAAGCCCGAAAAAGTGGTTGGAAATGAGCAAGCAAAACTACTGTGGGACTTCCGACTTCAGTCTGACCGAATTCTGAACTATAACACAACAGACATCCTGATTGTGGAGAAAAAGAAAGTATGGATCATCGACATCGCAATCCCAGGGGACAGCAGAATTGAGGAGAAGCAGCTAAAGAAATTAGTGAAATATGAAGATTTAAAAATCGAGCTGCAACGACTCTGGCATAAGCCAGTGAAAGTGGTCCCAGTGGTACTTGGCATGCTGGGTGCAGTGCCAAAGGATCTCAATGGACATTTGAAAACCATCGGAATTGACAAAATCTCCATCTGTCAATGGCAAAAGGCCACTTTACTGGGATCGGCAAACATAATTCGCCGCTGCATCACGCAGTCTTAGGTGCTTGGGAAGCGCCCGACTGGTGATGAAATATGAAATGTAGCATAGTGATCCGGTTTGCTGTGTTGTATTGACATAATAATAATAATAATAATAATAATAATAATAATAATAATAATAAAAAACAATTATTATTATTATTATTATTATTATTATTATTATTATTATTATTATTATTATTATTATTATTTATTAGATTTGTATGCCGCCCCTCTCCGAAGACACAGGGTGGATCACAACAATAATAAAAACAATGTTACAATGGAACAAATCTAAAATTAAAAGAGAAAAAAACATATAAAACCCCATCATTTAAAACCAAACAACACATACATACCAAACATAAAATATAAAAGCCTGGGGGAGATGTCTCAGTTCCCCCATGCCTGGCGATATAGGTGGGTCTTGAGTAATCTAGGAAAGACAGGGAGGGTGGGGGCAGTTCTAATCTCTGGGGGGAGTTGATTCCAGAGGGCTGGAATCCCCTGGGGCTCTTCCCCTGGGGCCCACCAAATGACATTGTTTAGTCGACGGAATCCGGAGAAGGCCAACTCTGTGGGACCTTATCGGTCGCTGGGATTCGTGCGGTAGCAGGCGGTTCCGGAGGTACTCTGGTCCAATGCCATGTAGGGCTTTAAAGGTCATAAGCAATACTTTGAATAGTGACCGGAAACTGATCGGCAGCCAGTGCAGACCACGGAGTGTTGTAAAAATGTGGGCGAATCTGGGAAGCCCCACAAAGGCTCTCGTGGCCGTATTCTGTGTTTCCAAACACTTTTCAAAGGTAGCCCCATGTAGAGAGCATTGCAGTAATCAAACCTCGAGGTGATGAGGGCATGAGCGACTGTGAGCAATGACTTCCTGTGGCTCTCCTTGCCACAGCCGAAAGATGGTGTTCCAGGGTGATGGACGGACAGGTGGAATTGTCCTTGGGAGGCAAAACCCACAGCCACTCCATCTTGGCTGGGTTGAGTTTGAGCTTGTTGACACCCATCCAGGCCGCAACAGCCTCCAGGCACCGGGATATCACTTCCATTGCTTCATTGACTGGACATGGGGTGGTGATGTATAACTGGGTATTATCGGCATATTGATGATGCCTCATCCCATGCCCTTGGATGATCTCACCCAACGGTTTCATGTAGATATTAAATAGCAGGGGGGAGGGGACCGACCCCTGAGGCACCCCACAAGGGAGAGACCTAGAGGTCAACCTCTGACCCCCCCACTAACACCAACTTCGACCGACCAGAGAGGTAGGAGGAGAACCACTGGAGAACAGTGCCTCCCACTCCCAACCCCTCCAGCCGGCGCAGAAGGATACCATGGTCGATGGTATCGAAAGCCGCTGAGAGGTCAAGAAGCACCAGGACAAAGGACGAGCCCCTGTCCTGGGCCCACCAGAGATCATCCATCGACGGGACCAAAGCAGTTTCCGTGCTGTAGCCGGGCCGGAATCCAGACTGGTCAGGGCCTAGATAATCGGCTTCTTCCATGGACCGCTGGAGTTGGAGCGCCACCACCTTCTCAACAAAGGAAAGGTTGGAGACTGGACGGTAGTTATGAAGCACGGTTGGGTCCAAGGAAGGCTTCTTGAAGATAGGGCAGACAAGTGCCTCCTTATAAGGAGCCTTAAAGGACCCCCTCCCCAAGGAAGCATTGACAATCTCCTGGACCCAGCTCCATGTCACCTATCGGGTGGCCGAAACTAACCAAGAGGGGCACGGATCCCGTAAACAGGTGGCGGAACTCACAGCTCCATTGGCCTTGACCATTTCATCAGGTGTCACTAAATCAAACTCCTCCCGGACAGATGGACAAATATGTTTAGCCCCAGTCACCTTGACTGATTCATTGTCAGCCGATACTGCTATACAATTAGAGTCAAGGTCCGCCCGGATCCGAGCGACTCTATCAGCGAAAAACAAGTTAAATTCCTCAGCACTGCCCTGCAAGGGTTCCCCAACTCCCCTTGATTTAGAAGGGAGCGGGTCACCCTAAAAAGAGCGGCTGGGCAGGATTCCGCTGATGCAATCAAGGCGGCATGGTACACGCATCTTGCCACCTTGAGTGCCACTTTGTAGGTCTTAATAAAAGCTCTTACAAGTGTTCGATCGATTAGGACTTACTCTTTCTCCATCACTTCTCTAGACGTCTCTTCTGGCGTTTCAACACCTGGAGCTTGTCGTTGAACCATGGAGCTCTACGGGGTCTAATGCCACAGAGCGGTCGCAATGGCGCAATTCGGTCAAGAGCCTCCGCTGCAGCCTTGTTCCAGGCCTCAGTAAGAGACTCCGCCAAGCTGTGGATGAGTGAATCTGGTAAAACCCCAAGCGCCCTCTGAAAGCCCTCTGGGTCCATCAGGCATCTGGGGCGGAACCTCCTAATCGGTTCTGCCTCCCTGCGGGGGAGGATTGGAGCCAGGAAAATCAAGCTGCAGTAGGAAATGGTCTGACCATGACAAAGGCAATGTTTCTTAGCCCCTTGGTCTCAGACCATTAGTCAATTGCTCCGAGAGGAATGCCATGTCGGATGTGTGTTTCCCCTAGTGAGTCGGACCCTGAACTACTTGAGTCAGGTCCATGGTTGTCATGGTGGCCATGAACTCCTGTGCTAGTCCAGAGGAACCATTGAGTGATGGCAAATTGAAGTACCCTAGGACAATAAGTCCAGGGAACACCACCGCCAACCCAGCCACCTCCTTGAGCAGCACAGGCAGGGCTGTTGACACACAGCTGGGAGGCAGGTACATGAGTAACAAGCCCACCTGAACCCCTAAGTCCAACTTCACAAGGAGGGACTCACAACCTGAAATCTCAGGGTCAACGAGTCTACACAGGCAAAGGTTCTCCTTGGCTACAATAGCCACTCCTCCCCCCTTCCCTGGGGTCGAGGCTGATGCCATACCTGAAACCCGGCTGGGCATATTTCTGAGAGAGGAACTACTCCCTCTGGGCCCAGCCAGCTTTCAGTCACACATGCCAGATCGGCCTCCTCATCCAGGATCAAATCCCAGATGAGGAGAGCTTTGTTTACTACCGATCTGGCATTGAGGAGCAGCAGCTTGACACTCATCACCAGGACCCGGGGTTGAGCTCACGGGACCAGCAATCTCTTTTTCCTCCAGAATGGCTAGCCCTGTGTCTCCCGCCATATCTACCTCTTGCCAGCAGGACTGGAATATTCTGGCCCTCTGTCATCCCGAAATAGATACCCCCCATCCCTCCTGCCAGGTAGGCTAAATTCTACATTCATACTATCCCCATTATTCCCATACATACCATCCCACCCACCCCACTCATTCATTGTTGGATTTAGAAGGACCGTTACCTTAAGCAAGGTGCTCAGCCTGAGGGGATTGAGCCAGGACCTTCCGGAGGTGATGGTTATTAAAGTACAGACAGAGCATGTTCGAATGAACAATAACTTTTATTAGAAAAGTAGAAAAATAAAGATTGTCTGAAGAGACATAAAATGGCACATCTACATGGTTAATGAAGATGAAGCGTAATGGAGATTCTCTAAAACTAGAGACCGCCTTCTTCTCCAAGAAGGAGCATGTGAGCAAACAGGTTACATCACAAAGGAGGAGCTACATTAATAAACAGAGTTAACTATCTAACTACTGTATGTTTCTCAATGTCTTTGGAGGCTGTCAATCACAGCGTGACACCCCTTCTTTGTCAGTCATCAGAGACATAAGGGACATCAGGACATCAAGGCATCAGTTCACTTAAGGCACATCTTGTTGGTGAGGTATTCATGTTGATCAGCTGGCAACGGCTTATTCAGCAAGTCAGCGATCTGCTCAGTAGTAGGTATATACTGAAGTTTTACGAATCCTTCTTTCACCTTCTCTCTGGTATTTTGATACCGGATGTCAATGTGCCGTGAATGAGCTCCAACAAATTCAGCTTCAGCAATATATGTGACTGAAATGTTATCCTCCATAATAACAATTGGTTTCTTTGGACTTTCCCAAACACTATCAATGAGATTAAAAAGAGAGGTTAACTCATTACAGCAATCAGAAACACATGCATATTCAGACTCAGTTGAAGAGCAAGAAATAAACTTCTGCTGCCTAACTTTCCAAAAGAAAGGACAACCATTTAAAAACAGTACATAACCAGAAGTACTTTTTCGTGTTTCTGTGTCACTTGCCCAGTCAGCATCTGCATAACAAATCACTTCAGGGTACTCAACATGATTCGGCTCGAGGTACAACTTCTTGTCCTTTGTGAGGTTCATGTATCTCAACAGTCTCTTTATGCAAGACCAGTGAAACGTGGTTGCATTGCCAATGTATCTGGACAGTAGATTCACATTCAGCAAAATGTCAGGTCTTGTCCAACTGCTGATGTACAATAGCGATCCAATCACTGACTGGTACAGTGTTTTGTTGTCAAAAGCAGGATACTCTTCTCGGGTTAACCTGTAAAAATCAGTCTGCATAGGAGAACGATAAGTTTTCACATCAGACATATTACAATTCTGCAAGAGCTGGTCAACCTTACTTTCTTGTGAAAGAGAGAACCCCTTCTCAGTTTTCTCAAACTGAACACCTAGATAATCATTAATATGCCCTAGGCTTTTTAAGGTGAAATGTTTCTGAAGACCCTTAGCAAAAGTTTTACTAGTGCTTTCATTTGGACCTATGTAAACAATATCATCAACATAAACAAGAACAATTTCATAAGTCTTACCTTGCCCTTTTGTGAACACGCATTCATCAGGGATGGACTTAATAAAGCCCATTGAATTTAGCTTTTGGGATAACAACTTGTACCACATAAGGGCACTTTGTTTGAGGCCGTATAAAGACTTGCTCAGAGACCAGACTTCACCTTCTCGGTCCTGGAACCCGGGAGCACCCTTGACGTAGATCTCTTCATTCAGATCAGCATTCAAATAGGCAGTCTCTACATCAAACTGAAAAACCTCTAAGTCCAAAGCAATAGCAGTGATTAGGGCAATCTTGACACTCTCATTTTTGACTGTGGGTGAATATGTGTCAGTGTAGTCATCCGGATAAACTTGAGAGAATCCTTGAGCTACAAGTCTAGCTTTATACAGTTTTCCTTCATTAGGTTTCTGTTTGAGCTTATACACCCAGCGTGTGCCAATGACTTTCTTCTTGTTGGGAGGCTCCACCTGTTGGAACACCTTAAGTTTCTTTAGGCAGTCCAGTTCGCGTTCCATAGCCTCATACAATTTTTCTTGTTCAGATTCAGGCAAAAGTTTGATCTGGTGAAAATGATCAGGTGGAAGTGTAGGATTATTACACATGAAAAGAAAAGGAGATTCAGATACTTGCTGTGCAAATCTCTTTGGAGGAGTTCCTTTAGTGGTTCTCTTTGAACGTCTTGGAACGCTGGTCCATCCTTCATCATAATCTCCACCTTCAAGTTCATCGCCAGGGATTTCCTCTGCGACTGTCGAAGGCTGTTCATCATCTGGAACATTCGGAATATCTGGCACAGCTCCCTGGGCATCAGGTATCACCACACCTTCCTTAGAAAAATAAACTGAAGTATCATTACTATGTATACTGGACCAATTTGTGTCTTCCTCAAATTTGGCTGAATTAGAAATATAAACTCTGTGATGAGAGTCAGCAAATTTGTGGTACTTGGAGACTTCATCAAAGCCGATGAATCTCATTCTTTCTGACACAGGACCTCCTTTCCTTCTTTGTTCAAGTGGAATGTTAACAGTGGCATAACAACCAAAAATGTAGATGTTTTGAACATCAGGTTTCTTGGCATGAAGCAAGTGATAAGGAGTGTCTTGTATGACGCTACTCCATGTTCTGTTAACAATGTAATTAGCATACCTTACTGCTTCGCCCCAGTATGAAAAGTCCAAGCCTGCATCCTCAAGAAGACAATGAAACATCGTCTGCAAGATCCCGTTACGGCGTTCGCAAATCCCATTGTGGGCCGGCGTCGCGGGTGCTGAGGTCTGCTGGCAGATTCCATTCCTGGCCATCCATCCTTGGAATTGTTGCGACATGAATTCGCCTCCACGGTCACTTTGAATTCGCTTGATCCAAACGTCGTGTTGGGTGAGTATCTCTGCAGCAAAGTCTTTAAAGACCTCAAACGCCTCTGATTTTTGTTTTAAAAGAAAAACATAGCCAAATCGTGAGTAACTGTCAACTACGGTTAAGAAATACGTTGACCAATTCAAAAATGCTTGAACACAATCGGACAGCAACCTTAGGTATCGGTGAATTTTTGGACTTGGCTGAGTTACAAATTTTGCAATCTAAGTAAACTTGGCAAGTCCCATCAATTTTAAAACCATCAACATATTCAGACATCTTTGCTAAGACGGGGTAAGAAGCATGCCCCAAGCGACGATGCCATCTGTGGACACACCTGGAATGAAAAGATTTGTTTGTTAATATATGTTTAACATTTGTAACAGTATTAGGAACCTCAGGGATTTCATTGGCTTTAGAAGCCTCTGAACTAGTAGTTGCACCAGGTTTTCTCTCTGGACCTGTGCTTTCGCCCATTAGAACGCTTATACTTACACCACCTTTCATTGGAGGTTTAGGTTTTAAATAAAAAACACCTTTAATGGGAATGGCAGTAGCAAGAAGTTTGCCATCCTTGATGATGTTAGTGTCTGTGAGTTCAAAGTTTATTACAACCTTCAATTCTTCTCTCAGGCAATATCCACTAAGGATGTTGTTCTTGGCAGTTGGAACATAGAAAACATTTGAGACAAGGGAGTCCAGTTCTTTGACGAAGACTTTTCCTTTTCCTTTCACCTTGGAGTGTAGATCCCCAAATCCAATCAATTCCTTGACATCTGTCTGGTGTAGCTCAGTGAAGGATTCCTTCCAGTACGCGACGTGCACCGCTGCTCCGCTGTCTAGGGTCCATAACTCACGTATGTCGTAGAGTGGACTCTTCTCAGGAACAGTGTTGAGGAGGATGGTACTAACGTAAGTAGCTTTCTCATCTTTGGAGTCTTTGGGAGTTGTCTTTGCAGTCCCAGAACTCTTTCCTCAGGATCCTTTCTTCTGTGCGCCCTTTGGTTGAGTTGGATAAGGTGGAGGGTCATGTGTGCCAGAGTGGACACTTTGCAAATCAGCAGACTTGTGAGTGTCATCCTTCTTAGGTTGTTTCTGGCGTGGGTACTTTGGAGTACTAGTTTTCTGTTGACCGCTCTTTGCCAAGTTAGGTTTGAATGCTGCTGACATAGGTCTAAGGCTAGTGCGCAGCAACTCTTCTTCTTCAGTTAGCATGTTACAGAGTCTCTGTGTGGTCTTTTGGGCCAATGGAAGTATACTGAACTTGTAAATGACTTCCCTCCATTCAGGACCAAGGGAAGTTATCATAGCAGCATTGACTTGATTGTCGTCATAGCGGTATCCTCTCTCCTCTAAATCTCTGTGCATGGTTAGCATCTTAGATAAGTGTGGAGCAAGTTCACTCCCAGTTGGAAGTTTAGTATTGATAAACTTGGATATCAGGATGTAGTTGCCTTCATCTGATACTGGCCTAAACATGCCGTCAAGTGACTCTAGTATCTCAGCAGAAGTGATGTCATGAGTGTACCTCATTGACAATTGTGAGTCTATGCTCATAAGAATGAGTAGCTTGGCTTTTATGTCAGCTTCTCTTTCTTCTTCAGTCCAGCGCCTTACTGGGGGATTGTGAGCAATCCCATCTATGTCGTGAGCCAGTAGGTGCAAATTAATCCTGTGAAGCCACTTCCTGTAGTTGTGTCCATTTGGCAACAGCACGAACTCACCTTTCAATGCAGAAGAGGTGATGGTTTGCCTTGTAGATGCAGTTGTCTGAACTGCTTGCAGCGGTTGGAGTTGAGCCCCAACCCCTGCTGGCAAACCTGGTGGCTGAGCCATCTGGGGAAGCTGCGTTGGCATCTGTGGAGTAAGGACTGGTGGCCTCTGTGGTGAAACAGAAATGCCTGGAATTTGAGGGATTGGGTCCCTTTGCATCTGCGCGGCGAGGGAAGCTCTAGATTTATTAGACTTCACATCATACACATTGGCTTCAGGAAAAGTTTGTGCCTTTCGGGCATTCCATTCACTAGTGGCCGCTGCTGCGTAAGTTGCTGCAGTGGGGGAATTTGCCCCCCCGCGGCTTCTAACTGCAAAAGGCAAATGTTCCATTTTTTTTTCTGTGGGCAAGCTTGCCCTCCCTTCTCCCTCCTGAAGGGCCTCTATGTTAGATAAGATGGCAGGGGACAAGTGAGTGATCGCCGAAGCGTGTCCCTTTTGCGCATGTGTATCTTCGGCTGGATAGGAGGAGTACATTCCTACACTATCTGCTTTCTGAGACTGGGCATACGTGGCTTCTTCCAAGGACACTGACTCCATCTTTTCTGTAATTAATTTAAGTTGGAGTTTCTTCAAAGATCTTAATTCAGTTCTAGCTTCAATAGCTTTTTCTAAGTAACTGAAGTAAATTTCTCTCTGCGCATTATTTTTCATAGTAGGTAAATTATCAAAGTGAAGACAGAATGACTCTAACTGATGAATTTCTCTCTCATGTTTTTCAATGATTCCCTCAATTTTCTCCAGATTCAGGGGTGTCCCCTTTATTCTAGCAGAAGTGAGAGAAGTCAAATCATCGATATGCTTTGTCTTGGCAGAAGCCTTTACAGGCAAAACTGATGATTGAAATTCTTGAGATTGAAACAGTGTTAATGTTTCGTCCTCTGCTTCTTCGTCACTAGGCTGATTTGAAATACTGCCTGAGGGGCACCCTTGGGCAGATTTACTTTCTTCCTCCCAAATCCCAATTTGATCATCAATCATGTAAGAGAGACTTACGGTTTGGTGAATGTCGCCAGCCTCAGAGGGTTCCGTCTCAGGTTGCAAAGACATGATCGTTTTCCTTTTATTATCCGTGGCACAAATAATCTCTTTTAGCTCAGCAAGCTGCTGGCTTGAGATGGAATCGATGTAGGATTGCGTGAGAGGATTTCTCTTCTTCTTGGCTGGCATCTGGAGGACAGCTAGTGAGCTTACGGAGTGTAAGCAGCGTCTGTTTGTTTAATAATAACCGTCCATCTGCTTACCATGTTGGATTTAGAAGGACCGTTACCTTAAGCAAGGTGCTCAGCCTGAGGGGATTGAGCCAGGACCTTCCGGAGGTGATGGTTATTAAAGTACAGACAGAGCATGTTCGAATGAACAATAACTTTTATTAGAAAAGTAGAAAAATAAAGATTGTCTGAAGAGACATAAAATGGCACATCTACATGGTTAATGAAGATGAAGCGTAATGGAGATTCTCTAAAACTAGAGACCGCCTTCTTCTCCAAGAAGGAGCATGTGAACAAACAGGTTACATCATAAAGGAGGAGCTACATTAATAAACAGAGTTAACTATCTAACTACTGGATGTTTCTCAATGTCTTTGGAGTCTGTCAATCACAGCGTGACATTCATATCATAAAAATTACAATTACCATTTACCTCAACCTTACCATAATCCCACCCATCCCGTCCATCCTGCAAGTTAACCCAATCATTCATTCCATTCATTTCATACATACCTTCCATCTGATCCCAAATATCCATCACTAAAATTACCCCCCAATAAATTAGTTTAAAAATATATAAAAATTAAAAATTAATTAATTAATTAAAAAAGGTTAACCAGTCAATTATAACATTAAACTGAGACAATAATATAAATTAGGATCAATTAATATAAAAGCAGTTCTTAAATAAGAACTGGATAGAACTAGGCAAAGTCAGACGATAAGTCATTGGATTGATAACCTTCTCTACTGAGAATGGACCCATGAATTGTTGATCAAGCTTGTGATGTGGTTTCTCTGAGGACAAAATTGGTGGATAGTCAAACTTGGTCTCCAACAGCCAAAGGTGGGTTGTTTCAATGAGAGCACTCTGCAAATCTTTTGTAGTCTTCTTTAGCTTTATTCAGGTACCGCTTGGCCATCTTGTGGATGGACTGGAGCTTGGACAAGAATTCCTCTGCAACTGGAACTGGAGAATTAATGAGTGTGAGTGGGAAGAATCTGGGATGATAGCCATTGGCAAAGAATGGACTGGTCTGAGTGGAAGCATGTTGGGAGTTGTTAAAAGTGAATTCAGCTATGTGAAGCATGCTGACCAATCATTCAGCCAGTCATTGACAAAACAATGCAGGTACTGCTCCAGGATGCCAATCACTTTCTCTGTACCTCCACCAGTCTCTGGGTGTTGTGTGAACGCTCAGCAGACGTGGACCTCGATAGCCAACATGAGTTCTTTCTGAAACCTAGCAGTGAACTGGGCTCCTCTGTCTGACACTACTTTGTCAGCCGAAAAATATGCTGAATGAACAGGTGAGTGATGACCTGAGCCATTGGCACTTCTCAACAGGGAATGAAATGTGCCATCTTAAATGTGGGCAAAGCAGCTGTAAGGAGGAGATCTCTGCCTACCAGGGCTGTTTTTTCTATTGATCTTGGAGATCATTCGAGACACAGATTATTTGGAGGACAATGTGGATGAAGAAGGAATAACCAGGCACCAGTTGGTAGGAGGCATTTGCCATCTGGTGTGAAGGGAACTCTCACTATTGGGAGCAAAAGTGCCTGCCTCTGCTGTTTCAAGCATGGCAGACCTGAAGCCCTAACATGATACACAAGAAGGAAGCAAGTGATACCAACAGATCATTCCCAAGAAGAGTTAATTGTCTTACACAGCTTGGATGTCTTTAAAGGAAAGACTTTTATATTAACCAAGTACTAAAAGGGACGATCCAAAAAGGGAGATATAGGAGAAAGGAACTCACAAATAGCAGAGGCGGTGAGGACGAGAGGAAAGGACTGGTAAGGAGATTTTAAAATCGTGAGAGCTCCTAAGTAGGATTGGAATACACCCCTATGAATTTCTGGAGTGCTATCTTTAAACAGTGAACCCTGAGAAATATTAAAGATATCTGACAATCAGCTGCTGAGTGGAGCAGAGAAGAGTGGAGAGATCAGAGATTGCTGAAAGAACAGCGGAGACTTGAAAACTGAGAATTGAGAGCAGAGCAGCAAGTGCAGCCGATGACTTTGCAATTTGGGCTATATGGTCAGATTTTAAAAAAAGAAGCCCGAAGATGGCAACTAGGAGAGCTGCAAAGGGATAGCCATTCCAGCTGGATTTGAAGGAGATCTGAAACCTAATCTAATCCCTTTTGACTATTAAGTAACAAGCGGAGCTGATTTTAGGAACAAACAGAGAGGTGTGAGGACATCAGAGATACTGGAGATCATAAACAGCAAAGCGGAACAGAGACTTTGGCTGGCTGAGGGTGGAGCAGAGAACTTAGTTTAAAAACTGCAAGCTCTACAACGATCCCTCCAGCTTTCTTCTTTGGCAGCTCTTGGGCAGCTTACTGTATATCAGAGGAGATTGAAAATCAGGCATAGGCTTGGTAGAAAGAGACACTGAAAGTCACAGAACCCTCTGAAGGACCTTAGTCATTAAAAAAATATTGAATAAAAATACCTTAAGTATTATGTCATGGAATGTAGCCGGGTGGTATCATTTTAGAGGTTTAAATCATCCTGATCCTCTAATAGATAAGGATATCATTTTGGGATCTTCCGGGTGGAGCCCGATCGCGCCGGAGGAGCGGAGGCTGAGCTCCGGCACCGCAGTCCTCCTTTCCACCTTGCAGGACGCGGATTCGCGTTGTGCCGACACCGGAGGGGTCGGCCCAGGAAAGGGGGTCTCCTGGACACCCTGGGACAGATCGCCGCGGTCCCGGGGGTTAGGGACAACCCCGCAGCTGCAGGCATGGAGAGCTGTGCCCAGGCGGCTGCCTGGACACAGCCATAGCGGTCGCCAAAAGCAGAAGTTCAAAAATAGAAGAGAAGTCTACAAATAACAGATCAGCAGATAAAGGAGATTGCCAGCACCACATGGAACTCTTTTGGTATCTATACAAGTTTGGGAAAAGAAGATCTTAAACTTTAAGGCGAATATAACAAAAGAAGAAAACTGTAAGTGATATCCATACGTGGAGAAGATTAGCCGGAACTACTTGTCTTTGTTACAATTGAGTATAACTTTCACTTTTTTTTTTAACCTAAAGATATAGTGTGGTGTGTTTACTTTCCCTTTTTTCCTTCTATTTTTTCTTGTCATATTTTTTGATATATAAATTTTTTCTTCTTTTACAAAACTAAAGTTTGATTTGGAAATTATAGAGTGGATGAAGTAAATATATTAATTAATTAAATACTGTAGTACCAATGAACTGAACTAAATTCAATTTACGCTATTTCAATGGAATTTTACTGAAGTTATAAATATTTGAAATGATTTTTGGACTATTTATTCTATTTTTCTATTTTTAAAATTTTCGACATTATTTCTATTCCCTTTTTAATCTTTTCCTTGGACTTGCTGGGACTATTTTCTGTGTGACACTAGAGGCGTAAGGATATTTTTTGTATTTTTATTTTTCTATTTTTCGTTGTTGTTGTTTTTCTTATATATAAAATAAAATAAAGAAACTTGGACTATTTTATTAGTATTTGAATTTGGAAATTACACTGGACATTGGTTTTGGATTCATATTTCTTTTTTTTTCTTTTTCTGGATAATTTTACTAGAGCATAAGTTAGGCTCACTTTATTTGGACTTATCAGAAATTTTTGGATCCTTTTTCATTTAGAACTTTTGATATATTTCTCTTTTCTAACTAAAAGTGTGTTCACTATAACTACCCTCTTTATTTTTTCATTTTTACATATATATATATATATATATATACATATTTTTTTGAATATCAGAAATAATCTTATACATTTTTTTTATATTTTTTAAATATATAAAATATTTTCTTTTCCTTTCTCTTTCTTTTTTTCTTTTAAAAGAAACTCTCTCCAATTGTTTTTTTCTATTCACCTTTCTTTTAAGAAATCCTTTGTATTTTTCTTCCTTTTTATTTTTTTCTCTCTTCTTTTCCTTTTTCTCTCTCTCCCTTTTCTATCTTTTATCTTCAATTATTATTATTTTTCCCCTTTCCAAATTACATTTATATCTTTTCTCTCTTTCATTATTAAATAGCTATGTGCTAGAACATTGGTTTCTTCCTTTCCCCCACCTGATCCCCCTTTTAAGGAGTCTAGGAACTCACTGAAATATTTCTTTTTACCTTTCCCCCCCTCCTTTCTTTTTCTTTTTCTCCACTCTCCTTTTTAATTAAACTAAATAATTAATTATAGCAGTAATTGGATTGAATTGATATATTTAATTTCTTTCTTTTCTTTTTTTCTTTTTTTTGTTCCATTTTCTTATCAAGAATATATAAGATTCAGACTAAAATAGTTTTTAAAATAAAATAATAACAGTGATTTTGGATTATGAAAGGTTCCCACAGGGCACAGAGTGTGACTTCAGTGACTACAATAACAACGCGCAAACAACCAACTACTCCCGCCTCAACCTCTACACCCAGGTTCTCCCCAACTTCATCACCATTACAACAAAGGACCATACTCACAATGTTGGCCAAAGAGAAAGAAAAAGACAAGCCTACGATGGATCCTAGTTTCCAGATGATTCAAGAAGCACTAGCAGACATCAAGGCACTACAAACCCAGGCAAAAACTCAAAGTGACACAAACAAAGAAGAAATGAAAACTTACCTACAAGAACTGAGGCAAGAGATGAAAGACGAAATTAAAAAAGAAATTGCGGAACTTAAAACTGAATTAACTGCAGTAAAAGGGAATGTTGTCGAAATGGACGGAAATATAAAAGTCATGCAACAAAAACTACAAGATAGCGAAAAGAGAATACAAGTGACAGAAGAAAAAATCCAAGAGGCAGGACAGAGAGTAGAAGCATATGAAGACCGTAACTATGCAGCCCGTAGAGACTTCGATATAGCAATAACTAACCTAGAACTCCACTCCGCACAACATGGTTTGAGGTTCCAAAATATTGAAGAAGAAAGAGACGAAGACTTGCCCTCAAAAATGGCAGAAGTCATGGGAGCTATTTTGCAGTTAGACCCAGCAGACCTGGTAAAAGAAATCGACGAAGTCTACCGAGTCCAGACTGGCTATGTAAGGTGCCATAACTTACCCAGAGAAGTCCACATTAAGTTCACAAGAAGAATTGTCAAAGACGAGATATTGAGATACACAAAAAACGAGTCCTATCAACGCGACGGGAAAGAAATCACGATTCTGAAACAAGTTCCGAGGAGAGTCCGAGAGAGTAGAAGACAATATTATTTTCTTACAAGTATCTTAATCAGAAAGAACATAGTTTTCAGATGGCTGATACCAGAAGGGTTGACTCTAACATGGCAATCAACGAGAGTGAAAATAGAAAGCGTAGAACAAGCAAGATCTTTCCTGGCACGCAGTGGACTGGACAGCACCGCTCAAATTCAGATTCAACCAAAGCCTAGCGATGATATGATGGGGGCCACAGGTGGCGGAGGGGAAGAAGTGTTGGTGGTGAAGCAGAAACAACTACAGATTTCACAGGATTTAATTTTGGATACTCGACTTCGAGAACCAAAAGAAGCTAAAAGGTACTACAAATAAAGATGACACCTGATTTGAAAATATTTTCTGTCAATGTAAATGGATTGAACAACCCAAGGAAGAGAAACCAAGTATTAACTAAACTTACGAAACAAAAAGCCCAGATAAATATCCTACAAGAAGTTCATATCAAAAAATAAAAAAGAAGTCTCCTCAAAAATTCAAAACTGGGAAAATTATTCACCAGTTTGGCTAATCAAAAGAAAAGAGGTGTAGCAATGTATATTGATGAACTAATTGAATCAAAAGAAATATATAACGATGGGGATGGAAGGATTTTGATAGTACAATTAGATTTAGAAACAAAACCATTAACAATTGTCTCAATTTATGCACCAAATGATAATCAAAAACAATTTTAAAAAGATTTACATGAAAAAATTAATGAGTTGTCAATTGAAAACATGATAATAATAGGAGATTTTAATGCAATCTCAGATGACCATATGGATTATAATGGGAAAAGAAAAGAAAAGAAAAAAAAGGTAATTTTACCGGCCTCATTTTGGAAAATGAGTTCAGAATTATTATTAAAAGATGTATGGCGAGAACTGCATTTAAAAGATAAACAGTATACTTTTTATTCTAACCCACATAAGACATGGTCTAGAATTGATATGGCTTGGGCCCCTACTCACATAATGGAACAAATAAGTGAAATAGAAATAGAGACAAATACTTGGGCGGACCATAACCCTTTATCCATATATTGGAAAGGTAAAAGGAGAATAAAGAATTGGTCAATGAACAGAACTATAATAAAAGATCCGGAATATAAGAAATGGATAGAGAAGGAATTAGAGACTTTTTAAAAAATAAATAACAATATAGATACCACTCCCCAAAATTTATGGGATACAACTAAAGCATATATACGTGGACTAACAATATCATTTATAGCAAAAAAAAAAATAAAGAAAAGAAAAAATATCAAGGAACACTAGTAGAAGAATTAAGAAAATTAGAAATTTTAATGCAAAAAGAGGACAATGATGATAAATTAAAAAATCAGAGAGAATTAATAAGACATAAATTGAGATTAATAGAACAAGAACCAATTGTAGAAAAGATAAAGAGAGCAAAACAAGATCACTTTGAGCATGCGAATAAACCTGGAAGATGGCTGGCATACAAACTAAGAAAAGAGAGAGAAAATAAAATTATAAAAAATTTGACAGATCCAAAAGGTATAATAAAATACAGAATAGAAGATAAAAAGGAAATAGTATTGGAATTTTATAAACAATGATATAAGAAAGAAGAGATAAGTGAGGATTTAATTTTTAAATATTTGGAAAAAATAGAACTTCCAGTTTTAACCGAAACACAACAGCAAAGATTAAATAGACCTATTACTGATATAGAATTAAAACAAGCTATAAAGAATCAAAAAAATAACAAAGCGACCAGTCCAGACGCAATACCAGCTGAATTTTATAAATTAGAATTAGAAATTTTTTTCTCTAACATGCTTGAGATATATAATCAAATATTGACAATAGGTAAATTACCAAAAACCTGGTCAGAAACCTTAATAACCTTAATACATAAGGCTGATACCAAGAAAGAAAAAATTGAAAATTACAGACCTATCTCATTGTTGAATGTCGATTACAAAATTTTTATATCAATATTTGCTAATAGACTTAAAAGTGTTATAAATAACATGATACATAGTGATCAAAATGGATTTTTACCAGGAAGACAAATAAAAAATAATTTAAGAATAATAGTTAATACTTTGGAATACCATGAGCAGCATCCTGAAAAGCAAATGGCACTTATATTCCTGGATGCTAAAAAAGCGTTTGACAATGTGGATTGGAATTTTATGAAAATACAATTAAATAAGATGGAAGTAGGAACAATTTTTTTAAATATAATAGACGCCATATACTCTGAACAAACTGCTAAAATTATTATAAATGGTGAACAGACAGAAAATGTAGTTATACAAAGAGGAGTAAGACAAGGCTGCCCAATATCACCATTGTTATTTATTTTAACCTTAGAAGTATTGTTGATAAAAATAAGAGCAGATAAGGAAATAAAAGGATTGAAAATCAGGAAAGAAACCTATAAAACACAAGCATTTGCAGACGACGTAGTGTTTATATTGAACGACCCAATAGAATCTATTTTAAATTTAAGCAGTTGACTTTGTTATTTTCCAGTTATAGGTCCATGCCTTTTCCCAGGTATTTAAATCTATCTCTTTATTTAAATTTCTACACCAACTGATCATATTATCCTTTAATATCCATTCTATATTTTTACAATTAATTAAAAATTTGTATGTTTTTCCAATCAATTTTCCTTGATTTGTTGTTAATAATTTACCTAAAATATTGTTATCCTTTCTAAGTATATATGTTGTTTTATCTTTATAAAACCTTGACTTAATTTGTGTATACAGTGATCCCTCGATTATCGCGGGGGTTACGTTCCAAGACCTCCCGCGATAATCGATTTTCCGCAGTATAGTGGTGCGGAAATAAAAACACCATCTGCGCATGCACGCCCTTTTTCCATGGCCGTGCATGCGCAGATGGTGGAGGCGGGGAGCGACGAAATTGCGGAAGCCGACAAAGATTGCTTTGAATGTCGGCTGCCCCCGTGCCCCCAGCACCCGCTCGCCCGCCGTTCGCCGCTTGCCCGGCCGCCCGGCCGCCAAGCCGCTCGCTCTCTCGCCGCTCGCCCGTTCGCTCGCTCGCCGCTCACCCGTTCGCTCGCCCGGCCGCTCGCTCGCTCGCCGCTCACCCGTTCGCTCGCCTGGCCGCTTGCTCGCCCGCCCGGCCACCCGCCGTTCGCCCGGCCGCTCGAGAGCAAGAGGGGGAGAGATAGAGAAAGAGAGAGAAGGAAAGAAAGAGATGAGAGAGGGAGGAAGAGAGTGTGAGAGAGGAAGAAGCAAGATAGAAAAAGAGAGAGAGAAAGAAAGATGAGAAAGGAAGGAAGAGAGTGAGAGAGAGGAAGAAAGAGAGAGAGAGAGAAGAGTGGAAGGAAGAGAGAGAGAAATGATAGAAAAAAGGGGAGAAAAAAAGAGAAATGAGAAAATGATTGAAGCAGAGAATGACAGGAAAGAAAGAGAAAGACACAGAGAAGTGACTCTTGGTGATGACGTATGACGTCATCGGGTGGGAAAAACCGTGGTATAGCAAAAAAACCATGGAGTATTTTTTAATTAATATTTTTTGAAAAACTGTGGTGTAGCGTTTCGCGAAAATCGAGACCGCGAAAATCGAGGGATCACTGTATTGCCACCGGTCTATAACAATGCCTGCCTCCCACAGGTCCTGATTTGTTTTTAAATTCCACTGATTATCTACTAAGTCTTTATATTTCCAAATCTTGCCTTCTTGTACTAAACTTGGGGGACTTATAGCCTCAATTGGAGATATCCATTCACGCATGACTAAGAAATGATCTTTCTTTATGTCGTTCCAAATGTCTAAAAGTGCCTTTCTGATAATATGTCTCTTAAAATAAGAATGCGTTTTGTACTTTTCATACCATATAAAGGCATGCCATCCCAACATTAAATTGTATCCTTCTAAATTCAATAATCTTCTATTTTGTAAGGTGAGCCATTCTTTAGTCCAAGTCAAAGTTGCAGCTTGGTAATATAACTTCCAATTTGGGCAGGCAAGGCCTCCTCTTTCTTTTATATACTCTAATACACATTGCTTTATTCTAGGTTTTTTGTCTTGCCATATAATTTTTTTTGTTATTCTAGTTAATTCTTTAAAAAAATATTTTCCTGGGTTTATCAGAATTACTTTGAATAAAAGCAAAACTTTGGGCAAGATATTCATCTTAATTGTGGAAATCCTTCCCAACAGTGACAATTGCAAATTATCCCAGATTGCTAAATCATTTTTAATTTGCTTTAAAAGTTTAGTATAATTATGTTCTTTTAATGTCATAGACTTTGCTGATATCCAGATACCTAAGTACTTTACCTTTTTGGTTATTTTCATGTTTGATTTTATTTCTAGTTGTTTTGTCTGAAAATCTGTCATGTTTTTAGTTAATATTTGTGTCTTCTTTTTATTAATTTTTAGGCCGGCCATTCTTCCGTATTCTTCTAGTAAGTCTATTAACTTTAAAATGGAATTTATTGGGTCCTCTAATATAAAAACAACATTGTTCGCAAAGGCCTGTAATTTATATATTTCTTTCTTAATTTGTAAAGCTTTTATATTTTTATCTTTCCTTACCTTTATCAATAAAGCTTCTAATGTTAAGATAAATAATAGTGGAGAAATAGGGCAGCCTTGCCTAACTCCTTTTTGTATCGCGAACTTTTCTGTTTGATCATTATTAAGAATAATTTTAGCTGTTTGAGTAGAGTATATAGCATCAATTATATTGAAAAATTTAGTTCCAAAATTCATTTTATTAAGTTGTAGTTTCATAAAGGACCAATCAACATTATCAAATGCTTTTTTTTGCATCTAAAAATATTAATGCCATTTGTTTTCCTGGATGTTGTTCATAATATTCTAATGTATCTATAATTGTCCTCATATTATTTTTAATCTGCCTATCTGGTAGAAATCCATTTTGATCTTCATGTATTATTCCAGTCATAATATTTTTTTAATCTGTAAGCATATATTGAAACGAAGATTTTATGATCCATGTTCAAATAGTGAAATTGGTCTATAGTTTTGAATTTTTTCTTTTTCAGTATCAGGTTTGTGTATTAAAGTTATTAGGGCTTCTGACCATGTTTTAGGGATTTTACCGTCTAGAATTATATTATTAAATATCTCTAACATGTTTGTCATAAGTATGTTACTATTTAGTTTGTAAAATTCTGCGGGAATAGCATGAGGACCAGTGGCCTTGTTGTTTTTTTGACTTTTAAGGGCTTGCTATAGTTCGGTCATAGTGAATGGGGCATTTAATTTCTGTTGTTGATCTTCTGTTAAAATATGTAAGTCTATTGAGCTTAAAAAAATCAAAGACTTTGTCTTCATTTATATCTTCCTTTTGGTATAAATTTTTATAAAATTCTAACGCTATGTCCTTCTTTTCTTTGATTTTGTGTTTGAGTATCTTCTATTTTGTGTTTGAGTATCTTCTATTACTGTCTTCTATTTTTTTATTATTATTGCCTCTTTTTGGTTTCTTAATTTAAATGCTAACCAGTGCCCTGGTTTGTTAGCATGTTCAAAATATTCCTGTTTGGCCTGTTTAATTTTTTCTGCTAGCTGTTCTTGTTCTATTAAATTTATTTTGTGTTTAACTAACTCCCTTTTCTTTTTATTCACATCTTCGCCTTGGCTACTTTGTGATGGTACTTCTAAGTCTTTTAATTCTGCCTCCAATTTTTGAAGTTGGTATTTTTTCTCTTTATTCTTTTTTGCTGTGTAGGATATTGTTAAACCATGTTGGCATGTCTCGGTATAGCTAAGCTATGAGACCTTCGACATACACCGAGCAGAGAATTTTTAACAGAGCGTGGATGTGTGATAAATCCAAAGAAACAAAGACACAGACTTAGTTATGCTTAATAAGTACTATTTACATATAGGCAAAAGATAGAAGCAATTCCATAACAAGCACTAAGCAAATACAATATAATACGCACAAAGCTAATTACACTCCCTCTCTCAAGGCAAAGTAATAATGACTGAGCAGAAATGTGCGTCACAGCGTCATTTGAGGGATGGAGTGCTGGCGCCCTCTAATGACGTACCAGCTTAGAATATTTAACTGTTTAAGTGACAGTACAGTTTTACAGTAGCAACTATAACATTTAAAGTGACAGTACAAGTTTACAGTGGCAAACCCTAACACACATGTACCCTGTACTAACAAACCACGTATATATGCTTTAACTGTATCCCATAAATTTTGTGGTGAGGTGTCTATATTATTATTTAAATTTAAAAAAAAATCCAATTCTTTTTCTATCCAATCTTTATATTGACGATCTCGCAAAATGTTTCTATTCATTCTCCAATATCTTGGTTTTTTATTTCCCTTCCAAGTAATTGTCAATGGATTGTGGTCTGCCCAATTGTTTCTTTCAATTTCAATGTTTGAAACATATTCGGAAATCTGAGTTGAAATCCATGCCATATCTACTCTAGTCCAAATTTGGTGCAGATTTGAATAAAAAGTATATTGTTTATCTGTGGGGTGGCGGTCTCAACATAAATCTTGCAATGTTAATTCTGAAGTCAGTTTCCAACAGGTTGTAGGTAGAATTGTTTTCTTTTTCTTATCTTTCTTTTTACCTGAATAGTCCATTTGGCTATTGGCTATCACATTAAAATTTCCAATTATAATCATGTTTTCAATAAAAAACTCTAGTATTTTCTCATGTAATTCTTTATAAAATATTTTTTGGTTTTCGTTTGGGGCATAGATCAATATAATGACTAGAGGTCCTGTTTCTAAATTTATTTGCAAGATTAAAATTCTACCTTCATTGTCACTATAGAGTTGCTTAATCTTGATCATTTCATCAATATAAACAGCTATCCCTCTCCTTTCCCCCCGCTAAACTAGGAAACAAATTACCTAATTTAGGGTTACATAGTAACTTTCTGTTTGTATTTTTGATATGAACTTCTTGTAAAATCATAATTTGCGCTCTCAGTTTTTTAAGTTTAGAAAATATCTGTTTTCTTTTTCTTGGGTGATTCAATCCATTTACATCTACAGAGAAAATTTTTACATCTGAATACATTTCTATTTATAGTATTTTTTTTGTTTCTCTAGGTTCTTGAAGTCTAGTGCTTAGTACCAATTCTTGTTGTGGTTGTGGTTGTTTTTTCTTAGCATCTTGAGTCTCTTCCTCCCCCTTGGAGATCGCTCCCCACTCCTTTCCTCCCGCTCCAATTTCTCTGTATGATAAATCATGTCTAAACCGACCGGATTGTTCATAAAAGGCTCTGGCTTCATCAACAGTCTCTAATTTTATTCTGGATCTTTGCCAATAGAAAAAAACACCTTCTGGAATCAGCCAATGGAAAATTATTTTTTCTTTGATTAAAATTCTTGTTAAGAAGTAGAATTCCCTCCTGCTTTCACATACTCTTCTTGGTACTTGTTTTAATATTATGATGTCTTTATCTTTATATTTTCAACTTTCATCTGTTGACCAGTTCATGATATCGTCTCTTATAGTTTTTCTGATGAATTTGATGTGCACCTCTCTTGGTAGGTTATGTTTTCTGGCATAGCTAGTTTGGACTCTGTAAATTTCATCAATCTCCTTAATTACTTCCTGTGGGTCCATTTGTAAGATCTCGCCTACTATTTCTGCCATTTTCGATCCCAAGTTTTCATCCTTTTCTTCATGCACATTTTGGAACCTCAACGTATGTGAGGCTCGTTGTAGTTCTAAGTTGGTAATAGCTTTGTCAAATCCTCTATTTACCACAGTACTGTGATCCCCAAGTTCATCCATTCTCTTTTCAGCTTTGTCCATTTTATCTTTGACCTTTTTCATCCATTGTTCATTTTCCTTTAAGAGTTTGCTGCATCACTTCGATTTTCCCATCCATTGCTTGTACACTTCCCTTCACGTTCCCTATCTCAGCCTTCAAATCACTCATTTCTGCTTTTATGCCTTCGTAATGTTTTTGGGCTTCTTCACGTGCATCATCTCTGTTGGCATTCATAGAAATTTGGAGCAAGGCCAATGTATCTTGAATAGTCTGCAAAGTTGGCAGTACTGGAGCTTTTTCTTTTTCCTTTTCTTTCTCCTTGCTCAACATACTTGTTATTGTTCTTTGTGGTAAGGGAGATGGCGATGGTGAGGGGGAGTTTTGTGGTGTAGCAGTTGGAGTTGGAGTTTGTTTTTTTGAAGTTTTTATAATGGTGGATGTAGTAGACATCTTGGGTGCTTTTCTAGATCTTCTAAAACCTATAAATTTTAATTGTTTCCAAAATGGCATCAATTTAATAAACTTACAATTTCTAATAACTCAGGGAGGAGAAAAAGGGGGGGGGGGAGAAGAGGTCAAATAGAAAAGCTAAAAAAGAAAAAGAGAAAAGGATTTTAAAAATAATATTATTATTGTAAAGGTGATATTAATGAAAAATAAAAGGAGTTTAAAAAATACAACCAATAATTAATAAAAGCGAGAAAAGACAAAAATTGAAAAGAAAGAAAGAAAAAATATGTCAACAATACTTGGGTGACTTGTATATATAAAAGGGTGCTTCCAACACTATGCAAACTTAATTTTCAATTGAAAAATGTAGAAATATAATATCAAATATAATACCAAATCACTAAGTCACTAAGTCAATTAGTATAATTATTATTGTTAAAATATTCAGATATATTAATTATTTATCAATTAAACAATATAAAAGTACAGATTGATATTAAAAATATCAATATTTAAACACTCATTGGAAATTCATTAAAATAGGAAGGGTAGGTGAAAAAGAGAATCAAAAGAAAAATACAATTATTTATAAATCTGCTTTGGCATCAAATCTATTTATACTCTAAAACTTTAAAAGAGGCCTAAAAAAGGAGAGAAAGGAACACAGCAAAGGGAAAACAAACTAAAAAATATTTAGAGCAATTTCTATATATCTTTAAACAAATCTTGAACAATCCTGAAGCATTAAAAATACTTAATATCAAACTGTATGTAAAAAGGGAATACAGAAGTGCAAGGAACCACCAAACAAAGGGGATGAAGGAAAAGGATTTAACAATTAATTTATAGTAAGTAGAATTAAAAAGAACTAAAATTAAAAAAGATTAAAAAGGGGAGAAAAAGGAGAAAACTTACTTAAACCATGTCAAATAATATCCAAAGCGTTCTTAAGTTATTCTTCTGATGGTTGGAGTGAAGCAGTTCAGTGTTATATTTTCTTTTTTCCTTGGTTGAATCAAAATCCAAATTAAAAGTAAGTTGAAAATAAATCAGTGTTCAATGTTCAAATTTCATTTAATATTGTAGGTCCAATATTTAAGTCACTAAAATGTCCTTATTATTCCCCAAAAAGATAAAAAGGAAAAAACAGGTTTTAATCCAATAAATCCATTGTAAAATCCAAATAGTTCAAATACTGTAGTACTCTAGGCTAAAAAGGCAAATGTATCTTAATTGACAAGGTTTTTCTCCCCAAAAAGCAAAAAGAAAATCAGAAAGTAACAGACTATAATCCAAGCAAGATATGGTATTAAAAAAATAGTAGAAGCAGAAAATTCAACAAATCCGGGTCAAATCAACGTCTTAGTTCTTGTGAAATATTAATCCTCCATCTTGTATATTTTTAACTGCATTCCATGCTGCAAATATATCACACACAATCCACTCCCAAAGCAAATTGAAGAAAAAAGGATACCAGATGTTTTAAATTTAAAATTCAATTTAAACAGTTCTTATCCCCTCAGTTTCAATGTGTTAGATAACCTTCCAGGAATAAAGTTTAAAAGATTTGGGCTGATATTCGGTTTGCCGTCTCTATAATTACGTGAGCTGAGACCATTTCCACTTGTTAAAGTCCACTCACGTTGGCAGGGATTCTTTTTTTTCTTCTAATTCTTTTTTGCCTTATTTTAACTTATTAGTTCAATGTATAAATTTGTTTGTGGGGGTGATGATCACTTTATCTTCAATCTTTGTTCTTCTCAGTTTTCTTTATTTCTGGATGCTCTTTAAGACTTCTCCAGTTTTTTTTTCTTTGTTTATTCGTCTGCGTGGAGGTGCTGCTATGGCCAAGTGCCGATGGAATCCGGCCCCTGGATCTTTGCGCCTGATGCTGTGGGGCAATCCTGCATCTGAGGGTGGCAGCGAATACCCCCTCCGAAGAACAGAGACCCCCTGTTCTTGATCGGACTCTCCGGGTCCGATCGTATCGCTAAATCACGACCACCAGGGCAAAAACGGAGGTCTGGGGACGGAGCTCTGTCTCCAGCCTCCCAACGCGGCTTGCAGCCACCCCGCTAGCTCAGCTTCTTTATGGGTCCTTGCTTGGACCGCCAGCTTCAGCTTCACACTTTACACCACTAGAAATAGTTCAATCCAAATTTATTAGAGCAATTCTCCAGATGCCATGTTGTGTTTCAAATGCACTTCTGCGCCTGGAGACTGGATTGATAAATCTGTATAGCATCTCTAAATATTTGGTTAAATCTTAATTTTTTTCCGCAAGGTCTTGCTCTGTTAATCCTTCATGATGAATTTTCCTCCTCATGGATTAAGGCCGTCGAGTTCAATTTTTACAAATTAGGCTTCTCCTCAGCTTCAATACTCGAGATGAACTATGATCTAGCAAGACAAACTTTGCAACAAAGGGTGGAGGACATCGAGAGGTAGGAGGACTTAAATTAAGCTCCGCTGTTTCTGGCCCCAGATGCCACTAGATGTGTTGTGGCTCCTGCCAGATATCTTAGAGAGCTGGAATCAGCAAACCACTGAAAAGCATTTGCTTTTATATGGTGCCATGTGCTTCCATCCGCCATTTTGTACGGCAAGTATAAAAGAATACAATTCACTGAAAGACTTTGCCCTTGCAGCTCAGGAGAGGTGGAGACTGAGGGACACTCAGACACTACCTATCTTCAGTGGCTGCTTAAAGATGAACAGGCAATAATTACAGCACAGGTGACTGGATTCTGCACAGCAGCAGTGGGGATTTGCCACAAATATGTGCCTTCATCATAGCGAGATATGTATATCTTTTGTCTAGTTACAATGGGTCTCAGCCAAAAGTCATGAATTCTGTAAGTCATTTGTCTCTAGATGTCCAAGAACCTCAACATCTAGCATGTCTTTGTTGACTTGGGTGACGACCGATTTGGTGAGAGTTATAACTTTGAATGGTCAATGAACTGCTGTAAGACAAGAACTACATTTATCACCCAAGAATCTTCTACTAGGATCAAAGAGATTTTTAAATGTTTAGATTGTAAGAATCTGAAACGGTTCTTGGATGTTCTGTCTTTCTTATATTGACGGTCTTTGACTGTCAATAGTCAAAGGTTTTACTTACTAAATGCAGCCAGATTCATTATTGACGGTTTGCAGATCTTTGCAATACAGTACTGTAGTCCAGGGGAAGGCTGCCATATGAAATAATTTGTTTGTTTTATGCTTGCTTTTGAATGATGGCATGAGGAGATTGGAACTTGTAATCTCTGCTCCTTTTGTTTTCAGTAAAGTGGCATTAGGGATTTTTTAAAAATTACTTCCAGTTCCAACTACTTTTAATATTTTGTTTCTCATAGTTTTGTGAAACCATTCTTGTTACAATGTGTGGTACCCCTCTGTCATCTTATCACCAGCCATTGCACCCAAAGTGAAGGAAATGCCTCATTGAGAAATGGACCAAATGCCACTTTTTCACAATCACAGCTGGCTGCAAAGTTTTAAATGCATCAGACAAGACAAATGCATGCAATATATTATATCAATAGGAAAAGGGGAGGGGCCCTGTTAATCTATTTCATTTTTTCCCACATGGATTGGATTTGTATGAAATATTCTTGCACACTCGTGTGTGTAGGCCTATGTGTATGCACACTAAAGATATACTGTATCTTGTGTACCATAAACAAAAAGTCATGGAGCAATACATGTTTGCACTTGTTGGATAAACATGTATTCAGGATTGAGAAACATATACAACATCAAAATGGGCAGCTATAAATTTGCCCAGTGGAGAAATATTGGTATCAGTGGAGAAATAATTTCAGGAGTTGAAGAAATTTGGCTAGTTACCATACTTTGAAATTAATCCAAAAGTGCCCTAGACCTCACATAATACAACATTCATCTACTATTCTTGTGATGGTGAACCTATGGCATGCCACAGGTAGCACTCAGAGCCCTCTTTGTGAGCACATGAGCCATCGTCCAGTTCAGCTCCACCACACATGCACACACGCCTCCCATTGGTCAGCTGATTTTGGGGTATCTGCTGCACATGTGTGGAGAGTGGGGCACATGTGGGAGATATGCACATGTGCACAGGGGTGGGGTGGGGTGTTGCATGCACATGCATGGGTGATGGAGCATGTGTGTGTGTGTGCCACCCCATGTGTGGTTGGTTTTTGGACCCAGGAGGCTTTAGGGAGGCCTCCAAAGCCCAAAATGGGGCATGGGAGGTGCGGTTCCCCTTGCACAGCCCATTTTTGGTCCCAGGAAGCTGCAGAAAAGCCTGTTAGGCCCAAAATGGTGCATAGGGATATTTGATACCCCCAACACACCCACGCAGCCAATTTTTGGTTCCGGGAAACTGTTAGACTTAAAACGGGTGGTGAGGTGTCAAATGACCTTGGCATCAACTCTCTCCCTTTGGAATAACACTTTAAATCTTTCCCAAACCTGACTTGTGTTATCTGCAGGCCTTATGTTTGCCAACTGGGAATTTTCCACACATAAAGTGATAGTGGCCTTTGCCTTACTGTCCAGCCTCTGCTGAGCTAAATCATCATCATCATCAGATGGAGTAACTATAATGTCCCAAAGGCCTTCCCTTACTAACAGGCTCTGCATTTTCACACTCCAAGAATGGTAATTACCTTCATTTGGTTTTGCAAACGGCATACTGACTTGAGAAAGCTATGCTTACAAACTCAAACAGCCCCTTCCTAAAAATAAACAGTTCACTTTAAAGAATGTCTTTGTAGTACACCTAGCTCCAACTTGATTCAGACACCGGGCTTCTTGCCAAAACCTCTGTCTTCTGTCTTCACTCCTACCAGCTCTGCCACCAATCCTGGTCTCTGCCAACCTGGTTTTCTTCTCAGTTGTTCTCCAGATCTGGAGCACAGGAACACTTGAACACAGTTCGAGGGGTAGACAAAGGTCCAGGGGTAGGCAAAGGTCTGGTCCAGGGGTAGGCAAAGTTGGCTCTTCTATGACATGTGGATTTCAACTCCCAGAATTCCTGAGCTAGCATGATTGGCTCAGAAATTCTGGGAGTTAAAGTCCACAAGTCACAGAAGAGCCAACTTTGCCTACCCCTACCCCTATCACTGGTCTAGTCTGGGCTTAATCCTGGCTAGTCTGGGCCCATAACCTGTTGTAGTAACATTTTGCAGAAGCTAGCCCACCCAGATAGCCAAAGCAGCTAACCAGACTGCCTCAGACCAGGATATCAAGAACCTTTATCTTGAAGATAATTGAAGAAACGTACTGCAGAATTTCTTAGGATATTTACTTCTTTCGTAGCAAACCTACATTAACTATTTACTCTGTAGCTATCTCTCTAGTAGTTACTATACAAAGTACTCTCAATTCTTTATATAATATTCTCAGTTACAGTATTCAGCTGCAAGTCTTCAGCCACCACAAGCCACACTAATTCACATGCCACTCTAAACCATACTAAACCACAATACCTTCAAGGCAAGCCACAAATCTCTGTGAAATCAAACTGTCAACTTAGGAAACAACACTGATTGCTATCAATTTCACATGATGTTGTGCACATTCAACTTCGTACAGAACAAAGTATTAAATGAGAATATTTCATTCAGATCTAGGATGTGTTATTTGAGTGTTCCCTTTATTTCTTTTTGAGCAGTGTATTTGTATGTATGTATATATATGTGAGTGTGTGTATACTAGTGTGACCAGACATCCCGCTTTCAGTGGGACAGTCACACTTTTTCATTATTTATCCCGCATCCTGCACCTTTTGAAAAATATCCCGCTTTTTTTTCTCCCAACCAGCCCCCTTGGGAAGAGGCTGGAGGGAAGGGATTCCAAGCTCTCCGCTGCTGCCTCGCCCTCCCCACCCCAACCCAGCTTGGCCGGAGGCCTCTGTGCTTACTTCCAGCCAACTGTGCAGGGTCTTTGCTCGCCCGTTTCCCCTGCCCTGCCTCCTCACCTGCCTTCGCCTCCACCTGGGCACCATCAGGGCAGGGAAGCTGGGCGGCTCCTGTACTGCTTACATCCCGCCCATCGGCCTCTGAGCCTGAAGGAGAAGTGGAAGCCTTGCCCTCTCTCCCTAAATGAAACTGCTCCTGGGCCAGAGCACCTACTGAGCCCCAGGGAAGGGGTTGGGTTCATGGGGGAGAGGAGGGAGGGGAGAAGAAGAAGGAAGGGAGAGAAAGAAAGAGAGAGAAAGAGAGAGAGAGAGAAAGAAAAAAGAGAGGGATGGAGGGAGAGTGAGAAAATAGGAAGGAAAAGAGAAACAGAAAGAAAGAAAGAAAGAAAGAGAGGGAGGGAGAGAAAGAGAGAAAAGAGGAAGGAATAGAGAAACAGAAAGAAAGAAAGAAAGAAAGAAAGAAAGAAAGAATTTTTTTTCTATTTTTTGGCAAAAATTTTTAGCACCCCCCCCCAGCTCAATTGTGTCCCTCTTTCCCAATCGTAAAATCTGGTCACTTTAGTGTATATATATACACACACATTTTTGTCAGCCAATCAGATTATATTAGAATCTGCATCTTCACTGTGAGTAAGCGGTTTTACATTGTTAAAGCTACTACAATTCTTCTCTCTGCAATTTGGAATATTGCATCAGGTAGGTCTCGATACTGACAACATGCACATGCATGGAGAGCAGGGGGAAGCACAGGGGGTTGTGTGTGCATGCTTAGGGGTGTGTGGGAATGCATGGAGCATGCATGCATGTGTTGGGCGGAGCACAGGGTGTGTGGTACGCATGCATTGCATTATTGGTACCAGCAAGTGCACACACATGCGCTATCATGTGCATGCACACTTTCAACATGCCATGTGATTTTTAAAAAGCATCTTCAACATTTTTCAGATTCCCATGTAATCCTGAAAAAAGGCAGACAAGAATTGAACTTGTCAATAATATCATGTCATGTAGAAATGCGAGATAATCTTCATTCTGAGGAACTCCATCCATCAGTATTATATCTATACCTCATGACTAGATACACACTTTAAAAATTGGGTACCCCTAAATTCTGAATAACCAAATGTGAATACAGAACACATTAAGCCCCTCAGCAAACTGTGGTAATGCCAAGATGATGACACGATCGAACACTTGTAAGAGCTTTTATTAAGACTTAAAAAGTGGCGCTCAAGGCGGCAAGATGCGCGTATCATGCCGCCTTAATTGCATCAGCGGAATCCTGCCCGGCTGCTCTGTTTAGGGTGACCTGCTCCCTTCTTAACCAGGGGGGAGTTGGCGAGCCCTTACAGAGTAGTGCTGAGGATTTTAACAGTTTTTTCGCTGAAAAAATCACTCGGATTCGGGTGGACCTCGACTCCAATTGGATAAGAGTGCCATGACAATGAGTCAGTCGAGGTTACTGGGGCCTGTACTTGTCCACCTCTCTGGAAGAGTTTGATCTGGTGACACCTGATGAAGAGGACAAGGCCATTGGAGCTGTGAGTTCCACCACCTGCTTACTGGATACGTGTCCCTCCTGGCTGGTCTCTGCCAGCAGGGAGGTGACACGGAGCTGGGTCCAGGAGATTGTCAATGCTTCTTTGGGAGGGGGGTCCTTTCTGGATCCCTACAAGGAGACATTTGTGTGCCCCCTCCTCAAGAAGCCTTCCCTGAACCCTGCCATTCTTAACAACTATCAGCCAGTCTCCAACCTTCCCTTTATGGGGAAGATTGTTGTGAAGTTGGTGGCACTCCAACTCCAATGGTCCTTGGAAGAAGCTGATTATTTAGGCCCTCAGCAGTCAGGATTCAGGCCCGGCTACAGCATGGAAACTGCTTTGGTCACATTGATGGATGATCTCTGGCGGGCCCAGGACAGGGGTTTATCCTCTGTCCTGGTGCTTCTTGACCTCTCAGCGGCTTTCGATACCATCGACCATGGTATCCTTCTGAACCGGCTGGAGGGGTTGGGAGTGGGAGGCACTGTTTTTCAGTGGTTCTCCTCCTACCTCTCCAGTCGGACACAGTCGGTGTTAGTGGGGGGTCAGAGGTCGACTTCAAGGTTACTCCCTTGTGGGGTGCCTCAGGGGTTGGTCCTCTCCCGACTGCTATTTAATATCTACATGAAACCACTGGGTGAGATCATCCAGAGGCATAGGGTGAGGTATCATCAGTACGCAGATGATACCCAGTTGTATATCTCCACCCCATGTCCAGTCAACGAAGCAGTGGAAGTGATGTGCCAGTGCCTGGAGGCTGTTGGGGTCTGGATGGGTGTCAAAAGACTCAAACTCAACCCGGATAAGATGGAGTGGCTGTGGGTTCTGCCTCCCAAGGACAATTCCATCTGTCTGTCCATAACCCTGGGGAGGAATTATTGACCCCTTCATAGAGGGTTCGCAACTTGGGCATCCTCTTCTATCCACAGCTCACATTAAAGAACCATCTTTCAGCTGTGGCGAGGGGGACGTTTGCCCAGGTTCACCTGGTGCACCAGTTGCGGCCCTATCTGGACCGTGACTTACTGCTCACAGTCACTAATGCCCTCATCACCTCGAGATTCGACTACTGTAATGCTCTCTACATGGGGCTACCTTTGAAAAGTTTTCAGAAACTTCAGATCATGCAGAATGCAGCTGCGAGAGCAATCATGGGCTTCCCAAGGTATGCCCACGTTACACCAACACTCCACAGTCTGCATTGGTTGCCAATCAATTTCTGGTCACAATTCAAAGTGTTGGTTATGACCTATAAAGCCCTTCATGGCATCGGACCAGAATATTTCTGGGACCGCCTTCTGCCGCACGAATCCCTGCGACCAATTAGGTCCCACAGAGTTGGCCTTCTCCGGGTCCCGTCGACTAAACAATGTCGTCTGGAGGGTCCCAGGGGAAGAGCTTTCTCTGTGGTGGCCCCAACCCTCTAGAACCAGCTCCCCCCTGAGATTAGAACTGCTCCCACCCTCCCACCTTTTGTAAACTTCTTAAAACCCACCTCTGCTGTCAGGCATGGGGGAATTGAGACATCTCTCCCGGGCCTATACAATTCATGTATGGTATGTTTGTGTGTATGTCTGCTTTAATAATGGGTTTTTAAAAAAATGTTTTAAAATTATTAGATTTGTCTTGAATTGTTTTATTGTTGTTGTGAGCTGCCCCGAGTCTACGGAGAGGGGCGACATACAAATCTAATAAATAACATAAAAATAAAATAAATGTGCAACATAATTATATTAACGGCACACTGATGTATTTGGGCCAGAAGTAAGTCATCACACTTAACTGATTATGTTGTCAGGAAGGCTTTGTCCTTTGACCTCTTTGCTGTTCCCATTGGAAGTCCATGTGTGAGTGGGAGATACTATAATGAAGTATGTGTTGAAGCTCTCAAAAAATTACCTGGTTACTGCTAAACAGAAATAGGCATGTGACAGGTGTTTTGAATGTCAGCCGCCATCCTCCACCTTCCCACCAGCATCAGAAACATGGTCAATGAAAGCAACTATACGAATTGTAGTTCAAATCATCAGGATGATACCAAATTGTTAACTGTTTGGTAAAGAAGAGAATTCCAATTTTGATAATATGGACAATTTACTTTATGCTAATATTATGTTATTAAATATATTTTTATATTCTCACCTTGTGTAATGTTCTCTATTTTCTAGTTCCTTGTTACAATCAATTGAAGAATAAAGTTTATTATTTTTATATAGAGCCTTCCAACTCCACCTGAAGAAGAAAAGAAAAAGATTCTCCCAGGAGCCAAGAAATTACCAGGCCCTGCAGTTAATCTCTCAGAAATCCAGAATGTAAAGAGTGACCTGAAATTTGTTCCAAGATTTGAATGATAAAATAAATGAAATTGTATGTAGACAATATGATTCATAACACTATCTGTGTGCTAAACCAAAGGAAAATTACTTATATGCAGAGAATTGCTTCCAAAGATGAATGAGAAACTGAAACCCCACATTAGAAATTGTTTATTCCTGTACAATATATATAATGCATCTGTGTGGATTAACTAAAGCTGCCCATTAAAATCAATATTTTCATTTTCAAAATAAACTTTGACATAAGCAGTATGAATCGCAAAAAATGCTATGTGAGGTGAGTCTTTTTTCTAGGTTCAGTTCTGACAACATGAATGTGGTGTACTTGCTGATATGATCCTGCTTGTAACTTTTCAAATTAAAACAGCCTATTCTCTTCCTCCCACTTTCAGTTAGGCATTTGTTTAGTCAAGTAATGATAACAATAATATGATCACACTTTAAAAACAAGAATAGTAAGTTTTTGGCTAGAATCTAGTGGTGGGCTACTAGCTGGAATGCCAAATCAGGCTCCCCTCTGTGGCTCTGGAGGTCCCATGAATTTCAGCAGAGTTATGCTGCTGCTCCCATGCGGGTAGCGAAATTGTGCATGGAGACACCCATGTTCCAGCGAGGATTTTTACTTCCACGCATGCCCACCTCCTTCATTAGGTCTTATTTTTGAGCTAGGATGTATATTAGAACCATCCCCCCAAAAACAGGCTTGGACTTATTTTGGAGTGGGTCATATTTTTGGTGAAACACAGTAACACTGCTTGTACGGATCAGCATTCACAGAAAGCCTGTGTATCAATGCATTACCTTGTTGGAAGAAATGTCCATCTGAATTCAGTTCCAAGTGGGAGAAAGACACTGGAAACATGGAAGTTCTTTGGAAAGATGGCTTAACGCTAGACAGGACCACATGGTTTGAGGCCCTGGGCAATTGAGCACATGGGTGAGATAAAGATTCATACCCTCTCTTGGGCCCTACCTTAGAGTTTCCTGTTCCTTTGTAAGGACAGATATTCTGATTGGTTGTCAGAATCCCATGGGGCCATGCACGGGTAACTTTATAGACTGTCTTGGACATTATTATGGTTTAATGGCTTTGTACTGGTTTGGATCTTGAGTGCGGGCTAATCCTATCACCTTGGAACTGAAGGTCTTTTGTTCATACGATGGCCTAGTCCAGTGATGGTGAACCTTTTTTCCCTGGGGTGTCAAAAGAGCGTGCTTGCATGCTATTGCACATGTGTGAGTGCCCACACCCATAATTCAATGCCTGGGGAGGGCTAAAACTGCTTCCCCATCCCCTGGAGGCCCTCTGGAGGCTGGAAATGACCTGTTTCCCAACTTCTGGTGGCCCCAGTATAAGATGACCAGATGTCCCGCTTTTGGCAGGACAGTCTCACTTTTTAATCATTTGTCCCACATGCCACAGCATTTTTAAAAGGTCCCAATTTTGTGGCTAGCCCCAGGCCTTCTCTCTGCCCTCCCCTCCTCTTCCCTCCCCCCTCAGAAAGTCTGAAACAAAGATAAACAGATTGCCTCCACTGTTCCCTCTAAGCAGACCTCCGTCATTTCCTCTCCCCCCTCCTCTCAATTCCCCCTCAGCCGTTCTCTTTACCTGGGAACTTTCTGCTCCTCTGACTTTGCTACCTGCAGAAAAGCCTAGTCTCTCTCCTAAACTGTGCTTGGGTCTTTAGAATGCTGATTGATGATGTTATAGATAAATGTCTCACAGCATTGGTCTCTTTGTGCAGAGTAGTTTCCGCAATATCTATGCAAATGACCGGCCATGGGAGCTGAATGGCCCCCTTGCAGAGCACGTTGCATGCTGGTCAAGAGCTGTGGGAACAGGTAAAATGTCCTTTGGAATTTTTTTTTTTTGGGGGGGGGGGAGAAGCCAGCTGGGATTACAGAGGGCAATTTTTCAATGCATCTCAGTGGCTGTGATCCACTAGAGCAGGGATCTCCAATTTTGGCAACTTTAAAACTTGTAGACTTCAACTCCCTTTGATTTGCTGGCTGAGGAATTCTGGGAGTCTTAAAATTGCCAAGTGTTGGGATCCCTGCTCTATTGAAAAAGTTTATTCTCTTTTTGCCAAAAGGTTTTTTTATTTTTCTCCATCTTCTCACAAATAAATTTACATTATATACTTTTCAATATTACAAGCATCATATATAGTTACACAATTTAGTCCATTATTCCAGAATCCACCTCTTATTCAATTTTTTTTCTTATCCATCACCAGTCTGCTCCTCTTCTTGTTCTTTCTTGCACTCCCTCCCTCTTTTTCCATTTCCTCCTACTACCTATTAACTACTTCACTCCTACTCTACTACCTCTCTCTTCTTCTCTTCCTCCCTTTCTACTTCCTTTTCCACCCTCTTTAACCTTTCCTGAGTTTCTCCCATCTTAACTCAACTCATAATTAGCAGACTGAAGGTATATATTCAAATTGAAAAATTACCCCTAGCTCTTCCAAAAATTTTTATTGTTTATAGAATTCATTCTTTAAAAACCCCAAGACTTTAATCTAAACTAATCCCAAATCTTCGCAGAAGGGCAGCATACAAATCCTATTATTATTATTATTATTATTATTATTATTATTATTATTATTATTATTATTATTATTATTATTATTGTCAAAGTTTTTATTATTGTTATTAGTGCCAAAGGATCTCAGTGGACATTTGAAAACCATAGGAATTGACAAAATCTCCATCTGTCGATTGCAAAAGGCTGCTTTACTGGGATTGGCATACATAATTTGCTGCTACATCACGCAGTCCTAGGTGCTTGGGAAGTGCCCGGCTGGTGATGAAATATGAAATCCAGTATGGTGATCTTGTTTGCTGTGTTGTATTGACATAATAATAATAATAACAACAACAACAACAACAACAACAATAACAACAATAACAACAATAACAACAACAATAACAACAATAACAACAACAATAACAACAATAACAACAATAACAATAATATGCCAAAACAAAATGAAACCACCTCCAGTGGAAAAAATCTAGCTTTGTCTTCTGGGTTCTCTATCACATTATTTCACTGTTTTAATCCCTCATTTAATTGCTATAGCTTAATTTTCCAAAATAGTTATTTCTTGTGCCTTTTCATTTTTAGGCCTGTTGCTCCCTCCCCTTCTTGGATCTCTTCCTCCCTAGCTGTTTTTTCTTATTCCTTCTTTTATTGTAACCAAATACCTCTAAAATAACTTTAAACATATTGTTAAACCTTTTATCTTATATTCCTTTTCATCATAACTATCAATTTTTCCTTAAATTCAACAAAATCAGTACAGCTAGTTTGTATGAATTCCCATGTAATAAATATTCAAATACAGTGATCCCTCGATTAGCGCGGGGGTTACGTTCCAAGACCTCCCGCGCTAATCGATTTCCGCGTTATAGTGGTGCGGAAGTAAAAACACCATCTGCGCATGCACGCCATTTTTTTTCATGGCCGCACATGCGCAGATGGTGGAGTTTGCGTGTGGGCGGCGGGGAAGACCAAGGGAAGGTTCCTTCGGCCGCCCAACAGCTGATCTGCTCCGCAGCGCGGAAGCAGCGAGGAGCCGAAGATGGGGTTTCCCCGTTGCCCAGGCAAAGGGGAAACCCCATCTTCGGCTCCTCGCTGCTGCCGTGCTGCGGAGCGGATCTGGTGTTGGGCGGCTGAAGGAACCTTCCCTTGGTCTTCCCGCCGCCCAGGCAAAGGGGAAACCCCAAGATTGCTTGCCGCTTGCCGTATTGCAGCTTGGAGCCTTGCTTCGCCTCCTTCGCTGCAATACGGCAAGCGGCAAGCGGCAAGCGATCTTGGGGTTTCCCCTTTGCCTGGGCGGCACTGGGGCCATGCGGAGCCGCTCATCTAGGGGGGCGTGGACCGGCAAGGTGCCCTCCGCTCTCTCTCTTTCTCTCCCTGTTACCGGTGTGGTATAAGAGAGAGAAAGAGAGAGAAAGGAGGGCGACTTGCCAGTCCACGCCCCCCTGGATGAGCGGCCCCGCATGGCCCCAGCGCCGGACTCCGCCATTGCCTCCGCCCTTGTTCGGCTCTGCAGCTGAGAGGCCACGTCCACCCCTTCCTCGGTGTCCCCGGCACCCAGCGTCCCCACGCCGCCTCCACCTCCCGGTAATGCGCCCGACCTCTGCCTCTCTCTTTCTCTCTCATATACCACGCCGGCAACAGGGAGAGAAAGAGAGAGAGAAATGATAGAAAAAAGTGGAGAAAAAAAAGAGAAATAAGAAAATGATTGAAGCAGAGAATGACAGGAAAGAAAGAGAAAGAGACAGAGAAGTGACTCTTGGTGATGACGTATGACGTCATCGGGTGGGAAAAACCGTGGTATAGCAAAAAAACCGTGGAGTATTTTTTTAATTAATATTTTTTGAAAAACCGTGTTGTAGCGTTTCGCACTAATCGAGACCGTGCTAATCGAGGGATCACTGTATTCTATTTAGGCAGATCTCACACTTAAAATCTTGTCTGTCTCAATGCATATTAAATCAAGAATTACTTAATCATAGATTGCATAATCCTACCTCTGTTCTATTGCATCATATTTATCATGTATAAAAGAACAAACAGGTTCTAAACCAAATATTGATATTAATTGCATAAATCATGTAGTAACATCAAAATTCATTGACTCAGCACAGAGAAAAGTACTGGCCGGTTCTCTTCCATGACATATACACACACTCCTTGTCTCAGATAATTTAGGTAACTATTTTATTTATTTATTTCATAGAAAACTCCCCCCCCCAGTCAATGGTATCCCTCTTTACCAATGTTAAAATCTCGTCACCTTAGCCCTCTAGGCTCGTGTTTTGCCTTCCCCAGGCTCCAAAGGCTTCCCTGAAGCCAAGGGAGGATAAAAATGCCCTCCCCCATTCCTCCAGAAGTTCTCTGGAACCCAAAAACGCCCTCCTAGAGCCTCTGTGTGAGTCAAAAATCAGCTGGCGGCACACACATGCATGTTGGAGCTGAGCTAGGGCAACGACTCGTGTGCCATCAGATATGGCTCCACATGCCACCAGTGGCATCCATGCCATAGGTTCGCCATCACTGGCCTAGTCTTTTATCTTGTAATAAGATGGGCACTAGTCTTTCTGGAGCTATTAATAAAGGTGGTAGCTGCTTTACAAGAGTATGTTTCTCCTTTTGTCCAGGCAGGTATAATATTCTTCCTTTTTAATGTTTCCTAGAATATTCTATTCTTCTAGGACAGTGATGGTGAACCTTTTTTTCCTTGGATGCTGAATATACACATGCCAACATCCATACTGCAATGTCCCTGCAGGCCTCACCCCCATGCATGTGCACGTGACCCCACACCCGTGTGATCCCCACTCCTGTGCCCATGACCTTTGTGTGACCCCCTCACCCACCACACATGCATACATGATCCCTGTTTTGGTACTAGTAGGTCTCCCTGAAGCCTCCTGCAATTAAAAAGGGACCACGGAGTGGGGAGAGTGCTGCAGTTCTTTCTAACCTGCTTTCCAGCTCCATTCTCCACTGCACATTCAACTCTTTCCACTCAACTGGGCTTCATTGGCATACTGCTCCTGGGCTCATCAACCTCTGGACAGACATCAGATCCCCACCAATCCAGCAACAGTTCAGGGGTTCCTTCCCCCAGCCCTCATGGGAGACAGAGATGGGAAAAGAGAGAGTGGAAGGGACATGGGCATCTCAACACAAGCACCTCTGCCAGAAAATTCAATACAATTCAGTTCAATTTATTAGATTTGTATGCCGCCCATCTCTGAAGACTCGGGGCGGCTCACAACAACAATAAAAACAATATAACAGTAAACAAATCTAATATTAAAAGAAAAGATATATAAAACCCCAACAATTAAAACCATACAACACATACATACCAAACATAAAATATAAAAGCCTGGGGAAGGCATGTGAGTTCCCCTATGCCTGCCGATATAGGTGGGTCTTGAGTAATTTGCGAAAGACAAGGAGGGTGGGGGCTGTTCTAATCTCCGGGGGGAATTGATTCCAGAGGGCCGGGACTGCCACAGAGAAGGCTCTTCCCCTGGGGCCCACCAAATGACATTGTTTAGTCGATGGGACCCGGAGAAGGCCAACTCTGTGGGACCTTATCAGTCGCTGGGATTCGTGCGGTAGCAGACGGTTCCGGAGGTACTCTGGTCCATTGCCATGAAGGGCTTTAAAGGTCATATCCAACACTTTGAATTGTGACAGGAAACTGATCGGCAGCCAGTGCAGGCCATGGAGTGTTATAGAAAAGTGGCTGAATCTAGGAAGCCCCACAATGGCTCTTGCTGCCACATTCTGCACGATCTGAAGTTTCCGAACACTTTTCAAAGGTAGCCCCATGTAGAGAGCATTGCAGTAATCAAACCTCAAGGTGATGAGGGCATGAGCGACCATGAGCAATGACACCCTGTCCAAATAGAGCCGCAACTGGTGCACCAGGCGAACCTGGGCAAACGTCCTCCTCGCCACAGCTGAAAGATGATGTTCCAATGTCAGCTGTGGATTGAGGAGGACACCCAAGTTGTGAACCCTCTCTGAGGGGGTCAATAATCCCCCCAGGTGATGGACAGACAGATGGAATTGTCCTCGGGAGGCAAAACCCACAGCCACTCCATCTTGTCTGGGTTGAGTTTGAGCTTGTTGACACCCATCCAAGCCCCAACAGCCTCCAGGCATTGGCACATCACTTCCATTGCTTCGCTGACTGGACATGGGGTGGAGATGTATAACTGGGTATCATCAGCATACTGATGATACCTTACCCCATGTCCTTGGATGATCTCACCCAGCGGTTTCATGTAGATATTAAATAGCAGGGGGGAGATGACCGACCCGTGGGGCACCCTACAAGGGAGAGACCTAGAGGTCGACCTCTGACCTCCCACTAACACTGACTGTGACCAACCGGAGAGGTAGGAGGAGAACCACTGAAGAACAGTGCCTCCCACTCCCAACCCCTCCAGCCGGCGCAGAAGGATACCATGGTTGATGGTATCGAAAGCCTCTGAGAGATCAGGAAGCACCAGGACAGAGGACATACCCCTGTCCCAAGCCCACCAGAGATCATCCATCAGCACGATCTCTCCTCTGCCCCCAGGACATTCACAAAACTATTGGACATGATAATGGCAGATTTGAGACTCTAGTCAATCAGGCTGCAAGCATATCTGGACAATATTATAATTCTCTCCAGGTTCCCCAAACAAGCACAAACTGACCTCCTTCTTACCATCAGGTCAGTAGAGGTTCATGGTTTTTCAGTAAACTTTCTGAAAAACCACCTGGTCCCCACAACCTCTCTCCTCCATCTAGGCACCATCATAGATACGGTCATCTGCCATGTTTTCCTTTCACCAAACCGCCAGTCTTCTGTGGTAGAGGCAGTCCACCTCATACAACACAGTCAGTGGGTTCCACTCTCCCTGTTATCCAGGCTGCTGGGAATGTTCGTGTCATGCATAGATGTGATCCCCTGGGTTGGGCTTCACACTTGTCAATTGCTGTGGTTCCTTCTACCATTTTAGAAGGCAAGAAACAGTCATACCTGTCACGCTGAATATTGACAGCCCCAGAGACATTCAGAGTCATTCAGTAATTAAATAGTTAACTGTGTGTGTGTTTTATTAGCTCCTCCTATTATGATGTAAAATCCTGCCACGTCATTATACCTCACATCCGTCTTTATGCTTTTCTCCTTTTTGATATAGTCAGTCTTGTGTTAGCAGCCATAATGTGAAGATGTATTTTTCATTTGTCTCTCATGACATATTTAATTTTCTACTTTTATAATAAAAATAAATCTTGTTTTGAAAACAAAAGTTCTCTCTCTCAATCCATCACCTCCAGGATGATTTAAGGTTCAAACAGACTTTAATTACCCTCATCCTGACAATACCAACAAACTGTTAATTCAAAAAGGCTGCTATTTCAAAGAACAGCTGTGCATCACTGTAACAACCATTGTGAGTTTGTCAGGATGGAGAGCTCACAATGCCCATCAGATAGCCCAAGGCAGCTGGACTGCAGAAGAACTTGCCAACAACAGCGTCAATTTCCTGGAGCTGAGAGCCCTCTGCCATTTTTTCCATCGGGTCTCGGGCTGTCTGGTTCCCCTTCTGACCAACAATGTGGCTACCCATGTCCATATAAACCATCAGTCGTTTAATGCAGGAAGCAGAGTCATTAGTATCTTGGGTAGAACAACATCTCTAGTCCTTGACAGCAGAACACATTACAGGGATCTTGAATGGCCAAGCGGACTGGCTGAACCATTCAAAACTGGATCCAATGGAATAGCACCTGGATCCCAACATCTTCCAAGACATTTGCCAATGCTTCAGTACACCACAAGTGGACTTATTTGCCACCCACTGCAACACCCAGCTCCCCTGCTTCTTTTCTTGCTTCCCATCCCAGGGAGCAGAAGGCATCAATGCCCTGTGCACCCCTTGGCTGAAGGGGCTACTTTATGCCTCCCCCCAACCCCCACTCATCCTGAAGATGGTGAGCAAGCTTCTGTCAGAAGGAGCAGAACTACTGTTGGTGGCACCTCACTGGCCATGTCGCCCATGGTTGGTTCTCCAACCTACAGGATCTATCCATCTCCAGACCATGGCACTTCTGGATGATCAGATATCCTTCAGTCTTCCATTCGGACCCTCAAAGGTGGCATCTCACCATATGGCACTTGAGAGGTTCCAATTAAGATCACTATCCTTGCCAGATAATGTGATTGCCATAATCCAGGCCGCTCGCCGTTCTTCAACCACCAGAATCTATGGTGCCACCTGGTCAGCCTACTACACATTCTGTGCTTCAAATCACTTGGATCCACCAAAGCAGATTCTAGCATTTCTCCAGGCAGGGTTCAACCAGGGATTGGCACCTAATATCCTTCACCATGATGTAGTGGCTCTTTCCACTGTCATCCGCCTGGACAATTTAAGATCCCTCTATCACCATTCATGCATATGAGACTTTCTGTGAGGTGTTACTAATCTAAGACTGCACATCATACATTGCTATCCTACTTGGGACTTGCCACTTGTGCTACAAGCCTTAACAGGTCCCCTATTTGAACCTCTGAGGTCGATCTCTCTTCACTTTCTATCACTTAAAACTGGCTTTCTCGTTGCAATTACCTTGGCCAGAAGTGTCTGAGTTATCAGCCTTTTCCGTATGCCAGGACCTTGTCTTTTCCACCCAAACAGAGTTGTGTTGTGGCTTGATACGGCCTTCTTGCCAAAGGCACCTTTCCATTGGTCACAGGAGATCGTTCTTCCTGATTTCTGTGCCCGGGCATCACATCCTCTTGAACACCATTGGCACATGTTGGACATTCGTCGAGCCCTAAAGCTCTATATTCACCAGACTGAACCATTTAGGAAATCTGAGGCCTTGTTTGTCTCCTTCCTTCTAACCAAGGACCACAAGTCTCATCTCAGACCATTGGATCTCAATCTACACCGGTTCTACCTGGAATAACAGCCCATTCTACGAGCAGTGCAGCTACCTCGGCAGCATGAGCTATGTAGGCCTCAGTGGAAGACACTTGCCATTCAGCTATGTGGTCTTCGCTGTCTACCTTCATAAGACATTAACATTTAGATTTCTTTGCTTCAACGGAGACAGCCTTGTGCTCCAGCGTGTTTGCGCTCCTGCTTCCCTGGTCCAGCCTTCTCCCTCCCTGTCTACTTAGTTTGGGTATATCCCATGTTGGACTTTTCTTAGCAGTGCATTGGAGAAGCACCGTTGAACTTACCCGAATGGTCTTCTCAATGTACTGCTTGGAAAGTCCAAACCCTCCCAGCCTTGTTTTGGCCCAGGGTCGCAGTTTTCTTGTTATTGTTGTTATGGTTATTATTAATAAAGTTATTTTCATGAATTTCACTATGCATTCATTTAAAACTGAACCCTTTGGGCAGATTATCTAATTACCATAAATATTTAAATGTAAACTCAGTCCCTACCAATCAGACTGAATTATGATTCATGTTGGAGTCCTCCACACAGCACATCTAGAAGACCGTTCAGGTAAATTCAATGGTGCTTCTCACTCTGTTGCTTGCAGCCGAGATTCTGGAGGAGAAATCCCCCCTTCCAGCCACCGAGAACAAACCTGTGCAGCCCACCTCCCACCCCTTCTCCCAAGGGAGCACACCCACTTCCCAGCTAGCACATCTCTTACAGATGTTCCTTTGGCATAGACTCAACTCCTTCAGCAGCATTGCTTATTCTTGGTGGCTGGAAGTGGGGGGATTTCTCCTGCAGCATCCCAGCCACACATAGCAGGGTGTTTGTTCTCAGAGCTGGAAGGGGGTGGGATTTCTTGCTTGTGCCTAGGATACTGGAGGAGAAATCCCCCCTTCCAGCCACCAAGAACAAGCACCCTGCTTTTTGTGGCCAGGATGCTGGAGGAGAAATCCCTCCTTCCAGGCACTGAGATCAAGCACCCTGCTGCTTGTGGCTAGGATGCTGGAAAAGAAATCCCCCTCCCTTCCAGCCACTGAGAACAAGCAATGCTGCCAAAGGAGTTGAGTCCCTGCCAAAGGAACAAGAAGTCCTGCCCCTGCTGCTCTCCTAGGGCTGTGCAGAGATTCTCACTCTGCCGCTTGCAGCTGGGATTCTGGAGGAGAACCACTGCCCTCACCCACCACCAAGAAGCAGCAGCGCTGCTGCTTTTTCTTTTCTTGGGTGCCCAGGCTGGCCAGGTGCTCTGGACTGTTGATGCACATTGCTATGAGATGAAGGGCTGGGACCGTGCAAGAAGCCCATTCAGGCAGAGTGGGAAGGAAGCCCCAGACAGCTGGTCCTAGCTGACATCTCTGCTCCCTTAGGAAGAAACAGCTGGGATCCTGTCTTCGCATCTTTGGGCACATGAGTTGTTCCTCACATGCATACATGCCAGATACCAGGCCAAGTGGTCAGTGTGAATGCGCACACCAGAAACAGGAAGGTCATCTTCTTAGTGAGTGCATGTACACCAGGTTCTTTCAGTTTCTGGCGCTCCCACATGCCTGAAGAGCAGCTGGCTGATGCATCGTAACCCAGAAGAACAACTGGCGATGGCTCCAGTTGCCCAGAGAGATGGCTCTATGTGCCACGTCCAGCACATGTCATGGGCCTAACCTCTCCTTGCCCCTCCCCTCCCAGCCACTCCTCATCTCACTGGCATCTCCTCACTGGGTGTGCATTTGGGCTTATTTCCCAATCCTGGCCATTTGCCTGGTCTTCAAAATAAGCACAACATGGAAGGCTTCTATCCTAGGAAATAAGCTCAATCAATGCATCTTTCTCCACCAAACATGTCTCTCATCTTCACATCTTTTCACCTCTCTTCCAAACGATTCTATATATAAGGTGAGCAATGCACACCAAATTGATCTGGAGGAAGAGGAAGGGGAGGACTTGAGCTACCTGAGCGGGTGTGAGTGATCAGTTCAGTACAACTGTGCACTGTATGAACAATGTCCTGACCCGAGTGTAGGTCTGCCCAGCAACCAATTGGGATTCAATATCTCAAAGGATAAAAGCAACTGAGCAGCCATATCCCGTCCAAGCACTTCATCACCGTTCTGGTTCTTTGGCCTTAATTAGGGTTGAGGGTGATGAGAGACATGAGCAGATTCCCAGAAGCAATGCTCCCTCTGCTCAAATGAATGGAGCCTAGGCATCTTCCTCCTTGCTTCCACCAGCAGCCTCTTATAAGATAAAGGCAGGGGCTGAAGTCTAGAAAACCTAGCAGGCACTTTGCTGCCCTACCTGCTGCTGCGCACAAAAGATTGCTGAGCAAATACTATAATTATTGCACTATTTTACAAGCTCTTGGTTACTTACCAGAGAAACAATGCAACTTTAACAGCTGTTTTAAATCTTGTAACTTCATTGTTACTGTGAAAATCAACATCTCTGTGGAAGCAACATACATTTTTGCCACATTTTTACTTCTTTGCAGTAAGGGACACACATAAGAAATCAATCTTACTTTCCATTGAAAGGGTCTATTACTTACTTTAAAATAAAATAATAAAAATAATAAATAGTAAAAATCAGTCAATAGCTTTTAATTGTGTTCAGTCTCTGTTCACATTTACCCCCTAAGAGAAAAACCTAGTTCCAAATTGCTATCATGCTGATCTTATAGGTAACCCCAACAATAGCAACTGCAGTAAGTGCACTTGAGGGGAAACCTCTTTCCTGCTTTCAAACAAACCAGAAAGAATAGCTGGTCTACAATATGGCTTTTAATATATGAAGAAAATGAAGTAATGAAGAAAAAAACTTTTAATGTACCATTATAAAGGAACAGATCATGCATCTTCAATAGCAAGAAAACTCCAGTGAATGAACATACAGCAACTGACATTGTTTTAAACCTCAGGCTATAGCAAATGCAACATTTCTTTAACATGCCATACTTCTATCTAGTGCATTAAAGTATGAATAGTCATAGGACAATTTATTAAAGTAGCTTAGCTTCTGAGAAACATAGGCTTGAAGATGTTTGTGAGAGATGAATTTCTTATTGTTCTCCCTTGCAACCACTATAAACAGTTTCTATTATTGAGATGCTCATGAAATGTATTTTATGGAATAGAGGGTTACTGCAAAGAGGGAATTGCCCAGAAATAAGAAAGAAGTATCTTTGGAGAATCATGAGGAAGCACCAAGATGAATGAGACAAAATCTACTTTTGCAGGAAAGTTTTGAAGATTGTAGTCAATAAATATAAATTCAGAATATACTATTTATTTATAAAATATAGAAGTAACAATAGTTTTAAAAATCTGCAAAAAATGATAAAATCCATATGAAATTATCTATGATTGTAGATAAATTTATGGTCCAGACAAAACAATTTCGCTTTTTAATGCACATACATTTACTGTGATAGATTAAACTTAGATGAAATCCAAGAACTTGTTGGATATTACAACATTAATCAATGAAAATCAAATCACTTTTCTAAAAAACAATTATGAGTAAATTTGCCCCAAAGCATACAGTTATATAAATAATAATAATAAAAATAACAATAACAACAACAATAATAATAATAATAATAATAATAATAATAATATGAAAATAACAACCAAGTTCTGGAAAGATCTCTAGGAGGTTGAAAAGGACTATAACAGGACTGCTGGGTGGATAAAGGAGTTTGAGAAGGAATTCTCAGGGAGAAATATGCAGCAGCTGGCGATAACACCTGAAATGATTGCAGAAAGAGTGAAGAGGGTAAAGAACTGGACATCCCCTGGCACTGATCAGATGCATGGTTTTTGGCTGAAATACCTGACCAGCCTGCATGCAAAAATGGCCGAATTGTTCAACAAAATGCTGCAGATAGGAAATATCAATGAATGGCTTACAACTGGCAAAACATATTTAATACAGAAAGACGCAGCGAAAGGAGCCATACCAGGAAACTACAGGCCAATAACATGTTTACCGACCATGCTCAAACTGCTGACAGGTATCATAGCTGACAGAATTCAGGACTACCTAGAAGAAAATGACATCATGCCAGTGGAGCAAAGGGGCAATAAAAGACAAAGTAGAGGTACGAAAGACCAGCTTCTAATTGATAAAATGATTTCAGAGAACTGTAAGAACAGGAAAACAAACCTATACATGACCTGGATTAACTACAGGAAAGCCTTTTACTCATTGCTACACAGCTGGATCATAAAATCCCTGGAAGTCATTGGTGTCAATGAAAACATCAGGAAATTCATAGAAAAGGTGGTGAAATATTGGAAGACTGAGCTTTTTGTTGGGAATGAAAGCTATGGACTGATCAACATCAGAAGGGGCATCTTCCAGGGGGACTCTTTGTCCCCATTGCTATTCATCATCGCTATAATCTCGCTGTCACTCATCCTATAGAAAACAAACCTAGGCTACCAAACTGCTAGGAATTCACCAAAAATTTCACACCTGCTGTATATGGATGACCTGAAGTTGTATGGAAAATCAGAAACTGAGATACAGTCACTAACCAACACTGTGCAAATCTTCAGCAATGACATCAGCATGGAGTTTGGCCTCGATAAATGTGCCACAGTGGCACTGAAAAAGGGGGAAATCACTGAAAGTGAGGGCATTGAAATGCCAAATGGTCAAAACATCAAGTGCCACCAGCCAGAAGCCTACAGATACTTGGGCATCTTGTAACTGGATAATATCAAGCTTGGCCATGTGAAAACTGTGATCAGCAAAGAGTACATCCAGAGGACCAGAAAAATTTTAAAGCGCAAACTGAATGGTGGCAACACTATCAAAGCTATAAATATGTGGGCCATACCTGTCATTAGATACACAGCTGGCATAATGAACTGGACTCAAGCACAGCTGGACAACCTGGACAGGAAAACCAGAAAATTAATGACGATCCATCATGCACGACACCCCCGCAGTGACGTTGACAGGCTGTATTTACCAAGGAAAATAGGTGGCAGAGGACTTTTGCAAGTGAAGCAGACAGTGGAAGAAGAGAAGCATGCATTAGCTGACTATGTGAAGGAGAGCAAAGAGTCAGCATTGATGAAGGTCAACAATAGGAAGCTTCTCAAGGTGAAGCAAACTAAGGCCAGTACAGAAAAACTGTAACTCAATGTCGTATGGATAGTTGGAGGAACAAAGCATTGCATGGCCAGTTCTTGGAGAAGATTGAAGGCCCAAGTGGATAAAGAAAAGACCTGGTCATGGCTTACAAGTGGAACACTCAAAAAGGAGACAGAAGGACTAATACTGGCGGCACAAGAACAGGCCATTAGAACAAATGCTGTCAAAGCCAGAATTGAAAAATCAACAGACGATCCAAAGTGCAGTCTCTGTAAAGAAACAGATGAAACAATCGATCATATACTCAGCTGCTGCAAAAGGATCGCACAGACTGACTACAAGCATAGACATGATGCTGTAGCACAGATGATCCACTGGAACTTGTGCCGAAATTACCATTTCCCAGTGGCAAAAAGAACTGGTGGGATCATAAGCCCGAAAAAGTGGTCGAAAATGAACAAGCAAAACTACTGTGGGACTTCCGACTTCAGACTGACAGAATTCTGAAGCATAACACACCAGACATCCTGATTGTGGAGAAAAAGAAAGTATGGATCATCGGCATCGCAATCCCAGGGGACAATAGAATTGAGGAGAAGCAGCTAGAGAAATTAGTGAAATACAAAGATCTAAAAATTGAGCTGCAACAACTCTGGCATAAGCCAGTGAAAGTGATCCCAGTGGTACTTGGCACGCTGGGCGCAGTGTCAAAGGATCTCAGCGGACATTTGAAAACCCTCAGAATTGACAAAATCTCCATCTGTTGATTGCAAAAGGCCGCTTTACTGGGATCGGCAAACATAATTTGCCACTACATCACGCAGTCCTAGGTGCTTGGGAAGCGCCTGACTGGTGATGAAATACGAAATCCAGCATAGTGATCTTGTTTACTGTGTTGTATTGACATAATAATGATGATGATGATGATGATGATGATGATGATGATGATGATGATAATAATAATAATATGGCACAATAAAAATAACTAAATAAAGGCATACATACATCATTCTTTCTATTTTCCAGTTTTGTTCCATCTGCTTAGAATGTTTTCTATTCAGCATGTGCTGTTAACATGGAAGGTTATTTGGTTTAAGAAATAATGCATTGATTCTTTCAATCATGAAATAACTCACTGTTCTTGTGTTTTGTTCCACTTAGAGGGAAAAAATAGGTGGCAAATCTGTGTCAACCTGCCTAAAAATAAGGTCTAATGAATTATCTGCAAAACTCTGGAGGAATGTTAGATGAATGCAATTATTTATCAGAAATTCCATTTCTCTTTCACTGGTAAATTGTCAAACTATATGGTTGATTATTTATATTTTGCTTATCCTCAGAAACCTGAGTGAGTATCTCTTTTCATAAACAATAATCCTTTGAGGTAAGATGGAATATAAATATAGGGGGTATTTGGCTTTTGTATTGGGCTTTTCTTTATGTAAGCTGTCTGGAGTCACCATGAGTGACTTGAGTGGTCATATAAATTTTCTAAATAAATAAGTTAATAAGTAAAGAGTAGTTTGAAATCACTAATGGGCAAGACTGACTCCCTAGTCTTATATTCATATTTATTTATTATACCATACTTGTAATCTAATACAGTAATAACTCGTCTTACGAACTTAATTGGTTCCAGAAGGTGGTTCGTAAGGCGAAAAGTTCGTAAGACGAAACAATGTTTCCCAAAGGAAACAATGTAAAAGCGATTAATGTGTCCAAGGGGAAAAAAATTGTAAAATGGTGCTCCACTGGGCGCCGCCGCCCAGCTGTCACCTTTTAAAACAGCCGAGGGGCTTCTCGGCGTTCTTGGAAGTTTGGCAAAAGTTCAGGTTCGGGATCCGGAGGCCGCCGAGAAGCGCTGGGCTGTTTCAGAAGGTTACAGCTGGATGGCGGCGCCCGGCGGAGCGCTGTTTTTGCGATCAGCAGCAGCGTTTTCGGCCGATCTGGAGGCTGAAATGGAGGTGGGGAATCCCAATAGGGAATTCCCTGGGGCGGAGCTTTGACGTCACAAAGATGTCCTTCCTGGAGGCCACATTTCGGCCAACCAGGAAGGACGTCTTCGTGACGTCAAAGCTCCACCCATGGAATTCCCTATTGGCATTTGGTCCCTGCACAATTGGCTAAAACATATCCAATTTCAAAAAGAGCAAGCACCGTCTTCATGCCCCAAAGCAAAGTAATATTAGACCAAAATACATAATTGGTTACAGGAAATATAGGAACAACCGGTTGATCAATCTCACCATCAGAAAGTTCTTCCTTATTTCCAGGTTCAATCTTTCCTTGGTCAGCTTCCATCCATTGCTTCTGGTTTTACCCTCTGGTGCCTTGGAAAACAGTGTGAACAATTTACAAGATAGTAGAAGCAGAGGTGGCTTTGGACTCCCTGACTGGAGACTATATTATAAAGCAGCAAGGTTGATTTGGCTAAGGGAATGGATAAACATGGCAACCCCTCAAGTATCTGTATACTGCAATTATGTCCCCCCTGGCCCTCCTCTTTACTAGACTACCCATGCCCAGTTCCTGCAACTTTTCCTCATATGTTTTGGTTTCCAGTCCCTTTATCAATCTGGTTGCACCCTTCTATACTTTTTCCAAAGTTTCAATGTCTTTTTTGTAATGTGGAGCCCAAAATTGAATGCAGTACTCCAGGTGAGGTCTAACTAGGGCATTATAGAGTGGTATTATTACCTCCTTAGTCCAAGATTGTATCCCTCTGGTGATGCAGCTCAAGATTTTGCTGGCTTTTTAAGCCGCTGCTAGCTCACGTTCAATTGTTTGTCTACTAAGTCTACTAAGACTCCTGGATCTCTCTCACAGTCACTTGCTTAAGTGTGGTTTCACCTAGTTTGTATGTATAAATAATTATAAAATGTTTTATTGTTGGCATTTGGTCCCTGCACAATTGGCTAAAATATATTCAATTTCAAAAAGAGCAAGCACCGTCTTCATGCCCCAAAGCAAAGTAATATTAGACCAAAATACATAATTGGTTACAGGAAATATAGGAACAACTGTAAAGCATGCCCCTGAACTCCTCTTGTTGGGTATATTTCAAAGGCAATATGGCAAAAACACTAAGTATTTAATCTTGTACATTACAACAGCTGCCAGGATCGCGTATGTGCAATGTTGGAGAAACCCCAGTATACCTTTTGAAAGTAGGATAATCAAGAAGATATATGACTGCACTGAAAAGGACAAATTAACCATTGAACCTATGGGACAAAAGGACTCAGATTATAATGAAATATGGGAATATGATACAAATGGACCAATGATTGAAAATTTATTTATTTATTTATTTTATTAATTGGATTTCTATGCCACCCCTCTCTGAGGACTCAGGGCAGCTCACAATGTATAAAATATATAATACACAATATTTTAATTGAAAAGACAATGTGGGATGATAATATAGAATTAGAAAATGTGGTAAAATGATGTATAAATTGTACAAACATAACAATAATATACATAAATGGCTGTAGATCTGCTCAAAAAAAGATGATATGTAAAATTAGAAAAATTAATAAAAATAATAAAAAATAAAATAAAATTGTCTGAGTTAACAGGCATCGTTAAATAAATAAATAAAATTCCAGAACTAGTAATACTTCTTATGTTTAATTGAAACATAATTGTATGTTAATAGCACATCCAACTTGATTGCCAGAACTGGAGAATAATAAATTTAACACTAGAGGTCAGCCTACAGCAGGATATTTTTTTCTTTATTACATATTTTAACAGAATAAAACTAGAATAATTTTTCTCTTTCATAGATACAATGAAATATTTTAGATATTCGAGAGGCAATTGGACTTTCTGGGTTTTCTTTGAAGATGTTTTGCTTCTCATCCAAGAAGCTTCTTCAACTGATGAGAAGTGAAATGTTTTCAAAGAAAAATCAGAAAGTCAATTTGCCTCTTGGAAAAAAAAAAGCACCTTTGGGACAACCATGACCTGGATGACTGAGAGTCTCCATAGAGAATCCTCCAGTCATTTCTTAAAAGGAGATCTTTCCATGTTTAGACTTTTAAAAATGTCTATTAGTTTAATATAGATGGTTTTTGAAAAGTTCTTTTCAGCCATGGATGGATGATGATAATGCCTAGTTCATTGTAGGGAATTCAGTTGCTGAAAATGATCTATTCATTTTCTAATTTTAAGCAGAACAACTTTATAGTTTGGCCTTCTGGGTTTCCCTGACAACATGAGATATATTTACTTCCTGCCTTTTATCCCCCATCCCCCCCCTTTTACTAATAATGTAAATTCACAATATGTTCTTGTCTCTTATCCAACAAGAGATTAACATGCAACTCCTCTTGGCTATTGCTTGGGATTACATTGAGAGAAAAATACTTTGACAGTCTCACTGTTCTTAACAGAGCTGCGTAGGTGTTACAAGTCTTTAAAGCACGGTTTCAATGAAACTTTCCTGGAGTTAAACATAAATGCTTATCTGGAAAAGAATGAAAATATATTTGCTATGAACTAAAGGCAGGAATAAGTGGAATTAGAATTCAGTAGGTACAGTTCCAAATCTCAGGTGATAGAAATTCATTCTCCTTTCAACTCCTCTTCCCAATTGTACTAAGCCTCCTCTATTGTTATATTTCAAATCCCCGAATTCTTAGCAATGACCATATTGATGGAAAAAGTCCAAGAATTAAAGTCTATGCTTCCAGAGATATCAAGACTGGAGAAAACTACACTAAACTTTCCTTCCTTAATCTGACTAATGTGTCAGCTGCATCATCTATACTCCCCTACATATTGGAAGGTGATAAAACTTAGTCTAACACAAATAAAAGATAGTACACAACTATTTTCTTCCTCATTTCTGCAAACCGGAACAAAATCATTTGAATATTATTTAAAAATTATTATGTGTACAGTTTTGTTAGTAATGTATTACTACAATTTTAACTGATATGGCATTAGCAGCAAATTGTACTCTAATTCAGGGGACCTCAACCTTTTGGATCTCAGGGACCACCAAGTCATAATTTAAAATCCCCTAGACCCCAATTCCTAATTTTAAGTACCACAGACCATTAATAAGAATTTTGTTTTAAAGAAAGATATATACTGTGCATTTGTAAAAGAATAAAGGACTTCCGTTTTGTTCATATGAAATGCACCTATTTAACATAACAAAATCATAAATGTTTATTTAATCTTAACAAAATCTTTAAAAGTTGTTTTATTGTAACAAAATTATTAAAGGTAATGTAATTATTACAAAATAATTGAAGCTTATTTGACAGTGGCTTGCTGATATTGTTGGGAAAGTCAGTCCCATATTCCAGATCTGTAGCTGTAGTTCCCTTCCCCCAATTCCTTTCCTTTCTTCTTCCTGGACTGGATTAGTTGCTTTTGCCATGTCTGGCCGAAGGGCCAAGATTTCTTCACAGACCACCATTTTTTTTTAGTGGCCCTCCAGTGGTCCATGGACCACAGGTTGGTGACATGTGCTCTAAATAACACAAGAAGAGAAAATGAAGTTATTGCCAGAGAATACAAGAGATCTGGAAGGGACCTTGGAGGACTCCTAGTCCAGCCCCCTGCTCAAGCAGGCGAACATATACTATTTCAGATAAGTGACTGTCCAATCTCTTCTTAAAAACCTCCAGTGATGGAACACCCATGATTTCTGAATACAAGCTGTTCCACTGATTAATTGTCCTCACTGTTAGGAAATTTCACCTTAATTCCAGGTTGTTTCTCTCTTTGGTTACTTTTCAATCATTGTTTCTTGTCCTTTGGTGCTTTGTATAATAATTTGACTCCCTCTTCTTTGTAGCAGCCATTCATATACTGGAATACTGCTATCATATTGCCCCTGATTCTCTTTTTTTTTAAGACTAGTGTAAGAAAAATTCCCCAGACCATGAGAATAAAAGCTAAAAATCTTTATTAACCACATGATATATATATCATAGAAACATTTATCAAAAATAACATATATCAAACATAACATACAGATCCTAAAGACGCCAGCATGATAATACCGTATCATACCAGGACCAATTGAAGTAACAGGTATCTTTCCCCGTGTACCTCAAAAGGTAAAGTACCTAACTTCAAGAACCATATATATAGTATTTTCATATCTGGTTTACACCCCCTTCCTCCTGTGTATATATATGGGGTTGTCTTGCATCCAATTTCATCATAGTTCCTCGGAACTCTCTAGATTAATCCATCAAGTTATTGTCCTGTTTTTATGAATGTTTCTTGGCCTAAAAAATAGGATTTCTTCATCTTGATACAGGATGTAAACATGTTATTGTACTGTTTGTTTTTCTGGCAAGGACTGCTGTCCAAAAGGTCGGACGTTTAGTACTCCAATAAGAGTGTTTTGTATCTATCTAGGCCTTAGATGCCTAGATTCTATAGATAATTCTCTCAATCCCCCCTTCATTTTTTCTAAGAATTATTCAAATCCTTAGAATATTTCTATCATAATGCAGACCACCCAATTCGTGGGGATATTCATCCTTATGCCAGCGGGCCTTCCATCAGAAAATGCAAACTAAAATACATTCGATACAGATACAGAACTTAATACATAACTTAATACAATGCGTATGATAACTCCTACAAATGAGTCTGGCAACCAAAAGTTGGAGTGTTCCATATGTCACTAGATGCAGCATTGTATGATTCTACTCCTAACTGCGGTTTCTTGTGCCGTATCTCTACTTGAATAACTCATCTCCCATGTCTATATCTATATGTCTTTATGGTCACTCTATTTTATATTATAGATTCCTTATCTCCCTTTCTATTGCACATGTACAACGCCTCATCCGCTTAAGTTGAGTTCTGTAAGGCACACCAGGGACATATACTCAACAAATCATCTTATTTTTTTTTAATTTTTTTTTTTTATAATACTACTCCCACCTTATTCATGAGTGTGGAATATGTCACCAATTATATTCTATTCTCCGGGCTTTGATCAAACAACATTTGTAAATATAGGCCACTAAATAAACCATTATCTTGGTATATGCTTATAATGGGGTACATATACCATTTCTCCTCCTTCTGGGACATGTTTATGTATTGTTCCTTTCACCTCACCTTTCTCTATTGTAATGCCTGCTGATACATGACTATCATGTTATAGTGCAGAATGGCTTTGCTTCTTAATTATCCTTTCACAAATGACCCATTTGTTTACAAAAAATGTTATCTCCATAAATGTTAGCTTTGTCTATTGTGCAGGGCTCATCTAATCCAGTTGCAAGAATGCATAAGCATGAGCATATAAGTCACCAAATAAAAACCCCACTTGTCCTAGGGCTTCAGCTTTTTTTCCTTTTCCAGCAACTCTATGGATAATTGTGTTCACACCTCTTGCGTATATACTACATACCTATTGGCTGGTAACATATTTCCCTACAATCACCAGGCATATTTTACTCTGTCCATTTAGGGCATCCCAAGTAATTACCCTTGCAAGTTAGATTTTATAATAATCTCGACTTCTTCAAACAATAGGGGACATATATGCATTGTATATGGATATGTTAATTCCCCTTTTCTTAATGTGTCTCCCATCTCCCTTGTTTAACTTAGTCTCATTTCTTTCACATAGCTTATTGCACAGTTTTGCTAAGGCTACATTGTATAAAAATACCAGTTTGGAAGGTGCTTTTGTTTCATGATATAGCAATAATAATTCTTCTTTTATAATCCTTCACTTCTTATATAAAGGTATGTAATCTATACCTTTAAAACTATTACTTATAAATTACTTCCTCTTCATAGCTACTGAAAGTGGATCTGAGGCATATTCCAGTTTTCAAATCTGGATCAATTAATACTAGTGATGATGTTTGTGTATACCAATGATCCTGTCCGGTATGGAAACAGAGCTGCTATCATGTCACCAGGTGATTAGATAACACAGCCTCTGATCCCATCCCTTTGTGTACAGTATAACATTCCACAAAACAATCACCAACTTTATTATCACATTCATGCTGCTATGTATTATGTGTACTAGGCCCCCCCAGCGTATAGTTGCATGCCATGTGTATATGTGACAGTATTGTATACACTAACACTCTGAAATCAGGGGCTTACATCCACAAATTTCCACAACATAAATGTGACCTATTCAGATATATCCTCTTCTCTATGAGAATGACAATGGCAAAATAAATCATTCATACCCAGATTCATAAATCCACCCTCCAAAGTTCCATTTATGTAAAAAAAAACATTAAAAGGTTTCTTAGTTCTTCTTTCTCTCACTCTGCTTTCGGGAGACACTGATAAACTGACAAAGTCCATTCCTTCATGCATCAGACCCTTCATATGTGTCCATGGCATGCGCAGTCATCTCAATCATTATCAGTCTTTTCAATGGACATTCCCAAATAAACTTCCAGTTGTGTTCTTTTAAGTTTTCACTCAGGAATCAGTCATCACTCTTAAAATTATGCACTTGTAAATAAGCCACCAGCCCGTCAGACCTTAAACGAGAAAAAACTGGGACAAGTTTCTTTTAGTTGTTTCAGAGACAATTTAGCATCTCAGTGCATCTCGTTCCAGTATTACACACTTAAATATACATTGCACAATCATTTATACACATAGAAATGCTAAAGGTAAATGTTTCAAAGTTGTTATAACTTTATACTGCTTCTGGGATTCAATTTTCTCCCCAGCCTTTGCCAAATATACTCAGACAGAAGGGAATCCTTTTCAGTTCCCTATTCTGCTAAATAGACCATGAAACGTGTACCTATATCATTATTAATATACATTATTAATATACATATACTTTTCCATACCAAGGCATATTTGTTTCACTATTATATTTTCTCATCTTAAGTATTTATCATTACAAATGAAAATGCTTTCACCCATCCACTTAAAGGATTCAATTCTTACCCAAATACATATCTCAACTGCTGGCATTTTTAATGTAGTTCACTCAATTCACTGAAATGACCAGCCAGCAAGTTACCTACTACAATTAGTCCTCTCATTCCTTCGAATTCAAACAGTACACTGAGATCCAGAAATACCTTTCTCTCCAGATTTTCCAAGTTCACCATTAAAGACCCTTTGGTCCTGGGAATTCAATATTACCAGGTTCACCTTGTAGACCAGCTGGATCAGCTGGGCCAGGGCAACCATCAGGTCCAGTTGAACCAGGAAGACCTAGACCTGGGCTTCCAAATTGTCCTGGAAGACCTCATAGACCCATCAGACCAGGTTCACCAGTGGGGACTAATAGCACCACAGAAACCTTGTACCACCTTATTTACCATAAGACCCTGGGATAACCACAAGATCCAGAATCTCCAAAAAGACCTATTGAACCACAAAAACCTTGAGGCCCTGTTTAACCAGGTTCACCAGGCTCGCCTGGAGGTTCCTGGTTAACAGGAAAACTAAGTAATCCCCCCCCCCCAAAAAAAAACCCCAGCAACACCACTAGGGCCAGCAGGGCTGACTACTACTAGCATCAGCTTGTCCTGGGGTACCTTCTTCACCAGGTACACCAGATTTACTTTTGTTATCAACAGTATCAGGTTATTCATCCCAACCACTGTATTCCCTTATTTATGTTATTCCAATATCCATGTTTTAGTATATACACTCATTCACACTCAATCAAAAACAAACTTTCTTTCACAATGAATGGAAAACAGTTATGCATCCTTTCATGTACATGTCCACCAGACAATCATATTTCTCACACTAAGTTAAATTATTAGTTGTCCTTCTTCTTCCCTACTGCCTCTTTTACAGCACCTCATCTTTTCTCAATAATCCATATCTTATACAGGCATTTCTTATAATCAATCACACTGATCATTTAGCATTATTTTCAGACAGCATGCTAAAACCCCTACTTATCACACAAATTGCTTACTACCGCTGCTTGTTAAATCTCTTCTATCCAATTTTGTTACATTTGTAAAGCACCCCCTTTCACAAAACCTTTCCCGTTTTACTTACTAGCAGCTAAACAAAATTATACTATAAACAGACACCCTACGGGTCTATCCTAATCCATTCAAATGCATTCAGCCTCTAACACCTTCCTTCACCACAGGAAATCATCAATCCAAAACTATCAAAACTACCTGTCTTCTAAATCACAACATGTTTATCTAATGTAGCTACACACTTTTTATTACATTCTGTAGCTAACCCAACATTTACTACCACAAACAACCCAAATACCAACACTACTATTATAACAGCCAGAGTTAGAAGGGACCTCAAAGGTCATCTAATCCAACCCCCTTCCTCAGCAAACATCTCTCTACCACATCATAAAAATGACAATCTCCTTTTACAACAGGCAAACCACTCCACTTCTGTAATCGCTGGCTTCATTCCAGCATCCTCATACGTATCATCCCACATCATATCTTCTAACCGTCTTTACATAGAAGTATTTCTTCATCAATAAACAATATAAAACACGGAGCCACAATCCCAAACATATGTATAAACACCACTTATACCATGCTGTATAAAACAACTACACTTCCCTGCATTCTCTCAGATTACAAACCACAGAGAGAAAATAATGTGTAAAAGGAAAAGAATGTTGCACAATCAACATTCATACACTCATAAACAACTTTCTCTTCCCTTAAAACAGAGCCAAATCCAGAAATACGTCACCATACAGTGCAAAAATCTATTGTCACAGGACCGATTTATCTAAATCTACACGAGCTTCTCAGCTGTATTCAATGATGCCACAGATTTAATCCAGAAAGCAAGTGTCTATCATTGAATTCTACTCAATTGTGAAATTTCTTCCTAAAATGTTTATCTTCCTTACGAAGATTATAGAATTCAGCAACAATTGTCACAGCAACAATTAAACATTTTCATTTCATAACACCACAAGACTCCCTACCAGTACTTTATTCCATTTATCAGATTGGTGTACAATTCATAGTTCATAATCAAAGCTTTTTTAAAAAAATAAAATATGATTCCCCTCATCTTGAACCTCAAGATATCCTTCAAAATATCCCAGCTAGCAATTTCTTATGGGCATACAATAAGAGACTATTACCTCCAACAAATATACAAGGCAATTGTTAAAGAAAATCCAATTCCTGCTATGTATCTTGACTAGGTTGTTTTAGAGATACAGTGTTAGCTTTTCCTTTAACTTAATAAGTAATTACTAGTAACTTAGTAGGCTTGACATTCCATCTCATTTCTCTGATTCAAACCAAGATAAACACTTCTATCAGAAAACATGAAAATAGCCAGTTATTTCCCTCAATACTGGACTCCAGTTCATCATATGTAAAACATACACACTACTATACATGAAAGAAACCTCTTTCATACCCACATCTGTACACTAATCTTGGAATTTACCAATACGGAATTCCCTCCAACTGCCAAATAAAGCCATAAAAAAAAACCTTTATAACTTCTTTCTCATCCTCACCATCTTAATATATACATAACAAATACTGAACTGCAAACCTTTCGCCTGTGTATTAAACACATGCCATCTATCCCAATACAAGATTAAAATTCTCTACCTTCTCAAATAAAGAATATCCACAATTCCCCTTACCTCCAGCTGCTTATAGACCAAGCCTGCTGTAATAAATTACTTCTCCTCCAAATCTACTGCACCAAAAAAAAAATCCCAGGAACAACAATAGCCCCTCAACAATTATAAACTTACCTCCTCAAAAAGAAAACACAGCCTGTCAACCCACTTAACTTCAAGACAGCCTCACATTCTCACATTCCTTGTCTTAAACAAGCAATACTATAAACCCTACACATACAGCCTTAACTCCAATTCATCGAACAAAAAAAACCTTAGTAATTACCATCTGCTCACCCGAAACATCTATCTTTGATTATTAATCACATTTATCAAAAGCTCTATTTCCCAAGAATTCAATAATTTCAGTTAGACTTCCCTACACCGCCTGCAATAATCTTTTGGCTCTAACAGCAATCTAACTGTAACCATATGTATTATAACTTCTTAAATCATACCAGCAAAAGGACAAAATACTACATAGCACAGCTGCTATCTCCCCATAAAGGCACCGTTCTGCTTTTCAACGTACAACTTACAAGCAGCCTACATCCCTTGTCAGAGAGGGGGGAAAGAAAAAGAAAGAAGAAAAACAAAACAAAACACAAACCTCCACTGCAGCATCCGCTGTCAGTTTTAAGTAGACGAAACCCATTCCTAGCATACGCTATGTCCTAAGTTTAAAGTAAATACCCATATTTTTGTTCCATAATAAAACCCCTGTTTCATAAACGTTCACCCTGAAGTGAAACATAAGCAAACCGATATTCAACTATGTAAATATCTACTCTGATCCCTTTAAAACTTTTACTCAACGGTGTCACCACCCAACATGTGTTTTAAATTAGTTCTCGTGCACAAGAACCCAGCACAAATATAGAGACATTTCTCCCACATGCTCTGCGTGCCCACATGTATTCAATCATGCCACTACATATCACCAACCCAGGATCAGACCCCTTGGCCACCTCTACTCACCAAGGACACTTGCTTTCGCCGGCAGCTGCAACTTTTCCCGGGAAACCTCTTATTCTCTTGGTCTCTCAGTTCGATAAGAAGCTAATTCCTGGACATGGAAGCAAGAGAAAACCAGCCACTGGAAAAAACTCCAGTAAGGGCGCCCTGCCAGGTTTCTTCCATCCTCCATCCAGGAAAAAAGTTCTCGGGCCCCACGTTGGGCACCAATTGTAAGAAAAATTCCCCAGACCATGAGAATAAAAGCTAAAAATCTTTATTAACCACATGATATATATATCATAGAAACATTTATCAAAAATAACATATATCAAACATAACATACAGATCCTAAAGACGCCAGCATGATAATACCGTATCATACCAGGACCAATTGAAGTAACAGGTATCTTTCCCCGTGTACCTCAAAAGGTAAAGTACCTAACTTCAAGAACCATATATATAGTATTTTCATATCTGGTTTACACCCCCTTCCTCCTGTCCATATATGGGGTTGTCTTGCATCCAATTTCATCATAGTTCCTCGGAACTCTCTAGATTAATCCATCAAGTTATTGTCCTGTTTTTATGAATGTTTCTTGGCCTAAAAAATAGGATTTCTTCATCTTGATACAGGATGTAAACATGTTATTGTACTGTTTGTTTTTCTGGCAAGAACTGCTGTCCAAAAGGTCGGAAGTTTAGTACTCCAATAAGAGTGTTTTGTATCTATCTAGGCCTTAGATGCCTAGATTCTATTGATAATTCTCTCAACTAGCTAGCCAAACCCCAATACTGAAGCCTTTGATCACCTTAGTTGCTCTTCTCTAAACTTCTTCCAAAATTCAAACACCTTTTTTGAAATATGGTAACCAAAATTGGTTGCAGTATTCCTGGTGTGGTCTCATTAGGGTTTTCTACAGTGGTACTAATACTTCACATGAGTTTTATTCTATGACTCTGTTTATACAACCCAGGATTGTCTTAGCTTTTTTAGCTGCTCCTGCACATATTCAAGTGATAATCCACTAGGATTATCACTTGAATATGCCAGGTCTAACCTAATCTGTACTTATACCTTTGATTTTTCCTGCCTAAATGTAAAACTTCGCTCTTCTGCTGTTGAATAGGGCCCATTGTTCAAATTTGTCAGTCTCTTTTTAGATCCTGAACTTGTCTTCAGGAGTTTTGGCTACTCCCTTCTGTTCCCTCATCTAAGTCATTTATGAAGATATTGAAGAGTACTGGGCCTAAGTACTGTCAGACATGAGGACCTAATATACCATGAGGTCAATCTATTGTAGAACAAGGATTCCCCCAAAAGCAGAATGTCTGAAATTGAGTACCTGACATAGTGAGCTTCATATGGTACAGTATACAACATAATCAGCATTCGAAAGTAAATCAATAAATATATCATCCTGAAGAAAAGATCAGTTAATGTATTCATTCATTTTTGTTCATTTGTTTGTTTGTTCGTTCATTCGTTCATTCATTCATTCATTCATTCATTCATTCATTTATTGTTAGAGTTGAAAGGGACCTTGCATATTAAATAAGGAAAAGGGTACCCAAGGTACTGTATTTGCATGTTGTATTCTGATTGGCTGTTGGTTTCTGGTGGGAGACTTGCTGCTGTGTCAAATAGATTCTGTTGCTGGGGGGAAGCCTATATAATTTAGAGATGCGCCACTTTCCCTCAGAATCTTTTCACGTCTTTGACAGCCAAATTGCCCTTGCCTGTTTAGTGCTGTCTGCCAATAAAAGACTGCTAATTTCAACAGTCCCTGCTTTCGATAGTTCATTTCACAGGTCATCTAGTCCAACCCCCTGCTCAAGCAGGAGACCCTACACCACCCTAGCCAGATGGCAGTCCAATCTCATTTTGAATATGTTGAGTGTTGAAGCATTCACAACCTCTGCTGGCAGGTCATTCCACTGGTTGATCGCCCTCACCATCAGAAAGTTCTTCCTTATTTCCAGGTTGAATCTCTCCTTGGTCAGTTTCCATCTGTTGTTCCTGGTCTGGCCCACTGGTGCCCTGGAAAATAGTGTGACTTCCTCCTCTCTGTGGTAACCCCTCAATTACCTGTATACTGCTATCATGTCTCCTCTGGCCCTCTTGAATGCAGTATTCCAGGTGTGGTCTGACTAGGGCATTATATAGTGGTATTAGTACTTCCCTAGTCTTGGAATGTATCCCTCTATTGATGCAGCGTAAGATTGTGTTGGCTTTTTATTGCAGCCGCTGCACATTGCTGGCACATATTTAGTTTGTTATCCACCCAGACTCTGAGTTCTCTCTCACAGTCACTACTGCTAAGTGTGGTTCCTCCCAGTTTGTATGTGTGTCTATTATAATTATCACCCAGATATATATATCACGCAACAATCTACACACACACACACAGACATATACATACATACATCCTGTATAGATATGCAGTATCTAAATTTTCTAAGTCATTAGTTTTCAACTTTTCATATCTAAAGATCTGAATCTGTCAAAAAACCTGCAACAAAATTGATCATTTTTGCCTTTGATTTAGATACTGCGTATCTATACAGTATGTATGTAAGTATGTGTGTGTGTGTGTGTGTGTGTGTGTAGATTGTTGTGACTGTGAGAGAGAAATTTTAAAATTAAGGGAGACTAGAATGGTACCATTTCGGCCTTGTTCTGGCCTCATCAGCTAGCCACACCCTTACTGGGATTCGATCTGGCAGCTTCTGCCTTGTAAGGCAGAGAATATACCAGGGTGATCCGACATAAATATATATATATATATATATATATATATATATATATATATATATATATATATATATATATATATGTAGATTGTTCTGAGTTCGGGTTTTGCCCTGTGTAATATTTTGCATGTCTATGCGACGTTTCGGCGAAATCACATTCACCATCATCAGGCTGAAGTTCCAATCTTTGTGTTGTTGTAAAATGGATTTTACAAAATCCATTTTACAACAACACAAAGATTGGAACTTCAGCCTGATGATGGTGAATGTGATTTCGCCGAAACGTCGCATAGACATGCAAAATATTACACAGGGCAAAACCCGAACTCAGAACAATCTACATACATATACCCGTGAAAATTTACGAAAACAAATATATATATATATATATATATATATATATATATATATATATATATATATATATATGTTAAATGTATTTTTAGCTGGAATTTTAAAATTAATCTCCCTTAATTTTAAAATTCCAGCTAAAAATACATTTAACACATACAGAATATAGTTGTCGGCTATAAATATATTAACTGCCTTGTAGTGGCCCTGGGTCGGGCCTAGAGGCAAAAAGGAGCTGTGACGTTCCTTAAATATACCAGGGTGATCCGACATAAGAAAAACATATAGCCCCTCCCTGGTACAGAGCTGGAAGGATTCAGATCTGATAGCTCTAACTGTTAGTTCTCTGCTTTACAATGCAGAGTTCCCCAGATCGAATCCCAGTAAAGAAAGGGTATGGCTAGCTGATGAGGCCTAATAAGGCCGAAATGGGACCATCCTAGTCTCCCTTAATTTTAAAATTCCAGCTAAAAATACATTTAACACATACAGAATATAGTTGTCGGCTATAAATATATTAACTGCCTTGTAGTGGCCCTGGGTCGGGCCTAGAGGCAAAAAGGAGCTGTGACGTTCCTTAAATATACCAGGGTGATCCGACATAAGAAAAACATATATATATATATATATATATATATATATATATATATATATATATATATATATATATATTTTCTTATGTCGGATGACCCTGGTATATTTTTAAGGAACGTCACAGCTCCTTTTTTTTGCCTATAGGCCCAGCCTAGGGCCACTGCAAGGCAGTAATATATTTATAGCCGACAAACTATATTTTGTATGTGTTAAATGTTTATAGCTGGAATTTTTTAAAATTAAGGGAGACCAGGATAGATCTATTTCGGCCTTATTGAGGCCTAATAAGGCCGAAATAGATCTATCCTGGTCTCCCTTAATTTTAAAAAATTCCAGCTATAAACATTTAACACATACAAAATATAGTTTGTCGGCTATAAATATATTACTGCCTTGCAGTGGCCCTAGGCTGGGCCTATAGGCAAAAAAAAGGAGCTGTGACGTTCCTTAAAAATATACCAGGGTCATCCGACATAAGAAAAAACATATACCCCTCCCTGGTACAAAGCTGGATGGATTCAGATCGGATGGGTCTAATTGCTAGCTCTCTGCTTTACAATGCAGAAGCTTCCCAGATCGAATCCCAGTAAAAGAATGGGTGTGGCCAGCTGATGAGGCCTAATAAGGCCGAAATAGATCTATCCTGGTCTCCCTTAATTTTAAAAAATTCCAGCTATAAACATTTAACACATATATATATATATATATATATATATATATATATATATATATATATATATATATATGTAGATTGTTCTGAGTTCGGGTTTATTTTGCATGTTTATGCGACGTTTCGGCGAAATCACATTCACCATCATCAGGCTAAAGTTCCAATCTTTGTGTTGTTGTAAAATGGAATGTTAGCAACTGTCATTTCTTCCTAGTATATAGTGTGGGGGTGGAGATTTGTTTTGAATGTAGCAAATAGATTGGGTGATTATGTTTCAGTGATCTGATTGGTTGGTGTAATCATAATTATTAGAAGGAATGACATGGAGATTTTTATGAAGTGTTTTGTTTAAGGCTGATTTCCAAATATCAAATTTCTAAAATCATAATTATTAGAAGGATTGACATGCTGATTATTATGAAGTGTTTTTTTTGTTTAAGGCCGGTTTCCAAATTTCTGGTAGTCGGGACGTGTCATCTCTTTTATTTATGCAAAGGGGTCTCCTCTCAATCTCTATAGCTTCTAGAGCAATTCTTCTGTATAAATTCTCTGTTTTGTGGAGTAATTTAGTTTTTTCAAAGTCAATTTCGTGCCCTGTTTTTTTAATGTGCTGGACAAGGGAGGAGGTCTTTTCTTCTTTTTTGACTGCATTCACATGTTCTGCTATGCGTTGGCTCACTCTTCGGTTAGTTTGTCCAATGTATGTGGCTGCACATGTTTTGCAAGGGATTTCATAGATTCCTTGGTATTCCAATTGGATTTTATCTTTGGGGCTCCTTAGGATATTAGATATTTTTTGGTTGGTGCAAAATGAAGTTTTGATGTTATGTTTGTGCAGAATTTTACTAATTTTATCCGTGGTGCCTTTGATGTAAGGAAGGATGGTGGTGCCATTGTCCTGTTCTTGATCTTGTTTTTTGGGGGGTGTCTCTTTTTTGATTAGGTTTGTTATTGTTTTCTCTTTGAATCCATTAGAAATTAATACATCTTTGAGTTTGTTCAATTCAGTTTTTAAGTGCTCATGGTCAGCTAAGCGTTTGGTTCTGGTGATGAGAGTTTTGGCCACTGAGGTGATTTGTGCGGGGTGGTGGTGTGAGTGTGCATTTAGATAACGGTTGGTATGGGTTTTCTTTTGGTAGATAGTATGTCCTAGGCTGCCATTGGGTTTTTTATAGACCAGTACATCTAGAAAGGGAAGTTGATCATTGATTTCTGTTTCCATAGTAAACTGTATTTTGGGGTGTAGGCTGTTGAGATGTGTGAGGAAATTGTCTAGTTTTTCTTTACCATGTGGCCAAATTACAAAGGTATCATCAACATATCTCAGCCAAAGTTTAGGTTTGTATTTGGATTGCTCTAATGCATTATTTTCGAAATATTCCATATAGAGGTTGGCGATGACAGGTGAGAGAGGTGATCCCATGGGGGCTCCCTCTATCTGTTTATATCTTTGTTTATTATAGATGAAGTATGTATTGGTCAGGCAGTGGTTGGTAAGGTCTAGGATATATTTGGGGGGTTTGTGTTTGTCCTGGATAGCTGTCAAGGCTTCTTTAATAGGTATTTGTGTGAACAGGGACACGACATCAAAACTTACAAGTAGGTCATCGGGTTGTAGGTTTTGTTTTTTAATTATTTGTATAAAGTAGAATGAATTTTGAACATATGAGGTAATAGTTTCTGTATATGGTTGAAGGTATTTGGCTAAAAATTTGGCAAGGTTTTGTAGAGGGGAGCCTATAGAACTGACTATTGGCCTGAGAGGTATTCCTTCCTTGTGTATTTTTGGAAGGCCATAGAGTTTTGGACATATGGAAGATTTTTCTCTGGGGATGATTTTTTGCTGGATTTCTTCGCTGATGGGAGAGGCCTTGATTTTGGATTTGGTGGTTTTTTCTAGGTAGGTGGTAGGATCTGTGCTTAGGAGTTTGTAGGCCGGGTTTTGTAGTAGAGTTGTCATTTTTTCTTTGTAGTCTGCTGTGTTCATCACTATTGTGGAGTTTCCTTTATCGGCTGGGAGGATTATTATTTCCTGGTTTTTCTTCAGATTGATAAGTGCATCTCTTTCTTCCTGTTGTATGTTGCTTTTAGGAGGTTTACTAGAGCAGAGAATATTAGTGACTTTAAGTCTGATTTTGTTAGCAGTATCTGGGTTGATTTTATTTAAAGTTGTTTCAATTCCACATATGATGTTTTCAGTTGGTATGCGTTTTGGAGTTATTGCAAAATTAAATCCTTTTGAAAGAATATTGGTTTCTGTAGTGGTGAGTATCCTGTCTGATATGTTATGTACTGTTTTGGTCATAAGTTGTTGTGGAGGGCTGGGTTTCTGCTGTACCTCTAGTATTTGGAGTTTCTTATTATGTGTGTCTGTCTTGTATTGGGTTTCTGTTTCTGCTCTCCAGATTGATATTTGTTTGAATTTATCCCAGCGTATAGGGTGTATTTGGTTGCTGATTTTAAGGTGAAGAGAGAGTAGACTTTTGTTAATTTCATCAAGTATGAATCTTTTTTTGTGGAGTTCATTTCTGATTAGGGCTAATTCAGTTCTTTTTAGGATCCTCTCAATGGTTGGGGTTTTTGGGTGGAATTTTAGTTGGAAGTATTTGGGAATTATTATTTTGTCCCTGCAGTTGCGTAGGAATGTGAGATCACATAAGATGGAGGCTTTTCTGACTTCAAGTTTTTCATAGGTCCTAGTCAGTAGGAAAGTGTCCTCCCCGTAGAGGTAAGATATTTGTTTTCGTAAATATTCACGGGTATATGTATGTAGATTGTTCTGAGTTCGGGTTTTGCCCTGTGTAATATTTTGCATGTTTATGCGACGTTTCGGCGAAATCACATTCACCATCATCAGGCTAAAGTTCCAATCTTTGTGTTGTTGTAAAATGGAATGTTAGCAACTGTCATTTCTTCCTAGTATATAGTGTGGGGGTGGAGATTTGTTTTGAATGTAGCAAATAGATTGGGTGATTATGTTTCAGTGATCTGATTGGTTGGTGTAATCATAATTATTAGAAGGAATGACATGGAGATTTTTATGAAGTGTTTTGTTTAAGGCTGATTTCCAAATATCAAATTTCTAAAATCATAATTATTAGAAGGATTGACATGCTGATTATTATGAAGTGTTTTTTTTTGTTTAAGGCTGGTTTCCAAATTTCTGGTAGTCGGGACGTGTCATCTCTTTTATTTATGCAAAGGGGTCTCCTCTCAATCTCTATAGCTTCTAGAGCAATTCTTCTGTATAAATTCTCTGTTTTGTGGAGTAATTTAGTTTTTTCAAAGTCAATTTCGTGCCCTGTTTTTTTAATGTGCTGGACAAGGGAGGAGGTCTTTTCTTCTTTTTTGACTGCATTCACATGTTCTGCTATGCGTTGGCTCACTCTTCGGTTAGTTTGTCCAATGTATGTGGCTGCACATGTTTTGCAAGGGATTTCATAGATTCCTTGGTATTCCAATTGGATTTTATCTTTGGGGCTCCTTAGGATATTAGATATTTTTTGGTTGGTGCAAAATGAAGTTTTGATGTTATGTTTGTGCAGAATTTTACTAATTTTATCCGTGGTGCCTTTGATGTAAGGAAGAATGGTGGTGCCATTGTCCTGTTCTTGATCTTGATTTTTGGGGGGTGTCTCTTTTTTGATTAGGTTTGTTATTGTTTTCTCTTTGAATCCATTAGAAATTAATACATCTTTGAGTTTGTTCAATTCAGTTTTTAAGTGCTCATGGTCAGCTAAGCGTTTGGTTCTGGTGATGAGAGTTTTGGCCACTGAGGTGATTTGTGCGGGGTGGTGGTGTGAGTGTGCATTTAGATAACGGTTGGTATGGGTTTTCTTTTGGTAGATAGTATGTCCTAGGCTGCCATTGGGTTTTTTATAGACCAGTACATCTAGAAAGGGAAGTTGATCATTGATTTCTGTTTCCATAGTAAACTGTATTTTGGGGTGTAGGCTGTTGAGATGTGTGAGGAAATTGTCTAGTTTTTCTTTACCATGTGGCCAAATTACAAAGGTATCATCAACATATCTCAGCCAAAGTTTAGGTTTGTATTTGGATTGCTCTAATGCATTATTTTCGAAATATTCCATATAGAGGTTGGCGATGACAGGTGAGAGAGGTGATCCCATGGGGGCTCCCTCTATCTGTTTATATCTTTGTTCATTACAGATGAAGTATGTATTGGTCAGGCAGTGGTTGGTAAGGTCTAGGATATATTTGAGGGGTTTGTGTTTGTCCTGGATAGCTGTCAAGGCTTCTTTAATAGGTATTTGTGTGAACAGGGACACGACATCAAAACTTACAAGTAGGTCATCGGGTTGTAGGTTTTGTTTTTTAATTATTTGTATAAAGTGGAATGAATTTTGAACATATGAGGTAATAGTTTCTGTATATGGTTGAAGGTATTTGGCTAAAAATTTGGCAAGGTTTTGTAGAGGGGAGCCTATAGAACTGACTATTGGCCTGAGAGGTATTCCTTCCTTGTGTATTTTTGGAAGGCCATAGAGTTTTGGACATATGGAAGATTTTTCTCTGGGGATGATTTTTTGCTGGATTTCTTCGCTGATGGGAGAGGCCTTGATTTTGGATTTGGTGGTTTTTTCTAGGCAGGTGGTAGGATCTGTGCTTAGGAGTTTGTAGGCCGGGTTTTGTAGTAGAGTTGTCATTTTTTCTTTGTAGTCTGCTGTGTTCATCACTATTGTGGAGTTTCCTTTATCGGCTGGGAGGATTATTATTTCCTGGTTTTTCTTCAGATTGATAAGTGCATCTCTTTCTTCCTGTTGTATGTTGCTTTTAGGAGGTTTACTAGAGCAGAGAATATTAGTGACTTTAAGTCTGATTTTGTTAGCAGTATCTGGGTTGATTTTATTTAAAGTTGTTTCAATTCCACATATGATGTTTTCAGTTGGTATGCGTTTTGGAGTTATTGCAAAATTAAATCCTTTTGAAAGAATATTGGTTTCTGTAGAGGTGAGTATCCTGTCTGATATGTTATGTACTGTTTTGGTCATAAGTTGTTGTGGAGGGCTGGGTTTCTGCTGTACCTCTAGTATTTGGAGTTTCTTATTATGTGTGTCTGTCTTGTATTGGGTTTCTGTTTCTGCTCTCCAGATTGATATTTGTTTGATCACATAAGATGGAGGCTTTTCTGACTTCAAGTTTTTCATAGGTCCTAGTCAGTAGGAAAGTGTCCTCCCCGTAGAGGTAAGATATTTGTTTTCGTAAATTTTCACGGGTATATATATGTAGATTGTTCTGAGTTCGGGTTTTGCCCTGTGTAATATTTTGCATGTTTATGCGACGTTTCGGTGAAATCACATCCACCATCATCAGGCTGAAGTTTCCAATCTTTGTGTTGTTGTAAAATGGAATGTCTGCAACTGTCATTTCTTCCTAGTGTATAGTGTGGGGGTGGAGATTTGTTTTGAATGTAGCAAATAGATTGGGTGATTATGTTTCAGTGATCTGATTGGTTGGTGTAATCATAATTATTAGAAGGATTGACATGGTGATTTTATGAAGTGTTTTTTGTTTAAGGCTGGTTTCCAAATTTCAAAAGTCCAAAATCATAATTATTAGAAGGATTGAATGGTGATTTTTATGAAGTGTTTTTTTTGTTTAAGGCTGGTTTCCAAATTTCTGGTAGGCGGGACGTGTCATCTCTTTTATTCATGCAAAGGGGGCTCCTTTCAATTTCTATGGCTTCTAGGGCAATTCTTCTGTATAAATTCTCTGTTTTGTGAAGTAATTTAGTTTTTTCAAAGTCAATTTTGTGCCCTGTTTTTTTAATGTGCTGGACAAGGGAGGAAGTCTTATCTTCTTTTTTAACTGCATTCACATGTTCTGCAAGGCGTGCACTTACTCTTCGGTTGGTTTGTCCTATGTATGTGGCTGCACATGTTTTGCAAGGGATTTCATAGATTCCTTGGTATTCCAATTGGATTTTATCTTTGGGGCTCCTTAGGATATTAGATATTTTTTGGTTGGTGCAAAATGAAGTTTTGATGTTATGTTTGTGCAGGATTTTACTAATTTTGTCTGTGGTGCCCTTGATGTAAGGGAGGATGGTGGTACCATTGTCCTGTTCTTGATCTTGTTTTTTGGGGGGTGTCTCTTTTTTGATTAGATTTGTGATTGTTTTCTCTTCGAATCCATTAGAAATTAATACATCTTTGAGTTTGTTCAATTCAGTTTTTAAGTGCTCATGGTCAGCTAAGCGTTTGGTTCTGGTGATGAGAGTTTTGGCCACTGAGGTGATTTGTGCGGGGTGGTGGTGTGAGTGTGCATTTAGATAACGGTTGGTATGGGTTTTCTTTTGGTAGATAGTGTGTCCTAGGCTGCCATTGGGTTTTTTATAGACCAGTACATCTAGAAAGGGAAGTTGATCATTGATTTCTGTTTCCATAGTAAACTGTATTTTGGGGTGTAGGCTGTTAAGATGTGTGAGGAAATTTTCTAGTTTTTCCTTACCATGTGGCCAAATTACAAAGGTATCATCAACATATCTCAGCCAAAATTTAGGTTTGTATTTGGATTGCTCTAATGCACTATTTTCGAAATATTCCATATAGAGGTTGGCGATGACCGGTGAGAGAGGTGATCCCATGGGATCAGAACAATCTACATACATATACCCGTGAAAATTTACGAAAACAAATATATATATATATATACACACACACACACACACACACACACACACACACACAGTGATCCCTCGATTTTCGTGATCTCGATCTTATCTTCGCGAAACGCTATATCGCGATTTTTCCCACCCGATGACGTCACTCTCTTCCTTCCTTTCTCATCGTTCTTTCTCTCTCTCTTTCTCTATCTTGCTTCTTCCTCTCTCACACTCTCTTCCTCCCTCTCTCATCTCTTTCTTTCCTTCTCTCTCTTTCTCTATCTCTCCCCCTCTTGCTGGCAGGCGGCGGGCGGCGGGCGGGCGAGCGGGGGCATCAGCGAGGAGCCGGGGTTTCCCCTTTGCGTGGGCAGCTGGGAAACCCCGATCTTCGTCTGCTTGCTGCTGCTGCGCCGAGCAGATCAGCTGCTGGGCAGCCGAAGGAACCTTCCCTGGGTCTTCCCCCTCTTGCTGGCGGGCGGGCGAGCGGCGGGCATCAGCGAGGAGCCGGGGTTTCCCCTTTGCGTGGGCGGCCGGGAAGACCCAGGGAAGGTTCCTTCGGCCGCCCAGCAGCTGATCTGCTCGGTAGCGCAGCAGCAGCGAGGAGCCGAATCGGGGTTTCCCCGCATGCAAAGGGGAAACCCTGATTCGGCTCCTCGCTGCTGCTGCGCTACCGAGCAGATCAGCTGCTGGGCGGCCGAAGGAACCTTCCCTGGGTCTTCCCGGCCGCCCACGCAAAGGGGAAACCCCGGCTCCTCACTGATGCCCGCCGCTCGCTCGCCCGCCAGCAAGAGGGGGAAGACCCAGGGAAGGTTCCTTCGGCCGCCCAGCAGCTGATCTGCTCGGTAGCACAGCAGCAGCGAGGAGCCGAATCGGAGTTTCCCCTTTGCGTGGGCGGCGGGGAACGCAAACTCCACCATCTACGCATGCGTGGCCATAGAAAAAGGGCGCGCATGCGCAGATGGTGTTTTTACTTCCGCAACCCTACATCGCGAAAAATCGATTATCGCGAGGGGTCTTGGAACGGAACCCTCGCGATAATATTCGTAGATTTTCATGGGTACAGGTATGACGGTCTTGGTATATTCGGGTTTCTTCCCACGCAGGATACAATGCCTGGGAGCCCATTTAGCAGTTTTTACTTCACTAAGATAAAATACAAAACAAGGCCAAGCACAGTAAAATTGAAAAGAGCAGAGTAATCCTAGTCTGTTGACAATGGTTATCAGAATATGCAAGATGTGGTAATCTTCTAATCAGGGCAGAATTATGAATGGCTCTCCATTATGGCAAACTATACTTAGGAATTGGATTGGCCTGGAGAAAGACAAGCAAAATAGGTCAAATTTTGCACTTGACAAGCTTTCAGCTCAAATGGACCAACTAACATGGAGTTTAGTTCTCGCTCTGAAATGCAGTGCGTCTATTTCACTGTTTTTGTATTTTGCCTTTTGTATTGTAGCCCTTCCTCTGGGATTGTTTTCTATTATTGCTTTATATATATTTAAAATGTAGGACAGTTTTGCTGCATCAACGGGAGAGACAAATGTTCCATTTTTGACATTTGAGTTACATACCTCTGTTGCTTAGAAACAGCAGAAAGAAAGGAAGAAGATTTATAACTGCAAGGTTTTCTGTAGATTTTGGAAACAGAGCAATGAAATATATTTGTGCATCATGACTGATCAGAAATGCATACAATTCTGATTGAAGGTATACTCTTCCCAATCAGCCAAAGTAATAATAAATGAAGATACAATGAAAACTTTTCAAATACAAAAAGTAGTCAGAAAGGATGCCCACTATTGCCTCTACTTTTTATATTAACGTTGGAAACACTGTTGAACAAAATTAGAGAAAATTCAGAAATTAAAGGGACAACAGTTAAAAAAGAAACTTATAAACTGCAAGCCTTTTCAGACAAGTTAGTTTTTTTCTTAAAAGATCCTCATAAAATAGGTCCACTTTTGATTAGAGAATTAGAAAAATATGGTTTAATAGCTGGTATTAAAATAAATAGACAAAAACCTAAAGTGTTAACAAAAAATATGACATCTCAACAAGAAAGAAAGTTGGAAGGAGACCTGAAGATAAAATACAAAACAAGGCCAAGCACAGTAAAATTGAAAAGAGCAGAGTAATCCTAGTCTGCTGACAATGGTTATCAGAATATGCAAGATGTGGAAATCTTCTAATCAGGGCAGGGTTATGAATGGCTCTCCATTATGGCAAACTATAGTTAGGAATTGGATTGGCCTGGAGAAAGACAAGCAAAGTAGGTCAAATTTTGCACTTGACAAGCTTTCAACTCAAATGGACCAACTAACATGGAGCTTATGAAATATTTAGACATTTATTTAACAAACAAGTGTTCAACAATAAAAAATAACCATAAAAAATTTACAACTATCCTTGCTAGGCTGGATAGCTATTATTAAAATGAACATTTATTTATTTTATTTATTTATTTATTCAATTTTTTATTCCACCCTTCTCCTTAGACTCAGGGCGGCTTACAACATGTTAGCAATAGCACTTTTTAAAAGAGAGCCAGCATATTGCCCCCACAATCCAAGTTCTCATTTTACCCACCTCGGAAGGATGGAAGGCTGAGTCAACCTTGAGCCGGTGATGAGATTTGAACCGCTGACATACAGGTCTACAGTCAGCTTCAGTGGCCTGCAGTATAGCACTCTACCTGCTGCGCCACCTCCCCAAACTGTTAGATTTATTTCAAGTTGTCCCACTTAAATTAGACAAAAAATTCTTTGTAAATTTAGACAAAATAGCAAAAAAAATTATTTGGCAAAATAAAAAACCGAGAATTAAAAAAATTATTTATTGATTGATTTATTCAATTTTTTGCCGCCCTTCTCCTTAGACTCAGGGTGGCTTACAACATGTTAGCAATAGCACTTTTTAACAGAGCCAGCATATTACCCCCACAATCCGGGTCCTCATTTCACCCACCTCGGAAGGATTGAAGGCTGAGTCAACCTTGAGCCGGTGATGAGATTTGAATCGCTGACCTTCAGATCTACAGTTAGCTTCAGTGGCCTGCAGTACAGCACTCTACCTGCTGCACCACCCCGGCTCAAAAAATTGATTTGTAAGATGATTAAAGTAGAGATGGTTTTGGTCTCCCAGACTGGAATCTCTATCAGACAGCAGCAACATTAGCCTAGGTTAGAGAATGGGTAAATTTAGACAACAACTGAATATTGGCGTCAGAAGGCCATGACCTATTAAAAGGATGCATTCTTCTCTATGGAATAAAGGGGAAATTCCAATATATTTCTGAAAACACTTGATAAGAGAAGCAATAATTACAACTTGGATAGATATAATATATATATATATATATATATTAAAATACCAAACTGACTTTCAGTGATGGAAGCAATATTATATCCTAATGCCCTTGACAGAGATACAGTAAGGAACTACAAAGATATTCTAGATGGAACCAGAAAACTCAAAAGTGGGGAATTATGTAACCAAAATATAATTATAGACTGGTGGTCATATGCCCAAATACAATCTAGATACAAAACAGATATAAAAGAATATGGAATAAATGTGTCACCAAGTACATTAGATAAACTTTTGATAGACCCGTAAAATAAAATCATTTCTAGATTCTATACTGCAATACGAAAGGAATGAAGATGTGGTCAAAAGACCTATGATAGCCTGGACACAAAATATAGGGCATAATATTCATTTGGCAGATTGGGAACAGGAATAGAACAGAAACCTTAAATTATCTAAATCAGTATCATAGAAAGAAAATTACTATAAGATGTGTTATAGATGGCATTTGGCCCTGACTCAATTGGCAAAAAATTATCAAAATTAAATCCAGTGTACGGTGCCATTAGTTTTTTTTACAGTGGCAGTCAGTGATCCCTCTAATTTTTTTTCCAGTGTGGGTGGAAAAGTATTATGTCTGAGTGGTAGTCCCTTCAGGACTGGGCGGCATAGAATTCTAAATAAATAAATTTAAATAAATAAATAAACAAACAAATAAGTAAGTAAGTAAAGTGTGTGCGCACGCTATCACGCATGCGCGAGTTCTGACATCCATAATTTGCTCCCTCTCCTTTCTCTCTCTTTCTCTCTCCTCCTTCCTCTTTCATCTCTCTTTCCTTTCTCTCCCTCCCTTTCTCTTTCCTTTCTCTCCCTCCCTTTCTTTCTATCCTTTCCATCTCACTCTTTTTCTCCCTCCTTCATATCCTTTCTCTCCCTCCCTTCCTCTCTCTTTACTTTCTCCCCTCCCTTTCTCTTTCCTTTTTCTCCCTCCCTCTTTCTCTCTACCCTTTCTATCACTCACCCTTTCTTTATCTCCCTCCTTCATTCCCTCTCTCCCTCCCTCCCTCCCTCCCTTTCTCTCTCTTTCCTTTCTCTCCCTCCCTCATTCTCTCCTTGGGCTGCCTGTGCCTGCCCTCCACCACCCACCATGGACGGACAGCATTCGGCATTGGCATCCCCCCCCCAAGGATGGCAAGAAGCTCAATGGCAGGCCATGCAGCTAAGCCACTTGCCTTTCAGCAGCCCCTGGTTGTCGCCCCCCATGGATGGACATCAGGCTGGCAGGGCCGGCAGATCCAGCTCCCCAGCCCCACGGATGGACATCGGGTGGGCAGGGCAGATCTGTGCCCCCAGCCATGCGGACGGACATCAGGCTGGCAGGGCCAGCGGATCCGCGCCCCCAGCCCTGTGAATGGACATCGGGCTGGCAAGGCCAGCGGGTCCTCCCCCCCCAGCCCCCAGCCCCGAGGACAGACATCGGACTGGCAGGGCCAGCGGATCCACACCCCCAGCCATGCAGATGGACATCAGGCTGGCAGGGCCGGCGGATCCACACCCCCAGCCCCCAGCCCAGTGAATGGACATCGGGCTGGCAGGGCCAGCGGATCCACGCCCCCAGCCCCACGGATGGACATTGGGCTGGCAGGGCTGGTGGATCCCCCCCAGCTCCCACCCCCTGGCGTCTGTATAGCCAGATCCCTCCCTCCTCTATGGTCCCGGTGCAGAAAAGCGGAGCATTTGCTGGCTGGCGCACCCTCCCCTTGGCTCTGCGCCCTCCCCTTGGCTCTGCCTCCCGCCTCCGCCACGCAGCTCACTTCATCAGCGGTCTCCATGGCGCCGTTGCTGTTGTGGTGGCTGCCCTTCACTGGCCAGCAAAGCTGGCTCCCCAAGAAAGTGGTGCAGGAAAGCGGCACGTTTGAAAAATGCACCGCTTTCCTGGACAGTCGGCACAGGACTTGATGTCAGCGGACGTCGGCTGCCCCGACAGCAACCTCTGGAAAGCTGTGCTTGCCCAGGAAAGCAGTGCAGGAAAGCTCCAAGGGACAGCCCCCAGCGTGGTGGCGGGGGAGGAGGCCAACGCCTCCTCTGACGCCACATGGGTGGGTATCAGAGCTGGGGCAGCCAAAGTGGGGAGGCGAGGGGAAGGTCCTCTGCGCTGGAATTTAAAATTCCCAGGCTGACTGATAAAAACCAGCACGCTATAACGCGCTGCACACCTTAGAGGGAACACTGGTGGCAGTGTAAAAAAACTAATGGTACCTTCTTTCACATGTGGTAGTTGTATCCCGAAACAAAAAAAAATTGGAATAAAATTCATAAATGGCTACTGAGATAACACAGACAACAATAGAATTTACACTGGAGCTTTTTTTATTGGGAATTTTCAATGGACAAGCTCACAAAAGAATTAAGGGACTAAAAAGAATCAGAATACTTTGAGACATGGGAACAATGGCACCAATGGATTGAACTTAGGGGAAAAAAAGATCATGGATATCTCTCAAAACTAGTAAAAGTATAGTATGTAAATATGTAAACAGAAATGTATAACTATGTTAATGTAGGATGGTGCGAATTTGAGTACTGGGATGATAAGTAGATAGGAAATGTTATTATGTAACAATGCAGAATTACTAAAAGTATAATTACATTATTGTTTTTAAAGAAAATGTTTGAAAATTGATAAAGTTTATTTTAAAAAAAGAAAGAAAAGAAATGCATTTAATTCAGAGTTATACAAAGAATTAAAAAAAATATGTTAAAGAGTAGTGAGTGTTGATTTTTATAGCTGTTCAAATACTTTACAGTAAAAGATGTGGCTCAGAATGACACAAAAGCATTTGGAAACACCTTTGTCATTATTAAAGCATTCATATAAAGACAACAAGAAGTAACTGTTAACGTTGTTATCTGAATCAGAGCTTTTTCAAGAGGAGGGACTACTTTCCATCAAACAGAACTCCAGATTAAGAGATACACTTTTCCGATGGAGGATGGAGGAAAAGGCTCAGGATAGTCACATCCATTTCAGAATCTATCTAGTAGGTTAGAAGTTATAGCTTTATTTTGGCAACATTCTGTCCAGTAGGTGTAAGCAAATAAAGGATTGGACTCAATTGGATAGTGCCATCTTTGGGCTTGGGCGTGATTTGACCAGATACTACAATGGTCATAAAAATGTATAAAAAATGAGTTGTGAGTCACTTTTTCAGTTCAGTCATAACTTTGAATGGTTGTTAATTCATTATCATGAATCAAGAATTATCTATTTGTTGATACTTGCTTTCTGCATTATTCAGACACACTCCTACAAAACTTTATTCTAACTCATTGACATGATTCCAATTTAGCTCCCTCTTTCATCCCAACCATCTACTCCATGGCAATAATCACCAAAGGACATTTATTGCAAATTGATATTGTGAATTGTGTATTACAGTTGCAATGGCTTTTCTATTGCCTTGGGTTAAGACTGACTTGAACTTTCATCTGTTATGTTCTGAATAATGAGAGACACATGGTGGCCTGATTCGTATTTATTAGGAATTGGCTCTAACCAGAAATGAACTTGCAACAAGGTATAACAAAATAACTTGAGGCAGCAAAAGACAAACCATGCGGCTTGGATGCCCTTTTAAAAAGTATTTTCCTGTAGGCGCGGTTTTGACAGCCTCTTGGCCGGTATGCATGTACACCTGCTTAACACAACTTATTTACATATTGGCATACATAACACACCTCCCCTCATAGTTCTTATTCACCCATCAATCATTTAACCATGTGATGTAATCATCCAATCGGGGTGGCCATCGACATTCCCGCTCGGACCTGTGCAGTTCAGTTGACTTGTTGGGGCCAGAAGAGGTTGGCTCACTTGCGGCTCCACGGAGCTCCACTCTTTTCTGTAGGCTTGGGGAAAATATTACTCTGTCCCCACACAAGATGCATCCTCTCAGTATGGAAAGTTCCAATTACTTGCTTTTGTATTGTTTTAATTCTTCCTGTCCACCCCAAGTATGAAACCTGTTAATATGCTAAGTGTTTTGTCCTTTTGTGTCTCCCTGGCTACTTCCTCTGCTGTGAATATTGGGTGATTGTCTAATTCTATTAGCAGAACATCTGTCGCTGATGCCAGGTCATTAAGTAGTTTAGGCTCTGGGCAGTGGCTTAAGGCATCTGCATGGCTAATCTCCTCTGTTTTAGGGAATAATTGTAACCGGATAGGAAAATCACCCACCTGGTCAATCTTGGGGACATAAAGGCATGTGTGGCTTTGTTTTGTGAAAAGAGGCCCAAAAGTGGTTTATGGTTGGTGATTAGTTCAAATGGCCACCCATAGAGATAATTGTGAAATTTCTTTATGCCGGCTACTGCTGCTAATGCCTCCTTATCAATTTGGCTGTTTTCTGCATTTGATAATGTTCTTGAGAAGAATGCTATGTGGGCCTCTGTGCCATCCGGAAAAATGTGGGCCAGGACTGCAAGGCATCGCAGGTTAGCCTTAAGGGCATGGCGGCATTATACTGAACAACAACACTATTAGAGGACAAAAAGTTCTTTATATTATTAAATACCAACCGTTCTGTGTCTCCCCAATTCCAGCTGGATCCCTTTTGAAGTAATCTATGCAGGGGTTTCGATGCCATGGCTTTCTGTTTTAAAAAAACAGAGTAAATAGACCTAGGAAAGCCTGTAGTTCAGTTTTGTTTTGGGGTTCTGGGGCATCTTTGATCACCCTGACCTTGTCCTCAGTTGGATGAATTCCTGTTCCATCTATTTTAAATCCGAGGAATTCGATATTTGGGACTCCCCATGAGCCCTTAGCCTAAAACCCTTTTCCTGAAATCTTTTAAGGACTTCTCTGATTCTCTGATTTAATTGGCTTTGTGTCTCCCCTGATATTAACACGTTGTCAAAATATGGTATAATGCCTGGGAGCCCATTTAGCAGTCTTTCCATTAAACTTTGGAAAATTCCGGGGGCTACGCTTACTCCGAATTGGAGTCTGGTGCATTTAAAGGCTCCCTGGTGTGTGACAATTGTTTGTGCTAATGCCATGGCCTCATCTGTTGATATGCTTGGGCCAAATCGAGCTTGGCAAAAAAATTTCCATTACCCAATGAATGCAATAGGTGTTGAACTATTGGAATGGGATAGGCGTTATGTTGGAGCGCAAACTCTTATTGACTCATCCAGTTTAAGCGGGGTCACTATTGGTGTTTCCCAGGGGGCATAATCTACTGAAACTAAGATCCCTGGACTATGAGCTTGTCAAATTGAGCATCAAGTTTGGGCAGGAGTGGTAGGGGTACTCTTCGGGGTTTGAGGCGCAATGGCGTTATTGGTGGGTCTAAGTTAAAGGATACTGGGAGCCCTTTGTAAGTTCCCAACCCTGTGGCAAATACATCTGGAAATTCCTTAGTAAAGTCGGTATCGGGCTGACTTGAATCTTATGGAGCCTGGTTACTTCTATGCCCAGAGGGTCCATCCATTCCATATCCAACAATGTATGTTTATCCCCATCCACCACAATCAATGGTAAAGTTCATACATGTTATTTAAATGATATCGGAACTCCCACATATCCCAATATTGGAATCCCATTTCCCTGAAAGTCTCGCACAGTAGTTGTAATTGGTTCTAATTGTTCCCATGTCAGATTTGGTATGTATAATTTAAGTTTGTGCTAGGGTATTTCAAGCCCATGTCCAGTTCCATCTTACAAGGCTGACCGTTTAACTGGAGGTACACTGAAATTTTACTCTTTCTCAAGGGGCCGGTGTAGTTTACTGTGGGGTAGTTGTTACCTTGGTATGGCTCCCGGCTGTTGCCTTCTGCTCTCTGTGGGTAATTTCTGGAGTAGTTGTTGGAAGGATGGTTTTCTCTGTGGCCGCTGCTCCCGAATGGACATTGACTTCTGGTCTGTGGGCTGAAGTCGTCCTGCAGGACTGGCAAGCTTCAGCGATGTGTCGGTGTTTATTGCAGTGGCAGCAGATCGCGTCTCAGAATGGGCCTCTGCGCTGGAATTTAAAATTCCCAGGCTGACTGATAAAAACCAGCACGCTATAACGCGCTGCACACCTTAGAGGGAACACTGGTGGCAGTGTAAAAAAACTAATGGTACCTTCTTTCACATGTGGTAGTTGTATCCCGAAACAAAAAAAAATTGGAATAAAATTCATAAATGGCTACTGAGATAACACAGACAACAATAGAATTTACACTGGAGCTTTTTTTATTGGGAATTTTCAATGGACAAGCTCACAAAAGAATTAAGGGACTAAAAAGAATCAGAATACTTTGAGACATGGGAACAATGGCACCAATGGATTGAACTTAGGGGAAAAAAAGATCATGGATATCTCTCAAAACTAGTAAAAGTATAGTATGTAAATATGTAAACAGAAATGTATAACTATGTTAATGTAGGATGGTGCGAATTTGAGTACTGGGATGATAAGTAGATAGGAAATGTTATTATGTAACAATGCAGAATTACTAAAAGTATAATTACATTATTGTTTTTAAAGAAAATGTTTGAAAATTGATAAAGTTTATTTTAAAAAAAGAAAGAAAAGAAATGCATTTAATTCAGAGTTATACAAAGAATTAAAAAAAATATGTTAAAGAGTAGTGAGTGTTGATTTTTATAGCTGTTCAAATACTTTACAGTAAAAGATGTGGCTCAGAATGACACAAAAGCATTTGGAAACACCTTTGTCATTATTAAAGCATTCATATAAAGACAACAAGAAGTAACTGTTAACGTTGTTATCTGAATCAGAGCTTTTTCAAGAGGAGGGACTACTTTCCATCAAACAGAACTCCAGATTAAGAGATACACTTTTCCGATGGAGGATGGAGGAAAAGGCTCAGGATAGTCACATCCATTTCAGAATCTATCTAGTAGGTTAGAAGTTATAGCTTTATTTTGGCAACATTCTGTCCAGTAGGTGTAAGCAAATAAAGGATTGGACTCAATTGGATAGTGCCATCTTTGGGCTTGGGCGTGATTTGACCAGATACTACAATGGTCATAAAAATGTATAAAAAATGAGTTGTGAGTCACTTTTTCAGTTCAGTCATAACTTTGAATGGTTGTTAATTCATTATCATGAATCAAGAATTATCTATTTGTTGATACTTGCTTTCTGCATTATTCAGACACACTCCTACAAAACTTTATTCTAACTCATTGACATGATTCCAATTTAGCTCCCTCTTTCATCCCAACCATCTACTCCATGGCAATAATCACCAAAGGACATTTATTGCAAATTGATATTGTGAATTGTGTATTACAGTTGCAATGGCTTTTCTATTGCCTTGGGTTAAGACTGACTTGAACTTTCATCTGTTATGTTCTGAATAATGAGAGACACATGGTGGCCTGATTCGTATTTATTAGGAATTGGCTCTAACCAGAAATGAACTTGCAACAAGGTATAACAAAATAACTTGAGGCAGCAAAAGACAAACCATGCGGCTTGGATGCCCTTTTAAAAAGTATTTTCCTGTAGGCGCGGCTTTGACAGCCTCTTGGCCGGTATGCATATACACCTGCTTAACACAACTTATTTACATATTGGCATACATAACACACCTCCCCTCATAGTTCTTATTCACCCATCAATCTTTTAACCATGTGATGTAATCATCCAATCGGGGTGGCCATCGACATTCCCGCTCGGACCTGTGCAGTTCAGTTGACTTGTTGGGGCCAGAAGAGGTTGGCTCACTTGCGGCTCCACGGAGCTCCACTCTTTTCTGTAGGCTTGGGGAAAATATTACTCTGTCCCCACACAAGATGCATCCTCTCAGTATGGAAAGTTCCAATTACTTGCTTTTGTATTGTTTTAATTCTTCCTGTCCACCCCAAGTATGAAACCTGTTAATATGCTAAGTGTTTTGTCCTTTTGTGTCTCCCTGGCTACTTCCTCTGCTGTGAATATTGGGTGATTGTCTAATTCTATTAGCAGAACATCTGTCGCTGATGCCAGGTCATTAAGTAGTTTAGGCTCTGGGCAGTGGCTTAAGGCATCTGCATGGCTAATCTCCTCTGTTTTAGGGAATAATTGTAACCGGATAGGAAAATCACCCACCTGGTCAATCTTGGGGACATAAAGGCATGTGTGGCTTTGTTTTGTGAAAAGAGGCCCAAAAGTGGTTTATGGTTGGTGATTAGTTCAAATGGCCACCCATAGAGATAATTGTGAAATTTCTTTATGCCGGCTACTGCTGCTAATGCCTCCTTATCAATTTGGCTGTTTTCTGCATTTGATAATGTTCTTGAGAAGAATGCTATGTGGGCCTCTGTGCCATCCGGAAAAATGTGGGCCAGGACTGCAAGGCATCGCAGGTTAGCCTTAAGGGCATGGCGGCATTATACTGAACAACAACACTATTAGAGGACAAAAAGTTCTTTATATTATTAAATACCAACCATTCTGTGTCTCCCCAATTCCAGCTGGATCCCTTTTGAAGTAATCTATGCAGGGGTTTCGATGCCATGGCTTTCTGTTTTAAAAAAACAGAGTAAATAGACCTAGGAAAGCCTGTAGTTCAGTTTTGTTTTGGGGTTCTGGGGCATCTTTGATCACCCTGACCTTGTCCTCAGTTGGATGAATTCCTGTTCCATCTATTTTAAATCCGAGGAATTCGATATTTGGGACTCCCCATGAGCCCTTAGCCTAAAACCCTTTTCCTGAAATCTTTTAAGGACTTCTCTGATTCTCTGATTTAATTGGCTTTGTGTCTCCCCTGATATTAACACGTTGTCAAAATATGGTATAATGCCTGGGAGCCCATTTAGCAGTCTTTCCATTAAACTTTGGAAAATTCCGGGGGCTACGCTTACTCCGAATTGGAGTCTGGTGCATTTAAAGGCTCCCTGGTGTGTGACAATTGTTTGTGCTAATGCCATGGCCTCATCTGTTGATATGCTTGGACCAAATCGAGCTTGGCAAAAAAATTTCCATTACCCAATGAATGCAATAGGTGTTGAACTATTGGAATGGGATAGGCGTTATGTTGGAGCGCAAACTCTTATTGACTCATCCAGTTTAAGCGGGGTCACTATTGGTGTTTCCCAGGGGGCATAATCTACTGAAACTAAGATCCCTGGACTATGAGCTTGTCAAATTGAGCATCAAGTTTGGGCAGGAGTGGTAGGGGTACTCTTCGGGGTTTGAGGCGCAATGGCGTTATTGGTGGGTCTAAGTTAAAGGATACTGGGGGCCCTTTGTAAGTTCCCAACCCTGTGGCAAATACATCTGGAAATTCCTTAGTAAAGTTGGTATCGGGCTGACTTGAATCTTATGGAGCCTGGTTACTTCTATGCCCAGAGGGTCCATCCATTCCATATCCAACAATGTATGTTTAGCCCCATCCACCACAATCAATGGTAAAGTTCATACATGTTATTTAAATGATATCGGAACTCCCACATATCCCAATATTGGAATCCCATTTCCCTGAAAGTCTCGCACAGTAGTTGTAATTGGTTCTAATTGTTCCCATGTCAGATTTGGTATGTATAATTTAAGTTTGTGCTAGGGTATTTCAAGCCCATGTCCAGTTCCATCTTACAAGGCTGACCGTTTAACTGGAGGTACACTGAAATTTTACTCTTTCTCAAGGGGCCGGTGTAGTTTACTGTGGGGTAGTTGTTACCTTGGTATGGCTCCCGGCTGTTGCCTTCTGCTCTCTGTGGGTAATTTCTGGAGTAGTTGTTGGAAGGATGGTTTTCTCTGTGGCCGCTGCTCCTGAATGGACATTGACTTCTGGTCTGTGGGCTGAAGTCGTCCTGCAGGACTGGCAAGCTTCAGCGATGTGTCGGTGTTTATTGCAGTGGCAGCAGATCGCGTCTCAGAATGGGCACCTTGTTCTTGGATGGGGTCCTCTGCATCCTTGGCATTTCATCAGGTTCCTTTGGTTTTGGCCATTTGTGGTTGAGATTTGCAGGCAACATTACTTATCATGGCCAGGGGTTTCTTCTTTTGGATCCTTGGGTTCTGATGTTCCCGCTGATTCAGTCTTTAGGAGGTTCACTGTTGTGGAGTCTCTCTTAAGATCTTCTGCAGCTGCTTTGGAGACTTCGATTGCTTGTGCGGCTTGAGGACCTCCTGCAGTGTGGTGTCCTTGTCTGTGAGGAGCTTGTTTAGGAGAGCTGTGTTCCACATTCCGAAAATTAGTCTGTCAACCAGCCTCAGTTCTGGATTCTCGAACTTACATCTGAAAAGGATAGCTCTGAGGCAAGTGGCAAATTGGTTTATTGTTTCTCTGTCGGCTTGTTTCATATTTTCGAATTTGTGGTGATAAACTTTTGATGGCTTGGTCGGCTTGAAGTGTGCCTTTAGTTTTGTTGTTATCGTTGCCCATGGTACCATTCTTACCGGGTCTGGGTCTGTTAACATTTGGGCAAGTTGTAGATCTGTGGCCCACAGTGATTGAGGAAGATTGCTCGCTTTTTGTTTTCACTGGGATCCTCGTGGCCGGAAGCTTCTGGGAAGTTTTCAAATTTTTCCATATATGTGTCCCAGTTGGTCTTCTCTGGGTCAAAGAATTCTGGCCCCTGTGTGACTGAGGATGCTTCCATGACTTCTTCTTGTGCGTTGGTTCTACTTTCTCTCATTGTCAGTGTTATGTTCAGAATAATGAGAGAGACACGTGGTCGCCTGATTCGTATTTATTAGAAATCAGCTCTAACCAGAAATGAACTTGCAACAAGGTATAACTTGAGGCAAAAGACAAACCATGCAGCTTGGTTGCCCTTTTAAAAAGTTTTTTCCTGTAGGTACAGCTTTGACAGCCTCTTGAATTTCCTGACCGTGGCTTAGCCAATCCGCGGCCGGTATGCATATACACTTAGTTAACATACCATATTTTTGGTGTATAAGATGCACGGGTATATAAGACGCAACTATATTTTAGAGGAGGAAAACAAGGAAAAAAGTATTCTGAACCAAATGGTGTAGTATTATATTGTCTAATAAAATACCAGTGTAGCAGAATACCTTTTATAATCATGTATACTTTTTAAAACCATGTGTACTTTTTAAAACCATGTACACTTTTTACAAACTTCAAACTTGACAGCTTCAAGACTTGTGGACTTCAACTCCCAGAATTCCTCCACCAGTCATGTTAGCTCAGAAATAGGAATTGAAGTCCACAAGCCTTAATCTTACCAGCTTTGAAGACCCTTGCACTCCTAATCCAAAGTTCCATATTTGTATGTGTGAAAGACAGGTTATTATAAATACGATATGTTCTGCAGGTCAGTGGTTCCAATCTCATCTCCAGCTCCATCCTTCTGAGGTGGGTAAAATGAGGACCTGGATTGTGGGGGCAATAGGCTGGCTCTGTTAAAAAGTGCTATTACTAACAGGTTGTAAGCCGCCCTGAGTCTTAAGGAGAAGGGCGGCATAAAAATAAAAAAAACAAAAAAACAAACAAATAAATAAATGTTCAATATTAAATCTGGCTGTTTATTTCCTTCCAATCAACTGTGGGATTTTCTCCTATACATTTTTTAAAAAGATATCTATATGTACCACAGATTTATTTACAAATATATAATATAGGATCATATTTTAAATACAAATTATCCTAAATGAAAGATATAAACATCATGAGAATTTGTTGAAACATAATAATAGTTTCCAGAACATATGTGTTCAAATAGTGGGAATTCACTTGTTTGAATGTTACAGTTTCATATAGTACAATAATTCTCTGCAGATAAAAAACAAAACAAACATCCTAGCTATGTCAGATATAAACTCCCTGATTTGGCGGGAGAAAACCCATCATTCTATGGGTAAAACACAGTCATAAAATATATATACTTGATTGTTTTATTTCTCCTGTGCAGGATGATTCAAACACATGAATTCCCATCATATATAGCCTTGCTGACAGTGCAGAATGAGCATTTTAAGTTGAAATGTGAAGAATTAGATTACTAAATGGAAGCTTGCATCTCTTACTTCCTGCACTTATAAAAGTTAACTTTAATAATTAATGCCTTGTGCTTTACAAAAGGTGATATACATTTTCATAAAATCAGACAATACAAAAACAAATGTTTAGCATAAGATGTCCAAATAATGAATTCCCCCCCCCCCCACCTCTGCCGGTACAATGTATATTATATTTGTACAAATTATTTGCCCTATTCCTTGTAACTGAATAAAGGTTGTACAACACAAAATAAACAGACGTCTATTTGGATGTGGTATTCCACGAATGTGGTATAGATTAAGAATCTCAGATGTCGCTGCTTTTAATGAGACTTTTCAGCAACCAGCTTTAACTTTATTACTGACTTGATTTCTTTATGTATAATGATCCCTTTCTCTCCATGCTTGGTCTGTAAACTTTATTAGGACGTGCCTCACCATAGTGCTAGAGCTCAAATCAAACTTCATTTCCCATGATGCATTGAGCTACTGTTTCCCCGTGACGCTTTCATTAATGGACATCGCCACGAAGGGGTTGGCGATTTCTGACTTTAAGGTTCTGTTGGGAAATGAACAGCCGGCCGATTAAACGACTGGCTGGAGTTGTGACGGGGCAGGGGGAGAAAGCGCAGCTTCCGGCTTTGCTGCTGGCATGGGGAGATTGCGTGAGATAGCGTGCAATTTCCCTGTTGCCCCCGGCAACTAGCCGAAGCTTCAGCTGGGCCAGGGGGTGTGGCTGCAGCTGAAGCTAACTGGTGGAAAGTAGCAGATTGGTGCTGCTTAATCGCTTAAAAGGTGCACGGGTGGGGAGAATCAGGATCAATACTTTAGACAGAGCCATCAGGACCCAAGCAAAGTCCGGCCCCTGCCACAGCCACTCGCCTGAGACGAGCCCGCCACTCAAAAACAGTGCGGACGGCGGCTCTGCCCCTTCAAGACCTGTTCACAGACCTCCTCAGCCTCATGGCAGGGCCCTGGGGGGTGGACATGACATTGCTGGTGCTGCTGCTTGCAAAAGGAAGCCGCCGGAGCCGCCTCAGCAGTTGCTGCCACCGCGGCTGTGCTGCCTCCACCAGGACTGGGTTTTTTTTGTTTTTTTTTTAAAATAATTTTTATTGGTTTTATAGGTTTACATAAAACAAACATATAACAGTGCACAGTGCATGTGCCCGTCACCTAACAACACACACCCCCATCACCCCCACCACCCCTACAAGAGGATTCAAAATTTTTTACTTATTTATCTATCTATTAATCCTTGGCTCTTGAACAAATATTACTGAAAGAGTGATTGTAATTTATTTTTCATATTTACATCACAGATTCTACTTAACATATAGTCTTTTACCTTGTTCCATCGCACCATCAGCTTCTCCAATTTATTCTCATCAAAATTATTTAATCTTATTTCCATAATTTCAAAATGTATGTGATCCACCATATACCAGTACCAATTTTGTACTGTCCATTTTGTAGAATCTTTCCATCCTAATACCATCACCGCTTGAGCACTTTCCAATGCTGCGGTTTTAATTTCCTTAAATTCTCCTAGTTCCCTATATTTAATTAAAATTGCTATTTCTTTTGTAATAATCCAGTTAATGTTTAACATTTTATTAATTTCATTCTGGACTACATTCCAGAATTTCTGAATTTCTGCACACTCCCAGATCATATGCATAAAACTTCCTTTTTTCTGGCACCCGTGCCAACATTTGCCCTTCTCTTTCCCCTGGAAGTGTGCAATTTGTACAGGTGTATAATACCATTTATGTAAGATTTTTCTTCTCATCTCTCTAACTCTCGTATTTTTAATCTTGTATATATTTTCTATTGTTTCTTTCATTTCTCTTTCATCTATTTGTAAATCATCCTGCCAACATCTTGTTAAACTTTTTGTTACTTCTTCTTCCATCTGCAATAGCATTCTATATATATTACCGGCTTGTGCTTTACTTTCATTTATCTTTTCACTTATTATTTTTTCTAAACTATTTTCTTCCCGTAAAAAGGCTTCTTTATTCTCACTTTTGTTTAAGTATGTACATATTGCATTAATCTGCAACCATTTCTGTTTACCAATCCACCATTCCAATCTAGTTCTACTAACTCTTCCATCTTTCTCATATAATTGTTCAATTCTCATTATCTCTTTACTATTTAATATTTTAATAATTCTACTTAGGTTAACATCATCCCCTATATTCAATACATGTAACGTTGATAGCCTGGATACCTTTATTCCACTTGTCCTCTGCCATTTAAGCCATATTTCTAAACATGCTTTAAAAGGATCACTTAAGGTACTGGTTTCAATTCTACTCCAATTTTTAAATAATAGTTCTTTGTTATTTATATTATTAATTTCTTATTCTAATTCTACCCATTTCTTTCCCCCCCATAACTGTAGCTCCATTAACCCTTCCATTTGAAATGCATTTCTATATAATACTAGACATGGGCTGCCCCAACCTCCCTCTTTCTCTTGTGCAAACTGCCAATGCTTCCTTATTCTGGGTTTTTTATCGCCTTCAATCCAAAAATTTAGTCTATTATCCCATTCTCTTAATTTTGCCTCAGGAAAACTACCAGGTAGAACCTGAAACAAATACATCATTTTTGGTATTATCATCATCTTAAGGGCCCTAATCTTAGCTATTCTTCCTAACTTTTTACCCTTCCAATTTTTAATCTGCTTCTGGATTTTTTTCCATATTAGGTTATAATTGGCCGTTACTATTTTTATTGGATTCTTGAATAACCAAATTCCCAAATATTTCATTTTTTTACAACCTAGTTTCAGTCCTGAAGTTTTTTGAATCTCGATTTGCTCTTTAGGGCCAGTATTTCAACATATTATCTCTGATTTGTCTATATTAACCTTAAGTCCAGATTGATCTTTAAATTCCTGAAGGAGTATCATTATTCTTTTCATCATTTCAATTGGGGTTTCAGACATCACTATAGCATCATCTGCAAATAAGTTTAATTTCAATTCAAGTTCCCCTATTTGATAGCCTCTCCATTCCTTATCATTTCTAATTTTGTTTGCTAGGGTCTCAATTGCTAATGCAAATAACATTGGGGATAGTGGGCAACCCTGCTTAGTTCCATTTTGAATTTTAACAATTTCTGTTCTATTGCCATTTACTCTGATTTGAGCCACATTATCCTTATATATTGTTTCTATAACTCTACAAAATATTTAAGTCTTTACATAATTGAAATAGGTAGTCATGGTTAACTTTGTCAAAAGCCTTATAAACATCTAATTTTAAAATGCTTAATTTTCTTTTGGTACTGGTAGCATGGTGTAAAACATTGACCACGTTTCTTATTGGTTCATTAATTTTCCTTCCTTTCACAAATCCGTATTGATCTTCTCCAATTATTTTTGGTAATATATTCTCCACCCTATTTGCCAATATTTTCATAAATATCTTATAATCCTGATTTAATAGGCTGATGGGGCGATAAGAACTCGGGTCCATTAAATCACGATCTGGTTTTGGGACCATTATAATTTCTGACATTTTCCACGTCTGTGGAGTTTCAAAAGTCTCCATTACATTATTAAACAATTTCTCCATATGCGGTAATAATTCATTCATATACACTTTATAATATTCAGCAGTAAAACCATCTGGACCTGGAGCTTTGGCAGGTTTCAATCCCTTAATAACTCTAGATATCTCCTCACTTGTGATTTTTGCATTTAACATTTGACTATCTTCTTCCTTTAATTTCTTTTTAACCTCTGAGGTTTGCGAAACAACATACTCTTTTTTATATAATTCCCCATAAAAATCTCTCATTATTTTTTCCATTTCTACATTACTACGTTTTATTACACCATCCTTATCTTTTAAAGCAAAGATGTAAGATTTCTCTTTTCTTTTTTTCAAATAGTGTACCATTTGCTTCATTGATTTGTTACTCCAACCTCTAATTCTATGTTTCATAATCATCTTCATTTTATTCCATCTTTCTTCATCAAGTAATTGTAATTTCTTTTTCTTAAATGATAATAATAAATTCCATTCTCTATTTCTTGTAATTTTTAAAGTTTCTTGGATTAAATCTATTTCTTTTAATAAATTATTCCTCTTAACATCCCAGGATTTCCTAATAAAAGCTTCAGTACTAATGCAGTTACCCCTCATTACTGCTTTATGTGTATCCCAAACTATTGTTTGTTTAATCTCACCTGTTGCATTAATACAAAAGAATCCATTAAGTTCCCTTTGTAATTTAATTCTACTCTCCTCATTTGCTGAGACAATGGGGTTATACCTCCAAATTCTTTGTTTGCTACAAACCTCTATCTCTATCACAGCCAACAGAGGAGCATGGTCTGATAGCCAAATAGTTTTTACTTCCGCTTTCTTAAACTTTACCTTATCTGTTTTATTAATTAACATATAGTCTATACAGCTAAATTTATTATGTCTTGCAGAATAGAAAGTATCTCTATTAACTACGTTTTCATGAAGATCCATCATATTAATTTTATTTAGATGTAACTTTTTCTTTTCCCCCTTCCCTGCTGTTAATTCCAAATTAAAATCGCCTGCTAAAATCACTATACCTTCCGCAAAATTATCCAGTTTCCATTTTACATTTATTATAAATTGTTTTGCATTTATGTTAGGGGCATAAATAACCGCTAAGGTTACTAACTTGTTTCTTATTTTCCCCTTAATAAATAACATTCTGCCATCATTGTCCCTTTTAATATTACTTAACTGAAAATGCACTCTTCGGTGAAACAAGATGGCGACTCCTTTTGCCTTATTCGTTCCTCTCAACTCATAAACTTTCTGCCACTCAGTATTTGTAACTAATCTGTCTGTTTTTTCCCTTCCCTTATGAGTTTCTGATAAAAATAAAACATCTGCCTTACTGTCCTTAGCCAGCTTCATGATTCTATAACGTTTTTTCTGTGATGAGAGACCATTTACATTCAGCGATAATAACCCTATATCACCCATTTACGTAATTTAAATGCATTTCCCCTTCCAACAAAACAGAGCCTACCGGAAAAATGTTTTTTTGTTACAATGAATCCCCACCCTGGTGCCCCTATCCTGGCCTCCCCCCCCAGGGGGAGGCAACGAAAAAAACTTCCGTTACTAAGAGGCACTCCTGGATCTGTGTTCCCTCAGAAAGCCCCCCCTTCTTCCCCATTTTACAACATAATAAAAGATTCCCCCCTCCTTCCCTCCTCTCCCCTTGTTAACTAGCGAGAACAGCCAAAAAAGAAGTACAGAAAAAAGATTAATTAGTTGAAAAACTTGATACCATATTAGCAAGTCAACTCAGTTCAGTTTATTATTTTTTCTTCTGTCGAGTAACCCTTGGCTCGTCTTTCTTCTCTGCCTGGAGTGAGGCCAGTTCTCTTTGAACTGCTGCAATCTTCTCCCCCTTACTTTGCCCTGCATCACGGAACGGTTGGAAAAACGACTCTTCTTCTGCTGCATCTGGCCGATCCACCGATGACTGGCTCTGGGTTGCTCCCTCCGGATTTAACCCCAATTGGAAAAGCAGCTTTCTTCCCTCTTCTAACGATCTCGCCTGGAAAACCTTGGAATCTTTAAACACAATTATTGTAGCAGGATAACGCCACGAAAACCTGATTCCATTTTCATAAAGTTGGGAGGACACCTCTCTCATCTGGTTTCTCATCTTAAGGGTTTCAGCAGACAAATCTTTTAAAACGCGTATTGCAAAAGCTTTGTAACGTAAGTTTAAAATCTGTTTCAACTCTTTAAATATTTCAGCAGCTCTCCTTTCTGAAACAAACCTTACAATAATGTCCTTTGAGTCCCCCCGATTGCGGGATCCAAAAGCCCAATGCGCTCTTTCAAATTCTTGCAACTCACATTTAACTTTATTCTCAGTGAACCATTGAAGGATTTCTTGAATAAGTTGTTTACTCTCCGCAAAATCTTTGGGGAAACCTCTCAAGCGAAGATTAGACCTGCGCTGTCTGTCCTCCAAGTTAATGATACGAAGTTCCTGGCGAGATTTTCCCACCTCCAGTTTCCCAATTCTTTGATCTTGTGCTTTGGATTGTTCTTTCAATTCTGTCATTCCAACTCCGACTGCAGATAATTCCTTTTTCATATCTTGGAGCAGTCTCCCCATGTCAGCAAAAGCTTTAAGCAGCGAATCCATCTTTCCCTCCAACTCCAAAGTAGACGCCATCTTCCCTTTGTTCTCGCTTCTCCACGCAAACACGTTAAAAACAATTACTTGCTTCAACTTTTAACTCCTTCTAATCAAGTTTTTCCACAGCTTGTACCATTCGCTCTCCTCTCAATCCGCTTTCACTAAGCTAGAGAGGGTTGTTGAGGGTTAACTTTTACTTTTCCTTCTCCACATATAGGAGCTTTCTTTCGGAGCGTTTAGCTAGTGCAACGCATGCGCAGATCCCCCCTCCACCAGGACTGGTTAACTCAGGCAGTGCACCTGCCTTGTCCCTGCCAGCCAGAGGCCCCAGGTGGCCGCCTGGAAAGCAACGCTTTGTTGCTGGTGCTATGCCCGGCACCCTGCCCATCCCAGGGGCCGAGCTGCTGGCCTCCTGCTGACAGCTGACAGGCACCCCCCCTGCAGCATTCAATGTATAAGACACCCCCAATTTTTAAAGCACTTTTTTGAAGTAAAAAGTTGCGTCTTATACACCGAAAAATACGGTAACTTATTTACATATTGGCTATTTGCATACTTAGGATTTGCATACATAACATCACCTATATTCCACTTTGCTTGTAGTTTGACAAAGAGTGGGGGAAGGGTGGATTGGAATGCAAGGATTGTGAGAATAGCCTCCAAGCATCGTTGGTTCCCATGAGACATTGTTCCCCACCACCACCTCAAGGACACTCAGATCAGATCGTCTTATTCCCAAAGCAAAATGAATAGAAGTGATTGGTAGACAAAATAGACTGTGGGTGACCCATAGAGAAAGGAGAAATTAACTATGCATGCATTTACATGGGAAGCCCAGAGCTGGTTTTGCTGCTTCTGTGCCAATGTGGATTTATTCAGTAAAGTTTATCCTCTTGGTAAAATAATGTCTCATGAGTTTCTTTTTCCTGGATTTGCCAGCTGGAAGATAACATAGAAATAGACTTTAACAACATTTCAAACACTGGCCATCATTTTACCTTTCTCCCAGTTCTTAGAAAGACAACAAAATGCTTTAATAGACTTAGATTTAATAGGATATGGGATACATTACTAACCCATAATTAGGATAAGGGCTAGTAATGGGCTATAAATGGGCTCCCCTGCCTGAGAAGTAAATATCACATGATGTTGGCTTACATTCTTGTTGAATGGGAAACATTTCAGTCATCTTCAGACAAATGCCACTCAATTGCTTCTGTTGGAATATTTTAAGAACCCTTCTCCAACCTAATTCCAATAACACAATCATATGTAAAGGCCTGAGTAACACTGCAAGGACAAATAAAGGTGGTATAAGGGTCAGCAATGCAACCTGAACTTGATCCTGCTGTGTGTTAGTTGGCATAACTAGCCTAATGTAACCGTATCCAGTTTATACTCCTTCATTTCCAAGGGTGTTGATGGAAGGGAAAAATCACTGTAGAATAATTTTACAATCATTTATTTTTTCTTTTAGGAATTCTTTTTGCAATTGTCATGAATTTTTTTTAAGTGAAGTTTTCTTTCATGCTTTCTTAAAAAAAAAAAAAGAATGCATGTGCGTTGTCAGATTTCTGGGGTGGCATTACAAAAACAACACAATGATTCAAAGAGGCCGAGAGTAATAAAGGCAGATGATATCCAGAAGATATTATCTTTAGCCTTTACAATCCTGCACTCATTTGTTTCATCACAAATCCATGTGAAGGATCTGCACCATCTGAAAACATCTCCAGAATGGTCATCCCACAGTTTCAGCAGTATTAGAATACTGAGTGATTTACTTCCAACTCAGCTGCAGAACAGCTGAAGCCCTGATGAAACCAAGATGGTTGTTTTGGAGACACTGTGGTTCCTCTTCTTTATTGCAGAAGTTTGGGGCAAGACCTCCTGATGCTCAGCAGCTTTGAAATATGGCTGAAATATACATATCATTCTTCAATCACATGATGAGAATCTTGAAATATGCTTTGAGGTATTGACAATATTTTATTCTCATTGGTACTGAAACTTGTTTTTACTTGTTGAGTGACATAAAAATATGGAACCCCAGAAGCTTCATTACATAAGCAATTTGTTAAGAGAATATGGCAAACAAACTAGGGAGAGTCTATCTGTGATTTATCATGTCTTTTGAAGCACATATTGTTTTTGGCTTCTCTTCAAACATGATAGCAATTGGTTAAGAAGTTGTTAGAAGAAAGTTATGCAAATGCATCTGATTTAACATGAAAAGTTACCACTTTACATTTTTTGACGTCACTGCCTGCGTTCTATTTTTTCTGTTTCCAATTTTTCTTTTCTTTTTTTAAATTTTTCTTTTTATTTTGTTTGACATACAAACATTTAGACATCATACAATACAACATTGAACATTTACGATTAATATATTTACAAGATTTATTTTTTACAATTCTATTTGCTATACCTTTTTCTTAATTTCCACCCAGTTGTATATTTTCCCCCACACTTTGTAATAGTCCTTATTTTGTTGGTTTTGTATCTCATATGTTAATTTGCTAAATTTGGCGCAGTCTAATATTTTTTTAATCACCATTTCTTTGTTTGGAGCCTTTTCTTGTTTCCAAACTTGTGCATATGCTAATCTTGCAGCAGTAAGTAAGTGATTTATTAGGTAGTAATTTTCTTTACTATGATTACCTCTGATTATGCCTAGAAAATACATTTCCGGTTTAATTTCAAGTATATAGCCCAGTATTTCTTCCATCCATTTCCGAATTCGGATCCAGAATTTTTTTGCTTCTTTACATTGCCACCATATGTGGTAGTATGTTCCCACTTCTTTTTTACACTTCCAACATTTGTTACTAATATTAACATTTATTTTGGCTAGGCGCGCTGGCGCATAATGCCATTGGAAGAACATTTTGTAAAGATTTTCTTTGTATGGTGTTGACAAAGTCATCTTATAGTTAACTGACCATAGTTTTTCCCAGTCTTCTATCTGGATTGCGTAGCCAAAGTTAGTCATCCAAGCTATCATATTAGGTTTGACTATTTCTTCGATGTTTTCATGATTTAGTAGATAAGTACACATTTTGGTTATAAATTTTTTATCAGATCCTGTCATTATTTTGTCTATTTCATTTTGTTTTTTACATATTCCGGATTTCACCAAGTCCTTTTTGTATCTACTTTGAATTTGGTAATATGGTAGCCAATCTATTACTATGCCTTCCTCTTTAAGTCTTTCTCTAGTTTTTAGACTTCCATTGATATTTAATAGGGTTTTATAGGTTATTATTTGTTCTTGCCTGATTATATTTGGATGAATTTGGGCTTCTAATGTAGATAGCCATCTGGGTATTTCGTTATAGTATTTTTTCCTAACTTTCCACCAGTATGTCAACAGTGTATTCCGAATTTGATGTTGTTTAAAATGAGAATGTTTTGTATGTTCTTTTCCCCACAAATGTGCATGCCATCCTTCATTTATATCGTGACCTTCTATTGTAAGAATTCTAGGATTTTCAAGGTTGACCCATTCCTTGATCCATAGTAATTTAGTGGCTTGGTGGTATATTTCTAAGTTGGGCAAACCAAATCCTCCTCTTGTTCTTAGATCTTGTAAGGCTTTCATGTTTATTCTTGGTTTTTTATTGCACCAGTTAAATTTAGAAATTATTTTATTTATTTTGGTAAAGAACAATTTGTTTAATTGTATTGGTGCTGTTTGAAAGAGATAGAGCCACCTTGGAAGTATATTAGACTTTATAGTGTTAATCCTTCCCATTAAGGATAGATTTAAGTTTGACCATTTTTCTAAGTCTTCTTTTGTTTTGGTTAATAGTTTCATATAATTTAGTTCTTTCAGTGAAGAATACCTTGCCGTAAACCAAATTCCTAAATATTTTTTTTTTTTTTCTATTTGGAAACCTGTTTCTTTTATTAGTAATTTATTTAAATCTTGGTTACAATTCTTAGTTAATATTTTAGTTTTGTTCCTATTTATTTTTAATCCGGCCACTTTTCCATAGTTCTCTAGTTCTTTTACTAAATGTATCATTGAACTAACTGGGTTTTCTAAGAAGAAGACCAGATCATTGGCGAAAGCCTGCGTTTTATACGTTTGCTGTTTAATTTGGGTGCCTTGTATTGATGTTTTCCCTGTAATTTGGTTTAATAGAATTTCTATAGACATTATGTATATTAAGGGAGATAGTGGACAGCCTTGTCTCACTCCTTTTTTTATATCGAATGTATTTGTTAAATCTCCGTTTATGATTATCCTTGCCTTTTGTTTGGAATATATTTTATTTATTGTATTTTTAAAATTCTCTCCTAAATCCATGATGTTTATTAATTTTTTAAAGAAGTTCCAATTGAGATTGTCGAAGGCTTTCTCGGCGTCTAGAAACAGCATTGCAAACTCCTTATCATTATGGCTTTCATAATATTCTAACATATTTAATGTAATTCTTATATTATTTCTAATTTGTCTGTTAGGCAGGAAACCATTCTGATCAGAATCTATTATTTTGTTTAATATTTTTTTTAATCTATCGGCTATAATTGACATATAAATTTTGTAGTCTACGTTTAACAGAGATATTGGTCTATAATTCTTAATATATTTTGGATCTGTTTCTTCTTTATATATCAGTGTAATATTCGCTTCTTGCCATGATGCCGGGCATTCACCATTTGTTAACATTTTGTTATAAATTTCTAATAAAAGTTCTCCCGTTATGTGGAATGTTGCCTTATAGAATTCAATTGGGAGCCCATCTGGACCTGGTGTTTTGTTGTTATTCTGTTTCATGATTATTCTTTCCAGTTCTTCTTTTGTTATTTCTTTATTTAACATTTCTTTATCTTCTTTACTTATTAATTTAATTATACATGTCTCTAGATATTTTGATATTTCTCCTTCCTTAATATTTTCTTCACTGTACAGTTCTTTATTGTATTCTAATGTATTTATTTATTTATTATTTATTACTTAGATTTGTATGCCGCCCCTCTCCGAAGACTCGGGGCGGCTCACAACACGTGGAAACAAATCATAAATAATCTAAATTTTAAATTTTAAAGATTTAAAAAGACCCCATATACTAACAGACATAGACACAAGCATACCATATATAAATTAAACATGCCCAGGGGAAGATGTTTCAGTTCCCCCATGCCTGACGGCAAAGGTGGGTTTTAAGGAGTTTACGGAAGGCAGGAAGAGTAGGGGCAGTTCTAATCTCCGGGGGGAGTTGGTTCCAGAGGGCCGGTGTCGCCACAGAGAAGGCTCTTCCCCTGGGGCCCGCCAACCGACATTGTTTAGTTGACGGGACCCGGAGAAGGCCCACTCTGTGGGACCTAATCGGTCGCTGGGATTCGTGCGGCAGGAGGCGGTCTCGGAGATATTCTGGTCCAATGCCATGAATGCTAATGCTATTTCTTTCTTTTTTTCTAATTGGTAATGTGTTATTTCTTTTTTATCTACTAATTGTTGGATTAGTTTCTTCTCTCTTTCTTTCCTCAATTTATATGATAGCCATCTACCAGGTTTGTTTGCGTGTTCAAATTGATTTTGTTTTACTTCTCTCAGTTTCTTTGTTATTTCTTCTATCTCTATTAATTCTAATTTATGATTTGTTAGCATAATTTGTTGCCTTATATTTAGGTTTCCTGGGTCTTTTTGGGATTCTTTTTCTAATTTTCCTAATTTAAGTGTCCACTCTTTTTGGTTTTGTCTTTTTTCCTTATTTTTTCTTGATTTATAGGCTATTGTTAAGCCTCTTTGATAGGCTTTTGCTGTGTCCCATAAATTCTGAAGGGAGGTATCTGAATTGTTATTTTCTTTTAAGAATAGTTTCATTTCTCTTTCAATCCAATCTATATATTCTTGTTCTTTTAATAGTTGTAGATCTAATCTCCAACTCCTATTTTTCTTATCCTCCTCATTCCATATGATTTTTATTGGGTTATGGTCAGCCCAATCATTTTTATCAATTTGAATTTGTTTTATTAAGTTTCCTATTTTATTGTTAACCCATGCCATGTCAATCCTGGACCAGCTTTGGTGTGCATTGGAGTAGAATGTATATTCTTTTTTATTTTGATTCCTTGTTCTCCAACAATCCTTCAAGTTTAATTCTTCACACATCTGATGAAATGTTTTTGGGAGTACTTTTCTTTTTTTATATCGATTTTTATTAGCACTTTTACAATCCTTAATGGGGTCAGTTATACCGTTAAAATCACCTATCATGCAAATGTCTTCTGCTTCTAATTCAATCAATTTCTGGTGCAAGTTATAGAAGAATTTTTTTAAATTTTTATTTGGTGCGTAAATGACCACTAATGATACATGTACGTTAACAATTTTTACTGTCATGATTAAAATTCTTACCTTTTTATCTGCATATATTTTCCTTGGATCTAGTTCTTTTTTAACAAAAACTGCAATCCCTCTTTTTTTGTTGTGTGATAAGGACGTAAATACTTTCCCAATTTTCTCATTTTCTAATTGCTTTTCATTTTTTTGTGGAATATGTACTTCCTGTAGACAAACAATATCTAAATTTTGTTTTTGTAATTTATTGAATATACTATTTCTTTTCATAAATGAATTTAAACCATTTACATTAATTGAGATTAATTTAATTTCTGTTCCCATCCCCCTTTATTTCCTTATTTGTCTTCTGTTTTTCCTGTTTTCTTTTTGTGCTCTTGTTAATATTTTTTCTTCCTCCTGTTCTTTATCTTTAGAGGTTCCTTCTTTCCCACTATCTAGATCTATCAGTGGTTCTTCTATCTCTTTTTGACTTCCTATTTCTACCCTCTCTTCCGCTATTAGTTCTTCGTAGAATTCCTGTGCCATAAGTTCATTATTTACTTTTATTTTTTTCCTTTCCATGTAATAAGCATTCCCTCCGGAATTAACCATCTGAAGGAAATTTTCCTTTGATTCAACAGATCTGCCAACGGTCGGTATCCTCTTCGATTGTCCCTTAATTTGGGGGGGATTTGCTTAAGAACTCTGATTTCCTTCCCATCATGAATTATTGCTTCATCTTTTGTAATTTTTAATATTTCATTTCTAATCTCCTTTTTTACACATCTCACGTGTACTTCCCTAGGAAGCTTATGTTTTCGGGCATAGTTAGTATGCACCCTATAAATCTCATCTATTCCATTGGCTGTTTCTTGTTTATCTTTTTGTAGTATATTAGCTATCATTTCTGTCATTGTCTCTACTAAATTCTCATCTTTCTCTTCTTCTACATTTTGGAATCTGACATAAAATTCTGCTCTATTGATCTCAAAATTAATTATCGATTCCTCTAACTCTCTGTTTAATTGTATCAATTTGTCATCCATTGTTGCTACTTTTTTATCATTTTGTTCTACTTTCTTTTCAATTTGTTCTATTCTTCTTTCATTTTCCCCCAAAATTTGATGTATTATTTCAATTTTATTATCCATTTTTTGCATGTCTTCCCTCATTGCCTCATGGTTCCTATCTAATTTTTCCTGAAGTTTAAGCATTGTTTCTTGAATTGCCATTAATGCTTCCTGTGTTGTTTGTGAGGTATTGCTAATATTACCGGTGCTACTGGCCTTTTCTGTCATTAACATGCTAACTATTGATTTTTGGGTTGAGGGAGAACCAGATGTTTTTTTAGTGTATTTCTGGAAAGTTGCCATTTTGATCTTTTTAATTGATTATTAAATTGAATGTCTAGTATTTTCTTTGAATCTAATAAGTCTAATATATAATTAGATTTAGGGTATATAATACGAGATTAGATTTTTAACTTTGAACAACTTGTTGATAAACTATTATTGTTTTTTTCTTCTTTTCCCCTTTTCCCCCCTTTTTTCTTTTTTCTTTTAAATTAGCTAATTAGGAATAATTGCTAATTTTAATTTGGTTATTCCCCCCCTTTTTTTCTCTTCCTTTACCCCAATAGATCAGTATAATTCATACAATGTAATTCAATATAATTCAATATTCGATATTAATGTTAATATTATTAAATTAATTTAATATATATGTTCTAAGTATAGATGTTATATGTATGTTATAGCTGAGATAGAAATAAAGATAGTGATTAATAACAATTACTTATTTCATTATATCGTTAATACCATTAATACCATTAATACCATTCACTCCATAAAAAATCAATTCCTCCAGAAAATAATAATAATCAACCTTTCTGTTTGTTATGGGGTTTTACCTAATTCTTCGTCCTTAAAGTCCTTAAAGTTTTAGGCTCAAATTCAAATTCAGTATATCAGAGTTCAATCAGGGTCCAATCAAAGTTCAGTCAGGGTTCAATCAAAGTTAAGTTCAGTTAAGTTTCTTTTTCTTCCGCTATGGGTAGCAATTCATCAATTAGTCCATTAATCAGGAAGGGAATTAATTAGTTAATCAATTAGTCAGTTTTTTCGGGTAAGGGAAGGCAAAAAGGAAAGGGGGAAAGATATGAAGAGATAATGATGTTCTCTGATGTTCCCCTTCTCTGCACCTTCTTTTTGCTCACCACTCCTCCTCTTGTCTCGTCAGCTTCTGTAGGCTCCGTTGCCACTTCCAGTCACACTCCACCACTGCTGTTTGTTCCCTTGATCGTGGTCCCCAGCTCTTTGTAGTTTATTCTTTAAACTCCGGAGTACCTCCTCCTTTTTCTGATCTCCCAGCAGCCTCCGTATCTCCGTCGCCTCCATATCCCTGTCACTACCGCAATTTTCGCAAATTCCATAGTTCCCGCAATCTCCACACTGGTAAGCCTTCAAACCACGTCGTTTCGGCTTTTCTTCTCTTCTTCTTTTTTTTTTAAATTTTAATATTCTCCACCATTTCTTTCAGGCACAAAACTTTCAAGCAGTTGTTTAAGTTATTTAAGCTGTTTTTCAGATTTTCCTTGTTAGTCCACTCCTATTATTTTAAGTTTAAACTCCAAACGTCTTCCGGGTTTCTCAGTAGAATTTTTTTTTCCTTTCTCCCCCACCGCTGAGTAGCCGCTATTCAACTTTGGTGGGTCCCCACGCTACTGCTCTCTCTTGACTTAATCTTCTATTATTTTGACTATATATATTTTAATTACCATACTTGGGTTCTTCTTCTTTGTAAATAGGATTGTAGTTACTCTCTCTTGCTTCCTCTGTTACATTGGGCTGTCACAGCTCTAACGTCACCATGTTAGTTGGTGACTCTCTTGCTTCGAGGTTTGCGAGGTTCTCACTCCTGCACACGGGGTGCTTGCTTCACACCTCCATGCTTGGAGGAACCCTCGCTACTTCACCCACCTCTCCAACGTGGTTGTGTCGAAATTCAGCTGAATTTCAACCCCCCGAACTGCAAAATCAGGCTTGGGAGTGCGGAGCTCTGCTCTCTCACGCCTCCTCGCCGTAACCCCGTTTCCAATTTTTCTTTGATATTAGCAGGTGCTTAAAATTTTAGATGGTTATTTGCAGTGGTGGGCTCCTATGGGCACGGTCAGGTACGCAGTACCGGTAGCAAAATTTTGAATTTTTTTCTTTCCTTCTGGGCTCTGGGAATGTTTTTCTTATCACAGTAAATGAGGTTGAATGTGTATAATTTTAGAAGAACTGTGTGTGCGTATGTGTACATACACTTTATATAGTAGATAATCAGGGTTGGGCTACTGCCCGGACATGGGGGGAGGGAACACAGTGGGCTAGCAAAAATGAAGCTCCACCCCAGAACACCCAATTTGCACTGAAATATATTGAAACAAAATGCATAAGCCAAGCTCACAGTGTGGTAGTAAAACTTTTGGTAGCCCATCACTGGTTATTTGTTTAAGAACATATAAGGAAGGAAATGAAGGAAACAAAGGGAACATAGAGCAGAGGGAAACATTACAAACATGAATACATAACCAAGATTTAATAGATCTTTACTTTAGAGCAATACAATCCCAATAGTTTCTTAAATTTTAAAAAAAACACATTAGCTATTCTAGGATTATAGTATTAAAAACAACAAAGAAAAAATGGTCTTTCCCTGCAGCCCAACTCTATTTCAATAATATCGAAGTGGGAAGGAGTGGAAGCTGGAAGCTGTACTTCTAGAAGCATCAATCTTCTGCTCATATAGTTCTAACCACTAGAAATTTTAAGAATTGAGAATTCCTTCTTTATTAGTCTCATTGTTTCTATTTGGCTTTCTCCTGATGGAGATGTGGGAAGTGTTAGATCGGGATAAATAAGGACTCGGAGACACTGGAGCTATTCACCGCTTTATTTTAAAAGCTAGCTGTAGCGTACAACAAAAATAATAGCATTGTAAGGAAAGCCACTTTTAAAGAGGCTTGCTTGGAGGCATGGCTTTGACAATTCTTTAAAATTTGCTGGTTGTGCTTTGGACAATCTGCAACCAGCATGTAATTTTGGGGTGCATATTCCTGTACACAACACTCCTCCTCTCTGAGTCTGTGGTTGGCTGTCAGTCATTAATCTATATGACATAATCTCTCAAGAAGATTGGTTGTCTGGCTGTCTGCTGGACCTGCACAGTTCAGTCTCTGTGCTGGATCTGGACAGTGAGGCCGGCTCTTCTGCAGCTCCACTGGTAAGTTCTGGAAGAATCTGGAAATGTCTCCTGACATCTCAACTGCAGCACCACCACCAGCCTCAGGGTGGCTCAGGTCATTGTCGGCATCCTTGAGAAAGTCACTGGAGTCCCAGGAAGATCAGGTAGGACCTCTGGTTGGAGTCTGTTTAGTGCATTGTCTTCCTGGGCTGTGGGTTGGCTGCTTTCTATCGGTGATGGGGTGGAGACTCTAGAGGTTGGTTGTTGTCTGGTTGACTGGGTTCAGCTTGTCACAGTCTGGAAGCATCCTGTTGCATATGGAGTTGGTCTATGTTTCTCCCCTCTCAGTAGTAGTTTGTATGACTTCCAATAATAGTTTGTATGACTTTGGCCCAGTCTTTTCAATGATAGTTGCTTTCCTCCATTGTGTTTCGCCATCATAGCTTCTGGCGAACACTTTATCCTCTACCCCCAGAGTGTATTCTGGCTCATGTGTGCTTTTGTGTGTATCAGGAGCATAGGAGGAATTTAACTTGTTCAGCTGTGACCAGAGCTTATACTCCATTAGCAATTCAGCGGGGGTTTTATTGGTTGAAGTTCACAGTGTGATATGTTGAGTGAGTAGAAACTGGTCTACAAGCTCCTGCCAGTCTCCCGGTCCCGATCCACTTAGCGCTTCCTTGGTTATTCAGACCATTCTCTCCACTCTTCCATTGCTGGCTGAACAGAAGAATGATACTAGTACATGTTTGATACCCATGCCTGCTAGGAATGTTTCCATTTGGCAGGCTGTTAAGTGGGGTCCATTGTCTGATACCAGTATGCCTGGGATACCGTGGATGGCAAAGGGTTTCCTCAGGGTACTAATGATGGCCCTCATCATGATTGACACAGTGACTACCACTTCTAATCATTGTGAGTATGCATCCACGATTATTAAAAAGGATTGCACTGCATTGGTCCCGCGAAATCCATATGTATCCTGGACCATAGTCCCCTTGGGATGTCCCACTCTATGGTTCTGCCTGTGATTATTGACATGGGTCACACATATGGCCACCCAGTCTTCTATGTCTTTGTCCAGGTTTGGCCACCACAGCTAATTTCTAGCCAGGCTTTTTACTCGCACTCTCCCCAGGTGCCCCTTGTGCAGCGTTTCCATAACCCACCTCCTTAGTTTATTTGGTATAATTACCCTTTTCCCCCAGAGCAAACAATCTTTAATAACTGAGTTATGTTTGTTTTTAAAAGTCCAAAATTCCTCTGGAAGTGGGTCCTGTGGCCATTCCCTCAATACCCAGTCTTTAACTTTTTAAAAATATACTGTCCTCCTATGTTTGTTCAGCAACTACTTTTGCTGATACTGTGTTGGAGACTACATCAAATGATACATCTTCTGCCATAGCTGAACCACTAAGCATACTTTTTGAAAAATCCTTCAGAACCAGCACACTTCCTAAGCTATGGTCGAAAGCAATGGTCATCCCCATCTTCAAAAAAGGAGACCCCTCTCTTGTAGATAACTACAGACCAATTTCACTATGCTGCGTCCCATGCAAAGTCATGGAATCAATTATAAACAAATCAATTACTCTCCATCTAGAAACTAATAATTTGTTCTCTAACAAACAATTTGGTTTCAGAAAAAAAACTATCCTGCAACCTGCAGCTCCTCCACTGCAAAAATATATGGACAACTCATCTAGATCAAGGGAAATCTACAGATGCAATTTATATTGACTTCTGCAAAGCCTTTGATTCAGCGGTCCATGACAAACTACTCCTAAAACTCAAATCCTATGGCATCTCAGGATCCCTCCATAGTTGGATTACAGCATTCCTGTCAAACAGACAACAAGTGGTAAAAATAGGAAGCACCATATCCACCCCCGTCCCAGTTAAAAGCGGTGTTCCCCAAGGTAGTGTACTGGGATCAACACTCTTCATTCTCTACATCAATGACTTTTGCAATTACATCACAAGCAACTGTGTCCTCTTCGCTGACGATGTAAAACTCTTCAACACCACCGATAACACAACTACAGTACTCTCCAAAAAGATCTTGATGCTGTTTCTGAGTGGTCTAACACATGGCAACTCAACTAACAACCAAATCTCAACTAACAAATGCTCTGTCCTACACATTGGGAAGAAGAATCTGAACTCCAAATACAAACTGAATAATCAAATTATCACAGATAATCTCCACTTGGTTAAAGACCTTGGTATACTAATAACAAAAGATTTAAGTGCCAAAGCCCACTGCAACAATATAGCCAAGAAGGCTTCAAGAGTTGTAAACCTAATCCTACGTAGCTTCTGCTCTGGCAATCTCACACTACTTATCAGAGCTTACAAAACTTTTGCCAGACCCATCCTCGAATACAGCTCATCTGTTTGGAACCCATATCGCATCTCAGACATTAACACCCTTGAAAATGTCCAAAGATACTTCACCAGAAGAGCCCTTCACTCCTCCACTCGAAATAGAATACCCTATGAGACTAGACTTTCAATCCTGGGCCTAGAAAGTTTAGAACTAAGACGCCTTAAACAAGATCTAAGTATTGCCCACAAGATCATATGCTGCAATACCCTGTCGGCGACTACTTCAGCTTCAACCACAACAACACAAGAGCACACAACAGATTTAAACTTAATATTAACTGCTCCAAACTTGACTGTAAAAAATATGACTTCAGTAACCGAGTTGTCGAAGCATGGAACTCATTACCGGACTCCATAGTGTCATCCCCAAACCCCCAACACTTTACCCTTAGATTATCTACGGTTGACCTATCCAGATTCCTAAGAGGTCAGTAAGGGACAAGTACAAGTGTACTAGAGTGCCTTCCGTCCCCTGTCCTATTGCTCTCCTATATCTCCTATACCTTTCTTCTATTCCTATATATCTTCTTCTATTCTTTCATTGATATGTTCTATTACTATACCTTCTTTTCTATTATTTCTTAGATACATTTTACTATGAGTATCTCCTCTATAACCTTCATCATGTATTTTACTATGTGTATATAGATATATACCCACTAAAACCCTCATTGTGTATTGGACAAAATAAATAAAAATAAATAAATAAATGAGAAGTGGGGAAAGGACAAACTGTATTAGCTCTAAGAGTTTCCCAATTTTTCGTATGCCAGCATGAAACACTTTTTTACAAGGCTGGCAATACACATCATATCCAGAGTAGGCAGCAGGCAGGACGGGGTGGAACGCAGTTCCACTGGCGGAAATGAAGATGTGTGCGCAGCTCCAGCTGATCGGCGGCTGTCACTTCCTGGTCTCAGCTTGGCTCTTCTTTTTTTCCCTGCTGCTGCTGCTGTGTCTGAGCTCCTTCGTTTTTTCCTCTTTCCTCCTTCCTGGCCTTGGACAAGCTTCTCTCTCTCCTGTCTGGCTCCCCTCCAGCCTCACACGGCCACCTCCTGCCTGAGGTGCAAGCAGAAGATGTGGGTGGAAGCAGCGCTGGCAGCATTTATGCTTCTGGCAGCACCCATTTGCCTAGCTACCCAGCCTGAGGTGGGGGGGGCATCCAGGAAGGAGAGCATGGGAAAGGTGAAGCAAATTGTCAACCCAGCGAGCGACACTGGTAAGATTGTAAGTCAAGGACTTAACAGTTCACTTGAACAATGATGATCGTTCAAGCCACTTTCACTGGGTCACATGGCTGGCAAGCCACTCCTACACAGTCACATGACCATTAAGCCACACCCACAAAATAAGCCACACGTACAGTGTGGCAGTAAAAAATTTGGCTGCCCATTACTGATCATGTCTGTGATTAAAGTGATTTAAGTCATTTTCTGCCATTATGCCATCAGTTTCTCCCTTAGATTTGAGTTCTGAAAATTTATATTTTCCAATTCTTCCAATCTCTCTTCAAATACTTTATTTCTGATTCCTTGAGCACCTTCATTCATTTTTGTTAGTCTATTCTCAGAACACATCAGGGCATTTGAGGTGGAATTTGACCAGGATAATATTTTTTTTTTAAAAAAACTAATTCTATTGTCAGCCCCTAACAGAAAAAGTGACTATGAAAAAGTAACCACCGGCACAATTTACCAGCAGAGCTTGTTCTAGAATCAAAGCAATAAATTAGAGGTTTTCTCAAGAGGTTTAGATCTCAACCAAAATACCCAGAGGGGATCTAGGTGGGTTGGTACCAGTATCTAGTGCAGTAGACAAAAAAGACAATTTCTTCATTTTAGAGGTGCATTTTTAAAGTTAAACTTATAATACCCCCAATAGGTTAATGGAATGTCTAAAGAGCCTGAGAAAGTGTAGAAAGGAAAGGACTTTTGCAAAAGAGACCTGGAGCAACTACACCTAAATTAATTTAGATATAAATTGAGATGGAGAGTCTGAGTCTTGCCCTACTAAAAACAATTATTTCCAGAAATCCAGGTGATTGTTTCTGTAAGTTAGATTGGAAAGTTACTAAAATATTTTTAAAGGAGAAATAGTTAAACAATACTGTAAACAAAACTACCATATCCTTCAGAGTATAAACACCTCCCCCCCCAAAGAAGGTGAAAACTTGGGTGGGTTTTATACACTGAATGTAGCCTCACCCAACACCCACCCCACACGCTTTAGTGTCTGCCTCCCAGCAATTTACCTTCTTGCAGCAAATAGTGCAGAGCCTGATTAACAAAAGCAAGTGAGTATCAGCCTTCCAACCTATAGCTGATTCAGCACAGGCAGGCCATGTGCTAGAACTGAAAGTGAAACTAGCTGCAAGGAGGCAAATTGCTGGGAGATGGACTGCCGGCAATGTTACACTGCTGAAACTGCAAGGAGGTAAATCAATAACTATAAATGTCTATAGAATGTTCAAATTATTAGACTTATTTTTTAAAGACTGCTTTATTATTGTGCCAGACAACTTAACAAAATGAAGAAGTTTTTAAAACAAATGCTTGATCCGAAGAGGCCCAGTGCTATTGTATTTTCTTTTAAATAGTAGAGAATATTCCAGTGCATCTTATACTCCAAAAGATATGGTAGTTAAAAATTAAATTTCACTATCCTATTACAAGTAAAAAGTCCATTTCAAATGGAGCTGAACACCTGGTTAATATGTGTACTTCAATTTTAAAGTTCCTGCTAGAGTAAACTATTAACATTCTGACCTAAGCATATATAAAAACTGACTTTATTGAAATATTTACTCACATATTTACTATATTTTTGAAAATACATATTTTAAATGACTTTTTTATCCTAACGCATCAAAATAGCTTCCTATAGTTAAAGGGAACAGTACCTGTTTTAAACTAACAGACATTGTGCCCTTAAAATTGAGGACAAAATTCCTGTTGCTGGCATTGGTGTCATTTCATCCACCCACAGCATTTAGAATGCTCAGCATTTAGAATGCTCAGTGCTTAGCAGAAGCAGAAGAAAAATGAGGAACATTTCCAAATGAAACTGCAGGGAGAGTGTGTCTAGGCAGAGTATAATTATTCAGATTAGAATGTAAGTACACTTCTGGGTACTTAGATTTTTAAAGCAAAGTTTAGATCTTTAGATCTAATCTTGCCCTATCTTTAGTAACAGTAAAATCTCATCTTAAATTATCTTATCTTGTATTATGATTAGTTCACATAATCAGCCATAGTTTTAGACTGGATTTGTCATTTATATTGAGTTCCTCCCAAGGACCTGAAATACTGTGGATAGATGTTGCTTGATGGTGAAAGATCTCATTATAAGATGGACATTGTTCCAATTGCCTTTTGCAATAGCCTGATGATGATTTTGTCAATCCAAGTTGGTGTTCAGATGGTAGTCTTTGTATTTAGTGATTTCTCCAGTGCTTTCTCTTTTATTTTGCTCTGTCGAAATTCTGGAGGGTTGACTATCCAGATTTCTTTTTCTTATCAACAGTTGTAAAATCTGGGGGGTTATGTGAGCTTCTCTGTTTGAATTCTAAAATTCCTGAGCACTTTAGCTTTTTCATTTTCTATTACTTTGTTTCTGTTGTGGTCCCCACCAGTTCTTCCCTGCAGACAGAGATTATTTCTTGGACATATTCCAATGCACTCAGCCTTTGTTTGTTTTCAGTCTGAGTGATCTTCAAACAAATAACTAAGTTGTCCACTGTTTATTCACCTTCTTTGCAATGGCACAATTAGCTTTCTATTACTGTCTTTTTAATTTTGAATAGGTATGCATTTTTTCTTAAGGTTTGACTTTGTGCAGCCAGAAGTAGCCCCTTGGTCTCTTTCTTCAGTTTTCCTACTATTAGTCATTGCCAGGTCTTATTGTTATCTGCTTTTTGTGCTATTTTTAATGTATTGGTCTGACTTGTTCTGTTACGTACAGATGTACGGAGCACAGAATTATAATGATTGTCACTGATTGGCTACTGCTGTCACTGACCAGCTAGACTACAGAGACTACAGGGTTCAGTTAATGTGAGGTAGATTGAGGTCTCCAAGAAAGATAAGGGGATAAGGACAGAAGGCTGTCCATGTTAGCAGTGAGGTTAATTTATTCGCATGTGTGATGTCATAGTCTGGGTCTCTGTAACAAAGTAGGAAGCAAAGTATGGTATTTAGGGATAGCTCACAGCCGATGGTTTCGGGAAAGGTGAGATCATTTGTAACTTGGATATTTTTTAGGTTTAGTGTCTTTTTGTAGAAGATAGCTACTCCACCTCCTCTGTGGGTTTCACCATCAGACTGGAGAACAAGGTAGTTTCTTGCTGTGATGATGGATGAATTGTGATGAGAGTGACCTTGAAATATACCTCTCTTGATGTTAACCTCTCCCAGTTAAACAATGTCTTCTATTATGTCTTCTATTATGCCATTAGTCTTTCTACTGATTTCTGTTATTTCTAGGCAGTTGATTATCCAGTCATACAGCAGGTAGCCAAATGTCTTCTTGTAATCAATCCATGCTATGTTCAAGTTGATCTTTCTTCTCTTGCAGCTTTCAAAAATCAGATTTTTTTTCTTCTGCCATGTAGCACTTTCCTGTTCAGGAGAAAAGAGCTTGCTTTCAACTAGATACTATTTGACTGCATTAACTACCTCATCAATTAGCAATTTTAAAGTTGTTGTTAAGCAGGTACTAGGTCTGTAGTTGCCTGATAGTGCCCCTTTTCTTGATCTTTCATTACCAGATGATAATCAATCTTCAATTTCACCTCATTATGGTATGGTGTTAATTTGCCTGGCCATGAGTGGATGTAGACCAGTTAGATGTTTCAACCAAAACCCATGCAGTTCATTTTCACCCTATCTGACCAATTCTTGATCTTCCTTATCCAGTTCACTATTATTTTTAAGCTTTATTCTTGTTGTATTTGGTTTTTTTGCATTGGGTCATAGCTGTGCCCAGAACTATACTATTTTTTCATTGCCAAATGTCAACTGGTTCATGGCAGTTCCTTTTTAATAGTCTGGTAGAAAGGTTTCTGACTTTTCTGAAATTGGAGATTAAGCGTATAGTATGCAACTCAAACTTCATATCTGCTGATTGCATATAATTGTTATTTCCTGCTTAATTATTCCACATTTCCTTATTCTTCACTGTTTCTAGATGATATTTTTTGATCAGGTATTCCGTGGGCCTCTTGTTCTTCACCTTTTTTTCTTTCATCTGTTCTAGCTTGCTTGCATTTGATCTTGCCATGCTGATTTTATCTTCCAGTCTGCAGATTACCTTCTAATTTGGTGATGCATTGTTTGGCTTTTTTCTCAGTTGATTTTGTATCAAACTATTCCGTTATAACTGTATCCATGTTGTACATGACTTGATTTGTTTCTTTTCAGTGATCTGGTGCTTATATTTGATATTACAATATTGTCATCTTTTAATACTTGTGCTGTTTTGTTTTTGAACAAACTTCAAAAGTTCATCATATCCTTACAAACACTAGCAAAACCAATACAGTTTAGTTATTTACTAGATTTATTGGTTCTTGGTTACTATTAGGCATGTATGTATCAGCATCATTCCCCAGATAAGCTGTATGATAGATGTTGAAATAATCCCTGATTCTTTCAAAGGTATATGTGATGTCAACCATTGTGTAAATAAGAGTAGTATCATGACACTACTTCTTGCTTATTTGTATCTTCCATTGGTGACCGTGTTACATTTTGTTGCTGAAGAAAGCTAGGAAATAGCCTCTTTTCAGTTGAAGTCCATGGGCACAATATATCCATGGTTATGAAATACCTTTGACACCAGGAGTTGAATTGTGCCAACAAAGTCATTGAGGAATGGCATTTATAGAATTCATCTGTATTGTTGCTTGAGTTTTATTTTGCAGCTATGGATTGTAATAAAAAAAAGTAAGATAAATGGTGTATATATTTATATGAAAATTATGAGAAGAGGGAGAGGAAGAAGGGGAGGGGAAGAAGACATTAACTAAAGTATATATGTGAATCTCACTAGGTGCTAAATATGATTATATAAATAAATATAAATATTAAATGTTATAGTTAACCCAATGTTCCTTTTTAAAAAATCCAGAACGTAAATATTTATTTTCAATAATAAGCATAATGGAAAGAACACCATAACTAACACTATAGGCACTGCTTGGGATATAAAACTATTAGGAATCAAATAGAATGGTTATATTCTAGCTCATTAGCAAATGAAATTGTTTCCATGTTATGACCTTAGCTTTGATTGATGAAAAGAAAAAAAAATCAAGGAAAATAAGAAGGAAAATAAGATCTCCAAGATTCATTTGAATACTTGAAAATATTAAGTGCAAATCAGTCAATTGCGAGACCGTCTGGAATAGAATGAGAAGAATCTATACCAGGGATGTCAAACTCAATTACATTGAGCACCACATAAGGGCTGTAGTTGACCTTGGGGGGCTGGGCAAGCATGGCTGACTGGGTAGGTATGACCAACTGTGTGGGCATGGCCAACCTGATACCACTCATTGGGCATGGCCAACTGAGTGGGCATGGCCAATTTGATACCACTCCTCCAACTGCTGGCCTGTTCCTTCTTCACACTGGGTTACTAGGCCAAAGACATGCTGGCCCAATGTTTCCTCTTCACATTAGGTAGACCAGGCTGAAGCCATGCTGGCCCGATGTTTCCTCTTCACATTGGGTAGACCGAGCCAAAGCAACATGGGCCAGACCCTTACATTTTTTCAGGATGGCCCCACATACTGGATCTGACCACATTGTGGGCCAGATCTGGCCTGTTGGCCTTGTATTTGACATCCCTGTTCTATACCAATAAAAGAGAATATTTGTAGCTCAGGGTTGAAATATGTGGACCTTGGTGCTCTATGAGCTTGTGGCTTTTCTTGCAGATGTTTCATTATCCAAGCTTGGCAACATCATCAGTGTTCATTCACTAGTACTGATGGTGTTACCTAGTATGGATAATGAAACATCTTCAAGAAAACAAGGAAGCCCAGAAAGCACCAAGGATTCCTCAGAATGATCTATGGCAGTGATGGCAAACCTTTTTTCCCCTCAGGTGCCGAAAGAGCGTGCACGCATGCGTGAGTGCATGGGTGAGTGCCCACATCCATAATTCTATGCCTGGGGAGGGCGAAAACAGCTTCCCCCAACCCCCGGAAATGGCCTGTTTCTCAACTTCTGGTGGGTCCAGCAGACTTGTGTTTCACCTTCCCCAGGGTCCAAAGGCTTCCCTGAAGCAGGAGGAGGGTAAAAATGCCCTCCCCATCCCCCCAGAGGCTCTCTGAAAGCCAAAAACATCCCCCCCAAGAGCCTTTGTGAGAGCCAAAAAATCAGCGGGTCAGAACACACATGCACGTTGGAGCTGAGCTAGGGTAACAGCTCATGTGCCAGAAAATATGGCTCTGCGTGCCGCCTGGGGCACCCGTGCCATAGGTTCGCCATCACTGATCTATGGCAACCTCACAGAGGCCTTCTTATGTAAGTTGTCCATCTTGATGAATAAATAAATAAATAAATAAATAAATAAATAAATAAATAAATAAATAAACAAACAAACAAACAAACAAACAAACAAACAAACAAACAAACAAATAAATAAATATTGCATTTAGAGATGTCATATGAATATTCTACTCAATAAAATTTCTTGAAATTCAAGGGCTTGCTAACTAGAGAATCTCTTCTATTTCTCATCTTCACCGTATAGTGAGTATATTACTTCATAAATGAGCAGAATACCCCTGATTTTCATATTATGTTATTAAGCTCTTCAGTGTACAAGACATATTAGCAAAAAAATAATAATAATCTTGATTCATTATGAAGAAACCATTTCAGAGATTTTTGTGGTTTTTTAAAATCCCTCTTCATTCAATGAATTCCAATTTTAATTGAGAGAAATAAGGAACTTTTTGAGTTCTCAGCATTGTTAGAAAGAATTAGTTTTGCTGGGCATTGGGATAGGGGCCTATGACAATCAATTGGAAGGTGGAGAGTGATGTTCCGTTTTGTCTTGAAATAAAATAAGATTCACTCTGCCATCACATTTTATTGAAGTTTAACTTCCACAGAATGGAAAATACTTGAGAAAAATAGGTGAATCCATGAGGAATTTGTAGTAACATCTTCTCCTCCAGTTATTCAGTATCTTCTCATTGGATTGTATGTGGAAGAAAATTTCCAAGTTAACCTGATATAATTTATAATTGGTGCATAACTTGATTTTTTCCTAGAATTTTAGGGATAGAGAAGATTACTAAAGCAAACATTTACTTTTCTAAATGTGCAGGTTTGCCTATTGTCTTCACATTGGCCACTCTTCTATTATGTCCCCATTCAATTGTTAATCTTCATTTTTAATGGTCAAGAGAATGAAAGCACGTGTTCCTTCTCTGTTCCCCCACTCCCAGCTTGGTTTAACTTAGTAAATAATTTATCCCGAGTTCACTTAGTTCTTTTAAATGTCACACAGCCACAGACACACATGTGACTTGGAAGCTGCAATAACCTTTCCTCATGGCCAAATGATAACTCAATGACTCACTCTCTAAATTATACTGGTATCATAGATTCCCATTCTTCTCTGAAAGTATAAAGTGTTCCAACATAGAGCGGCAGCATTAACACATTTCTCCAAAATGGGAACAATATTCAGCTTCTACTGCCAAGAGACTAAATGTGTTTGCATGCTAGGAGTTTGAAAATAACACATGTAATAAAGCAGAGTTTATGTCCTATTTAAGATATGCTTAACAGTTGATCCAATAATCAAGGGCAAAAGTCAACACAACAAAATGTTTGAACAGTTTAATTTTTATTCAGAGAAGTTCAAGTAGAGGGTTGATCAACAGGAAAAATGTGATTTCAAAATCACATTTCCAAGAGCAGTCTAGGTCACTAATCAGACTGGATCAAAAAGTTTTGTAACAGAATCTAAAGTCAGTCCAGGAATCAAAAGTACCACAAGGTCAAGAGCTTTTAACATTTTTCTTACACTGATAGTTTAGAAACGGGCCTTATAAGGTTAGCACAAATGAGATTGTATTATGCTCCAGCTGCCAAGTATCACCCCCAGTAATAATTGTTTCAAGAGAAACTGATTTGCAAAACCTAACTTCTCAAGTTTATGGAGATTCTCAGTCATCCATGTGATGTTGTCTCAAAGGTGCTTTTCTCAAGAGGCAATTGGACTTTCTTATTTTTCTTTTGGAGACATTTTGCTTCTCATCTAAAAAACATATTCAGCTCTGACTGCATGGTGGGGAATGGAAGGATTATTTATTTATTTGTTTGTTTGTTTGTTTAGTCTTGTACGCATTGGTAATATACATAGGTATAACATAGTTTATATACATAAGATGGGTACTGATAAGAGGGAACAATTGGACAGGGGAGGTAGGCACACTGGTGGACTTATGTATACCCTTTACTGACCTCTGAGGAATCGGGTGATAACAACAGTGGACAATATAAGTATAAAGTTTTGGAGGGTTTGTTAATGAAACCACAGAATCAGGTAGTGAGCTTCAGGCATTAACAACTCAGTTGCTAAAGTTGTATTTTCTACAGTCAAGTTTGGGGCAGTTCACTTTGAGTTTGTATCTGTTGTGTGCTCATGTATTGTTCTGGTTGAAGTTGAAGTAGTCATTGACAGGTAGGATGTCAATGTAGCAGATAATTTTATGAGCTATGCTTAGGTCATGCTGAAGGTGACATATTTCTAAGCTTTCTAAGCCCAGGATTTCAAGTCCGGTTGCGTAAGATATTATGTTGCAAGTACATGAGTGGAGGGCCCTTCTAGTCAAGTATTTCTGGACACTTTCTAACATATTTATGTCCGAAATGCAATATGGGTTCCAGACAGATGAGCTGTATTCAAGGATTGGTCTGGCAAAAGTTTTGTATGCTCTGGTTAGTAGTGTGGCACTACAGGAGGATTGGCTGCAGCTTTGTCCCTGCCGGCTGTATAGACAACACTAGAAAGCTGCTCTGGCAGGCCGTTGCCCATGTTCCCTTAGCCGGAGCCACCAGTAACCCCATGGCTGTTGGCAGGTCCTGGGAGACAGGCTTGTTCAGGCTCCGAAGCACCACCACCACCACTCCCGCCATGGAAAGGCAGCCGAGGGCAAAAGTCTTAGAGAAGAAAAGGAAGGGAACTTCATAGAGAAAAGTGCAAAACCCACACCGTTCCAAGCACTTCTGGTCTGAAGCCAACTGGTTTTCTAACCCGAGCGGCCCAACTGAAAAAGTGGATCATTGTGGGAAAGGAAAGATGCAAATAGCTACCTCTAAAAGCAATGCTGGAGCTGGCAGCACAGAATAGATAAGAGGGGGAGTAAGATGTGTTCTCAGTTTATAACTTCTGGGTAAATCTTATGGCTTCTTAAAGCCTTTTCTCCTGAGGAAAATGGGAGTTTAGCTGAATCTCTAGAGCTCTAAAACAGGAGTCTCCAACCCTGGCAACTTTAAGACTTGTGGACTTCAACTCCCAGAGTTCCTCAGCCAGCAAAGGTGGCTGAGGAACTCTGGGAATTGTAGTCCACAAGTCTTAAAAGTTGCTAAGGTTGAAGATCCCTGCTCTAGAAATACTCTTTTTAAGGAGTGTTTCAGGTTTATCATCATCACCATATATTTCCAAGCACTTCAATTGTGAAAATTGAGTAGTCAAGAGAGGGGTCTTTGAAAACCTCATGGTATAGTAATAATATTAAGGCAACCTCAGCAGGGAACTGTAATTGTAAATGATTCTATCACTAGCCATTTCTGTGACTAAAGGAACAACTAACAAAATGAATTGTCCTTGTTTGTTTGTTTGTTTTGTTTGTTTGAGTTAGGGGTTAGGTGTGCAAGGGTCTTCAAACCTGGCAAGTTAAAGGCTTGTGGACTTCAATTCCCATTTCTGAGCTAGCATGACTGGTGGAGGAATTCTGGGAGTTGAAGTCCACAAGCCTTGAAGCTGTCATGTTTGAGGTTTGTGAAAAATGTACATGCTTTTAAAAAGTATGCGTGGTTGTAAAAAGTATTCTCATATACTTTTATTTATTTATTTATTAATAGAGTTGAAAGGGACCGTTAGGTCATCGAGTCCAACCCCCTGCCTGAGCAGGAAACCCTACAGCACCCCAGCCAAATGGAAGTCCAATCTCCTCTTGAAGGTGTCCAGAGTTGGGGAGTTCACCACCTCCCCTGGCAGGCAGTTCCATTGGTTGATCGCTCTGACCGTCAGGAAGTTCTTCCTTATTTCCAGGTTGAATCTCTCCTTGGTCAGCTTCCAACCATTGTTCCTCGTCCGGCCCTCTGGTGCCCTGGGGAATAAAGAGACCCCCTCCTCACTGTGGCAACCCCTCAAGTATCTGTAAACTGCTATCATGTCCCCTCTAGACCTTCTTTTTTCTAGGCTGTCCATGCCCAGTTCTCTCAATCTCTCTTCGTAAGTCTTGGTTTCGAGTCCCCTAATCATTTTGGTTGCTCTTTTTTGCACCTTCTCCAGAGTTTCGATGTCTTTTTTGTAGTGAGGTGACCAAAATTGGATGCAGTACTCCAGGTGGGGTCTGACCAGGGCATAGTAGAGTGGTATTAGTACTTCCCTGGTCTTGGAGCGTATTCCTCTGTTGATGCAGCTTAGGATTGAGTTGGCTTTTTTGGCTGCTGCTGCACATTGCTGACTCATGTTTAGTTGATTGTCCACCAAGACTCCAAGATCTCTTTCGCAGTCACTACTGCTGAGTGGGGTATCTCCCAGGCTGTATGTATGTCTAGGGTTCTTTTTGCCGAGGTGGAGGACTCTGCATTTGTCGGTGTTGAACCTCATTTTGTTGGTATGGGCCCACTGTGATAGTCTGTCTAGGTCTTCTTGTACTCTGAGCCTGTCCTCAAGGGTGTTGGCTACCCCCGCCAGCTTGGTGTCATCTGCAAATTTTATTAGTTCCCCTTTTATTCCCTTGTCCAGGTCGTTGATGAAGATGTTAAAGAGTACAGGACCCAGGACAGAGCCCTGTGGTACTCCACTGTCTACTTTTTTCCATGTGGATTTGGTGCCGTTGAGGACAACTCGTTGGGTGCGGTTGGTCAGCCAACTGTTTATCCATCTACATGTGTAGTAGTCTACTCCATTTTTTTCTAGTTTGTGGATTAGGAGATTGTGGCCGACTTTATCGAAAGCCTTACTGAAGTCCAAGTATATGAGGTCCACTGAGTTGCGTTGGTCAACTGACTTGGTTATGGTGTTGAAAAATGATATCAGATTGGTTTGGCATGATTTGTTTCTGATGAATCCGTGCTGGCTATTGGATATGATCTTGTTTGTTTCTAGGAAGTGGGTAAGTTGTTTTTTGATTATTTTCTCCAGTATTTTTCCAGGTATAGAGGTCAGACTGATTGGTCTGTAGTTACATGGGTCGGTCTTTTTGCCTTTTTTGTGGATGGGGACTACGTCAGCTCGCTTCCAGTCTTCCGGTAGGTCTCCAGTGATCCAGGATATTTGGTAGATGAGGAGGAGTGGTTCCACTATGGTGTCTGCCAATTCTTTTAGGACTTTGGGGTGAAGTCCGTCTGGCCCTGGTGATTTGTATTCGTTGAGTTCCCTCAGGTAGTCCCTCACTGTGCTTTTGTCTATGTTGAGTTCGGTTCTGGGGCAGTTTGTTGCAGTTAAATTGCAGATTGGTTGGAGGGAGGTTCCCTTTTGTGTGAAGACTGATGCAAAATAGGCGTTGAGTAGCTGTGCTTGGTCATTGCTGTCTGTGATTTCTCTACCCTCTTCGTTTTTTAGTGTGACGATTGTTTCTTTCATTTTCTTCTTATTGTTGATGTGTTGGAAGAATCTTTTTTTGTTGTCTTTGACTTCCGCTGCAAGGTGTTGTTCATATTGTGCCTTTGCTGTTTTTATTTTTTGTTTGCAGGAACTGGCTGTTTGCTGATATTCCGCTTTGGTTATGAGTCCTTCTTTCCACTGTTTGTACTTAGCTTTTTTTCCTTTTATGTCATCTGCGAGGGCTTTGTTTAGCCATGCAGGTTTAGTTTTGGTTTTCCTGTTTTTCCTTTTCATGGGGATTGCGTTGTTTTGGGCATCTATGATGCTGTTTTTTAGGATCACCCAGGCTTCCTGAGTGGTTTTTCCTTCTAAGAGTTCGTTCCAGGGGCATTGTTCAAGGTTCGCTCTGAGCTTGTTAAAGTCCGCTTTTCTGAAGTCTGGGACTGTGGTGGTGTTGGGTATAGTAGCTAGTGATTGCACTATGTTGAATTTGAGGATGACGTGGTCGCTCTCTCCCAGTTTCCCTTCTTCTTCTGTTCCCTCTATTGTTTCTTCCCTGTTTGTTAGTATTAGGTCTAATATAGCATTCCCTCTGGTTCCTGTTTCAACTTTTTGGGTTAGAAAGTTGTCAGCTAGACTGGAAAGAAATTTGGCAGACTTTCCGCTTGATGCTGAGTTAGTTTTCCAGTTGATGTCTGGGTAGTTGAAGTCCCCCATTATTGTCGTGCTGTGTTTGTTGCATATGTCTGTTAGTTGGCATGTGAAGAGGTCGTCCATTGTGTCTGTTTGATTGGGTGGTCTGTAGTATACTCCAATTGTGGTGTTGCTCTTTTTTTCTTTTATGTTGACCCATATGATTTCTAGGGGGTTATCATCTTTGGTTGGATGTAGTTCTGTGGCAGTGTAGTGGTCTTTGATGTATAGTGCAACACCTCCTCCTTTCTTGTTTGACCTGTTCTTCTTGAAGAGGTTGTAACCCATTATCTGTGTGTTCCAGCCGTGCGTTTCGTCCCACCAGGTTTCTGTGATTCCAATTAGATCGTATTGGCCCTCGTGTATTGATAATTCCAGTTCATCCTGTTTGTTTCCCAAGCTTTGTGCGTTTGTGTACAGGCATTTTAGATGTTTGTGTTTGTTTGCAGGTAGAAATTTTTTATTCTCAGGTTTGTTTGTAGGCTTGTCCCGTTCCCCTTCCTTGTTTTGTTCAGTGTTTTGTCGTATAGTTTGGTCACCCTCCCCTCTCAGAGCTAGTTTAAAGCCCTCCTGATGAGTTGGGCTAGTCGGTTGCCTAGGAGGTTCTTCCCCGCTCTAGTGAGGTGTAGCCCGTCGCTTGCTAGAAGCCCTTCTTGGAGATAGTGCAGGCCATGGTCGAGGAAGCCAAAGTTCTTATGGCGACACCATCCTTTAAGCCAGTGATTTATCTGCGGGATTTTGCATTCTCTGGTGGGGTGTCGTCCTCTAGTGGGGAGGATGGAAGAAAAAACAACCTGAGCACCTGTTTTTCTGATTGTGTTGCCCAAATGGTCATAGTCTTTCATAATTTGGTTCATGTCTTTCCCTGTGTCGTTGGTTCCCGCATGAATCACCAATAGTGGGTAGTAGTCCATGGGTTTGAGTATTTTGGTGAGGTTTTCAGTTATGTCAGAGATTTTAGCTCCAGGGAGGCAGCACACCTCTCTAGATTGGTTGTCTGGTCTGCAGATGGGAGGCTCAGTTCCCCTGAGGATTGAGTCTCCAATTACCAGTACTCTCCTTTTCTTTTTGGCTGGCTTGGGGTGAGGGAGGTTAGCTTCTGTTGTTCAGGCTTTTGGTGGAGTTGTGCTGTGCTTGGTTCTTGGTGGTTCTTTGTCAGATGTTTGCAGGTTTTCTTGTTCCGAGAGTACTGAATATTTGTTGCTTGTAGGCAGTGGGGTTGGGAGGAGGAGGGTTGGAGTTGGTGGAGGCTTGTTTTTTCGTCTTAGGGTGATGTGTGTCCAGCTATTTACTGCTTCTGGGGCGTGGATTCGGCTTAGCTCCTCTGGGGTGTTGGTTTTGTTGGGAGTCTGATGGATTTTCTCATTGTGATGTTGGTGCTTCAGGGTTGTTAGGTTTTTCTCTAGGTTTTCGATTTTTTCCTCAAGTAGCTGGATGAGTTTGCATTTGTTGCAGGTAAAGTTTTTGAGGTTTGAGGGGAGGAGTGATTACATGGGGCACAAACTGCAGCACACCATGGATTCAGTTCCGTCTTCATCTATGCTTGTTCGGGGAGTGACTTCTGTGTGCATGGTTGGTGTATCTTCTCTCTCTCTCTCTGTGTTGTTCTTTATGTGTGTGGTAGGTTGCAGGGTGGGTGCTGGTAATTATATACTGGTATTATATAAACCAGTGTTTTTCAACCAGTGTGCCGCGGCACACTAGTGTGCTGCGAGACATGGTCAGGTGTGCCGCGAAGCTCAGCTTCCAAGATCAGAAGCTGAGCTTCATTCTTCCCGCCTCCTTTGGGGCCCAGCGGGAGAACGCTGGCAGCAGCAGCATTGGACAGTAGCCGGGATGGCGGCGGCGAGTGGGAGCTCCAGGTCAGAGGCACCGGCAGCGCCCTGCCCAGCTGGGGATTCCCTGGTGGCACTAGGTAGTAGCTGGCAATGCAGCACCCTTTTCCAGTGCTGCGCAAGAAGCCGGGCGTTGGAGTTTGGGGTGGGGAGCGACGAAAGTGCGGAGGCCGGCGCCGCGGCCGCCCCCACCGCTCAGTACCTCCGGCCCCCTCGCGCCCCTGGCTTCTCGCCACTGACGCCCGCCCAATCCGCCCCTTTCTCCAACTCCTCCCGCAGTGGTGGCTGCAACGGCGACGAGCGCTTAGAGAAAACGTTCTCACAGCGGAGGTCGGTGAAGGTTCTTTGGAATGTTGGGGGCGCATGCGCGTGCACGCCCCATCCCCCAGCCAGCCCACCCAGAACATTTAAAATAAGAAAAAGCTTTGCCGGCCTCCACAGAGAAGAAAGGAAGAGCGAGAACAAGAGAGAGAGAAAGAAAGGAAGAGAGAGAAAGAGAGAGAGACAGAATGAGAGAGAGAGAGAAAGAGAAAGAAAGAAAGAAAGAGACAGCAAGAGGAGGGAAGGAGGGAGAGAGAAAGAGAGCAAAAGAGAGAGGAAGGAAGGAAGAGAGAAAGAAAGAGATAGCAAGAGAGACAGAATGAGAGAGAGAATAAGAAAAAGAAAGAAAGTGAGAGACAGCAAGATGGGGAAGGAGGGAGAGAGAAAGAGCAAAAGAGAGAGGAAGGGAGAAAGAGAGCAAAGAGAGAGGAAGGAAGGAAGGGAGAAAGAATGTGAGAGAGAAAGAGACAGCAAGAGGGGGAAGGAGGGAGAGAGAAAGAGCAAAAGAGAGAGGAAGGAAGGGAGAAAGAAATGGATGGAGAGAGAGAGAGAGAGAAAGAGGAAGGGAGAGAACGAGGGAGAGAGAAATAGAGAGAAAGGGAAGAAGAGAGATTTTTTTGTCCAAACTTTTTTGCGCCCCCCCCCCCCCCGCTTAATGTTCCCCAGGATTTTGAAAATGTGAATAATGTGCTGCGGCTCAAAAAAGGTTGGGAAACACTGATATAAACAATATAATACTACACCATTTGGTTCAGAATACTTTTTCCCTTGTTTTCCTTCTCTAAAATCTAGGTGCGTCTTATACATCAGTGTGTTTTATACATCACTTCCTACTTTCTTTGTCCACTGGATGAAGTGAGAGCCATGTGTGCAGTTCCCTTACCTAATCTACATATAAAAAGGCATTAAATCAACTTTGCAGTCAATTATAATTCAGGGCAAGTTTTTTAGATGGCAGTTAATGTTGTCATTTTGGATTTGTTATATTTTCACAAGCAAACAATAGTAATATTTTTGAGAAGGTATCTATAGTTATCTAATCATTCAGACAAAATACATGAAGAAGCATTGCAAGTAGCTGTTATGTAGCAAACCTGAATTCTTGTCCAGCTGTCTAGCTGAACATTATCCATTTTAAATGGGATTGGCTCTCCAGACTTTGGTCCTTTTCCTTGAAATGGTAGTGTAAAACCATGAGCAGCATGAAACAATATTGAGCCATCTTCCTTGACCTGACTAAAACTGAAACATTATAGCCACATTCACTTTTTAGATACATTATTTAATATATTTTCATAGAATAACTCTCCTTTTCCTTTTAATTCATTTAAAAAGCTTGGGGGGGGGAGTGGAATAAGAAAATTAAGATTCCAGTATTTAACTTACATTTATATAAGTAAGATGCTCTACCCACAAGTAATCACATCCGAACTGTTTTAAAGAAAAACACTGTTTTCACCATGGTACATTTTAGAAGATATAGTTTCCTGCCCTACCAATTTGGATGGAGTCATTAACGTTTTAAGTTTTGAACTATTTTTAATGTTTTAAGCTACATTAAATGATTAAATGAAAAGAGTGGGAAAAACACTGTATTATATATATATAATATAAATATAAATATAAACATGTCATCAAAATACAGTGGTACCTCTATCTAAGAACGCCTCTACTTAAGAACTTTTCTAGATAAGAACCGGGTGTTCAAGATTTTTTTGCATCTTCTTAATAACCATTTTCTACTTAAGAACCCAATCCTAGAAAAATTTCCCAGGAAATTTGAGAGCAGCACGAAGGTCCGGCCAACTTCCTGCCATTCCACCTTTAATTCTGGCCATTTCGGGCTTTTCTGGGCTACCAGAGGAACCTTTCGGTGGGGCTTAAGGAGGCTTTGGTGTGCTTCATCCCTGTCAGATCAACTCAGCTTCAGCCAAACCAAGGAGTCACCACAGTGAAGGAAAGGCACCGGCTACAAAGTGAGTGAGCCTTTTCAGCATGGGAAAGAAGAGGAAGCAGCCACCTTTTGGTCAAAAGAGCAAGAAGTTCCCCCCTCTCGCCTGCCTGGGTTTCTCTCTCTGGCACAGTGTATGGGAGGCAGCCTCATGCCGGGTGTATGGGAGGTGCATGCTCCTCCTCACCACCCCAGAGTCCCTCTTTTTTTTTAAGCCTTAAAGTTTTGGATTTTTTTGATTCCCCTCACCTCATCTTCCTTCGGCAGTGAATGTCCTCTTCCTCTTCTTCCTTCTCCTCCTCTCACCCAAATTCTGAGCTTTTATTTCTTTCCTAATAGGTTTGCACGCATTATTTGCTTTTACATTGATTCCTATTGGAAAAATTGCTTCTACTTACAAACTTTTCTACTTAAGAACCTGGTCATGGAACAGCGCAGTTTTTCTCAGGGTTATACCATTTCAAATGGGATGTATGGGGTGCTCAGGGAGGAGTAGCACCTGTAGTGTAGGGGTATATCATGTCCTTTTAGCTGTGCCATTTAGGGCACCTTTTAGGGCAGCTTGTTCACTTTTGGTCCCCACCTGTCACTCAGCTCTCACCTGTGGCTCCCAGTAACTGTAGCATGTGCAGCAGCCACACCCTGGGGAACATCTTCAACAGGCTGGCCAAACAAGGTTAAAAATAGCCAAAAGGTTATTGACCTTCAGTGAGATATGGACTTGTCTATCCCGAGCATGTGAAGATAAATTCCAGGGGTCTGAGCGGATGAAACCTACAAGAATAGGTCAACGATCATGAAGGCAGTCTCTGCAAGTGATGTGGTATGCTAAGAGCAAGACAAGACATGAAAGATGCCCTGATTAACCACTTGGAGAAGGGAAACTCTGACTGCAAACCTCCACTACCTTGTGGCTATATCCATCATTGGAAAAGGCTTCAGGAGTAAATATTGAGACAAAATCTGGAGCCAGAGTCCCAGAAGCAGTTTGTGACTGTGTACAGCCACATTCTGATAACTCCTGCGACATAGCTGGAACCAGTTGTATTGTCCTTGCCATTCCATTGAATTATTTCAGAGATGTGGAGATGGGGGATCTGCTGCTTGGGTAACAGTCTATCCTCCATACTAACCTACCCAGGCTTCATGCTTTGGCGAGTCCAGAGCAGGATACCATGCTCTTTTGAGACTGAAGGATGCAAATGACCAATTCAAAATTAGAAAGAAAGGGTATCATATGATTGAAATATCTAGCTTTTTCATGTTAAAGAAAAGTCATTTATTTATATCAGTATACAAGAGTGAAATACTAATTTCCCCCCTCATGTTAATTTTGAATTTACAGGAAAATATTTCTAAAATAAGAAAATATACTAGAAAAATACAATTCACTTCCTACAATTAAAATTTATGCAATCTTAAATACTGTTTTAAAATTTAAAATACTGGTTTTAATATTGGATTTGTACTCTGTATATTGCTTGTTTTGAGCCGCTCCGAGTCTTCGGAGAGGGGCGGCATACAAATCTAATAGCTAGCTAGATAGCTAGCTAGCTAGATAGATAGATAGCTAGCTAGCTAGCTAGCTAGCTAGATAGATAGATAGATAGATAGATAGATAGATAGATAGATAGATGATAGATAGATAGATAGATAGATAGATAGATAGATAGATAGATAGATAAATCTAAAAACTGATTAATTTTGTCCTGAGACAAAAATGAGAAAGGTTTAGCAGATTTGTTTGCCCATCATGTGACTACAACCAATGCAGCAAAGGTTAAAATTGAAGAATCAAAAGGGAGGAGAATTGGCTATATTGATATATGATAAACCTGTTAAAATATTATTTATGCTTATGATTGGAAATTGTTCTCCCTCAGGAAACTTGAATGGCATGTACAATCAGCTGCATTACTTTATAATTTAAATATCTGACACATGCGACATAATCAATCATGAAAATTTCCCACTGTATTATCAAAAGTTGAAACTTACAACAAGTAAGACAGAGTAGACTTCTCTTTTCAGAACATTGTGCTTGCAAAGAATTATGCCTCAGAATTGTGTGAGATTTTCTATTTCTAGACCAGCATTTATTACTCAGAATAAATAATTGTGAAAGCAAATTAACTCAATTGATCAAAGGATTCTCAGACTTCAAGCAATTCATCTCAATGTGAATGTGCAGGTGTTGGTTGTTGTTTTTTTTGCGGGGTTGGATTTCCTAAGCTCTGGATAACTATAGCAATAATGTTAGGATTGTTGCATAAATCAAATCCAGAAGCACACACAGATAACTGATTCAGCTGGATTCAATTTCTTTATATACATAATAACATATGAGTATTTACAATACTAATAGCAGAGTTCTTTAATGTAGCAGCAGAACAGACAGAGTTCAGAATGGACTGAACCACACCCAGCCTTCTAGCTTAAGTTTCAGTTTCAATTCTCTGCACAGATTCAGATGTGTTTAAGCTCCCATTGGCTGACTTAGTTGCTATGCCTATTCATTGGCTGACCTTGTTACCATGTCTCTCCCGGTTCATGAATATTTTAACAAATAGCACTTCACTTATATATCTCTGGCCCTCTCTAAGAGGTTTACAGAGTCAGCATATTGTCCCCAACAATCTGGTTCCTCATTTTACTGACCTTGAAGGATGGAAGACTGAGTCAACCTTGAGCCACTAAGAATGGAACTCTTGGAATGAGCAGTGAGTTAGTTTGCATTCTAAACACTGTGCCACCAGAGCTATTTAGAAAAGCCACTAATCTCTAGTTATTTATATGTCATCTGGATAATTTTGCTTTTCCATTCATATTCCTACTGTGAGAGAAGAAGTTCAAATTCAATCCATTAGTAATCTCTTTAAACTCAATTATAAACACATTAGTTGGGAAGATATAGTTTTAGTATAACTTTGTCATTCCTTCAAAGAACCATGTTGTTCTTGTAATTTGCACCCAAGTCACTCACTGTCAGATGCTTTGAACTGCACTCCTTGCAAAATGACTGCTTTAACTTTCCTCATTTACTCACTCTCTCACTCCCACCCAAATGTTCTCAGTTCAGCACTTGGACAGTTATGATAACAGGCAGTGTTTGCTGTCTATTCTGGTCACTGTGAGTTATGGTGATATCATATAACCTGAAGGGCTGTAAAATGTATGACAAATTAAACCTCTGAGTAATTGTAGTATTTTGTTATCTTCTACTCCCAGGTTAAAGGTTTACATGTTCACACAGTCTTCCTGCTCTTGTCAATAGGTGCTGATTTGAATTTCAGTAGAGACTTCGTTCAAGCAAGATCACCATACTTGGCTTGCTGCCTCATGGGAATAAGAGCTAAAGTTGTCTAAGACTGAAATACAGAGCTCAGGGAAAAGCCACAGCAAAACATAACCCTTTCTACTTTCAGATGCTTCCTGATGCACCAGCAAGCCCAGAGGTTCTATTTAATCAGCAATAAGAGAAAGAAAAGCCTTGAGAGAAGTATCTTAGCTGATGAGAAGCTTCACTTAATGCCATCTAACTCAAATTGATCATCTGAGACTGGCCTAATAAGAGGTCTTACATTTTGTGGACCAACTCTCTTTTAACAGGAAATAGAGGTGAGAAAATACATGTTGAAGGATGATTCTAGAATCAGCTTTATGAAATGAATGCATGAAAAAATAATAGATGCTAAATTGAAGAGGAATGTAAAATTAATATGTGATCTGTCTGTCATCAGGAAAAGAGGACTTTTTTTTCTCCAAATCTGAACTTTGCACATTTCTCCCCTTTTTTCAGCATTGGCAAAAAGAGCTTTGGGAACATTTTGTGTTGCACAATGACTTATTTTTTGTCTTATTGCAAAAGACACTGCAGTGCTGTATTGTCTCAATACCAAACTCTACGAAAGGAAGGTTTGCTCTGTGACATTCTGTTAAAAGTAAAAGAAAATGAATTTCCTGCACACAAGTCTTTGTTAGCTTGTTCCAGTGATTACTTCAAGGCCATGTTCAAGAGTTATACCAAAGAATCGAAGAGTGCTGTTGTTCATCTGCAGGTCGTCTCGGCCACTGGTTTGCAACATGTTCTAGATTTCATTTATACATCCTGGCTGCCTTTGTCTTTAACTACCTTGGAAGATACCTTAGAAGCTGCCACCTACTTACAAGTACCAGAGGCAATCTGTTTATGCAGCCAATACTTGGGTAACAATCTCAATCTGGAGAACTGCTGTTTTTCAGCCAATATTGCGACAAAATTTTATCTTCCAGATGCTGTATCTGCAGCAGAAAAGTATCTTATTATTAATCTTTGGAAACTACTAGATCTGGATTTTGCAGATCTGCTGGAACTGAATTTCTGGTCTTTGAAGGCAGTAGTAGAATCTCCTGATATACTTATGGTGAGAGAATCTAATTTGTTAGATCTATTATTAAAGTGGTTAGCATATGATAAATTAAGGCTCATTCACACTACTAATCTTTTGGAACATGTAAGATACAGTCTCATTCCTATGGAAGATCTGAGAAATATCTATACTCAGTCAGAAGTGCTTCTAACAACTCCTGTAAAAAAATTAATTAAAAAAGCAATAAACTATCATTCACTTATTTATAAACAACCTATCTTGCAGGATAAATATAGTACTCTGAGAAATCAGAAGATACGGATTATCCTGCTTGGAGGTATGAGTGCACATGAAGGGCTTGTCACAGAAGTGATGGCTTTTGATGTTTACAATCACAAGTGGCAAAATTTAACACAGTTACCAGATAGAATACAAAATCACTGTGTATGTACTATTGGAAACTTTCTATACGTGCTTGGTGGAGAAATGGAAGATATGCAAAGTGATCCTATCTTGAAAGTTACAAATAAAGTCCATCGCTATGACCCAAGATTTAATAAGTGGATACATATTACTGGGATGCTGGAAAAAAGGTGTCAGTTTTCTTGCTGTATCTTAGAGAATAAAATCATTGCAATTGGTGGACAAAGTGAAGATAAAAAATTGCATTCATCTGTTGAAATCTATGACATTAGTAAAGACAGGTGGACAAAACTTCATGATTTGCCATGCAAAGTACATGGTCACGCTGGTACTGTTCGTAAGAATACTATTTATATATCAGGGGGCAAATACATGGGTCAAAGTAACACAAGTAAGGATATGTATGCTTTGAGTAATCTTGAAGGGGAATGGAAAAAGCAAGCCCCAATGAGCATTGCTCGTTTTGGGCATCAGATGGCCACCATCCGAGAATCAGTTTTTACATTTTTAGGTTTTTATGAACCATTCTCTGAGATTGAAAAATATGATGCTGACCAGAATCAATGGACCCGTTTAAGGCCATTGGTATATGATCGATATAGTTACGGTTTAGCACTAGTGGAGGAAACAGCCATCCTTATTGGAGGGAAGAAATGGCAAGACTCTCAGGAAATTCCAACTCAGGATATTGTAGGTTATGATATTGATAACGACTGTTGGGAAGAAATCTGCAAAATTCCTTTGCCTTGGTATGGATTGCAGTGTGGAGTGCTAAAACTTTCTGAATTAGTAGAAGGTATTCAACAGTAAGAGACCAAATATTGAGATCACATCTCATTGATCTAGGAAAACAAGGATAAAATGGAAGGATAAAACATGAATTATTAGGCATTAAACAATTATTTTTATATATATATTTAAATTATAATCTATATCAGATGTAGCAAACACACAGCCCATGGATTGGTTCTAGCTTGCAGTGGGGTGCAGAATTGACTTGCAGGGCCATCCTGAAGATGGTGAGGGACCAGCCCCTGCTGCCCTTGGCCTGGCCATGCCCACCCTGGCCCCCAAGGGCAAACAACCTCCTGATGTAGCTTACAATGAGATCAAGTTTGACACCACTGATCTATATGGTTAAACATGTTACTGCTTAAAACAGCAAGTTAGCATGTATGAAATTGTTGTTGTTTTTTGTTGCTAATAGAGAATGGATGAATCTAAAAAAATTTCAATATAAAATAAAACTGATCTGAAATAGGGACATTAATATTTTATGAAAAACAAACAACCCTAGTTTTGCAATTTTGTGTGGTACACATTGTTAAACAATGGTGATTAATTCATAGGAATATCAAACAGTACTTCTCTCATCTTTATTTAATCATGAAATGAACAAATAATTAAATATGATTGTAAGAGCTCTTCTGATATTAGGAATTCTTAATTGTCTTCTTATTCAATTATTTTTTTCCTGATTTGTCAACTGTTCTTACTGCAATCTAGTTTTATCCTAGTCACCACATAACATCAACATTACATGCATAAATAGGCTGATCATCTCAGGAAAATGCCACTTTTCAACTATTATTGAAATGCTAGGTAGAATTAATTGTAAAACGTAATTTCAAACATCATGTGAAAAGACAAATGAAAAATTTCACTCTCAAATAATCAGTTGTGCCCTCCATTGGTTTCCATTTGGTAAAATTTATGTGGCAAGAAAAAGCCACAAGTACAAATAATGGTAAAAATGTTGTTTGTTAAGCAAAGCAATATACTAAATATATACACCATGTTCCCCTGAAAATAATTAATTTTTTTAAACCTGAAATAAGGGCTTGGCATTATTTTGGGGCCATATTATTATGGGGTACCATTTGGGGGTGGCAGGTGGGGAGGAGTGGGGGAGAAGCAAGGAGCAGGAAACCCTGCCATGCCCTGCAAGGGGGAAGGGAAGAAGAGATGGCAAGAATAGTGGTGACTTTTGCGGCCTGTTCAAAAACAGTCTTACCTAAATCAGTTGCCAAGAGTTTGGCCCTGATTGAGACTCCCTTGAGTGCAGCCTGTAGCCCGTGTTTGAGGAGGTGGGGGGAGAGCCTCTTTATGCAACCCAGCCTCTCTTTCAGGTGGGCAGAAAGCCCCCTCATATCATGAAACTGACTGGCTGAGATTTGGGCAGTCCTGGGAACCACTCCCCAGCTGGACACAGAACTCTGGCAGGAAAGTGTCTCCTTTGGGCTGAGTGCCAGTCTGCATGTCTATTTTGTGTTGCGGGTGCCAGGCTACAATCCTGAGTTTGGTGGATGCTGCAACTCTCAGGCCAGCTGAAGGCCCTTCAGACAGGCCACCCACACCAACCTCCTCTCCCCTCTTCCACATACATATAGTCTGCGGAGAGGGGCGGCATACAAATCCAATAAATAATAATAATAAGATTCCTCAACACCCCCCCCCCCCCCAAAGTAATGAGCAGCCAAACTTTTTACTGCCACACTGTGGATGTGGCTTATTTTGTGGGTGTGGCTTGATGGTCACGAGACTGGATAGGAGTGGCTTGCCAGCCATGTGAACGCCGCCAGAAATTTCCAAATCCTAATTTATGCCCACCCCAAAAATCAAGCTTGGCCTTATTTTAAGGACATATATTTTCAGAGAAACATAGTATATAGTAATGTCTGGAGGTATAACTCTTGTATAAATGTTCTGTGTCCTATTGGATCATGCTGGGGAAATATTTGTTACATACACACTAATAAAAACTGCCCATGTATATATTATATATGATTCACTTTTGACTGCAAAGGGCACAAACAGTCACCTCATCTGTTACTGCTGGAGTAGGATAATATATTTTATATTTCTCTGTATGCCAGTGTTAAATCCAAGAATAAACAAAGTTTATAATTATATTCATTTGAAAACCTGATACATTAAAGACAATCTATTTTAATCTGAGTTCACCTAATAAAATGTGCAGCAATTTAGCTTGTGTTAAACCATAAGAGCCTTATTTAGACAAATAATATAACATTTAATTGAATTTTGTACTTGAAAGTCATAAACCTATCTTTGCTAGGTTACCATGTAGACAGAATAAGTGTTGCATAGCAACAGGCTGTCATATACACTGCCTCAGAATCTTTTGGCATGTGCTTGCTTTTTATGAGGCAGCAAGGAAGCAATTTCTCAATATGGTCAGATCCAGTGGTGGGATTCAGCCATTTCACACCACTTCAGGAGAACTGGTTATTAACTTTCTGAGCAGTTTGGCGAACTTGTTGGAAGAAATCATTAGCACACGGTTGTTAAATTATTTGAATCCTACCACTGATTTCTATACTGTCTCATGTTACACAAGTTTAAAGCTTTCGTATACACTGCATTATCTCCGATTTTCCTACATGGAATGCATTTGAAATGTTAGCGTACATCTAAAGCTGTCTGAAAATATGGCTGGTCACATTTTTCCAGATAATGCAAATATGCTGAAAAGCAATTAACATTTTCAGCTGCTCACCAGACCTAACCTAAGTACATATTCTTATAATAAGAGTACAGTGTTCCCTCGATTTTCGCGGGGGTTACGTTCCAAGACCTCCCGCGAAAGTCGATTTTCTGCAAAATAGCGGTGCGGAAGTAAAAACACAATTTTTGGCTATGGACAGCCAAAAACTACCCCCACGCACCCTTTTTCAAGGCAGCGCAAGGAGCCGGGCTTGAAATTAGGCAGGGAGCGACGAAAGTGCGGAGGCCGGCAAAGATTGCTTTGAATGACGGCTGCCCCCACCCCCCCAGCACCTCCGGCCCCCTCGCCGCTACCGCCCGCCCGATCCACCCCTCTCACCAGCTTTCTTGGGACACGGGTCCTCCTGCAGCAGCGCTGGCGGCTACGGCTTCTCATCCTCCTCATTCGGCCGGTAGCCACTCTGAACGCTTTGAGAATGCCCACCCCGCCCCTCTCACAGTCCCTTAGCTGAGAGCGCTTTCGTCCCAGCTATCAGCGAGGGGGCTGCAGGAGAGGTGGGGGCAGGCGTTCTCACAGAGAGGGAGAGAGAGAGGGAGAAAGAGAGAGAGAGCAAGAGGGGGGAGAGTGGAAGGTAGAGAGAGAGAGAAAAATTATAGAAAATGGGAGAAAAAAGAGAAATGAGAAAATGATTGAAGCAGAGAATGACAGAAAAGAAAGAGAAAGAGAGAGAGAAGTGACTCTTGGTGATGACATATGATGTCATCGGGTGGGAAAAACCGTGGTATAGAAAAAAAAACCGCGGAGTATTTTTTAATTAATATTTTTTGAAAAACCGTGGTATAGCCGTTTCGCAAAGTTTGAACCCGTGAAAATCGAGGGATCACTGTAATTGGTATAAACAAGTATCCACATGTAACTTTCAAGATATTTCCCAAATAAATATATTTTCTGCATCGAAGAAACATAGAACTGAAGATATAAATGATGTCCACTACTTTCTCTATTATACTCAGTTATTCATTAACTGCAGTTCTATTTGTAATAAATATTGTGATAAAAATTATTGTGAAATATGTTGATCACAAACATGTTTATAATATATGACTTAGCAAAAGCCTTCCATGTACTGCATAAAATTAATACTAATAATAGCAATATCTGTTTTCTAACTTGATTCCTTGTATAAGTGGAAATTATGTAGCAATAAATAAAAAATAGGATTTGAGACATTACAAAAAATAGAACCGGGGTAGAGTGCTGTACTGCAGGCCACTGAAGCTGACTGTAGATCTGTAGGTCAGCGGTTCAAATCTCATCACCGGCTCAAGATTGACTCAGCCTTTCATCCTTCCGAGGTGGATAAAATGAGGACTTGGATTGTGGGGGCAATATGCTGGCTCTGTTAAAAAGTGCTATTGCTAACATGTTGTAAGCTGCCCTGAGTCTAAGGAGAAGGGCGGCATAAAAATCAATCAATCAATCAAACAAATAAACCAACAAACAAACAAACAAATAAATCCCAGCAAGAATTTAAAAAATTTCTTGAAACAGAATTAATTTGAGATCAAGTATTTTTATGTGAGAAATATACAAAATATCACAAATTATAACATCATGCAGTCAATAACTGTTTATACAAATATATTCTTCTAAATGATACAAACAGGTTACTGGATCTGGAACTTTATACAATCTCAATGCATGGTTTTTCATTCTGAACTCAACTGAATACATATGCATTTAAATAAACTGCAAAAGGCCACTCTCCTGAACAATTGTGCAAAGTTTGCAAAACGCTTGCAGTCCAAAATGACTTTGAAAATAAACAAACAACACTGCTCTTTATTTTGGTTCCAAGACCAGAATGTAATAATGCTTTTAATTTTTTTAAAAAATACATTCACTGAGCTGAACAGGCAAGAACTGGAAGCAAGTTGAGAAAGAAAAGTACATTATCTTTTTTTTCCTTTTAAAAGGAAAGTCTAACCTATGTCTTAACCTATGGAAAAGCATCAAAAAGCCACATTGACATTTTTGCCAGGATAAAATTCAAATGCTGATAAAGGCAAAAAATATATGTTTGCTTTTGCATCCCTAGCTAAGCAGAGATTGATCTTCTCAGAAACATTTGGACTTTTGTGACACTTTACATTGGTATTCTATTGGCTATATTACAGCAGGAATGTTTTTGTGATATGCATGTTCTGTAGAATACTGGCATCACAAACCATATAATTTTTCATAAACTAAACAAATTGAACAAATATAGGCTTTACTGAAATATAATTGTGCAGCAGATGCCTCAAGCAATCAGGATATGATAGAGAAATGTCGTGATGACCTTCTTCGTCTTTCTAAATGGACAGCTGTACTTGCTGTTCATCCATGTGCTCTGTAAACATCCCTTTTAAACTCACAAGAGAGAGAGAGAGAGACAGACAGACAGACAGACATTTTCCCTTAATACAAAATCAAAACAACTATTACAGGTTTATTATTCATTGGATGAACTTTGCTGCTCTTCTTCTCCCTCTTTCCCCTCTGTTGTGTTTTTATTGCTCTCTAAACGCAGTTATTAATGCAGAGTCCCAGTCAGCCTTGTCTTAAAACAGAAAATAATACAGAAAGGTCTTGTCATTTTTTTTGCCATTTTCCCTCTTTACTCTGGAAGAAGATCAGTGCTTAAGCAACGATAGTGTCTGCATCCACATAAACAGAAGGATAAAAGACACTGGAATTGACAGTGCTCCCTCCTTCCATTTCTGAACTCTAATGACAATTTCAAGACAAAATGTTCCCTTTCCGTTCTGTCTTAAAAGTAATTGAATGTTCTACAGTCACAATTCTAGAGCAAAGGCAGGGATAATCATGGCAGAGAGGTGGTTAAGAAAGGAGAGGAAAGCAATTGAACACTTTGCATTAGTTCATACTCAAAATGTATTTGCTACATCTATTCCGGAAACTCAAGGGAGAACTATAAATTAATACAGTGGTACCTTGTCATATGAACCCTTCGTCATACGAACTTTTTGAGATACGAACCCGGGGTTCGAATTTTTTTTTGCCTCTTCTTACGAACTTTTTTCGCCTTATCAACCCACCGCCGCCGGGATGCCCCACCTCCGGACTTCTGTTGCAAGTGAAGCCCCTGTTTTTGCAATCCTGGGATTCCCCTGAGGCTCCCCTCCATGGGAAACCCCACCTCCTGACTTCCACATTTTTGCGATGCTGTAGGGAAATCCCAGGATCACAAAAACGGGCGCTCCGCTGGCAACGGAAGTCCAGAGGTGGGGTTTCCCAGCAAGGGAAACCTCAGCAAAATTGCACCATCGCAAAAACATACAAGTCCGGAGGTGGGGTTTCAAGGACTTCCGTGTTTTTGCAATGATGTGATTTCGCTGAGGCTTCGCTCGCTGGGAAACCCCACCTCCGGACTTCCGTTGCCAGCAGAGAGTCCATTTTTGCGATCCTGGGATTCCCCTTCTGGCATTTCTCTACAGCATCGCAAAAACGTGGAAGTCCAGAGGTGGGGTTTCCCATGGAGGGGAGCTTTGGGGGAATCCCACCAGCATAAAAACGCTGAAAAAGGGGCTTGAAAAAGGGGTAAATTTTGGGTTTGCACGAATTAATCACTTTTCCATTGATTCCTATGGGAAACATTGTTTCTTCTTACGAACTTTTCACCTTACGAACCTCCTCCCAGAACCAATTAAGTTTGTACAACAAGGTATCACCATATTTAGGAAAAAAAACAAAAACAAATTTATGACTTCCTGAACAAATGGGCATACAAAAATTAAAATAAATATTGAAATATTGAATAAATATTGAATATCAGATTTAACCAATCTTTCTCTGTTCTCTGCACCTTTAGTATCTTAGTTATTTTTTCATGGTGCCTTCCAGTCAGAGGTGGGTTCTAAGTTACCTCGGTACAAGTTCGCTTCCTCCCATTGTTTGCCGCACAGCTGCTCTGTGGTGTGCACGGATGCACAGTGTCAAAAATCAAGCTTCTGCATATGTGCAAAGCAAAAAACAAGATGGTGGCACCTATGGCACTGCTGAGAGAGCCAATTTGGGAATGTGGCCAACTGGTGATCACTCCTGGTTCAGTGAGTGGGGGGGAATTTATGTTACCAGTTCTATAGAACTGTCCCAAACCAGGAGCAACCCTCCTCTGCTTCCGGCCCAAGAATACCTAAAGTATACCTAACAATTCTATTCGGTAGGTAAATAAAACCAAATATCAAGAACCCCATGATGTCCCAGTGTTATGGTGTTTTACTATGGTGAATTTGCTGTGGTGCCCTGTAGCACCATGGCGCACACTTTTGGAAGCTCAGGAGTAAACATTAAAATCAGTAGCAATTTAATTAGTATAAATTATGTTCCAGTGATTTTAGGTCCACATTAAGGGTTGACCAAAATTATCCTTCAGACATTTAGGAATGAAAAAAAGTTAGAGCTCAAAAAAATCTAGATAATATTTAAGTATTAACGTTCAGAAATTCTTCAATCTCATATGCCTTGTAATTTGCCACAGATTGATCTAGATTTGATTGTTCTAAAAATTAACAATTTACAATATTTAAAATGATTCCTGAGGATTCTTTAAAACCTAGAACACTTTTTATTGTGAATATTTATGTCTCTTGAAGCTGTTATGTTGAATTAAGTATAACTTTCTCCAAAACATGGAGTATCTAGTAGATTAGCAAATAAAGACCTTGTTAATAGTTGGTTTTTGAAGTTTTTTCAAAATTTAAAATATGGTTTCAGCTGTCATAATACTGAGGTTTTAAAAATAAATTAATGAATGGGATACTTTGGTTGATAAAGCAACATTTCTCAGTATAATAGCTTTAAAAATCATCCAAGGATCAATGATAGAGGTCATAATGCTCTAAAGATCTGTGTTAAAATCAAAACAAAGTGAGCCTTTTATCATTATTAATCTATGTTATAAATTGTCTGCTAATAATCCCCCCCGCCCCAAAAAACCTGAAAAATTAAATTATTTTTTTAATAATCAAGCTTATGAAACTACATTTTTTTAAATTCCCTGACCTTTTCTTAAATGCAATAATAATCACAGCATTATGCTTCTTCTGTAATTTATGAAAATATCTAAAATATCCCATTAAATATAAAAGTTTAATTGTCACACTGGCTAAAACAAAAGCTGCACTTTGAAAATGTAACTCATTACAACAATTACATATTATTAAAACAGGAAATAAAATTAAGTTTCAGTAGTTAAACATTGCCAATTTTTTCTTGATAAATCAATGTAATCCTTTAAAATATATAATCATTATTTTTTTAAAAATGGTATAGACAATGGACTTGATCCAAAGCAGCAATTTAATAAATTCTGTTCCATTTAAAAAATAAACTGACTTTTCAGCAATGAAGATTGTGTCAGTACAACATCAAACAAAATGCTTATTATTCTATTCTATAAGTACACACTCCTTTGGATCACAGTCAGCATTTGAACACATAAATATAAACTGAGCATCAGCAGCATAAAAAGAATATAAGTTTGTATTCCTACAATGACCATTAAGTTTAACTCATTTCATAAACATTAAAATAAATATCCTACAATATGATGTAAAAGCTACTCTTTTGGATAAAAGTCTGGAGTGTCAAAAACAGCTGAAAACAAAGTATTAAGATGTTAAAAATCATTGTTATACATGTGTTTCAATGTAGGAATGGGTATGTGCTAAAGAACCTAAAAACACACCATCATCAGAACCATTTACTGGATCTTGTGCTGCATTGTTCTGAGAACTATCGAGGAAGAGATCAAGGTACATTTGTTTCCAGTCTTGAAAGTCTTTAGATGTCAAATCTGGATTATCTAGAACCTTATCTATCATAGCTACTTCTTCTTCTCTGGCCTTGAAGAAACAAAAAAGAAAAAAATGAGAAAACCCCCACATATATATTTGAATATTTAGGTTTCGTTAGAAACTTAACCCTATGATCATATAACTGAGAAATAATTGACTTTGATAGAAGATTTTAATCATTATTTTATATTTAAGAATTTTTTAGTTCTATGTCTTACAAAATAAATAAGTTATATTAACAAAATATATGTTTTATTTTTGGTCTTCTCACTTTAATTGGTGTGTATTTTAAAGAAACAGAGAAAATGTCAATCAAGAGAACACAAAAACATTCTGTGGCTTCAGAAGTAAGTTATTTGTTTATTTATTTACATTTATAAGCCGCCCTTCTCTAGTAGACTCAGGGCAGCATACAAGATAAAGATGATTACAAAATTTACAAATCCCAAACACTAAAACACCATTCAACCAAAATTCATTCGATACACAAACATACTTTCAGCTGGAGCAGAGTGTTCCTGCTCAATGGTCCCAGGTCTGCTGGCAAAGGTGTGTTTTTAAAGTGTTTCAAAAGACCAGGTGGGTGAGGGCAGTGCGAATCTCTGGGGGGAGATGTTTTCAGAGGTCGGGAGCCGCCACAGAGAAGGCCCTTCCCTTCGGCTCTGCCAGTCAGCACTGCTTGGCTGACGGAACCTGGAGAAGGCCGACCCTGTGGGATCTGACCAGCTGCTGGTATACATTAAGGGTTGACCAATAATACCAGTAATAATTTAAGAAGAACACTTGTTGGCCATGCATTTACATTGAACAATTTATTTTTTATCTTACCTTTAAAGTGCTTTTCAGAATTCGCAATTGATGCAATTTTTCATTGATTATTGGGTCACAGCATCTTTTAATGAAAGATTTCTTGTATTCCATTTTGGTAGAAATTTGCTGATCTCCTAGAGGGGACAAACTAGCTAGTTCCAAAGATCGATACAAATCTTGCAATGAATCTGCAGGTTTGTCTTCTAAAATTTGAGCTGCAAGACATAAAGAAAATAAACACCATAGCTTTCAGATATCCATCTGTATCACAGCTTTAATTATGCCAGCATCTCTAATGCTGTCTTAGCAATTCAAATGTACAAAACAATATTGCTTTAAAATCATTTCCTTATGAGAAAAATAAATTATGCTTAGATTTCAACATGAACCTATGGCACAAGTGTCACAAGTGGCACGTGGAACCATATCAGTGGGCATGTGAGGTCAGGTCTGGCATGTATGCATGTGCCAGCCAGCTGATTTTTCGGGCGTCTGGGCCCACTGGGAGTCAGGAAACAGACTGTTTTCAGCATCTGGAGGGGGTGGGGAAGGCTCATTTTTTGTTCTCACAAAGGTCCAGAGGCTTTCTAGGAACATGGGAAGAGCGAAAACTACCTTCCCCATTCCCCGGACGTCAGAAATATACCATTTGCTGACTTCCAGTTGAACTGGAAGTTCCATTTTTTGCTCTCCCCAGGCTTCACAGCCTTCCTAGGAGCCTGGTCTTCCTCAAGCCCTGGAAGCCCTCTGGAGGCCAGAAATAGCCAACTTCCCTCATTGGGAAGCCTGCATGGCCATTTTTTCCCTTCCCAGTTTTCTAGAAAGGCTCTGAAACCTGGGAAGAGCAAAAAGACAGAACTTCTGGTTCAACTGGAAGTTGGCAAACTGAATGTTTCCAGCATCTGAAGGATCTCTGGAGGGGGGGTGCTTTTGCCCTCCCCAAGCTCCTAGAAAGGCTCTGAAGCCCGGAGAGAGGAAAAAAGGTGTGTGTCATGTGCTCATGCACAGGGAGCCTGCATGGAATTATGGGTGTGGGCACCCACACACGCAACACCCCCATACTCCCCTTTTGGCACATGAACCAAAAAGGTTTGCCATTACTGTCATAGGGTATTCATAATGAAGTACATGAATTCATTTAATATAGAAGAATGTCATATGTAGTATATATAGAACTGTATTCAGCAAAAAGATGCTCACATAATTTTGTCAAATTGATGCTAAATTGCAAACTAATTTGTTCCATTAAAACCAATCATAATGGTTTGCCTGGATAGATCTTGAAACATTGACTTTATTTTAGGGTATCATTAGGGGAAGAAAACCCTATCAACATCTTAAAATGTTAGGAAACAGTATTAAATTGTAATCCATACAATGCTACACTGCATTTCCCCCCAATAAATTCTATTCATTTTTAGTCTATATCAGTAATGGTGAACCTTTTTTTCCTTGGGTGCCAAAAAAGCATGCATGCATGCTATCACACATGCGCAAGTTCCCATACCTATAATTCAATGCCTAGGGAGGGCGAAAACAGCTTCCCCTGCCCCCTGGAGCCCCTCAGGAGGCTGGAAATGGCCTGTTTCCCAACTTCTGGTGGGCCCAGCAGGCTCGTATTTCATCCTCCCCAGGCTCCAAGGGTTTCCCTGGAGCTGGGGAAGGGTAAAATGCCCTCCCCCATCTGCCCGGAGGCTCTCTGGAAACCAAAAATGCCCTCCCAGAGACTGTGCATGCCAAAAATCAGCTGGCTGGCACATACATGCACGTTGGAACTGACCTGGGGCAACAGCTCAGGTATCAGCAGATATGGCTCCGCGCATTACTTGTGGCACTCGTGCCATAGGTTCGCCATCACTGGTCTATATCAATCTCATGTCATGAATATTTGCTTTTTGAGTTTCATACATTCATACAAATAGTATTAGCAATATTTTTCTTAATAATTACAATTTATTATCATTTCATTTTTGATACTTAATTTCTATTATCATCTTTCCATTTCTAAGCCTTCTAGCACTTCTATCACATTCTTCTCAATATCTATCGTTTTGTGTTTCCTCCCCCCTATTTATCTCTACATTATTTTGATTCTCTTCCTCCTCTTTCTCTCCCTTTTTTCTTCTCCTTCCACTCTAATATTCAAAGATATGGTCTTTCTCCACCTTCTAATTCTAGTATTAATTCATCTTATTTCAATTCTTTTCTGAATAATAATTAAAAAATGGTTTTTTCCTCTTTTTCCTCTTTTTCATATCATTTTTACTCTTTAATATAAGCTAATTTTGTTCTTTTAACAGATCTAATAATTCCATCGCTTTATCAAATTTCTAACAATCATTCAAACCAATTTTTATATCTTGTTCCACAAACAACACATTTTTCAAAATGACCAAATTTCAGTATTCAAATTAACATATACATTATTTTCATACTATTTTAATATATTTCTACAGATTGTTTATGATTATATTTAATAAAAAATATTGTATTTGCTTATACTATTCTGATATTAATATAATTTGCTAGTCTGTAGTCAGTCTATATTAAAAATAATTTTTATAAATTATGTTCTCCAGTTAATTCTATGCAATCCATGTCAATAAGTATTTCCTACATTTCTATAAGCTGTTTGTTTATAGTATCCTTAAAATACTGATGAATCTATTTCATATCTTTAATTCCACTTGTTTTCATTTTTACAATCCAACCAATTTTCAAAGGAAAAATTCGGGGTCTGTTACCATCTCTTTTCCTTCTTTTTGGTTTTATTTATCCAGCAGAAACAAAAGTTCCAAGTGTTACACCCCCCCCCTTTTTTTTAAAAAAGTGGCACTCCTGCTTCAAGTCGATATTGTTCCTCTTCGTTCTCCTTGTAATCCCAGTTTAAATATGTTGTACTTGCTAATTGAATATATAAATGAATCAATAGTGATCAGTTTAATTATAATAAAGTAGAGACAAATTCAAATTCAAATTTCAGTCTTTCCAGAACCACATATTTTAAAGGTTTAAACAAGCTCCCCTCCCCCGTTCCCTTTTAAAGATTTTTCTTCAATATGCTTGCTCAACTGCTAGCACTTAACTTCCATATTCTTTCCCCTGTATTCTTGGGATGCATGGATGGATGGATGGACGGATGGACAGACGGACGGGGACACACACACACACACACACACACACACACACACACACACACACACATATATTAGCCCAGATTGCAATCCATTCACTTTTCCCTCCTGCTCAATTTTTCAGGTCTTCTTTCAGCTTTATGGAACCATGTTTGCTACTGCTACTCCATGCCATCAGCTGAGAGGGCTTTCCAGCATAGGGAGGAGAGATGCGGCTCCCCTCTACCTTTCTGGTGGCACCCCTTTGCTTTGCCCCCTCTATATGGGGGAGCTTATGTCCCAATCCAGACCCTCAAATGCGGAGAGTTTGGAGCCGGTGCAGAGCTCATAATCCTGGCTTTCGATATCGCCAAGATATTAATACTTTAAAAAATGGCAACTAAGCATTTATGTTTCATTAAATCCCATGGCTTTAAAATTCAAAAATGCTGATACTCTACACCAGGGGTGTCAGGGGTGGCTTATTTTCAGTCGGCAGAGTGCTGAAGGAGGTGTCCATCCCATCCCCCCACTGGCCTGTGGAGAACTACAATGCTGATCCGGCCCTCAAAGAAATCCAGTCGGACACCCCTGCTCTAAACATATTCCACCTTCCTTAAAAATCTATATTATATACCACAGGTGTCAAAAACATCATGTCATGTTGATGTCATGTGACATATCACAATGTTTTTGCCTTTGTGAAGCTGGGATGGGCATGGCCTGCACATGATGCATCCAGCCCCCGGGCCACCAGTTTGATACCCGTGCTGTATACTATACGAAATCTATACTATGCAATACTATAGCCATCTTTTTCCACCTGGTGCCCATTAGCATATTGGGTACAATGTTGTAATCAGAATTCATCATTACATGTTGCCTAAGAATAAGAATTGGAGGGTAAAACATCTGGAAAACACAGTCAGGATAGCCTATTTCTATGGTCCTATTTAATCTTCAGAAAACCATCCCATGTTATTATCCATAAACGAAGGCAATAAACATTAAAGCTGGGGATGCAGTTTATTTCTGAATGTAAACTTTCAATATAATAATAATAATAATAATAATAATAATAATAAAGTGAGAAGAATAGAAATGACTTGACCAACACAAAATGACTTCAAATGGAAATGAAAATGACAGAGGCATTCTTATTTTCATAGATTATTTCCCAAACCCTAAATTCTATTCCTCTGGGAGCAATGGGGGAAAGGAAGAAAAAAGAAATAATAGATAATAAAGTCATTTATTGATTAATTTTGACAATTACTTTAAATAGTCAAAATTCTGCAATGTCATTATCATTATTTTTAATTAACTTGAAAAGCTGTTATGCTAACATTTCATTGCTTTGCTTTTAGTCCATGGATAAATATTTTTATTTCCAAATAAACTGTCACCCATGTTTCTCTATTTAAATGAATATTTCCTCAGTCCATTTTCTATTCATCTTGTGACTTTCTAGTTTCCTATTAATGCATACTCTCTGTTAATTTTTTGAAAGGATAATACTCATACTGTGTAAAAGCTTTTCATTTAAAACAGCTTTTTTGCCAATATAACATTCCATTCAATCTGTGAATATGATACAATGAAATATTGCAATACAACACTTGTTGCCCTATTAATGTTTCATTTAAAATATTCATAAACATGTCTAAACTTTGAACAGTATGTCACAAGGAAATTTATTTATTTGTTCATTTATTCGACTTCCATGCCGCCCAATCATGTAGGACTCAGGGCAGCTTGCAACAATACAAATAGAATACAAAATAAAAAGAAGTCAAATATAAGTAATAAACTATAAAACCCCCAATTATAAAACCCATGCTAAAACTATAAACCCCCCATTATAAAACCCAGAAATTCAATCTATCAGACAACATGCATGAAAACCATGGACCTGACCCAAGTAATTCAGGGCCTGACTCATGAAGGAGGACACACTGCTGACATAGTACAGTATTCCTCTCAGAGCAGTTGAGCAATGATCTGAGATTAAGGGACTTAGATATTTTGCCTTTGTCATGATCAGATCATTTTCTGCTATGGCTAGATTTTACGGCTCCAATCCTCCCCCACAGGGAGGCAGAACCCATTAGGAGGTTCTGCCCCAGACCAGGAGGGCTTTAAGAGGGCATTTGGGGATTTGCCAGATTCACTTGTACACAGTTCAGCAGAGTCTCTTGCTACAGCTTGGAGTACGGCAGCAGCGGAGGCTCTAGACCAAATTGTGCCTTTGCAACCTCTCTGTGATAGACCCTGGAGATCTCCTTCGTTTACTGAGGCACTCGGGGGGATGAAATGCCAGAAGAGATGTCCAGAGAAGCAATGGAGGATGAGTAAATATGAATCTGACCGAACACCTGTAAAAGCTCATATGGAGATTTATAAAGTGGCGCTCAGGGCAACAAGATGCACATATAATGTCACTCTGATTGCATCTGCGGAATCCTGTTCAGTTGCCCTAGGGTGATTCGCTCCCTCCTTAATCAGGGGGGTGTTGACAAACCCTTGCAGGGTAGTGCTGAGAATTTTAACAGGTTTTCTGCAGATAAAATTGCTCAGATCTGGACAAACCTTGACTCCAATTGGAAGGCAGTGCCAGCTGACAACGAGTCAGTTGAGATGACAGGGGCCATCTATGTCCATCTGTGTAGGAGGAATTTGACCTGGTAACCCCTGATGAAGTGGACAAGGCCATGGGAGCTGTGAGTTCTGCCACCTGTTTATTGGACCAGCGTCCCTCCTGGTTGGTTTCGGTCAGCAGGGAAGTGACATAGAGCTGGGTCCAGGAGATTACCAATTTTTCATTGATGGAGGGGTCCTTTCCAGCTCCCTGCAAGGAGGCACTCGTGTACCCCCTCCTCAAGAAGCATTTCCTGGATCCAGCTGTATTTAACAACCATTGTCTTGTCTCCAATCTTTCCTTTATGGGGAAGATTGTTGAAAAGGTGGTGTCACTCCAGCTCCAACAGTCCTTAGATGAAGCCGATTATCTGGGCCCTTAACAGTCAGGATTCAGGCCCAGCTACAGCACGGAAACTGTTTGGTTGCATTGATGGATGATCTCTGGCACGCCTGGGATAGGGGTTTATCCTCTATCCTGGTGCTCCTTGACCTCTTAGCAGCTTTCTATACCATCGACCATGGTATCCTTCTGCGCCGACTGGAGGGGTTGGCAATGGGAGGCACCATCTTATGGTGGTTCTCCTCCTACCTATCTGGTCAGTTGCAGTCAGTGTTTGTGGGAGGTCAGAGGTTGACTCCTAAGTCTCTCCCTTGTGGGGTTCCTCAGGGGTCAGTCCTCTCCCCCCCTCTTGTAATATCTACATGAAACTGCTGGGTGCAATCATCCAAGGGCATAAGGTGAATTGTCATCAGTATGTTATTTATACTCAACTATACATCTCCACCTCGTGTCTACTCAGTGAAGCAGTGCCAGTGCCTGGAGGCTGTTAGAATCTGGATGGGAGCTAACAGGACCAAGCTCAACCCCAATAAGATGGAGTGGCTGTGGGTTCTGCCTCCCAAGGACACCTCCATCTTTCCATCCATTCCCTGTGGGGGGGAACTTCGGAGAGGGTCCATTATTTGGGTGTCCTCCTCGATCCACAACTGACATTGAACTATCATCTTTCAGCTGTGATGAAGAGGGCATTTGTCCAGATTTGCCTGGTGCACCAGTTGGGGCCCTATCTGGACAGGGAGTCTCTACTCACAGTCACTCATGCCCTTATCACCTCTAGGTTTGACTACTGCAATGCTCTCTACATGGGGCTACCTCTGAAAAGCATTCAGAGTTATGGTCTGAGACTAAGGGGCTTAGAAGTATTGCCTTTGTCATGGTCAGACCATTTTCTACTGCGGCTTGACTTCCTGGCTCCAATCCTCCCCCACAGGGAGGCGGAACTGACTAGGGGGTTCTGCCACAGATGCCTGATGGACCCAGAGGGCTTTCAAAGGGTGCTTAGGGTTATACCAGATGCACTCGTCTGCAGTTCAGCAGAATCTCTTGCTGTGGCCTGGAATAAGGCTGTGATGGAGGCTCTTGACCGGATTGTGCCGTTGCGACCCTGGAGAGCTCCTTGGTTTACTGAGGAGCTCTGGGAGTTGAAACGCCAGAAGAGACGTCTAGAGAAGCGATGGAGGAAGAGTAGGTCTGAATCCGACCGAACACTTGGAAGAGCTCACATTAAGACTTACAAAGTGGCGCTCAAGGCGGCAGGATGCGCGTATCATGCCACCTTGATTGCATCAGTGGAAACTCGCCTGGCCACTCTGTTTAGGGTGACCCGCTCCCTTCTTAACCATGGGGGAGTTGGGGAATCCTTGCAGAGCAGTGCTGAGGACATTAACACATTTTTCACTGATAAAGTCGCTCGGATCCAGGCGAACCTCGACTCTGATTGGATAACAGAGTTGACTGACAATGAGCCAGTCAAGGTGACCTGGGCCCGTCCTTGTCCGTCTGTCTGGGAAGAGTTTGATATGGTGACACCTGATGAAGTGGACAAGGCAATTGGAGCTGTGAGTTCTGCCACGTTTGCTGGATCCGTGTCCCTCCTGGCTGGTTTCAGCCAGTAGGGAGGTGACACGGAGCTGGGTCCAGGAGATTGTCAATGCTTCTTTGGGGAGGGGGTCCTTCCCGGCTCCATACAAGGAGGCACTTGTGCACCCCCTCCTCAAGAAGCTTTCCCTGGACCCAGCCATTCTTAACAACTATTGTCCAGTCTTCAACCTTCCCCTTTATGGGGAAGGTTGTTGAGAAGGTGGTGGCACTCCAGCTCCAGCGGTCCTTGGAAGAAGCCAATTATCTAGGCCCTCAACAGTCAGGTTTCAGGCCCGGCTGCAGCACAGAAACTGCTTTGGTCGCATTGATAGATGATCTCTGGTGGGCCCGAGACAGGCGTTTATCCCCTGTCTTGGTGCTTCTTGACCTCTCAGCGGCTTTCGGTACCATCGACCATGGTATCCTTCTGCGCTAGTTGGAGTGGTTGGGAGTGGGAGGCACTGTCCTTCAATGGTTCTCCTCCTACCTCTCCAGTTGGTCGCAGTTGGTGTTAATCAGGGGGTCAGAGGTCGACCTCTAGGTTTCTCCCTTGTGGGGTGCCTCAATGGTCGGTCCTCTTCCCCCTGCTATTCAATATCTACATGAAACCGCTGGGCGAGATCATCCAAGGGCATGGGGTGAGGTATCATCAGTATGCTGGTGATACCCAGCTGTACATCTCCACCCCATGTCCAGTCAATGAAGCCGTGGAAGTGATGTGCCAGTGCCTGGAGGCTGTTAGTGTTTGAATGGGTGTCAAAAGACTCAAACTCAACCCAGAGTGGCTGTGGGTTTTGCCTCCCAAGGACAATCCCATCAATCCATCTATTACTCTGGGGGGGGGATTACTGACCTCCTCAGAGAGGGTCCACAACTTGGGCATCCTCCTTGATCCACAGCTTACATTAGAGAACCAGCTTTCATCTATGGCGAGGGGTGTGTTTGCCCAGGTTCACCTGGTGCACCAGTTGCAGCCCTACCTGGGCCGGGACTCATTGCTCACAGTCATTTATGCCCTCATCACCTCGAGGCTTGACTACTGTAATGCTCTCTACATGGGGCTACCTTTGGAGAGTGTTCGGAACTTCAGATGGTGCAGAATGCAGCTGCGAGAGCAATCATGGGCTTCCCCAGGTATGCCCATGTTACACCAATCCTCCGCAGTCTGCATTGGTTGCTGATCAGTCACAATTCAAAGTGTTAGTTATGACCTATAAAGCCCTTCATGGCATCGGACCAGAATATCTCTGGGACCGCCTTCTGCTGCACGAATCCCAGCGACCGGTCAGATCCCACAGAGTTGGCCTTCTCTGGGTCCCGTCGATGAAACAATGTTGTCTGGTAGGACCCAGGGGAAGAGCCTTCTCTGTGGCAGCCCTGATCCTCTGGAATCAACTCCCCCTGAAGATTAGGACTGCCTTTCGCAAACTCCTCAAAACCCACCTCTGTTGTCAGGCATGGGGGAATGGAGACATCTCCCCCGGGCCTATACAGTTTATGCATGGTATGTTTGTGTGTATGTTTGCTTTTAATAATGGGGTTTTATTGTTTTTTAAATTATTAGATTTGTTGTACATTGTTTTATTGTTGCTGTGAGCCGCCCTGAGTCTACGGAGAAGGGTGGCATACTAATCTAATCTAATCTAATCTAATCTAATCTAATCTAATCTAACCTAACCTAACCTAATCTAATCTAATCTAATCATAAACAAACAAACAAACAAACAAACAAACAAAGGATATTTTTAACTCATTACATTTGTCAAGCTTTAAAGTATTACAGGACTTCAGTGTTCCCTCGATTTTTGCGGGTTCAAACTTCGCGAAAAGCCTATACCACGGATTTTCAAAAATATTAATTAAAAAATACTTTGCGGTTTTTTCCCCATACCACGGTTTTTCCCGCCCGATGATGTCATATGTCATCACCAAACCTTCGTCCGCCTTTAATAAATATTTTTTTAAATAAACTTTAATATATAAACATGGTGAGTAATAATCTAAATGGTTGCTAAGGGAATGGGAAATTGTAATTTAGGGGTTTAAAGTGTTAAGGGAAGGCTTGTGATACTGTTCATAGCCAAAACAAGTGTATTTACTTCCGCATCTCTACTTCGCGGAAATTCGACTTTCGCGGGTGCTCCTGGAACGCATCCCCCGCAAAAATCGAGGGAACACTGTACCTATAAATAACAGCTAATACCTGTGGACAAGGTTTTAAGGGATTTTCTTTCAGTAGATCTATTTAAGAAAGTTACATATGAGTACATAATTTCAACATCATGAATATTCTTCTAAACATTTGTTCTTGTTTCAATAGCATGTCACTTTTTTTTACAAGTGTTTGCACCTTATTCAGAAACGAACTTATGCTAAACAGAATCACAGAAATCTCACTTGCTACATATCCACTGCAATTATTTTCCTACTCTTTTTGAAAAACGATCTAAATGTTGATTTAGGTATTAACAATACTTTAGCCTATAATAAACCAGAGCAATAGGTAAAGTCTTGTTCAAATGACTTGCTACCAGTGTCCAAATTTTTCCAAGTCCAGTTTTAATTCACTTTTTAAAATTTCTTTATTTGATTTACAGTAATTGCCACCTCAGTTCAGACTTAGTATAGTCAGTAAGCTATTTGCACAAAAATGTTTAAGCAAATCAATACTCTACAAAATACAAAACAGCAGGAAACCCACATGCTAAATTTTTTGTAATAAACTGACCACACTATTATAGTGTATACATCTTTTCTATATGGAAAAAAATGATATAAAAATTAGTTTTATCTTGGGGGTGAGTTAGGTACGGGAAAGAGCTGTGTTTAACCACTCAAATTTCATCTCCTAGCAAAATTAGTGGTGGGGGAATCATGTATAATTTCCCATTGTAAGATTTAGAAACCACTTAATGGATCCTATCTAAACTGTTTTAAAAATAAAACTTTCAACTAAAGTTGGCCTTTTTTTTGCTCATAAACAAATTTGAAATAAATATTCCATATTCTTAAATTAGGGGCATAAATATATTGATTTGATATTAAATTGTAAATCCCTGGCTGCTTAATTCCTAGTATACAATCTTCAAAATTTATTTAACTGAAGTTTCAAAGAAAATTACTTAAGACCATATTTGAGCAATGGCCTTTTTGTCTGTTAAGTCACATTGCAATTTTCACAACATAAGATCTTGATCATGTCAGTACAGAGAAACAGCTAATGTTCTTACCTGAATGTCAAGTGGCAGCCATTAACAAAAAGTGCAGAGAATAATGATACAATTAAAATTTATATCAAATTAGCAGAAAAATAATATGTTTCTAAAGAATGTGCCCTAGACCCAGCACATTTGTCAAAGCACTTTAACTAACATAAATACAATTAAGGTAATGGGAGGATTGGGTGACAAGGTTGTATTTTAAAAAAATTGCCTTATGACAAAAGGACTCAAATCTATATTATTTCAGTGAATCCCGTTATATTTTCATGGGAGATTTCAGATCTATTTCAAGATATTTTGCTTACACATATAGACTTTAGAATGTAGAAATTATTTTCACTCATTCCACTCATTCACTCACTCATTGAACCTGAGACATTTTCTTTATAAATATGGCAACTACATATACGATTCAAACAGGAATACTTTCTGTTTCTATAATATTAAAAAATCTGCTTGTCAGTCTGCATACTTTTACTGAACATACTAAATAAACTAATACAAGCAATGTGTAATTATATTTCATGACAGTGCTGAATGATTGAGCATAACTTTTTTATTGGTTATCAACACAGGTCATATATTGCTTCTATACTACTACTGTAACTTTCTACAGTATATACAGCAGATGTTCCAGGAATACATATGTAAGCAACTTTATTAGCACGTGTATTCTTGCATGTAGCATAATGAACATGCCTAGATTCATATGTTGGAGACACAATTAACAAGAACATCAGGTGTTAATAAATAGAAGACAATAATCCTTCAAAATCTAAACTATACTTCCTTTGCTTTGGATTGATCAAGCCAAGAGCTTATTGCTTTTATAGAAATGGCGGGGGCAACATGTTGGAGATTCTATTTTGCTAATATTTTCCATGTCAAATAACAACCCAAAGCTTTTCATTATTTATACAGGAATTACCGTATGCAAAAATACCTTGAGAAAATATATAGGTAAGTGATGGTGAACCTTTTTTTGGATTGGGTGCCAAAAGGGTATGTACATGTGTGATAGTGTGCATATGGGTGCCCACTCCCATAATGCAATGTCCTCCCCCATTCATGTGCACAACTGCCGCACTGCCCCTGCTGTGCATGCACACAGGCCTCACTGAAGCTGTGAAGCTGCCCTACTACTTATCTTCAGATAGTTGCAACCAGGACTCGCGCACCTTGGCCCATGTATTTTCTGAAGGCCTCTGTAGCCAATAACAGAGCTTTGGATTGATCCGGACCTCTGTTATCAGCTGTAGAGGCCTTTCCTAAAGGCATTTTCTAAATGCCTCCATAGTCGATAATAGAGCTCCTGATTGATCTGGAGCTCTGTTATCAGCTGCGGAGGCCTTCAGGAAACCCTTGATGGCTGCAGAAGAAATGGACTGAGGTGTGAAGTGCCTGACTGCAACTGTCCAAAGCTGAGGAAGTTCCTGAAGACCTCTGACAAAATACACAGAACTGAACTTCCGGTTGTCCTGTTCGGCTATTTCCTGAAGCCTGGGGAGAGCAAAAATGGCTTAAAAGAAGGCTGAAAATCAGCTGGCCAGACATGCATGCATACTGAAGCTGAGCTAGGGCAATGCCTCACGTGCCCTCAGATATGGCTTTATGTGCCACCTGTGGCACACATTCCATAGGTTCACCATCACTGATATAGGTTATATTTCTTTTTAAAGCTGGTATAAGAAGTACATCATGAAAATTCTGAATCATTGTATGATACCCTGACTCATCCAGTAAGTAAAAATCCTTATTAATTTGTTTCCAAGATATAGTTATGAAGTAATTTTAAATATATTTCTCCTTTGTTTTATCTCCAAAATAGTATAATACAAATTTTGTTACTGAGAATACAGAGAAATTTGACAAAAGTAGGCACATTTAATGTAACTGATTGCTCAATGCCTATTCTAAAATTTTAATATATTTTGATATCACTGACATAATTTCTTCTTTTGACAGTGTAACAAATGAGCATTATTCAAAAGTAAAGTGGCAATTTATATATTTTAAGTTCTAATTTGAAATTTCAGCTATTTTTTCCATTTCTATTCAAATGCAAAATTTGGTCATAGTCCCATGCCATTTTAGTGATAAATTGTTGAAACTACAAGATCATGCATTAAGCAGTGATTTATAGAATCCAAATAAGGCATTTCAATGGAAATTTTATATAAAGAACTAACATTTGCTTTTGCTCAGTAAAAAGCAGCAATAACTTAAAACAGAAAGTGGTTTCTTAGAGTATATATTAAATAAAAACAGTCACTATGTAATTTCATTCAATCAACAATAGTCAATGAACTAGTAATTTTAAAAATGACAATTAATGAATCTCATATTGCAATTAAGATTGGAATTGGAATTGGAAATTTTGGTTTCCAGGGAAGTCTATTTTTACAAAAATGGCACCCAAAATGCTTTGCCTCAAATGGATCATGTCTAAATGTGAGCAATTTATTCCTGTTTTAAATACCATGGAATTAATCATTTGTTTTTATAAAACTGTACATTAAATTTGTGCTCATTAAAACTAATAGAAACTTATTGGTTTTGTTTAAAAAAACAACACCTAAACCAGTAATGTTGCATGTAAACTACAGGGATTGTAATAAAGTTCCCACTGGTTCTTCTACAGTATACAGCCTTTTAAAATGCATATTAAATTGCTAGGAATGTTCTTATACGATGTTGTATATAGATAAGCAAATTTGTATATGTATTCACTTTTGAAAAAAAAATTACAATTCACTATTCTAAAGAAAGTGAAATATTATATAAATAACTATATATTTTATTGGTATCAGCATAATGTAATACTGTACATGGACCTGACAGAAATAAAACATTTCAAAATACATTTTAGAATTTTCTGTCCATGAGTATTGTACAAAATATCAAGATTTATCACTGACATTACAGAATACCTTCAGTCAAAAAAAGAGAGAGAAAACAACATCCAATCATAGAGTTACAGGCATACAATGATTCATAAGATACTGTGTACAATAACGTTAGACCATTATCCAGCCTCATACCTTTCAGATGTGTTGAATTTCAAATAACATAATTTCTAATCAGTATGATACTTAGACAACTTAACTAGTGATAGTAAGAGTTTGAAATTCAATATATTTGGAAGAGAATAGAGAATCATTGATAAACACATCTTAAACTTTTAAACAGACATTTAGATAAAAGCTTGCCTGTAAAACTCTCTCTAATTAGAGAGTAAACTGACTAAATTAGAGAGCATTCCATGTAGTTGATGCAAAGTAGCACCACTTACATTAAAGTCTTACAGTGTAAGGTGATCTAAAGGTATCTGCACAGATTGAAATATTTTATGGTGAACTTTCATAAATAGGAATTTGTGCATCATTTGTAAACTGATTCAGACTGTTAAATAACCTTATTTAAAAACAAGAGTTAAGCAAGAAGTAACAGTGATAGGCCTGTTTTTTAATTGGATCTATTCTGATTTTGAGTCATGTAAAGTTTTTCAATTGAAATGTGCACTTGTATATTATTAGTATCTGCATTTTTCCTTATTCAAGCTCATCTCTGTTTCTCAATTTTGCCTTAAAAGAAAATCTAAGAATACAGAGTGCAGAAAGGAATCCTTTCTTTCTTTCTTTCTTTCTTTCTTTCTTTCTTTCTTTCTTCCTTTCTCTCTCTCTCTCTCCCCCTCCCTCTCTCTCTTATCTTAGGTCGGTTGCATGTATAACTTTAGACCAAACCTTAATGAAAATAAAAGCATTTGATTCCAAGAAAATACAGAAGAAACACAGTGCACTTACAGCTGATTTTGACAGGATGCATTTAATTAGTATTATACAACAATTATTTTCCCTCACTAATGTGGAAAAGAATATTAGTGTTTTCCACTTTAGATGGAAGTCCATTTTCAAAAGAGGAGCTTAACTACATTTGACCCCTCATTCCTTGAAGAATGCAGAACACACCTGAGTAAACCCATAGTCCCTTTCCTCTAATGACCCTCTTTCCCCTTCTATTTTCCCCACACTGAAGGCTGAATATTGTGTAATTATATTCCATGTAGCCTTGATCTGATATTGTGCCTAGTTCCTCTGTAGAAAGGATGTATATTTGAAAATAAAATCAATAAAACTGGTAACAGGTTTGCCCCTTTCCTGGAGGCCCCTTACCCAGGCATTTGGTTGTCTATATTTTAAAGTCAGTTCTTGTTTATAAACATCAAAATTATTCAAGAAGAATTGATTGGCTTCTTGAATGCAGGATATTAGGGGTTGCTTGCAAGAGGCTGAAGATGAGTCTCCGTCGTGCCAATTCTTTCCGATATAAATTCTCTAACCAATACTTTATCAATCTTTGTGTCCAATCGATTCAGTGCCAAGAGAAGTGGATCCAAGTTGGCATGGAGAGGTTCTATCAACTCTCGCAGTGCTTTAGCCTAATACAATAAAGCAGTGATACAATATGATGAAAGAATTGTGGTGGTCCATTCTTATATTAGTACTGCATTATACTCATGCAATCCTAATTAAACAAAAGAGAAAGGATATGTGACAAGATAGCTCTACATGCCTTTAGCTTCACAAAGTTATTTTCTATTAGCATGCAAACATACTTAACTAATAAAATCATGGCATATTTTAAAAATAGATTTTTAAAAACATTCTGCCACGAGGAAAATAACTAGCTGGACATAGATTTATATTTTCAATTTGCAGTAGTACTATTAATCAACAACTAGCACCAAAGTAAATTAAGTAACATATATTTATACAAAATATATTTAGATATTTAATTTTAAATAAAATTAAATTTTAAGAATTGCCTATTGTCCACAATACTCAACTAAATACATTATGTCATATATACTTATCAACATAATGAAAATTAACACAGTACTAACAGGGTAACAATAAAGCTGGCTAGTCTAAAGAAAAGAAGAATGAGGGGTGACATGACAGCAGTTTTCCAGTATTTGAGAGGCTGCCACAAAGAAGGGGGTGTCAAATTATTCTCTAAAGCAAGACAAAAAACAATACTTGGAAACTAATCAAAGAGACAAGCAATCTGAAATTAAGGAGAAACTTCTTAACAGTAAGAATAATTAACCAGTGGAACAGCTTGCATTCAGAAATTGTGGGCATTCTATCGTTGGAGGTTTTTAAGAAGAGACTAGACAGTAAGTCTAGTCTCTTCTTAAAAAGTATAGGGTCTTCTGCTTGAACAGGGGGCTGGACTAGAAAACCTCCAAGGTCCCTTCCAGCTCTGCTCTGTTCTATTTCTTTGAATCAGTAAGGCTTTCTGATGATTTCATGACATAGCCATATTACTTTTTAGATGCAACAAATGGTTTACTATTGCCTCTTCTGGGATGTTTCTCTAACTTTTAGTCTCCCTTATATAGTATAGGGGTAGTCCTAGACTTACAACCACAATTGAGTACAAAATTTCTATTGTTAACTGAAACTTTTGTTAAATGAGTTATGCCCATTTTATGACTTTTTTTCCACAGTTGTTAAGTGGATAATTTAGTAGCCTGATTGTTAACTGAACCTGGAGTCTCTATTTAAAAGGTTGCAAAAGGTGGATCACATTACCTTGGAACACAGCAATGGTCATAAGTATGAACCAATTGCCAAGCACCTGAATTTTGATCACATGATTAGGGGAATGCTGAAAAATGGTCATAAGTCACTTTTTGCTCCATGTGTAGATCAAGAAACAACAGGGCTTTCTTTGTTTTCCTTGAAGATGCTTTGTGTCTCATCGAAAAAGCTTCTTCAGTTTTCAGTTCAACTTCTTGATGACAAGTGAAATGTCTTTAAAGAAAATAAAGAAACTCCATATGCCTCTTGAAAAAGCACCTTTGGGTCAAGGTCACTTAGCTTTGTGTCTAAGGGGGATTAGAACTCACCATATCTTGGTTTCAAGCCCAAAGCTTTAATCGCTACACCAAACTGGCTCACCGAGTGTTGATATAGAATTGCTTAAACTTCAACATATAACATATTTACGAAATCATAACTTTATATGGCTGGAAATGACCTTGGATCTTTTAGTCCAATCCTCTGCTGTATAATCTTTTCTTGACAATCTCCAGCAATGAAACACCTACAACTCTGGGAGGTTAAGCTGTTCCTTTGTTATTCTTATTGTCAAGAAATATCTCCTTACTTTCAGATTTGATCTCACTTTAACAAGCTTCCACTCTTTGCTTCTTGCCTTGCTCTCAGGTGCTCAGGTCAACCTTCTCCTCCCTATAACTGCCTCCCTACGACTGCCTAGAAGATAGCTATTATCACCAATAGTCCTTTTCTTCGTAAGATTAAGTTCCTTAACCATACATCATATGGCTTAGCCTTAAGATCCCCTATCATATCTTTTCTGCACTCTTTCTAAGATCTCAGAATCTGTTTTGTTTTGCAGCAAGCAGAACTGGTTACAATTTAAGTTTGGCCTTATTAATGTGTATAGAATAATACTTTTACTTCTTGTGAACTTTATATTATTCTACTGTTGATGAAGTGTGTGTGTAAGATATTTCTATTCTGTTACTGCTTATGGATTTAGCATAGCCTATTCTATAATAATAAGCAACTAGATACAGAATAAAAGCAAATTATGGATAAAAATACAATAAATTAAAAATAAAAGATTAGGAGGTTCTGAAGAATTAAACATGATTTTTAAAAGCTATTTTATATATACTGTTTTTTAAAAATTAAGTTCTAGCAATTTTACTCATAAATGAAACTAGGTTAAATCAGCATTACATGTAACTGCAACCCTACTATGATTTTGCAAGTTCAAAGTTAGACTTAACAGATCACAAAAAAGAAAAAGTTTACTAAAGCAAATCATTGTCCCAGTCCAAGTGTTTATTTTTACTACTAAACATGCAAAAGAAACATCAATTTCAGTTAGTAAGAAATAGTTAACAAAATGGGTTGGATTTTATTTTTACCTGGGCATTGGAAGATACTATAGCATACCTCCTATCTTGCTCTTAGATTGTTTTATGTGTTCTCACTCTGTAAAAATCATATATACTGTTACCTCTAAAGAAAAATATTTGTAGCTCAGGATTGAAATGAAGGATCCTTGGTGCTCTCTGAGCTTGCTTGTTTTATTGTAAAACTAGATAACATCATCAGTGCAGTTTGCTGTCAGTTTATATACTGGTGGCTTGCTTGTCAGTATTTATTGGAGTAGTCTTAGGGATTCTTGGGTTGGGCTGTTTATTGTTAGTTCTTTGGAAGTTACTTGATTGGGGGTATTATTTACTTGATTGTTGGTTTAAAGGTAACCTTGGAGTTAATCTATGCCACCAGAATATAAACTGACAGTAGCAGCACTCCTTACTAGCACTGATGATGTTACCAGGTTTTTGTAATGAAATGTCTGCAAGAAAACGAGCAAGCTCAGTGAACACCAAGGACTCCGCACTATTACATATTTTAAAATTATAAGTAATGAAACTGAGCAAATAAAAGAAAAAGAAAGAAGAAAATTTCAATTGTTATGTTAAAAGCCAATTTTGCCTCATTTTTATTGCTGTGACAATAAATTTAACTGCTGTTTAGGCGGTTTTGTAGTTTGAATTTGAAAGTAAAAAGTGGGAGTAAAATTATTCATTTTCACAGATGCACCTGGTAAAAAAGATTATGGTTTCCTTTCAAAGATTATTCTAAATACAAATATTGAATTATTTTGACCTCCCCCAGGATCACATAGGCAACTGTGCTGAGATAGTGAAACACATACCTGCCAAATAATTGTGGATGACAGACATTGTAACTGACTCTAAAAAATCCTTTCTTTACAGCCCTCTCTAAGTGGTTTACAGAGTCAGCATATTGCCTCAACAATCTAAGTCCTAGGATGAAATAGAAACATAGAAACATAGAAGACTGACGGCAGAAAAAGACCTCACGGTCCATCTAGTCTGCCCTTATACTATTTCCTGTGTTTTATCTAAGGATGGATATATGTTTATCCCAGGCATGTTTAAATTCAATTACTGTGGATTTACCAACCACGTCTGCTGGAAGTTTGTTCCAAGGATTTACTACTCTTTCAGTGAAATAATATTTCCTCACGTTGCTTTTGATCTTTCCCCCAACTAACTTCAGATTGTGTCCCCTTGTTCTTGTGTTCACTTTCCTATTAAAAACACTTCCCTCCTGAACCTTATTTAACCCTTTAACATATTTAAATGTTTCGATCATGTCCCCCCTTTTCCTTCTGTCCTCCAGACTGAGTCATGCTGAGTCAACCTTGATCCGGCGAGAACCGAACTGCAGGTAGCTGGCAGTTAGCCGAAGTGGCCTGCAGTACTGCATTCTAACCACTGTACCATCATGACTAGTGTTGGGCAAAGCGAACTTTGTGGTGTTCGGCATACCGGACCCAAACCTGGACTTTTTAAAAGGTTTGTATTCAGGTTTGGCATTTGCTTGAACACTGCGGTGGGCAGGAGATGGAGGTGTAGAGGGCTCTGACTCAGCGAAGCTGGCTGTGGAAATCTGTGAGTTGAAGTCCACAAAGTCTTAAAGTGAGGTTGGCTGGCTGAGGAACTCTGGGAGTTGAAATCCACTCCAGTGCTCTCTGGAAAGGGGAGGGGGCGACAGCAGGCAGAGGGGAATCCCCCCACACTCTCCCAGCCTCCGCACCGCATCTTCTGAGAAGAGGAGGAGGAGCCAGGTACTGGTGGCGGCAGAGGAAGACGAACTCTAAGGAGCTGTCAGCTGGTCGGATTGCTGGGAGGGCTTTAAAAAGGTGGAGGAATCCGGACCACTGGAGCACAAAGAGGGAGGGGAGGCATGGATTTCCCACAGACAGGGGTGTTTCCAGCTGGTGGTTTTCAAAGGTGTGTGTGTGTGTGTGTGAGAGAGAGAGAGAGTTCATCTGCTTCCTTGACGACATGGCCAATTCCATTGGGAGGAGGAGGAGGAGACGCTGCTCCGGCTTCAGGTCCTGCCCGCCTTTCTCCTCCCCCTTTCCCCGGCAAGGAGCGATAGATTAAGGCATGCAGCAGGTGAAAAAAGAACAGGGGGGACAATGCCCATCACCTGCCAGTCTTCCTTCCCTGCGTGGTCTCTTTCCCACACACACACCACATACCTACACACAAACACACATGCATCCTCTCACACAAAACTTTCTCTCTCTCTCTCTCTCTCTCTCTCTCACACACACACACACACACACAAACAGACTTTCACACACATATTTACACAACTCTCTCTCTCTCACACACACACACACGCACAACTTTGAAAGCCAGCAGCTACCCCCCCATCTGTGGTAAAACCACGCCTCCCCTCCCTCTTTATGCTCCAATGGTCTGTATTTCCTTCGCCCTTTTAAAGCCCTCCTCTTCCTCCTCCTCCTGTCTCCCGCCCCCCTCCCAGCCTCCCTCCCAACCAACAGCTCCCTGGCATTCGCCTGCATCCGCCACCACCAGCATCAACTCCTCCTCCTCTTCTCAGAAGATGACAGCCGGGTGGTGGCGCGTAGGTTGGGAGAATGAGGGGGATTCCCCTCTGCTTGCCACCGCCCCCTCCTTTTTCCAAAGAGCACCGGGGTGAGCTAAGGCTGCCCTGAGCAATGGGCGCAACAGGGGGAGGAGAGCCGCGCCGCCTCCAAGCCCAAAATTTCCCTGCCTCGGGTATGGCACTGCAAGCAAAAGGAGGCGGGGAATCCCATTTGCTTGCCACCCACACTGGGATTCCGGGTGCAGGGCTTTGACATCATGGAGACTTCTTCCTGGCCTGTGGCTTTATTTCCTCCTCAACTCTCCCATTTTGGCCGAAGTGGCCTGTAGTACTGCATTCTAACCACTGTACCATCATGACTAGTGTTGGGCAAAGCGAACTTTGTGGTGTTCGGCATACCGGACCCAAACCTGGACTTTTTAAAAGGTTTGTGTTCAGGTTTGGCATTTGCTTGAACACTGCGGTGGGCAGGAGATGGAGGTGTTGAGGGCTCTGATTCAGCGAAGCTGGCTGTGGAAATCTGGGAGTTGAAGTCCACAAAGTCTTAAGGTGAGGTTGGCTGGCTGAGGAACTCTGGGAGTTGAAATCCACTCCAGTGCTCTCTGGAAAGGGGAGGGGGCGACAGCAGGCAGAGGGGAATCCCCCCACACTCTCCCAGCCTCCGCACCGCATCTTCTGAGAAGAGGAGGTGGAGCCAGGTACTGGTGGCGGCAGAGGAAGGCGAACTCTAAGGAGCTGTCAGCTGGTCGGGATGCTGGGAGGGCTTTAAAAAGGTGGAGGAATCTGGACCCCTGGAGCACAAAGAGGGAGGGAAGGCATGGATTTCCCACAGACAGGGGTGTTTCCAGCTGGTGGTTTTCAAAGGTGTGTGTGTGTGTGTGAGAGAGAGAGAGAGTTCATCTGCTTCCTTGACAACATGGCCAATTCCATTGGGAGGAGGAGGAGGAGGAGGAGATGCTGCTCCGGCTTCAGGTCCTGCCCGCCTTTCTCCTCCCCCTTTCCCTGGCAAGGAACGATAGATTAAGGCATTTTCAGGTCCTGCCTGCCTTTCTCCTCCCCCTTTCCCCGGCAAGGAACGATAGATTAAGGCATTTTCTACTACTGCTTGACTTCCTGGCTCCAATCCTCTCCCACAGGGAGGCGGAACCAATGAAGATGTTCCGCCCCAGACGCCTGATGGACCCAGAGGGCTTTCAGACGGCGCTTGGGGTTATCCCAGAGGCACTCGTCCACAGTTCGGCGGAGTCTCTTGTGGAGGCCTGGAACACGGCTGCTGCGGAGGCTCTCGACCGGATTGCGCCTTTGCGACCTCTCCGAGGCGTTAGACCCCGTAGAGCCCCATGGTTCAACGAGGAGCTCCGGGAGTTGAAGCGCCAAAAGAGACGTCTAGAGAAGCGATGGAGGAAGAGTAGGTCTGAATCCGACCGAACACTTGTAAGAGCTTTTATTAAGACTTACAAAGTGGCGCTCAAGGCGGCAAGATGCGCGTACCATGCCGCCTTGATTGCATCAGCGGAATCCCGCCCGGCCGCTCTGTTTAGGGTGACCCGCTCCCTTCTTAATCAGGGGGGAGTTGGGGAGCCCTTGCAGAGTAGTGCCGAGGATTTTAACATGTTTTTCGCTGATAAAGTCGCTCGGATTCGGGCCGACCTCGACTCCAATTGTAAAACAGAGTCGACTGACAACGAGTCAGTCGAGGTGACTGGGGCACGTACTTGTCCACCTGTCTGGGAAGAGTTTGATCTGGTGACACCTGATGAAGTGGACAAGGCCATTGGAGCTGTGAGTTCCGCCACCTGTTTACTGGATCCGTGTCCCTCCTGGTTGGTTTCCGCCAGCAGGAAGGTGACACGGAGCTGGGCCCAGGAGATTACCAACGCTTCCTTGGGGAGGGGAGTTTTTCCATCACTCTATAAAGAAGCGCTTGTGCGCCCCCTCCTCAAGAAGCCCTCCCTGGACCCAGCTGTGCTTAATAACTATCGTCCAGTCTCCAACCTTCCCTTTATGGGGAAGGTTGTTGAGAAGGTGGTGGCACTCCAGCTCCAACGGTCCTTGGAAGAAGCTGATTATCTAGGTCCCCAGCAGTCGGGTTTCAGGCCCAGTTACAGCACGGAAACCGCTTTGGTCGCGTTGATGGATGATCTCTGGCGGGCCCGGGACAGGGGTTTATCCTCTGTCCTGGTGCTCCTTGACCTCTCAGCGGCTTTCGATACCATCGACCATGGTATCCTTCTGCACCGGCTGGAGGGGCTGGGGGTGGGAGGCACTGTTCTTCAGTGGTTCTCCTCCTACCTCTCTGGCCGGTCGCAGTCGGTGTTAGTGGGGGGACAGAGGTCGACTCCTAGGTCTCTCCCTTGTGGGGTGCCTCAGGGGTCGGTCCTCTCCCCCCTGCTATTTAACATCTACATGAAACCGCTGGGCGAGATCATCCAAGGACATGGGGTGAGGTATCATCAATATGCGGATGATACCCAGCTTTACATCTCCACCCCATGCCCAGTCAATGAAGCGGTGGAAGTGATGTGCCGGTGCCTGGAGGCTGTTGGGGCCTGGATGGGTGTCAACAGACTCAAGCTCAACCCGGATAAGACGGAGTGGCTGTGGGTTTTGCCTCCCAAGGACAATCCATCTGTCCGTCCATTACCCTGGGGGGGGGGGAATTATTGACCCCCTCAGAGAGGGTCCGCAACTTGGGCGTCCTTCTCGATCCACAGCTCACATTAGAACAACACCTTTCAGCTGTGGCGAGGGGGGCGTTTGCCCAGGTTCGCCTGGTGCACCAGTTGCGGCCCTATCTGGACCGGGACTCATTGCGCACAGTCACTCATGCCCTCATCACCTCGAGGTTCGACTACTGTAATGCTCTCTACATGGGGCTACCTTTGAAAAGTGTTCGGAAACTTCAGATCGTGCAAAATGCAGCTGCGAGAGCAGTCATGGGCCTACCTAGGTATGCCCATGTTTCACCATCACTCCGCAGTCTGCATTGGCTGCCGATCAATTTCCGGTCACAATTCAAAGTGTTGGTTATGACCTTTAAAGCCCTTCATGGCATCGGACCAGAATATCTCCGAGACCGCCTCCTGCCGCACGAATCCCAGCGACCGATTAGGTCCCACAGAGTGGGCCTTCTCCGGGTCCCGTCAACTAAACAATGTCGGTTGGCGGGCCCCAGGGGAAGAGCATTCTCTGTGGCGGCACCGGCCCTCTGGAACCAACTCCCCCCGGAGATTAGAACTGCCCCTACTCTTCCTGCCTTCCGTAAACTCCTTAAAACCCACCTTTGCCGTCAGGCATGGGGGAACTGAACATCTCCCCCTGGGCACGTTTAATTTATGCATGGTATGTCTGTGTGTGTATCTGTTAGCATATGGGGTTTTTAAATATTTAAATATTTTAAATTTGTCTGATTGCTTATGATTTGTTTTTACATGTTGTGAGCCACCCCGAGTCTTCGGAGAGGGGCGGCATACAAATCTAAGTAATAAATAAATAAAATAAATAAAATGCAGCAGGTGAAAAAAGAACAGGGGGGACAATGCCCGTCACCTGCCAGTCTTCCTTCCCTGCGTGGTCTCTTTCCCACACACACACCACACACCTACACACAAACGCACATGCATCCTCTCACACAAAACTTTCTCTCTCACACACACACACACACACACACAAACAGACTTTCACACACATATTTACACAACACTCTCTCTCACACACACACACACACAACTTTGGAAGCCACCAGCTACCCCCCCCATCTGTGGTAAAACCACGCCTCCCCTCCCTCTTTATGCTCCAATGGTCTGTATTTCCTTCGCCCTTTTAAAGCCCTCCTCTTCCTCCTCCTCCTGTCTCCCGCCCCCCTCCCAGCCTCTCTCCCAGCCGACAGCTCCCTGGCATTCGCCTTCATCCGCCGTCACCAGCATCAACTCCTCCTCCTCTTCTCAGAAGATGACAGCCGGGTGGTGGCGCGTAGGCTGGGAGAATGAGGGGGATCCCCCTCTGCTTGCCACCGCCCCCTCCTTTTTCCAAAGAGCACCGGGGTGAGCTAAGGCTGCCCTGAGCAATGGGCGCAACAGGGGGAGGAGAGCCGCGCCGCCTCCAAGCCCAAAATTTCCCTGCCTCGGGTATGGCACTGCAAGCAAAAGGAGGCGGGGAATCCCATTTGCTTGCCACCCACACTGGGATTCCAGGTGCAGGGCTTTGACATCATGGAGACTTCTTCCTGGCCTGTGGCTTTATTTCCTCCTCAACTCCCCCATTTTGGCCGAAGTGGCCTGTAGTACTGCATTCTAACCACTGTACCATCATGACTAGTGTTGGGCAAAGCGAACTTTGTGGTGTTCGGCATACCGGACCCAAACCTGGACTTTTTAAAAGGTTTGTGTTCAGGTTTGGCATTTGCTTGAACACTGCGGTGGGCAGGAGATGGAGGTGTAGAGGGCTCTGACTCAGCGAAGCTGGCTGTGGAAATCTGGGAGTTGAAGTCCACAAAGTCTTAAAGTGAGGTTGGCTGGCTGAGGAACTCTGGGAGTTGAAATCCACTCCAGTGCTCTCTGGAAAGGGGAGGGGGCGACAGCAGGCAGAGGGCAATCCCCCCACACTCTCCCAGCCTCCGCACCGCATCTTCTGAGAAGAGGAGGAGGAGCCAGGTACTGGTGGCGGCAGAGGAAGGCGAACTCTAAGGAGCTGTCGGCTGGTCGGGATGCTGGGAGGGCTTTAAAAAGGTGGAGGAATCTGGACCACTGGAGCACAAAGAGGGAGGGGAGGCATGGATTTCCCACAGACAGGGGTGTTTCCAGCTGGTGGTTTTCAAAGGTGTGTGTGTGTGTGTGTGAGAGAGAGAGAGAGAGAGTTCATCTGCTTCCTTGACGACATGGCCAATTCCATTGGGAGGAGGAGGAGGAGGAGGAGACGCTGCTCCGGCTTCAGGTCCTGCCCGCCTTTCTCCTCCCCCTTTCCCCGGCAAGGAATGATAGATTAAGGCATGCAGCAGGTGAAAAAAGAACAGGGGGGACAATGCCCGTCACCTGCCAGTCTTCCTTCCCTGTGTGGTCTCTTTCCCACACACACACCACACACCTACACACAAACACACATGCATCCTCTCACACAAAACTTTCTCTCTCTCACACACACACACACAAACAGACTTTCACACACATATTTACACAACACTCTCTCCCTCTCACACACACACAACTTTGAAAGCCACCAGCTACCCCCCCCATCTGTGGTAAACCCACGCCTCCCCTCCCTCTTTATGCTCCAATGGTCTGTATTTCCTTCGTCCTTTTAAAGCCCTCCTCTTCCTCCTCCTCCTGTCTCCCGCCCCCCTCCCAGCCTCCCTCCCAGCCGACAGCTCCCTGGCATTCGCCTTCATCCGCCGCCACCAGCATCAACTCCTCCTCCTCTTCTCAGAAGATGACAGCCGGGTGGTGGCGCGTAGGCTGGGAGAATGAGGGGGATTCCCCTCTGCTTGCCACCGCCCCCTCCTTTTTCCAAAGAGCACCGGGGTGAGCTAAGGCTGCCCTGAGCAATGGGCGCAACAGGGGGAGGAGAGCCACGCCACCTCCAAGCCCAAAATTTCCCTGCCTCGGGTATGGCACTGCAAGCAAAAGGAGGCGGGGAATCCCATTTGCTTGCCACCCACACTGGGATTCCGGGTGCAGGGCTTTGACATCATGGAGACTTCTTCCTGGCCTGTGGCTTTATTTCCTCCTCAACTCCCCCATTTTGGCTGAAGTGGCCTGTAGTACTGCATTCTAACCACTGTACCATCATGACTAGTGTTGGGCAAAGCGAACTTTGTGGTGTTCGGCATACCGGACCCAAACCTGGACTTTTTAAAAGGTTTGTGTTCAGGTTTGGCATTTGCTTGAACACTGCGGTGGGCAGAAGATGGAGGTGTAGAGGGCTCTGACTCAGCAAAGCTGGCTGTGGATATCTGGGAGTTGAAGTCCACAAAGTCTTAAAGTGAGGTTGGCTGGCTGAGGAACTCTGGGAGTTGAAGTCCACTCCAGTGCTCTCTGGAAAGGGGACAGGGCGACAGCAGGCAGAGGGGAATCCCCCCACACTCTCCCAGCCTCCGCACCACATCTTCTGAGAAGAGGAGGAGGAGCCAGGTGCTGGTGGCGGCAGAGGAAGGTGAAAGCTAAGGAGCTGTCGGCTGGTCGGGATGCTGGGAGGGCTTTAAAAAGGTGGAGGAAATCCAGACCACTGGAGCACAAAGAGGGAGGGGAGGCGTCGATTCACATAGACGGGTGGGTGGGTGTTCCAGCTGGTGGTTTTCAAAGGTGTGTGTGTGTGTGAGAGAGAGAGAGAGAGAGAGAGTTCGTCTGCTTCCTTGGCGACATGGCCAATTCCATTGGGAGGAGGAGGAGGAGGAGGAGGAGGCACTGCTCCGGCTTTGGGTCCTGCCTGCCTTTCTCCTCCCCCCTTCCCCGGCAAGGAGCGATAGAGTAAGGCATGCAGCAGGTGAAAAAAGAACAGAGGGGACAATGCCCGTCACCTGCCAGCCTTCCTTCCCTGCGTGGTCTCTTTCCCACACAAACACACATGCATCCTCTCACACAAAACTCTCTCTCTCTCTCTCTCTCTCTCACACACACACACACACACACAAACAGACTTTCACACACATATTTACACAACACACTCTCTCTCACACACACACGCACAACTTTGAAAGCCACCAGCTACCCCCCCATCTGTGGTAAATCCACACCTCCCCTCCCTCTTTATGCTCCAATGGTCTGTATTTCCTTCGCCCTTTTAAAGTCCTCCTCCTCCTCCTCCTGTCTCCCGCCTCCCTCCCAGCCTCCCGACCAGCCGACAGCTCCCTGGCATTCGCCTTCCTCCACCGCCACCAGCATCAACTCCTCCTCCTCTTCTCAGAAGATGACAGCTGGGTGGTGGTGCATAGGCTGGGAGAATGGGGGGGATTCCCCTCTGCCTGCCACCCCCCCTCCCTTTTCCAAAGAGCACCGGGGTGAGCTAAGGCTGCCCTGAGCAATGGGCGTAACAGGGGGAGGTAGAGCCGCGCTGCCTCCAAGCCCAAAATTTCCCTGCCTCAGGAATGGCACTGCAAGCAAAAGGATGCGGGGAATCCCATTTGCTTGCCGCCCACACTGGGATTCCGGGTGCGGGGCTTTGACATCATGGAGACTTCTTCCTGGCCCATGGCTTTATTTCCTCCTCAACTCCCCCATTTTGGCCCCGGCCAGGAAGGAGTCTCCGTGACGTCAAAGCTCTGCTCGTAGCGCCATTCCTGAGGCGGGGAAATTTTGGGCTCGGAGGCGGCGCGGCTTTCCCCCCCTGTTGCGCCCATTGCCCAGGGCAGCCCGCAGCCGTCTCTCTCCTTTTATTTCTTACAGAAAAGGTGTAGCTGCAGAGTCCAAGCCTTTTCCGTAAGAAATAAAAGGAGACAGGCGGCTGCGGACTGCTTTGGTGGAAAATGGGAGGGTGGGGTTCGGGTTCGGCGAACTTACCCAAACTCCAGCGGCAAGTTCGGCCAAACCCGCCGAACCTGAACTTCGATGAGTTTGCCCAATACTAATCATGACTCTTACATTCATATATGTTGTAATGTTCAACAACTACTGTGTGTTCCCTGAAAATATGACCATCCCAAAAGACAAGCCCTATCCGGATTTTCATGCCTGTGCCTAATATAAGCCCTTCCCTCAAAACAAGCCCTAGTTAAGCCTTGCCCACTGTCTGGTAGTACGGTGGGGTAGAATGAGGTGCAGGTATAAAAATCAAGCTAAGGTGATGGGAGGGTGGACCTGCCCCACATGCCTTGTACCTTTTATTTATTTATTTATTTATTTATTTAATTTATTTATTCAACTTCTATGCCGCCTAATCCCGAAGGACTCCTACTTAGAAACATAGAAACATAGAAGTCTGACGGCAGAAAAAGACCTCCTGGTCCATCTAGTCTGCCCTTATACTATTTTCTGTATTTTATCTTATGATGGATATGTGTTTATCCCAGGCATGTTTAAATTCAGTTACTGTGGATTTATCTACCACGTCTGCTGGGAGTTTGTTCCAAGGATCTACTACTCTTTCAGTAAAATAATATTTTCTCACGTTGCTTTTGATCTTTCCCCCAACTAACTTCAGATTGTGTCCCCTTGTTCTTGTGTTCACTTTCCTATTAAAAACACTTCCCTCCTGGACCTTATTTAACCCTTTAATATATTTAAATGTTTCGATCATGTCCCCCCTTTTCCTTCTGTCCTCTAGACTATACAGATTGAGTTCATTAAGTCTTTCCTGATACGTTTTATGCTTAAGACCTTCCACCATTCTTGTAGCCCGTCTTTGGACCCGTTCAATTTTGTCAATATCTTTTTGTAGGTGAGGTCTCCAGAACTGAACACAGTATTCCAAATGTGGTCTCACCAGCATTCTATATAGCGGGATCATAATCTCCCTCTTCCTGCTTGTTATACCTCTAGCTATGCAGCCAAGCATCCTACTTGCTTTCCCTACCGGCTGACTGCACTGTTCACCCATTTTGAGACAGAAATCACTACTCCTAAATCCTTTTCTTCTGAAGTATTTGCTAACACAGAACTGCCAACACAATACTCAGATTGAGGATTCCTTTTCCCCAAGTGCATTATTTTACATTTGGAAACATTAAACTGCAGTTTCCATTGCTTTGACCATTTATCTAGTAAAGCTAAATCATTTACCATATTACATATTACATATTACTTACCTTAGGACCACCATAGCAAGACTCCCATGCCCCGACATCTGTTAAACCGCTACTTTGCTTCTTCTGCAGCTGCTTCCAGCTGTTTGTGGCAGAACACCCTATCGGGCTGGTGCTGCTGTTTGTGGCAGAACACCCTAAGCATTGTTGGACCAGTGCCATTGCTTGTGGTAGAACAAGACACCAAGGCTCATTGTGCCAGTGCTGCCACTTGTGGCAGAACACCACAAGCCTCATTGCACTGGTGCTGCTGCTTGTGCATGCAATGGCACAGCACACCATGTAGCCTCTTGCTACAAGTGGCATCACTGGCACAATGAGCCACATGGCATCTAGCCATAAGCAATTGCAAGCAGCTGCAGAAGAGGTCGGGCAGAAGAGTCTATGGAGAGGGGCGGCATACAAATCTAATAAATAAATAAATAAGAAGTTGTTAGAGTATGGAAGGCATGGCTGCAGTGGTCCTAAGGCAGTGATGGCAAACCTTTTCCTGCTGGGGTGACAAAAGGGCACACATGCCCACAATAGTGCACATATGCGTACCCACAACTATAATGCAATGCCCTCCTCCATCACACACACATGCATAGACCCCTAACTGAAGCCTCCAAAAGCTTTGGATGGTGAAAAACAGACCTAATGGGCCTACCGTAAATTCCTTTCTGAACTTTCAATAAGCGCGTTGTGCCATTTTTCACCTTCCCTGGTCTTCAGGAGGCATTCCTGAAGCCTGGATAAGGTGAAAACAGCCTCCTCCCACACTCCAACAGGCCAAAAATCAGCTGGCCCGCGTGAATATATATACTGGAGCTGACATAGGGCAACACGTCGCGTGCCCTCAGATATGGCTCTGTGTGCCACCTGTGACACCCGTGCCATAGGTTCGCCATCACAGTCCTAAGATAAGTGGGTAAGACATCCCCTGAAAATAAGACCTGGTGCTTATTTTGGAGCCGAAAAGAAAATAAGACTGGGTTTTATTCTCAGGGAGACATGGTAGCAAATGCTGTGATTTCCCAATTCACAAAAATTGGGGCTGAAAATGAATGTATTTACAAGCTGCTTGTATTTTTCAAATTTATGTTTGTAAAGCTGTTTTTAATTATCTGTTTTTCCGGTTTGACAATTCAAATTATCCTAAAAGGGACATAAAACTGCATGTCACATAAAATTTGATTAGCATTTTTAATTCTGACAAAAAATGTGAAACTAAAAGTACTTTATATAAATTGAAAGAAAAAGTTGGTAGGTGACAGCTGTTTACATTTAGGTGCTATCTAAAAATCCCTATCAAACATTTATTTGTTTGTTTGTTTGTTAATTTGATTTGATGTGTATGCCACCCAATCCCGAAGGACTCAGGGCGGCTAACATTCTGCAAGAACCTTATTTTAGATCCTTATTACTTGTTGTGGTTCAGCCTGGGACCCCTCCGGGAATGGCTGATTTGCTGTCGGTGTCCGGCTCAGAGGATGAGGACCAGGAGGGGCAGACTGATGAAGAAGCTGAATCCCAGGCTGAAGATGAAGGACAGCCAGAGTTCCACCAGGGGGAGCTCTCCCCAGCAAGCAGCCTGGATTCCCTGGGGGAAGATGCTAGTGACTTCATAGATATGCGACAGAGGAGAGCTAACGAGAGAAGAACGCAATTGGCCAGATATTTCCAGCATTAGGGGTCGCAGCTGGGTTTGGGTGTGGTGCTTGGGAAAGGATAAAAGGCGGCCCCACCCTTCCTGGCTTGTGGAGTTTTATCTTGGAGATTCGTGAGACCTGTTTGTGAACTTTGGTGGCTACAATCCTGGTTTGTGCCTTGGACTCTTGAAACCTTGGGGGGGGGTGCCAGCAAGAAGCTTTTGGAATTGACTGGACATCAGGACCCTGTTGTAAAGTATTGTAACCTGTCTGCTGTGAAGACAGGTTTTCCTTTGTGCTTATTTTTTCCTGCTATAAATTACTTTTGGATTTTACCAGAGTGTCTGGCTATTTTTCAGTGGGTGTGGAGGTCTGGGAAAACCCAGACAGAACAATTACTGTACAAACTAAAAAGCTTTTAACTGAAGTTAAACATATAGGGAGAATGTAGGCTTCATATCTTTGTATGTGTGCAAATATGTGTCCATACTGTTTATTTGGTTTATAGGTATTCAGTGCTGTTGCACCATCTGCAGTCCGTTGCCTTCACTCTTTCCCCTGGCTCCACTTTTTCTATTCTGTTTAAGCAATCCTATTTATTTTCCTCCCTTATTTCCTTTTCTCAGCAACCGAGCATCCGATCTGCTAAACAACAGCACATTGGCTTCAGGAATAAAGAACTTGAAATAATGATTGTGAATGGAGTTTATTTTCATGGTTAACTGCAGCTGGGCTTAAATAATGGGTTGAAATGAGAACACTTCAGAATCACACCACCTGACATATTCTAAAATTTTCTTCCTACACTTTTCTTCCATTTTGTTCCTAAGATGGAATGCTTGAACTGTCTTCACATAATAGAATAAAATATATATTGAGCTACAAATAGAAAAATATTTGCTTTTTAGATATATTTTAGCATTTATATAAATATTAGAGTATGTATAATATCCAATATCAATACATCAGTAATTACCATTTATGTTGTAGATGTACAATATTTTTTTTCATTTTACCATTATTTCCTTTTTTTTTTCCATTTTACCATTAGCTTTAGCCTTTATACTGAATGGACTAGCAGATGTGCATTTGTGAAAATACAACTACAGTAGTACCTCTAGATACGAGCTGCTCTACATGTATTTCAAGATATGAGCCACGAGGGGAGAGACATTTCTGTTCTAGTCCCGAGCTCAAATTTGGGATACGAGCCGAGCGTCCACTAGGTGGCGGAACAATCCTTGCTTTTGGTTATCTTGGAGGGGAAAAACAACGTCTAAAGTTATTTGTTCCAGATATGAGTTGCCTCGACATATAAGCTCCCTTCTGGAACGAATTATGCTTGTATCTAGGAGTACTACTGTACAGTGAAATATTTAATTGATACATTTCATTATTATTTTAAAATTGTTATTAAATGTTTTATTTTGAATGGTGACCATTTTTTCTGAAAAGGTGTACAGTAAAAGTGCTTATAATACATAAAGATTCTGACATGATCCTATTCCAGCTTAGAGGACATTTAAAGCTTCCCTGGTTCTTCAACTGCTCAATATTTTTATTAATTAATCAAATATCTTCTTGTCTTATGCAGTCAAACAGTAAAAAATGTAATATCAGTATCTGTGAAGTATGCCAATAGATTATGATAGTGAAGGGGTTGGATAAGGACTAAGAAGATCAGAGTTCTAAACTATTCTCAGCCATGAAAACCCTCTCTATACCTTAGACATTCTCTTAGCCCAACCCATATGGGGTTGCTTTTATGGGGATAAAATCAAGTACTGTATGAGTTTTAACATGAGCTGCCTTAAGTTTCTAAAAACCTGACATCATCACATCATCAACATCAGCATAATAGCATCCAAGATGTATTTTATATTGTCTGTCGGATCCCAAAGATTATTGCTTCTCACGGTATCTTGAAAAATACCATCTTTAAATTTTCATTAAACTAGCAGTAGCAACCCTTGATTTGAAGCTACTACTAATCTTTAATTCTCAACATCTTGCACATTTTCTTATGTTCACTGGATTATAGTGGACTGTAATATCATACTCATGGGAAGGCCACAGATTTCATGTATTGAACAAACAGCAGCCAAGACTTGCCTGAAATGGCTCGTTGCATCTAAAGCGAGGAAACAAACCTAAATCTAGGTCTCACAAACTCCAAATCTACATTATCAGTTGGAATATGTTGCCAATTCTTGTTTAAACATAGTTACATTTTATATTGTTGTACATACTCCTGATCAGTTGGAGGATGATGAAGATATTGAGGACTCGGATTCAGATAGTGTTTATGAAGTAGTGGGGGGTCCGGGGTTACAGGTAGTAGAATAGGTGGGAGGCCAGCCACAGGATGCGGCTATGAGTTCAGGATCTAGTGAGGGAGAATCAGATGCCCGCTGGGTTAATCCAAAATTCAGAAGTATTCAGAAACGTGGAGATTAAAGGTCTGGAAGAAGATATTAAGGAGAGGAATGGGTTAAATATTGTAGTGAGGTAATTGGCACGTCAGGGGGCTAGTTGAGAAGAAGGGTGGAGTTTCAACGTTGCTGAAAAGAAATATGGATGTGTTTTCGACACGCTAAAGTAAGCCAAAGTATTTTGTATTATATTTAGTCAGTGCTGCTGTCTTTTTTAAAGCTATGTAGTTAGGAAATAAATCTTGTCTAAGTGAAGCAGGAAAAGGAATATGAGAAATGTGGCTAAGAGAGAGATAACAGACCAAGTGATGTCTGGAATGTGTTGAAGTACAGGAGAGCAGAGAAATAAATGGAGTTGCTTTATTCATGAAATGATGCATTTAATGAGAGTTATTTGTAATTACTAAACTTCTACCAGAAACCAGAACATATATGACATCTACTCTTCTCTCATAAACAGAAGCTGTGTAAATACATAACTAAACAAAAACGAATAACCCAGGATATTTGCAGAGCTTAATAAAAATTACTATATTATAATATATGATATCATAAAAATATACTGGTTTTCATTTTTCCTAATTTTTCCTCCCCATTCTAGATTTGGTTAGGAATACAGAGACAAGTAAAAAAAGACTATGCATAGATCCAGATTAGAAATGTAATTCAGGACTTGTGTCTGAGAAGATCTTAACCAAAATCTTCTTAGGACTTCATTGTTATAGCAGGAAAGGAATGTTTCAAATCGCAGTCTGTCCTTCATATCTATATCTTTCCATAGCCCTGATATATAAGTCTGCAAAGAAATCAAGCTGTTTCTGGAAAAAAAAACTTTTCTGTTATGCAAGGCCTACCATGGCAAATATCTTAGAAGTAAGAACACATTTGTTAGTGTTCAAACAATCCACCTGAAACAGTTGATCTGAGATCTCAATTACGGGGGCAGATGCTTGTTGCCTTGGAGATGAGAAACTGAGTGGGAAAGATAGAATAACGCTTCATAGTTTAACAAAAACTAGCAGGGCACATTGTTTCCTATAACTCAGCAAATGATAAAGCCTAAGTGTCATCATGCTATTATCTAATGAATGTTGTCATAGCAACAGTTAATACAACATTTTTCTAACAATAAATTAGGAGAAATATATGGAAACCTAACAAAACTCACACATTCTATTATTTGCTTTTACAGTGTTCCCTTGATTTTCGCGAGTTCAAACTTCGCGAATAGCCTATACCACGGTTTTTAAAAAAATATTAATTAAAAAATACAGTTTTTTTTCTATACCATGTTTTTCCCCGCCCGATGTTATCATACGTCATCGCCAAATTAATATTTTTTGCAAATAAATAACAAAAAAAATAATTATTGTTAATAAATAATTATGTTTATAAATATTAGGATCACTAAGTGTCCTATTCAATGGTGAGTACCAGTAATAATGGTGAGTAAATGGTTGTTAAGGGAATGGGAAATGGTAATTTAGGGTTTTAAAGTGTTAAGGGAAGGCTTGTGATACTGTCCATAGCCAAAAATGTTGTATTTACTTCTGCATCTCTACTTCACGGAAATTCAACTTTCGCGGTTGGTCTCAGAACGCATCCCCTGCGAAAATCGAGGGAACACTGTATTTACTTTAACTGATTAAAAACTTTTGCCCCAGAAGATAAGTATAAAGTAAATGATTACTTAAAGTGTTGTATGACAAATTTTGGAGCACAATCTATGAAGTGATACAGTTAGTTTTCTATCTATGGCAGTGATGGTGAACCTATGGCATGGGTGTCACAAGTGGCACGCCAAGCCATATCTGTTGACACATGAGCTGCCCTAGCTCAGCTCCAACCTGCATGTGTGTGCCAGCCAGCTGATTTTTTGCTCACACAGAGGCTCTGTGAAGGTGTTTTTGACTTCCAGAGAGCTTCTGGGGGGATGGAGAAAGGCGTTTTTTCCCTGCCCCAGCTCCAGGGAAGCCTTTGCAGCCTGGGGAGGGTGAAACACCAGGCTATTGGGCCCATCAGAAGTTGGGAAACAGGCTGCTTCTGGCCTCTAGAGAGCCTCCGGGGGGTGTTTCCAGGGAGACAATAAGATAGTAGGACCGGGACAGTAGGTACAGTGTGCGCTTATGAACGCCCCTTACAAACCTCTTACAAATGGGGAGAGGTCAACTGTGTATAATGTAAGGTTAAAGATTTGGGGATTTGGGGAAGAAATCACAGAGTCAGATTGTGTATTCCAGGCACTGATCACTCTACTGCTGAAGTTGTATTTTCTGCAGTCAAGTTTGGAGTGGTTTACATTTAATTTGAATCTATTACGTGCTCATGTATTGCTGCGGTTGAAGGTGAAGTAGTCATTAACAGAAGGACATTTTGGTATATGATTTTATGAACTACATTTAGATCAGATTGGAGATGACATAGTTGTAAATTGTCTAATCTCAGTATTTCCAGTCTGGTGGAATAAGGTATTTTGTAACAAGGGAGGAGTCAAGGACTCTTCTTGTGAAATATTTATGGACTCTCTTGATTGTATTAATGTCTGATATGCAATGCGGGCTCCAGACAGGTGGGCTGTATTCCTGAATTGGTGTAACAAATGTTTTGTAAGCTCTGGTTAGCAGTGTAATATTGCCAGAGAAGAAGCTGCATAAGATTAGATTGATAACTCTTAGTGCTTTTTTGGCAATATTGTTATAGTGGACTCTAGCACTTAGGTCATTAGATATGAGTACTCCAAAATCTTTGATAGAGTGAAGGTCATCTACAAGTTTGTTTCCTCCAAGTTTGTATCTTGTATTCTGATTCTTTTTGCCAATGTGTAAAACAGAGCATTTGTTGGTTGAGATTTGAAGTTGTCGGGAGTTGAAGTTGTTTCACCATTCTGATACATGGTTCAGATCTCTTTGAAGGGTAGCAGCATTGTTGCTGGTATTAAATAGTTTAATACCATCAGCAAAGAGAACATATTTGCTTATAATATGATCACAAAGTTTGTTTATGTAGTGTATGAAGAGTGTTGGTCCTAGAACACTGCCAGGGACACCACTGTTGACTGGAACAGGATTTAATATGGCATTTCCTATTTTGACCACTTGTTGTCTGTTAGACAGAAATGTGGTTATCCAATCATGGTGGTCCAGAGTTGCCATAGGATTTTAGTTTCAGAAGTAGTTTGTCATGTACTATTAAATCAAAGGCTTTACAAAATGTAAATTGCATTTATTGTTTTACTCTGATCAAGTTGAGTGGTCCATATGTTTTTGCAGTGTACGAGTTGCAGATGACAGGATAATTTTTTCCTGAAACCAAATTATTTGTTGGGCAGTAGGTTATTGGTTTCTAATTGGAGTGAAATAGATTGGTTTATGATTGATTCTATGACTTTGCAAGTGACGCAATCCAAAGAGATTGGTCTGTAATTTTCAAAGTTACTTGGACACCCTTTTTTGAAGATAGGGATGACTGTGGCTAGTGACCATAGGTTAAGGAGCTAGTCCTAAAGGATTTTTTAAAAAAAAAATTAGATTGTGTAATGCCTTTCTTATCTTCTGTAAAATCGATTTGTGTTAGATCATTGAAGCTGATTGTGATATGACTAGGAAATATTGGGCATGAGCCATCGCTAAGACTGAGCTGAAGAATGTGTTAAAGAGGTTGGCTTTAACAGTTTCAACATTATAGTCTTTACCATTCAGTCTTAAGGGGTGGGATGGATCTTGAGTCTTTGTTTGTTTACAAAGTTATAGAAGGCACATGTGGACTTTGTACATAGAAGGTACTTCTTGATTGATGTCATAATTGGTACATTCAGTCTTTATTTGGTGACACAGATTTTGTAGTGGCTCTTAAAATTTGCAATGTAGTCTGTTTTATTTTTTCACCAGAGATCTTTTTTTGGATTGGAGCTTCCTTATTTTTATGAGTAATTTATTTTTCTTGGTTTTGGTAATTATTAGTGGTACATATAATTTAATGACTCTTTGGATTCAAACAAAAATATATTGTAGTAGTCTTCAGCAGTATTACAGCCAGAGAATAGTTTATGCCAATCAAGAGATGAGAGGTTGGCATCTATGATATCATAGTTGGCTTTTTAAAAGTTATAACTGGTTATTCCATCATTAAGGTGGTTTCTGTAAGGACATATATTGAGACAAAAGTCAATCATGCTATGGTCACCATTGGAAAAGGGTTATTTTATTTGTAGCTCATAAAATTGCCTTTGAGAAAGGGAGGGCAGTGTTGCTTTGTGTGTGTGTGCATGGCTGAGATGTGGGAAAGTGTAGGTTTGCCTACACTTTCAAAGGTGTGTGAATATTGGAATGATTCATCAAACCCCATATTGAAGAAAGGTCTGAGAAATCCCTTAGAAAAAGGGAGGGTTTTGGCTGGGATTCTAAATACAGTGGTCCCTTGACTTTTGCGGGTCCGGCTTTCGTGGAAAAGCTATACCATGGTTTTTAAAAAAAATATTAATTAAAAAAATACTCTGCGGTTTTTTTGAACACCATGGGTTTTCCTGTGGCTGCCTGATGTATATATTTTATGAATATTGCATTAAAAATCACAAAATATTAATTCTAACACTAAAATATGTAAAATATCACATATCTGTACAGTATCGGGGGGAAAATACTGAATACATCATCGCCAAACTTTCATCTGCCATTGCTGATTGGCTGAAATACCTGTGTGTTATCTTGGTATTTGTGTGCGTTATTGGTGAATAGTTTTACTTAAAACTATTATAAAGACATACCCAATATGCCTCCTAAACGTTCTGCACCGAGTGTCGGCAGCGAAAGTAAAAAGACAAGGAAGATGCTAACGATTAAACAGAAGATTGAACTGTTAGATATGGTAAAAGAGGGTTGCTCATATGCAGAAGTTGGCCACCATTAGGGAATAAATGAATTGAGTGTGAGATACATTCAAAAGGATGAAAAGAAGATAAGAGAAACAGCTGTGATCACATTCAACAAGGAAGCAAAAAAGATGGTGACGCCTAGAAATAAATGGATTATGAAAATGGAAGCTGCTTTGTCCGTATGGATACAAGACTGCTGTAAGAAGAACATTGCATTGGATACCAATACAATACGGACAAAGGCAAAACAATTCTACAATTGTCTGGCGAAGAAAGGAGATGATGCAGCTGAAGAAGAAGAAGATGTTGATCCCCAGCCATCATCATCAACTGCTTTTCTGACCAAATCCACATTCATGGCAAATAAGGGCTGGTTTGATAATTTTCAAAAGTGCTATGGTCTGAGGAGCATGTCATTGCACGGAGAAGCTGCCTTGGCAGATAAATGTGCAGCTGAAGAGTACGTCAATTGCACGTTTAAGGAGATAATCGAAGAAGGGGCCTACCATCCAGAACAGGTCTTTAACATGGACAAAATGAGCGTGTTCTGGAAGAGGATGCCATCATGCACTTTCTTAATGAAAGAGGAAGCCAAAGCCTCTGGTTTTAAGACCCAGAAAGATTGGGTAACTTTGATTATGTGCGGAAATGCGGCCGGCTTCATGATCAAGCCAGGTCTCATTTATAAGTCCAAAAATCCCAGAGCCCTAAAGGACAGAAATAAGAATGTGTTGCCAGTGTACTGGATGCATAATCCTAAAGCATGGATTACGAAAGCCCTCATGCGAGACTGGTTTCATCAGTGCTTTATCCTGCAGGTGAAGGATTATATGGCTGACAAAGGGCTCAATTTCAAAGTGCTTCTCCTAATGGACAATGCTGGAGGCCATGATGACCTGGCGCATGACCATGATGGGATCCAAGTCAAATTCTTGCCACCAAACACCACATCGCTTATTCAGCCAATGGATCAAGGTATTATCCACGTATTTAAAGCGCTGTACATGCGCAATTCCATTGGAAGCCTCATCAAAGCAATGGACACTGATGAAAACTTCACACTGAAGGAGTACTGGTGTGACTACACGATTGCATCCTGTCTGAAGAACATTCAGAATGCCTTAACGGATATGAAGAAACAGACAATGAATGTCTGCTGGAAGAAATTGTGGCCAGAAGTGATGCACGATTACAAGAGATTTGCTCCAGATGAAATTCAACATGCTGCAGTCCATAAATCTGTGAAGCTGGCACAGTTACTGGGTGGAGAAGGATTCAGTGACATGACGGCTGATGAAGTCAATTGTTGCTTGACAAGCATGGCCTACCGCTGACAGTCAAAGATGTAGAGGAGATGACCAAGTCGGCGAGTGAAAAAGAGGAAGAAGAGGAAGCTGAACAACAAACTGAGGAAGAAGAAGAGGTTGGCCTAATGCTTGAACAGCTTACAGAAATGCACCAAAGCACTGCACATCTCCAACAGATTGTCGAACCTTGGAATCCCAACATGACTCGTTTGATACAATTTAAGGCATCCCTTGACAACATCGTTGCACCGTACAGAGCCATTTTAGCCCAGAAAAAGAAAATGCGCCCACAACTACCCATAACTATGTTCATCATGAAAACCAAGACGTCTGTCAAGCCATCACCTTCGCCTTCAGCGCCCATTGCAGAAGATGCACCACCTGATGAAGTGGTGATTGAAGAAGATAATTAATTATGCTCTTCTTCCTGTTCATCAGTCAAGCTTCATGTATCTTCTTCAATGATGAGTACCCATACAAAGTTCGTACTGTACAAAGAAAATGTTGCCCGATGTTCTTTCTATGGCAGACTATAGTAACAGTATACTTACTGTACGTACCAATTCTTTTTATTTAATTAATTGATTGATTGATTGATTGATTGATTTGATTTGTATGCCGTTCCTCTCCGTAGACTCGGGATGGCTAACAACAATAATAAAAAAGCATATAACAAATCTGGTATGATGGTATTTTATCTCAAATTTCTTAATTTTAACTGTAACCTGGAACAGAGGAATAAGGGACAGAAGGTATCCAAGGAGGATTGCAATGGGTGGTAGAAATCTAAGTAGTCCTTTATTGTTACCAAAGCAAAAGCAAAATGTGATAAGGAAGGTAAACCTGGGAAGCCAATCCCCCCCATAAGACCTATTTAAGTGATAAAAAGGCATGTCACACATCTGAATTCTACTTAAGTAGGACACTTTTGGTAAACTAATTGAAATTCTTCCAGAAGCTGAAAAATAATGCATGAAGTGGCAATGAATATTACAAAACCCTAAGGAATTGTAAAGCTTCTTTATATTTGTCGGGGGTAGGGCAGAACAAGGTGGAATCCACTTTAACATAATCCATCTGGATGTACTGAAGAAAAATCTCAAGCTGTGCTGTCATTTGTTCAGCAATCAACAGTGTAGGTGTGTGTGTGTGTGTGGATGATTGTGTGTCAGTTACTATCATGTGGATCTACTCACTCAAAACCTGTTACAACTGAAATAATAAATTGCTGAAATTGTTACAATTCAAATTAAAAAATGTTGAAATTGGCTGTCAAGCGTCATGACACAGGCAGAAATGACCCCTTAGGCCATTTCACATAAACTAAGACCTAGGTAAAATTTACTAAAGGAAATAAGAAACCACACTGGAAAAATATGAACAACTTCAGTATATCAGGAATGAATGTTGTAAATAATGTTCAATCCTTCATTCCTGTTCTAAGGGATTATTTGACCTCTTTTGGGCCAGCCTCCTTGTCTCTATCTGCCTTCAATTTTCTTATTTTTCATGACAGTGTGAGAATTTCTTACAACATAGTGACATCCCTGAAATTATAAAGGTATGGAGAACAGCAACAAAGCCTATGTCAGGCCGAAGCCATCATTTGAGTTGGAGACTTTGTCCTACCACATGCTAGAATGTAGAATATATTAGTACTGTGGGAATTTGGGAGGAGCGGCTGTATGAGACGGAAGAGTACTAGCCACCACAAATTCCTTCCAGATATTCATGGTCATCTTTTGTTCAGCACCTGCCCGGAAGTGGATGGGATTATTGTAGACATTGACAGAAACAGAATGGTGCATGTGATGAACTTGTGGGTGTGGGAACAAGAAATGAAATCCATGGGACTTTAGATTTGGGTTTCTCCAGTTCGTGCTAACATGACCCCGTTAATAAATTAGAATGTAGAGGAAGGCCAAGCCTCGGACTCTGATTTATTTCTCAAATGCTATTTGGAATGCTGACAGCCTATTTTAATCTAGGAAAGTTTCAAACTCTACTTCAGACATATTCAATAAAAAACTCCAAAGCCCTTCACATTGAGAAATTATATATATTGTGTTGTGGTTGGCTCTGGGCCAGCTCCTGCTCCAAGGACTGTGGGGGTTGGTGTGGGAGAATCCTCACATTATCACATTACTGCCAACAGCTTCAGACAGTGAAGCTTCTGTGTCAGGGGAAGATTCTGGGAGTGAAGCAGGATCAGATGAGGAGGTAATTACAGGCATCCCATTAGCTAATTACTCCATTAGTGAGCCATCATAATCATCATCATTGTTAGATTCAGAAGAGGAGGGATTAATAGATGCGTGCAGACGCAGGTTTATGACAAGGAAGGAACAACTGCGCAAGTATTATAGAAAATAAGGGTGAACACCTGTGGCTGGGGCAATTAGGCTAATGGGGCTGCTGATAAATTGCCAGCGTTGTTGCCTCTCGGCGTGGGAGATTATCCGTTTTGTGTGAGAGAGACTTGTGTTTTGCTTCAGGATTTATAAAGACTTTTGTGAACTGCTTCAGAATTTTCAAGGACTTTGTGGAACAATTCGTAGTTAAGTTCAGCGTTAAGGGAGGTGGCTGTGACATCTTCACAGCTGCCTTTTATCTGCTTTGCTTTTGTTTTATGTTTTTCACAGCATTCAAGGCTGTGGGAGAGCACTTTGGCTGATTAAAGTGCATTTGGACAATATTTTCCTTTTGATAAACCAACTTTGTTTACTTTACAACCATGTGTGTTTGAATTTCTACTTTGGACTTAATTGGGGGCTTGTAATGGGTAGCCCGACATAACATATTCTATGCATTTGTAAACTACATTACATTTTAGGGAGTGATTTATAATTTTAAACAGTAAAAGTCTGTATATGAATATCTAGACTGATCCAGAGATAAATGCAAGAGAAATACGTATTAGAAATGATAATCAGTTATGAGAGGTATATTACTTGGATAAAGATCATTTATGGAGAGAATGTGAAAAAGCAGGTTAATAGCTTTTTAGATGGCCTTTGAATGATATAAGGCTCAATTGTTTTAACATTTAATAAGTCTTCAGAGAGGGGTGGCATAAAAATCTAATAAATAATAATAAGAATAATTTAAATAGTAATTGTAGGAACCTCATTCAAAAACAAAAAGTTGGATATAGAAGATGGTTTAACACATTATTTCACACTAAAATCCTGGTTAAAACTGCTTTATTTTCTCCTCTAGGAGAACTTTCTACAGTAATACCTCATCTTATGAACTTAATTGGTTCCTGGAGGAGGTTCGTAAGGCGAAAAGTTCGTAAGACGAAACAATGTTTCCAATAGGAAACAATGTAAAATCAATTAATGCGTGCAAGAAAACCCCCCGCAAAAACAGCGCTCCGCCAGGCACCGCCGCCTGGCTGTCACCTTTTGAAACAGCCGGGCGCTTCTCAGCGTTTTCCCGAATGCCAAACCCGGAAGTTCGGCAAAAGTTCAGGTTCGGGTTCGGGTTCAGGAGGCAGCCGAGAAGCCCTGCCACCTGGCTGTCACCTTTTGAAACAGCCAGGGGGCTTCTCGGCGTTATCCCAAATGCCGAACCCAGAAGTTTGGCAAAAGTTTGAGTTTGATGTTCAGGTTCGGGAGGACGCCGAGAAGCCCTGCCACCCAGCTGTCAACTTTGCAAAAGAGCTGCGGAGCTGTCGGCCAGTCGGGATGCTCAAACAGAGGTGGGGAATCCCAATAGGCAGAGCTTTGACGTTATGAAGACATCCTTCCTGGAGTCCACATTTTGGCCGGCCAGGAAGGACGTCTCCATGACGTCAAAGCTCCACCCATAGAATTCCCTATTGGGATTCCCCACCTCCGTTTGAGCCTCCCGACCAGCTGACAGCTCCGCGGCTCTTTTGCAAAGATGACAGCCGGGGGGCGGGGCCCCCCGCCTTTTGAAACAGCCAGGGGGCTTCTCGGCGGCCTCCCAAACACCGAACCTGGAAGTTCGGCAAAAGTTCAGGTTTGGCGTTCGGGTTCAGGAGGACACCGAGAAGCCCCCCGGCTGTTTCAAAAGGCGACAGCCGGGCGGCCACCCGAACCCGAACTTTTGCCGAACTTCCGGGTTCGGCGTTCGGGTGGTGGGTTCATAAGGCGGAAAAAGTTCATAAGAAGAGGCAAAAAATTTCCAAACCCCGGGATTCGTATCTCAGAATGTTCGTATGACGAGGGGTTCGTATCATGAGGTACTACTGTATTTGTATCAGTGGAAATCTAATTAAACAAGGTTACTGTGCACCCTTTACATCTTCATTGGGCTTCACAATATGGTTGAGGAATGATGGAATCCTTGTTCAGACTACTTGGCAGATGTAGTTACACTTTTGTTACATACAATCTACCCTTGTGCTGTGTGATTAGTAAAAAAATGATTATATCCTTACAATATATACTTGATTGGAATAATCCTGCCCATAATAGGTAGCGTATTACACATAATATGCAAAATGCCTTTTTGAATCTTTTCAAGAGGACTGACTATTCATGAGACCTCAGGTAGTATTCTACTTACACTCTTGCCCTATATTGCTTTAATTTTCAGATACTGTATGTCTTAGTCTTAATATTAAATAAAAGTAATCTATCACATAAAAGCCTAAAATGAACTGAAACATTTCACTGTATGCCCTTGTATTCCAGTTCCATTCTAATAAACTGCATAACCAACAGATTTACCAGCTTATATGTGCTTAATATGTTATGCAATATGTTATGCTTAAGATAATAGGCTAGAAACTCTTTAGACATAAACCAGCTGGTGATCTAGAACCAGTCATATTCTATCAGTCCTAGGAAGCAAGCAATGGCAAGCCACTTCTGAAATCTTGCCAAGAAAACTGAAGTAACTGTTCCAGTCAATATGAACCAACAGTGACTTAAATGTAAAAATAACAATAATAAAAATTAATGAAACTAACAATCTCAATAGTTGGATGATCTTCTCTACTACTATTATTAGAGATATTGAGAAGGATTAAGTTACACCTATAAGAAAGTGAGGGGGGAAATCTAACAAAAATAAAAAAGCAGAATCAAGTTATTTAATTTTGAACATGCTAAACAAAGAATTGCTTTTTTAAAGATAGACCATTATTAAGGACACTGAAATTTATATTTATATACTAATTCTAAAATATATTTTATTATTTAAAATTTGTTACCAGAATTTGCAATTGATTTCCAAGTTGTACCATTCAGGTACAATGAATGTAGGACCAATTGTTTTCCAATTGTTTTCCAATCATGTTAGTCATAATATGAATTGTAACTTTAAGAATTAGCTGCTGCTTCATACCCCCTCGCCCGATATATAAGTTACACCTTTATTGGTAAGGGTGAAGGTAGAGATTTGTTTTTTATTGCTGCTCCAGGACAATTTTTTTTGCTAAAATGAAATATGAACATTTTATAAAATTAAGCCCAAGATACTTAAATATTATTTTACAGTTAATCCAGAAACATGTTGCAGTATATTCCAAAGAAAATAAATGAAAAACTGAAGTCTGTATTTTTGTACTTTGTACGAGGTGTGTGCAAATTGTTCCAGGATGTTTCATGAGTATAATAGCTCCTGGAATTGCGTGAAGCTGTGAAGCAAGTAAATCAAAGTTATGGTATGGCTGTTTCATAGCCCTTCCCCAATGTTTTCTACACATATGTATGTATGCCAGAAAATACTTTCATTGAGACAGTTAGAAAAGCCTCCACAGAATGGTTTAAACTTATACAGTGGTACCTCAGCCATGGTAGGTAATTCACTCCAGAAGACATGCCGAATACTAAAACTGGTAGGTACCAGAAAATCACGTGACTTACCATGTGGTCCACTATTTTGGCCATAAGAAATAATTATGAGGCAGCTGACATCAGCAAGTTCTTTCTTACATGTCAACTATCAGAAGAAAGACAAGCGCTGGGATAAGATTTTTACTTCAAAATGCATTAAATACTGAATTTGATGCAGTATTTTGAAGCAGTTGGAGGCTGAAGTATGATTGTACTAATAATATGTGAAATCCCCACAATTATAATTAATTTTTATACTATATACAGCCACTCCTAAAAATAAAAAGAAAATGTGTTTTTTAGTTTTACATATATACTTTGGATAAGATTAATTCTAAATTATTGTATTGTGGAAGAGTGATTTTTTTTTTGTATCATATGTTGTCCACTTTCAACCATGCACTATAACTTACTAGATATACTGTATGTGTGTTTTATGTATATATCCATTAGCCGAATCAAATAAATTATAGACATAAGAGAAAATATACTCTAACCAAATCCAGTTTAAACCAATGCCTTTCACTCCAGGTCTCCATAATTATCAAACATGCTTATTTCTATCATGCTGCATTAGACATTGCCTTTTGTTGCCTACATTTGTCTTTTCTCCTGAGAATACAATCAACTTAATTCCACCACATTTCCCCCTTTCCTCGCAATCCATTAACTTTTTCTACATTTATTTGCTCTGTAATTTGTTTTGTATGTCATACATCTTCTCCATTCAACCAAGTACGTCAACAGGCACATTTCTATTCTATTACAATACATATTGCTTGATACCATTTTATAGCCTGGGACTTCCAAAATATTGTGTCATTTGTGTATGTTTATTATATTAAAGTGATTTATTATCACTTAAGTATATCCTATTCAAAATTTCTTGAAAAGAAATCAATGGGATAATTTACATATAGGTAGTCCTTGACTTACAACCATTTATTTAGTGACCATTCGAGGTTATAACTGCACTGAAAAAAGTGACATGACTGTTTTTCAAACTCATGACTGTTGCAGCATCAACAGTGTTCATATGATCAAAATTTGGATGCTTGGCATGGCATATATTTATGAGGGTTATAGTGTCTCAGGGTCATGTGATAATCTTTTTTAACCATCTGACAAGCAAAGTCAAAGGGGAAGCCAATTCACTTAATAATCATGCTAGTAATTTAATAATTGCAGTGATTCATTTAACAACTGTGCCAAGAAAGGTCAGAAAAAGAGGCAAAGCTCACAATTATCCTGCTGAGCAATGGAACTTTTGGGCTCAGTTGTGGCTGTATATTGAGGACTACTGTACTACTTACATGTAGTAACATTTTAGCTAACAATTCACAACATTCAAACATTTTACTAAATTGATAAGGGAGCTAGGAAAAAACTATGATTGTTCTAAGTGGGGGAGATGCCATTACTATTTTTTACATAGTCATAAGCTTGGAAATTATAACTAACCGTGTTTCTCAAAAATTTCCATTTGCTTTTGAATGCAAGGCTACTTTTAAATGTATTCGGGCAAAACAACAAAAATGTAGCATCCCAACTGCTACACAACTGCTACACATGTATATGTGTGAGTATACAGAGAAAGTAAGAATCCCAGCAGAGGAATCCCAGCATCGCAAAAACGAGCGCTTCGCTGGCAACGGAAGTCCGAAGGTGGGGTTTCCCAGCGAAGGGAGCATCAGTGAAATTGCAGCATCGCAAAAACACCAAAGTCCTCGAAACCCCCCTTCCGGACCTCTGTGTTTTTGCAATGCTGCGATTTCATCGAGGCTCCCCTTGCTGGGAAACCCCACCTCCGGACTTCCGTTGCCAGCGAAGTGCTCATTTTTGCACTGCTGGGATTCCACTGCTGGGATTTCCCTGCAGCATCACAAAAACACGGAAGTCTGGAGGTGGGGTTTCCCATGGAGGGGGGCCTCAGGGGAATCCCAGCAGCACAAAAATGGGTGCTTTGCTGGCAACGGAAGTCCGGAGGCGGGGCATCCCAGCGGCGGCGGTGGGTTTGTAAGGTGAAAATAGTTTGTAAGAAGAGTCAAAAAAATCTTAAACCCCGGGTTTGTATCTTGAAAAGTTTGTATGATGAGGCGTTTGTAAGATGAGGTATCACTGTATTGCAATAGTGGAGAAAAAGTCTTTCATTGGACATTTAATTTTTAAATTAGCATCCAATTAGAATTAATTATTTCCTTTATCTGACTGTACAACTATCCAAATCCAACCGATAAACCATACCAAGAAAACAGCATGCAATTTACAAGTTGCTTGTTAACTACTATGCTGTAATAGACTACAGCAGGGGTGATATTCTTTTTCTCCACCTACCGGTTCTATGGACATGGCTTGATGGTGGTGGTGTGTGTCATGTGACTGAGTGAGCATGGCCAACTTGACATCACTCACCGCAAGGTGGGGCGGCACTACCCCACCAAACCATGCCCATCAAGCCATGACAGAAAAGTTCAGCCAACTTCAACCTGGCTGTTTCTCATCTCTTTCTTATATTTGCTCTGTGTGTATGAACCTGAGAAGCAGGAGAGAAGTAGCCACGTGGCAGAGAGAAGCTGAACTTTTCTCCCTTCATTCACAGTGGAGATGCTGCTCCATTTATGGTCTCTCCAGGCCCCTTCCCTCCTGGGGACGATCTTAAAGGACAGGCTGCAGCAGTTCTGCTAAGAATGGAGGCAGAAAAGTTTGGATTCTCTCTGCTGCAGCATTTAACATTGAATTAAATGCTGTTCCCTTTGCAGTATCTCCCCCCCCCAGCCTCCTTACTCCTGAAGGTCAAAGTATCTTAAAGGGACAGGCAGGCTGCCTCAGCTCCCTTCCTAGCAGGCTCCCTTCCTTACTGTGAAGGGAGGAAGAAAAGTTCAGCCAGATCTTCTCCTCCTTTTCGGGCATACACACAGAGCAGAAGGGGTGAGCGGCGAGCGGGCAGACCCAACCAGGAGTGGTTTGCTGAATCACTTCAAATTGCTGCTACCAGTATCCGCGATCCAGTCCAAACTGGTTGAATTTCACCCCTGGACTATGGGCATACTTTTCATAAAGAGATTACTTCACATCCTAAACTTCATTGTTTTATTAAATGAAACCTTACCAAATGGAAAGGACTCATATTCCATGAAACATTTGCTTTCAAAAATTCTGCAGATCTACTCATTAAAAAAATAAACTTCCATACTCAAATCATACACGTCAGCAAGCAAGGATGTGGCCAAACAAGAATAATTTAAAGTCTCACAGACTTCATTAATTATTATGCAGTAAATAAAGTTTTGCAATATATTTTATGAAGTATTGGCATAACTATATTTAAAAAACAATTTCCACCTTGTGCAGAATGAAGTAAATTTGAAATAATATATTTAATTCCATTTTTCTCAGTATTCAATTATTTCTATGAAATTGTTTTAATGATGGCAATATGGTTCATGCTTACTTTCATCTACTTGATTTTCTTCTGCAATTTTCCCTCCTTGTTCCTCTTCTTCTTGTTCTTTTTGTGGTACTTCTTCTTGATGGCTTGAAGCACTGACAGAAAGTATATGGCAGCAATGGTTGAACCCACCGTCTCGTGGCAGAGTGTAACTACGGGGCTTTCCCCCATTCCCATTTAAAACTTGTATTTGTTCACCCTCTAAAGGAAAAGGGCCATAGTGATCCTGCAGATGACATTTCTGGGTAGGAAGAGTAGATTGCCGCCTATGTTCTGGAGAGATAACAGCAGAATCAGAAAACACTGAATCTTCAAGGGGCAGAGTCTGAAGGTAATGTAACCCCGAGCTTGTCAGTGGTGTTTCTATTAAATCCTGCCAAGACCGTCGCTGGCTTGCTGTTTTGCGGATGGGAGACTCAGTAGTATTCCCCATCAACTCCTGACGGAACTCTTCATGTGAAGATTGGGACTGGGAAGTTTCAGTAGATGACAATCGACTGTGTTTTGGTTCCACGAAAGGGCTTGCACAACTCATCTGGAACAGAAATTTAGATTCTGGCGTAAAGACAATGATAAAATAAGTATACAATATATATTTAAGTAACTGATTATAATTACAACTCTCTTAGTTATATATTGCTTTTGGGGGAAAAAGCATGCATAATAGGAATATACATTAAAATAAACAGCTTTCATAAGGATAATTCAGAAAATGTCATTCAGACTGCTCTGTTAATTGTAGATCACAGGAGAATTTAAAGTAAAATCATCCTTACAATTTTTGAGAAGATATGTCATATTTCCTAAGAAGATATGTCACATAAAAATACACATTGAAAAATACACATAGAAATGATAAATTGGCCCTGAGGAGATGCTCACCACTAGAAGTAGTTTATGAGATAAAAAAAAGATCTCATTCTTCTGCCATCTGCCTCCTTGATTCTAATTTTTATAAAGCTTTTCAAATTTTAATTGTTTTTATACAGTATTTATCTTTTTGCTATTTATAAGCTATCCAGAGTCATCTTATTTAGCGTTTCCCAACCGGTGTGCCGCGAAGTTCCTAGGGAAGCTCCAGCTGGGCGGGGCGCTGCCGGTGCCTCCGACCTCCCGGCTCCTGCCCGATGCCGCGGTTTCTGGCGCTCTCCTGCTGAGCCCCAAAGAAGGAAGGCAGGAAGAAGGAGAGCTTCGTTCTTTGCGCCTTTTCCCCGCCTTCCTTCTTTGGGGCCCAGCAGGAGAGCACCAGAAACCGCGGCATCGGGCAGGAGCTGGGAGGTCGGAGGCACCGGCAGCGCCCCGCCCAGCTGGAGCTTCCCTGGCATCAGTGGCAAGTGTCCTTTGGGGCCTGGCGGGAGGGCACTGGCAGTGGGAACGGGGGTGGTGGTAGCTGCAGCGGCTGCAGGCAGTCGCGGAGAGATGGCGGTGGGAGTGGGGTGTGTGGCTGCAGCGGCCACAGGCAGTCGCGGGGGGTGGTGGCTGCAGCGGCGCAGGCAGTCGCGGGGAGATGGCGGGGGGAGCGGGGGGTGGCGGCTGCAGCGGCCGCAGCCAGTTGCGGGGGGTGGTGGCTTCAGCAGCCGCAGCCAGTCGCGGGGAGATGGCAGTCGCAGGGAGATGGCAGTCGCGGGGAGATGGCGGGGAGATGGCAGCGGCCGTAGGCAGTCGCGGGGAGAGCTCCAGGGTGGAGGCACCGACGGTGGCAGTTGGACGTACTGCTGGACACCATACATGCTGGCGCTGCGGGCCTGGCATATACGGCGTCCAGCAGCACGTCCAGCTGCCGCCGTCAGGGCTCCCGCTTGCAGTCAGCTGAGAGAGAGAGAGAGAGAAAGAAAGAGAGACATAGCAAGACAGGCAGAGAAAGAGAGACAGAGCGAGAGAGACATAGCAAGAGAGGCAGAGAGAGAGAGAAATAAAGACAGACATAGCAAGAGAGAAAGAGAGACATAGCAAGAGAAGCAGAGAAAGAGAGAGAAAGAGAGAGAGAGAGAGACATAGCAAGAAAGGCAGAGAGAGAGAGAGAAAGAAAGAGAGACATAGCAAGAGAGAAAGAGACATAGCAAGAGAGGCAGAGAGAGAGAAAGAAAGAGAGAGAAAGAAAGAGATAGCAAGAGAGACAGAGAGAGAGAGAGCAAGGGAGAGAGAAAGACATAGAGGAAAGGAAGGAGGGAGAGAGAAAGAGAGCAAAAAAGAGAGGAAGAAAGAAAGAGGGATGGAGAGAGAGAAAGAAGGGAAGGAAGGAAAAGAGAGAAAGAGGGAGAAATAGAGTGAAAGGGAGGAAGAGAGAGGGTTTTTTTGTCCAAACTTTTCTTTAGCCCCCCCGCCCCACCTCCCCCTTCAATGTTCTCCAGGATTTTGAAAATATGAATAATGTGCCGCGGCTCAAAAAAGGTTGGGAAACACTGATCTTATTGATGAGATGGATATAAATTTAATTAATTAATTTTAAATTAATTTTCATCATCTATATATCAGTATCTCTTCTATTGATTATTTTATATACAGTATATTATTAAACTGTATCTATCTTTCAAATAATGTTCTTCAAATTTTAAGGTATAGGATAAAATGTATATAATCCAACACTATTCATTCATTCATTCATTCATTCATTTATTAGATTTGTATGCAGCCCCTCTCCGGAGACTTGGAGCGGCTCACAACAACAGAACAATACAAATCCAATAGTTAAAAACAATTTAAAACCCTTAATATAAAAAACAATCATACGTCTCATACAAACCATACGTAAAGCAGAAATGGCCCAGGGGAATCAATTTCCCCATGCCTGACGGCAGACGTGGCTTTTAAGGAGTTTGCGGAAGGCAAGGAGGGTGGGGGCAATCCTAATCTCTGGGGGGAGTTGGTTCCAGAGGTTCGGGCCTGCCACAGAGAAGGCTCTTCCCCTGGGTCCTGTCAGACGACATTGTCTCGTCGACGGGACCCGGAGAAGGCCAACTCTGTGGGACCTAACCGGTCGCTGTGATTCATGTGGCAGAAGGCGGTCTTGGAGATATTCTGGTCCGATGCTGTGAAGGGCTTTATAGGTCATAACCAACACTTTGAATTGTGACCGGAAACTGATCAGCAACCAATGCAGACTGCAGAGCGTTGGTGTGACATGGGCATACCTGGGGAAGCCCATGATTGCTCTCGCAGCTGCATTTTGCACAATCTGAAGTTTCCGAACACTCTTCAAAGGTATCCCCATGTATCCCCGGATTTTCCATTGGGCCAGGGAAACGCAGTCCCCAGTGTAGCCACCATCTTGTTTGGCCGGGATCTTGTGAGATTTCTTGAGATTCCGGCCATGCCTGTCATCGGCACCTGGCCAGCCAGCCCTTTATAAAGGGCTATGCTGGCCTGGGGCCTCCTTTTTGCCCCGACGATGAGCAGGTGAACACCCGGCTGGTGTTCACTAAAGACTCTTCGGTGGCCATTTTGACAGCCTCAGGGCATCAGCCATTTTGCAGGTGGGCGAAAGGGATCTCATCAGCAAAGGGCTTGACGAGACCTCCGGTGATGAAAAAAAGAGGCCAGGAAGACCTCCTTTCTCACCAGTGATATGCTTGATAAGGCTTCCACTTGACAAGGCCTACTTTTTCATTACCAGAGGCCTCATCAAGTGGATAACCAGTGAGAAAGGTGACCCAGAAGGCTTCCATGCCTTCTTTCTCATTGTTAAAGCGCTTGAAGACTGCTTCCCTTTATTCTTTGGCAGCCCTTTTCAAAAAGCCTTTGCCAATAGGAACGGAGCTTTGGAGGGACATGCCCACTCCTCCCAAGCTCCACTGGTGCCAACAAAAGCATTTTGATTGATTAGGATGGTTATTTATTAAAAAACAAATTAGCTTTGGCCATCAACTGATACATCAATATAGATGATATGTTAATAAGAACCAGTAATATATGACAATACTCTATATTGGCAGGAATGTAGGCAGGAATGTAGGCTTTGGCAAAGAAACTGCAAATGGAGATAAGGCCTGAAGAACCGTTGCACTTACCTGAACGGTCTTCTCGATGCACTGCGAGGAGAGTCCAAGGTGGGTTGTACTTCAGCTTTGCTGGAAAGGACTGAGTTAAATATTAGCATAAATAACAGGTCCCGCCCCTTGCTGCCCTTACCGGGTCAGTCTCCAAGAAAAATGAAGTCATAGTGTTAATCAACCAATAACTTTTATTAACCAATCGTAACTAATAGCTCAATGAAAATGTAAGTCAACTGTTGCTCGAAACACCTGAGCTCCTGGGCCAAATAGCCGGGTCGGGTTTGGACTCTCCTCGCAGTGCATCGAGAAGACTGTTCAGGTAAGTGCAACGGTTCTTCTCCACTGCACTGCTGTGGAGAGTCCAAGGTGGGATATACCCAAGCTTAATCATGTGGGGCGGGAAGAGGCTGGACCAGGTGCGCAGGGGAATTGCACACACTTTGCAGCACTCTACGTCCAAACGCTGCATCCGTTGAAGCAAATTTATCCAGACGGTAATGTTTGATAAATGTGTTAGGGGCAGACCAGGTTGCTGCCCGGCAAATATCGTCGATGGGCGCTTGAGTTGCCCAAGCCGCTGACGTGGCCGCGCTTCTCGTGGAATGCGCCGTGATGCCTTTTGGTATTGGAGTGGGGCCTAACTTATATGCTGTGGTTATACAGGAGCGTATCCAGCGACTAATAGTTTTGGATGAGACCTTTGACCCCATAGAGCCAGGAAAATAAGACACGAATAGAGATTCCGTCTTACGAAAGGTATTCGTGCGTCTAATGTAAATTTTAAGTGCTCTTCTTACGTCTGTTTTATGCCATTTAAGTTCCAGAGGTTGTGACCCATGGGTACAAAAGTCCGGCAATACAATTTCCTGTGCTCAATGAAAGACAGTGTTTACTTTCGGTAAGAAGGAGGGGTCTAAACGGGGTGGAAAATACATAAGTCCTGTCTAACTGAGAGTGCTGACAGTTCTGAGACCCTTCTTGCTGATGTAACAGCTGTCAAAAAAGCTGTTTTCATGGATAATAGTCGTAGAGAAATGTCTCGTATTGGTTCAAAAGGTGGCTTGGTAAGGGCCTGTAACACGAGTGGCAAATCCCAAGTAGGGAAATGGTGGACCGGAGGGGGTCTAATGTTTGCTGCTCCTCTAATGAAATCACGCACCCACGGGTGTTGAGAAATTGGTTGTGCAAAGTCTGTTTTGAGGATGGTAGCTATGGCTGCTACTTGTTGTCGTAGAGTATTTGGTGCTAGTCCTCTGTCCAGGCCAGTCTGCAAGAAGGCCAGAAGTTGAATCACAGAAGGGGACTGCGGATCCGTGTTCTGTTTCCTGCAAAAGTCACAATATGCAGTCCACGTGGCTTGGTAAATCCGGGTGGTTGATGGACGCCGAGATGCCTGGATGGTATTAATGACATTTTCTGGCACTTGAAGTCTCCTTAGTTTGTCCCCCTCAAGTGCCACATGGCAAGTTTCCACCACGGTGGATCTGGATGCCTCACCGATCCCTGTACTAACATTACCTTGTGGTGTGGTATGCGCCAAGGAGGGGAGATGGACAGCTCCTTCAAATCCGCAAACCATGGGCGTCTGGGCCAGTATGGTGCGATTAAGAGGATTTCGGCTTCTTCCCGGAGTAGCTTGTTGATCACCTTCGGAATCAAGCATACCGGTGGGAAGGCGTATAGAAGACCCTCCGGCCAAGGACAGAGGAGGGCATTGATTTGTTCCGCTCCCGGTGTTGGAAAGCGGGAGAAGAAGCATGGGAGCTGATTGTTGAGGTGGGTGGCGAATAGATCCACCTCTGGTGTCCCATACCTGTGAGCTATTTCCTGGAAAAGGGAGGGTTCTAGACTCCATTCTGCTGGATCGATGATCGTCCGGCTCAGCCAATCTGCTTTTACATTTGAGATGCCGGAAATGTGTTCAGCTCTCAGGGATGCTAAGTGTTGCTCTGCCCACCTGAATAGGGAGTGTGCCTCTCACATCAGCCGATCTGACCTCGTGCCCCCTTGATGGTTGAGATGTGCCCGTGTAGCCACATTGTCCGTCAGGATCAGCACATGTTGATGCCTGACTTGTGGGGCAAAGTGTAGAAGAGCCAAGTGAACTGCTTTGAGTTCTAGGAGGTTTATGTTTGGGTCTATGAGGTCCCTTGTGCTCCACAAACCCTGGGCCACTCCTGATATAGGGTGGGCACCCCATCCTGAAAGGCTCGCATCTGTTGTTATTGTCACCTCCTGGTGTGGTAGAAAGGGAGATCCTTGATGAAGGGCTTGAGATCTCCACCATGGAAGTGATCTCTGTACTTTTGTTGAGATTGTTACCTTTATGGCCGAGTGACTGGTCCGGTTCCTCTGGAATGGAAGGAGGAACCACTGCAGTGGTCTGGCATGTAGCCTGGCCCAAGGCACAATGTCTATGCAGGAGATGAATAATCCCAGAAGTTGGGACAGGAAGGACAGAGGTACTGCTCTCCTTCATTGTAAATCTGTTACCATGTCCTTGATCTTGCGCTGGCGCTCGAGAGACAGGTAGACTCTGCCTGATGTGGTGTCTATGGTTGTCCCCAAATGCGGCAATTGTTTGGTTGGGGTTAAGTGACTCTTTTGGTAGTTGATTGAGAACCCGTGATTTTCTAGGGTGTTGATGGTGTCCTTCAGGTCCTCTCTGGCTCTGGCAGTCGAGATCTGAGATCTGCTGTTAGAATGTTCAGTATCTTTGTGAAGGTTCGTGGAGCCGATGTTAGGCCGAATGGCATGGCTCTGTACTGAAAATGATGATTCTCAAAGCAGAATCGAAGGAATTTTCTGTATTCTGGATGTACCGGTATATGTAGGTATGCTTCCTTTAGATCTATTGATGTTAGCCAATCGTTTTGACGTGTTGCTGCAAGGATGGTCTTCAATGAATGCATTTTGAATCTGCGGTATCTCACGAATAGGTTCAATTGTTTTAGGTTGAGTATAAGTCGACAACCACCTGAGGCTTTGGGTACTATAAATACTATTGAGTAGTATCCTTGACCCTCTTGGTGAGTGGGAACTTTCTCGATTGCACCTATCTTGAGAAGGTGGTATATTTCCTGGTGCAAGAGGTCCCTTTTGGACTGGTTGAGAATCACTGGGCATTGGAGGAATCGATTTGGAGGTCACTGTAGGAATTCTATGGTAAGACCCTGAGCAAGTGTATTTAATGCCCAGACGTCTGTAGCTATATTCTCCCAGGAGTCAGTGAAATGTTGTAACCGGCCTCCTATGGGGAAAGAGTCCTTGGAGTCATTTATTTCTATGGTAGCCACCCCTGTTGGGGCCTCTAAAGGACTTTCTTGGCTGTTGAAACTGCCTATTCCTGTCTCCGTAGTTGTTCCTGTCGGTTCTATAGGCAGGCTGTGTAAAGGACCCTTGGGTGTATGACCTGTTGACTGCAGGTGTAGCCAGAGAGGTTTCAGTCCGAAAGGACTGACGTCTGAAGTAAGGGGTGGTACGTCTGTCTTGGCGTTTGTAGGTTCTAGGCAGAATCTTCTTTTTATCCTTGTCCTCAATGAGGACCTTGTCAAGGGACTCCCCAAACAATTTTGTCCCATCAAATGGTGCTGAAGCTAGGCGCCACTTTGATTTGGCATCCGCTTGCCAGGTACGGAGCCAAAGCAGTCTACGGGATGATAGGTTCGCCGCCAAGGCCCGTGAAGAAAATCTCACCGAAGACAAGGTAGCATCAGCCGAAAATTCTGCTGCTAATAAGAGTTTGTTGATATCTTGTCACAGGCGATCATCTTCTGGTCCCAGCTTGGTGAGCATCTCTTGGAGCCACAAGATTGATGCTCTATTAAAGAATGACGCTGCCGTCGAAGCTTTTAGTGCCCAGGCCGCCATTTGATGAGATTTTTTAATTAAGCCTTCTGCTCTCCTGTCCTCTGGTTTTAACCCATCTGCCAAATCTGATAGTACAAGTGCATTGGACACTAAACTGACGACAGGGGCATCAATGGAAGGAAATTGCAGTAAGTCTTCCATTTCCTGATCAAAGGCATAGAATTTTCGTTCCGAGGCCGTGGGACCTAGAACTGTAGCTGGGTGATTCCATGGCCTTTTAATGTTGTCACGGAACATTTGAGAAGAAGGTATACAGTCTGACTCTTTATGAGATTCAGTAAATACTCTATTAGCTGGTTGTGTCTCTGCTGTAGGGTCAGAAGGCTCGTCTGCCGTGCCCAGAGCTACCACCTGCTTTGCCTTATTGAGTAAAAGGTGAAAGAGAGATGGTTTTAAAAGTCCTGCAAATGTTGGAGGCTCTGGAGGAGCTCCTTCATCCTCTGATAGGCCATCCTCTGATTCCATGTCCGGATCTCTTAGGTCTGAGTCCTCATGGAACGAGTCATGAACAGGAGATGGAGGTGCAGGTGCTGCCCATATATCTCTGTGTGAGGAAGGAGGAGGCCGAGATGGGGGTGTGGGAATTGCAGCTGTTGCATATTGTTGAACCCCTGCTGCTATGCCGTGCGAATAAGCTGATGCAATCATGTCCTGAAGGGCTGGGGGTATGCGTTGCCAGGTATCAGGAGATGAACGTAGCCCTGCAGCAGTAGGGGTAAAGGTGGCTGAAGGCAGGGGTTGTGCTGCTATATGCCATGGTGAAGAGGGTGGTAAGGAAGTTTCAGGTCTCACAGGCATGTCTGCGATCTGAGATGGTTCCCCAAACCTATCTGGAGACCAGTCTCTCTCTGTGGCTGTCCCAGTCCCTTCTAGGAGTTTGGGGGGAGAGGCCATGGTTACTAAGCCCGAAGTCTGACCTGATAGAGGAGTTACAATAGCTGGAGACACAGATGTATGCTTTTTAGCTGCTTCTAATTGAGTCTCCAGAGCCTTGATGCATTTTTCTGCTGCTTTCAAGGCAGATGACGATTGCAGGGTTTTTGATTTAGACCTGGAGGAGTGCGATTTCTCCTTGGTCTTTGTTGGTGGTTCTGTTGTCCCTTGCTGTGGCCCCTCAGACATATTAATGGCTATATGTGCTAGCAATGCAAAAAGGGATCTTTCTTTAGACACCAACAGAATCGGAATGACTCACTCAAAATGGTGACCGTATTATGGTAATGCCTCTTCCTGTTTGCAACAGGCTATTTAGGGCATTGATTGGCCTTTTCGTATGTCAGTCACGCCTTCCAAAATGGCGGCCGGAAGTTGTCATGCCCAAAATGGTAACTGCCCATGAGGCTTCAGTGCCCAAAATGGCGGCCGCCAATGAAGCTACAGTGCCCAAAATGGCGACTGCCTGTAGGGCTACAATGCCCATAATGGCGACTTTCTGCAAATTGACTATTTGCCTCAGCCCAAATTTTTCGGCTTCCTTGTCTATTTAGAGCTTGTCTCTCTCATTGCGCCATGATTTTAAGTCTCTAGGGCTTAGGAGACAGAAGCTCCTGTAGCTGACTTGCATTTTCGGCTTCCCAGTCCTCGGGCTCAAAAAGGGCGGGAGATTTGAAAACCGCAGTTTTCAGGGTCTCCTTTATTGCCGAAAATTCATCCTCCATCTCCTTCATGGATTGAAAGGACTCGGTGGTCACAGGTCTGGGGTGTGGCTGCGCAGGCCGGGTCTCCCCCCTTTCCAATTGCGACTCCCAGTCTTTGGAGCTGTACCCATGCAGGGAAGAGGCTCCGACTGGGGCATAAGATGCAGGCAATACTCCTCGGAGAAGGGGCCTGTTCCTTGCATGGTGAGTCTCTTGATTTTCTTAACCTGCAGAAAGAGGAAAGAAAAAGAGTACAAGAAATTCAGATTAATTTAAACCATAAGTGAGTAAATATTTAAAAAGAGGTTTAATAAATAGAAAAATAGAGAAAATACTCCTAATAATTTAGGAGAAGAAAACTCATGTGTCCCTTCACTATGACTGAGTTTTTTAGACTGACCCAGTAAGGGCAGCAAGGGGCGGGACCTGTTATTTATGCTAATATTTAACTCAGTCCCTTCCAGCAAAGCTGAAGTACAACCCACCTTGGACTCTCCGCAGCAGTGCAGTGGAGAAGGACTGAAGCCTTCCATCCATTTGCAAATGTCCAGGCCTCAATTTACAGAGAACAGAGGCCTAAAGGGTGAGTGTCAAGCCGGTGCAGAAATTGGTGATAAATTAATGGTTTGCCAAACTATCTATAGAAGGCCTGATATTAATGGAAACTTGGGAGGGGTGATTTTAATGAGAGAGCAAATTCAGCCACAAAGCATTTTTTCGAGTGGTTTAAAGCCATCCTATGCCCACCCACCTGGGTGGGAGTGGAAGGAGGACTTGCCACGCTGGCACATTCTGAATGGGCAACGTGACAAGTTTGTGGGTGGGGGACAAGGGATATGAACTTTCAACTGGGTGGGAAACTCAGATTCAGGTTTTCCAGTGTAGGTGCCAGGATGGCCACAGCAATAAATTGGAACTTTGAGGAGTACCTTGACATGGACTCTGATTTAGTTTGGATGCTACTTGGAACCTTGACAGCGAGATCACATGAGATCAGTAGCACAAGATTGCACACTACTGGTCTCACATGATCTCATGGTCTGTTCTCTGTGAATGCACTGAAAACCTGTAGCAATGAAACAGGTAAAGAAAGTGTGATGGAGTGGAGATCTTTAAGTGAGTCTCCATAGTTAAAGTGCCTGTGAAAGTGCTGGGAGGTAGGGGGAACAGGCAGGGCAAATGTTACAGAGCCTCTGTGGTCATTTGTAAGGACAAATAACTGCCGTGGTGCTGCAATATTCTTTTCTGCCCCGGCTTTGGAGCATCAAGAAGGCAGCATATACTAAGTTGGTCCAAAGATTTGTTAACTCAATTAACAACTACTAATAAGCTTGCTTAGTAGTTGACACACACAAACACAAGTTAAAGCCATCTTTTCTGAAAAATCAGCTGTTAATTAAATTGCATTAACAGCTAGCATAAGTCCATGGACTCATAAATTGAGTCTAAGTAAATAGTCTTGGATATATCAAGAAGCTTACAAGGGCTAATAAAATGCCTAGAAGAAGTCCGCAGCAAGAATGCCAAAGCAGATAATAAGAGCTGAGCAGACATTTTCAAAACACAAAGGCACATGAATGAATGAACAGACAAATGTTGTTTCCTGCAAAGGTTTTGCTGTCATTGTTATCCCTTAAATAAGCTAGGGGAGTGGCCAATTAGCCCCAAACCTTACTCCCAAGGAGACATTCCTGCTTTTTGGCAGCTCTGCATGCCCATGCTCTTCCTCTTCTTCCTCATCACTGATAGGAGATGCTGGAGGTTTTGAAGGCCCTGGCTGAATCTCTGTCTCTGGCACCATGTCCTCTCCAGCCTCTTCACTGAAGCCACATCAGCTTCTTCTTGGGTGGGTTCTGCTACCAGCTACATGGGCTGCTGGCGAGCCACAACATATTCATAATTTTGGGGCTTATTTGTAAATGCTAGGGGGCTCTAATTGCATAACTTTAAATGTTTGCTAAAGGAATGCTCATAAGCCAGGGATTACGGTGCTTCTATTGTTCTTGCTTCTGCACCAATTTAGGCTGTTTGCCTATATTTTGATAGAAAAATGTACAAGCAGGATTCCCTAGTAGCAAGGACCCATAAAAGATAATTTGGATATTGTCCACCATGGATTCTCATATGTGCTGTAAATATGAGGTGCTTGAATATGAAAGCATTTCTAAAGAAGATTTATACACACAGCTCTGAATAATGACAATTATTTATTATACATAATCACTTACTGAAGGAGGTCGTGGGTATGTGTCATATGGTGGAGGTGGACTGTCTTGTTTAGGTGTTGAAGGTGTGTCTACTTCTTCCTTATCACTTTCACTCCAATAATCTAAACAAGGTAAAAAGCCAGAAATCTGATTAACTGTGAAGCAAACATTGACAGGTGTTTAAGTAGTATCGAGCTATTAAAAATGCCTAAAAATAACTAAAAACAGATACAGATTTGTAACATAAATGTGACATGATTCTTCCATTAATAAATTATCTAGACAAATTATTTCAGCAATTCTACTAAGATTGTAGATATGTCTCTATGTTAGACTTTCAGGTATTATCATTTGCTACTTAAAACAAAGACTTAACAAGAGGTAGCTATAGAGAAGAGTAATGTGTTTTGAAAAGTTCACCAGATTTTTAAAATACAAAGAAGTATAATTTTTTTAAAAATCTCATTATCTACAGAAATTCACAATAAAAATTAATATTTATTAGATTTGTATGCCACGGAGAGGGGAGGCATACAAATCTAATAAATTATTATTAATTATTAATTATTATTAGCAGGGTTCACATTAGATGAAGGGATTGTTGTGCAATGCAAAAATTGACTTACTATCCAGAATGTTTGTTTAGATTCATGTCTTCATTAAAGACAAAAATGAAGTCAAATAAAAATATTTGTTTAGTACATAGACATTGAAGTCCATATCATCTGTCTGTGCTCCAGACTTTTATTTATTAATTAGACTTTTATGCTATGCTATGCTATATTATCTTTTTGTTCCAGATTCCCCCTCCCCCAATACCTCTCCAAGTCAACATTATTGGTACCTTGGAAGTCATCTTGTCATAATGGCTTTTTCTAGCATGATAAGTATTTGTTTCTGCCTTGCCACCTTATTTTGATCCCTTTGGTCCCTTGACTTTCATGGGAGATACATTCCAAGACCACCCACGAAAGTCATCACCAATAAAACCCTTCTTGGCACAATGCCAGGCTACACACAGGACTATTTTCCTCATTTCTTCTTCCCCTACCAGATCTAGTAGAGAGGGCTTACTTTGGGTACCTTGTATGAAACAATATCATATCGTGGTCACTAAAATTCTCACTTCTCAAGGGCAACAACTATCTAACCTGTGAACATAGATTCCATAGAATATGGTCCCAATCCCATTAGCTTCCCACAAGGCATTGAAGAAATGACTGTTCTCTCAGATATTTTCCTTACATAGGTATTATTGATGTCAATTTCTTTTTGTTTTGTGACTGGATTTACTGTTTATTTTTGGATACCAGATTGGTGATGGGATTTCTGCATTTTAATTTTTGTAAGCCACCCAGAATCATTTGTACAAGAAGGGCAGCGCTCTCTCTCTCTCTCTCTCTCGCTCGCTCTCTCTCGCTCTCATAATACTGTATATAACTATATCTATCTATAATATAGACACATAAACAAACATAATACATTCCTGAAGACATTTATAATCATGAGGCATAGAGATAGAGACTGGAATTTCAATCACTGTTGTTGTTAAGTGAGATCATGCAACTGGGCCTATTTTATGACAATTTTTCAGTCAATAAGCAAGTCAAATGGTTAAGTGAATCACATGGTAATTTGGCAAATCTGGTTTTCTCAATTTACTTTGCTTGTTGGAAGCTGACTGGAAAGGTTGCAAATCATAATTACATGATCACAAGACACTACAACTGTCATAAATGCAAGCTGTTTGTCATTAGTCCAAATTGTGATCACATGACCGCAATAGGTGATGCAACAGTCATAGTTTTGAGGCAGCCCATAAGTGATTTTTCCCAGGATTTTTCCCCAAGTCATAATTTGAGGTCTGCTTGAATTTTGCAGCTGTTTTAATACTTATTTTAATACTTTGTTGTAAAAAATATGAAAATGATACCTATGTCCGATCTGGAACTGAACACACTCAAAGAAATGGTGGTAGCCTTTGGAGAAACCTTCCCATTCTATCACCTCTTTCCTTCAAATTTTTAAGTTCGACCTTCTCCAGGTCCTGTCCGCCAAACAATGTCAGTTGGTGGAACCTTGGGGAAAAGCCTTCTCTGTGGCTCCTCCGACCATATTGAATCAACTGCCTCCAGAGATTCATATTATCTCCTCCCTACTGGTTTTCCGGAAAGCTGTTAAAACCTGACTTTTCCAGCAGGCCTAGAATTAAGACTGATTGTTGCATGTATGGTTTTATAATATATGTGATTTTAGTGATTTTTAATTGGTTTTTTACTTATATTGTATTTATACCTGTTGTTAGCTGCTCAGAGTCTGTTTGGAATGAGCAGCATACAAATAAGTAAGTAAGTAAGTAAGTAAGTTCTATCATATCTCAAGATCTAAAATGGTCACCTAACATCAAATTATTGAATCTGTCATCTGCACCTCTATAATTGTCTGGTTTGGCTTTGCAATCCAACAAGATAGACACAGACTTCAGAGGATAATCAGAACTGCAGAAAAAACAATTGCTGCCAATCTGCCTTCTACTGAGGACCTGTATACTGCATGTGTCAAAAAGAGGGCTGTGAAAATATTTACTGATTCCTTGCATCCCGGACATAAATTGTTTCAACTCCTACCCTCAAAACAATGGTACTGAGCACTGCACATCAGAACAACTAGACATAAGAACAGTGTTGTACCTAACACCATCACTCTACTAAACAAATAATTCCCTCACCATAATCAAACTATTCACTACTATTCATTACTATTACTATTAGTCTTCTCATTGTTCCTATCACCCATCTTCTTCCACTTATGACTGTAACTTGTTGCTTGTATCCTTACAATTTTTATTAATATTGATTGTTTCCTGATTGCTTATTTGTACCCTATGACAATCATTAAGTGTTGTACCTTATGATTCTTGAACAAATGTATCTTGTCTTTTTATGTACACTAAGAGCATATGCACCAAAGACAAATTCCTTGTGTCTCCAATAACACTTGGCCAATATTTATTTATTTATCTATTTATTAGATTTGTATGCCACCCCTCTCCGGAGACTCGGAGTGGCTCACAACAACAAAACACAGTACAAATCCAATAGTTAAAAAAAAACAATATAAAACCCTTAATATAAAACAGTCATACATCTCAGACAAACCATGCATAAAACGGAGAGGCCCGGGGGAATCAATTTCCCCATGCCTGACGGCAGAGGTGGGTTTTAAGGAGTTTGTGGAAGGCAAGGAAGGTGGGGGCAGTCCTGATCTCTGGGGGGAGTTGATTCCAGAGGGTCGGGGCCGCCACAGACGACATTGTTTCGTCGACGGGACCTGGAGAAGGCCAACTCTGTGGGACCAAATCAGTCGCTGGGATCTGAGCGGCAGAAGGCGGTTCCGGAGATATTCTGGTCCGATGCCACTAAGGACTTTATAGGTCATAACCAACACATTGAATTGTGACCGGAAACTGATCAGCAATCAATGCAGACTGCAGAGTGTTGGTGTGACATGGGCATATCTGGGAAAGCCCATGATTGCTCTCCCAGCTGCATTCTGCACTATCTGAAGTTTGCGAACACTCTTCAAAGTTAGCCCCATGTAGAGAGCATTACAGTAATCAAACCTCGAGGTAATGAGGGTATTAGTGACTGTGAGCAGTGACTCCTGGTCCAGGTAGGGATGCAACTGGTGCACCAGGCGAACCTGGGCAAACACCTCCCCTCACCACAGCCGAAAGATGGTTCTCCAATGTTAGCTGTGGATCGAGGAGGACGCCCAAGTTGCGAACCCTCTCTGAGGGAGTCAGTAGTTCCCCCACCAGGGTAATGGATGGACAGATGGAATTGTCCTTGGGAGGCAAAACCCACAGACACTCCGTCTTATCGGGGTTGAGTTTGAGCCTGTTGATACGCATCCAGACCCTAACAACCTCCAAGCACCGGCACATAATTTCCACTGCTTTGTTGACTGGACATGTGGTGGAGATGTACAGCTGGGTATCATCAGCATATTGATGATACCTCATCCCATGCCCCTGGATGATCTCGCCCAGCGGTTTCATGTAGATATTAAATAGCAGGGGGTAGAGGACCGATCCCTGAGGCACCCCAAAAGGGAGAAACCTAGAGGTCAACCTCTGATCCCCCACTAACACTGACTGCGACCGACCGGAGAGGTAGGAGGAGAACCACTGAAGGACGCATTGAAGAATGCTTGCAAGCCCACATTGAAGAACGCTTGCAAGCATGCTTCACATCTTTGGATAACAAAGTCACAGTACAATCAAAAGGAAACCCAGTTCATCTAAATCATACTCCAACTCAGCAACAACAATCATCATCTCAACCATATGCCCATCAACTGCCACCTCCACCATATGTTCAGTTGCAACATCCACTACCTCAACTATCCTCAAACCATCCTAATGACATTTCCCTACTCATCAGAGGCACCCTGGAACATGAACAAAAATGGAATAATGCCATTGTATTTGGGCTCGAAGTCACTAACGAATCTGATATAGACCAAATTCGAAAAATCATCACATCCAATTTTCCAGCTGATGAAATCATTGAAGAGACCAGAGACGGCCCAGAATACAAATATAGAGATGGTTCAGTAGCCCCCAAATTCTGCAGAGTAGTTCTCACAAATGAACTCAGCAAACACAAATTCATTAAGACCATAAACTCATTAACCAGAGATGACTCAAACGCTAAAAAACTTTGCTCTAGACCGGACTTATCAATTTTACAACGTATCTAATCCCGTGAATTATGAGCAGATCTAAAAAAACGTCAAGAACAAGGCCAAACTGATATTTATGTCGACTACCGTGCCAGCTGCATCAAAACCAAGTTACGCAATCCACCAACCAACCCCAAAACCATCATCAACCAAAACCACCCCAACCTCCAATCTACCCTCAACCAAGATCAACTCCTCATTAACCACTAACTTCAAACGACCATCGCCCACAACCATCACTACTCAAAACCAACTCTCAATAAACCAAGACTAGGTATGCACGCCCCTTACTTCCTCAACAACATCCACTGCTAATCTCAAATGTAAACTGATGCACTCAAGAAGCATCGTTAATAAAATACCTGAACTCCTTCTCTTACTACAAACTGCTAAATTCGACATCATATTTATCTGTAAAACATGGTTAAATGAATGCCTCCCTGACTCCGTTATCACAGTAAGCGACTATCAAGTTTACTGTTCTGACCGTGAATCCCGCAGAGGAGGTGGTGTTGCAATCTTCTACAAGAAATCACTCAATCTTTAAAAAGTGCAAGTTAAACAAGAACTTTATCTTCCTGAAACCATCATCTGTGAACTGACTTTAGATACCACACTTCGCTTCTTTCTATGTTATAGAGCTCCAGATTATGATATCACACATGCAAACAAACTAACCTCACTACTAATGAGGGCAAGCTCCCACCCTCATCCTCTTATATTTCTCAGAGACTTAAACCTTCCACATATAAACTGGATCCTAAACAAATGTTCCACTGAACCCATACATTCAACCCTTTACAATGCCATTACTAGCCTAGGACTAGATCAACTAGTTACTAACAACACTAGACTTAACAATTGTCTTGACCTCATCTTCTGCAACAGTCTACACTCAATTTACGGACTACAAATAAAAGAACCCTTTTCTAACAGTGACCATAGCATGATTGACTTTTACCTAAACATACACCCTCACAAAAACCATCTTAATGAAAGGACAACCAACTATAACTTCAAAAAAGCCAATTACGACCCCATCAAAGCCTACCTCTCACCTCTTGACTGGCACACAATTTTCTCTGATTGCATCACTACTGAAGACCACTGCAATATGTTTTTATTTGAAATCTAAAGAGTCATCAAATTATACGTACCACTAATATTCACCAAAACTAAGAAAACAAATTACCCATAAAAATAAGAAAGCTCCAAACCAAAAAAAGAACTCTTTGGCGCAAAAATAAAGCAGGCCATGTTTCCAACTTCAAAAGCCGCTATAAAAAATTGTGTCACCAAATAAAGACTGAATGTACCAATTATCACATCATCCAAGAAGAAAACCTTCTACAGACAAAGTCTACTCGTGCCTTCTACAACTTTGTTAACAATAAACTCAAAATCTCTAGACCCATCCCACCCCTTAAAGGACCAAACAACATAGACCATAATGACGTATCAGTCAAAGCCAACCTCTTTAACACCTTCTTCCGCTCAGTCTTTGTTAACAACAATGGCTCATGCCCAACATTTCCTAATCGCACCACAAATAACCTCAATGATCTTACACAAATTGATTTTACAGAAGATAATGTTAGAAAGGCATTACACAACCTAAAACCATCTTTATCTATTGGACCAGATGGACTATGTGCATACTTTTTTAAAAAGCTCTCCTCTACCTTGGCTAAATCTCTGAGCATAATTTTTAATAAATCCTTCAGTACTACCTCCCTACCCACACTATGGTCACTTGCCACAGTCATCCCTATCTTCAAAAAAGGAGATCCAAGCAACGTTGGAAATTACAGACCTATCTCCTTGTGTTGTGTCACCTGCAAAGTTATGGAATCAATCATAAACCAATCCATTACACTCCACCTTGAAGCTAATAAACTACTTTCCAATAAACAATTTGGTTTCAGAAAAAAAATTGTCCTGTAATCTACAACTCTTACACTGTAAAACATTTGGACCACTCAACTTGACCAAGGTAATCCAATTGATGTGATCTATATCAACTTTTGCAAAGCCTTTGACTCAGTTGTCCACGACAAACTTCTTCTGAAACTCAAATCCTACGGCCTAGTAGTCCATCTCTGGACTACTACACAATTGGTTAACAGCATTCCTATCTAACAGACAACAAGTGGTCAAAATAGGAAGTGTCACTTCTCTTCCTGCTCCTGTTAACAGTGGTGTCCCTCAAGGTAGTGTTTTAGGACCCGCACTATTCATACTATACATAAACGATCTTTGCGATTGCATCACTAGCAATTGCGTTCTCTTTGCAGATGATGTCAAACTATTTAATACCACTGACAATGCTGCTACACTTCAAAAAGACACGTAGCAGAATGGTCTAAAACCTGGCAACTTCAAATCTCCACCACTAAATGCTCTGTTTTACACATTGGTAAAAAGAATCAGAATACTAAATATAAACTTGGAAGAATTGAACTTATTGATAACCCTCAATCTGTCAAAGACCTTGGAGTACTCATATCCAGTGACCTAAGTCCTAGAGCCCACTGCAACAACATTGCCAAAAAGGCTTTAAGAGTTGTTAACTTAATCCTTCACAGCTTCTTCTCTCGCAATTTTGAACTGCTAACAAGAGCTTACAAAACATTTGTCAGATCAACCCACATTGCATATCTGACATCAACACAATTGAGAGAGTCCAGAAATATTTCACAAGAAGTGTTCTTCATTCCTCTTCTCACAACGAAATACCTACGGAGAGGGGCGGCATATAAATCCAATAAATCTAATCTAATCTTTACTCCACCAGACTTGAAATTCTTGGTTTAGACAACTTACAACTCCGTCGTCTCCGTTCCGACTTAATTATAGTTCATAAAATCATATACCAAAATGTCCTACCTGTTAACGACTACTTCACCTTCAACCGCAGCAACACACGAGCATGAAATCGATTTAAACTAAATGTCAACCGCTCCAAACTTGACTGCAAAAAATACGACTTCAGCAACAAAGTAATCAACGCCTGGAATGCACTACCTGATTCTGTGGTTTCTACTCCTAACCCCAAAACCTTTAACCTTAGACTATCTACAATTGATCTCTCCTCCTTTCTAAGAGGCCTGTAAGGGGCGTGCATAAGCGCATCATTGTGCCTACTGTCCTTGTCCTATTGTCTACTTTTTATCATTATCTAATGTTTAATATGTACAAATTATCACCTTATAATTGTTTGACAAATAAATAAATAAATAAAATAAAACAGTGCCTCCCACTCGTAGCCCCTCCAATCGACACAGAAGGATACCATGGTTGATGGTATCGAAAGCTGCTGAGAGGTCAAGAAGCACCAGCACAGAGGATAAATCCCTGTCCCGGGCCTGCCAGAGATCATCCATCAATGCGACCAAAGCAGGTTCCATGCTGTAGCTGTATGGAGCCGGGAAAGACCCCCTCCCCAAAGAAGCATTGACAATCTCCTGGACCCAGCTCCGTGTCACCCCTCTACTGGCTGAAACCAGCCAGGAGGGACACGGATCCAGCAAACAGGTGGTGGAACTCACAGCTCCAATGGCCTTGTCCACTTCATCAGGTCTCACCAGATCAAACTCTTCCCAGACAGATGGACAAGGATGGGCCCCAGTCACCTCGACTGACTCGTTGTCGAGGTCTACCCGGATCCGAGCGACTTTATCAACGAAAAATGTGCTAAAATCCTCGGCACTACTCTGCAAGGGCTCCCCACCTCCCTCCTGGTTAAGGAGGGAGCAGGTCACCCTGAACAGAGCAGCTGGGCAAGATTCCACTGATGCAATCAAGGCGGCATGATACGTGCAACTTGGTGCCTTGAGCGCCGCTTTGTAAGTCTTAATGTGAGCTCTTACAAGTGTCCGGTTGGATTCGGACTTACTCTTCCTCCATTGTTTCTCTAGACATGTCTTCTGGCATTTCAACTCCCAGAGCTCCTCCTGCCACAGAGAGATCACAACGAAGCAATCCAGTCAAGAGCCTTCATCACAGCCTTATTCCAGACCACGGCAAGAGACTCTGCCAAATTGTGGACGAGTGCATCTGGTATGACCCCAAGCGCCCTTTGAAAGCCCTCTGGGTCCTTCAGGCGTCTGGGTCAGAACCACATAGTTGGTTCTGCCTCCCTGTGGGGGAGGATTGGAGCCAGGAAGTCAAGCTGCAGTAGAAAATGGTCTGACCATGACAAAGACAAAGCCCCTTAGTCTCAGACCATTACTCAATTGCTCACAGAGGAATACCATGTCGGGTGCATGTCCCCCCTCTTGAGTCGGACCCTGTACTACTTGAGTCAGGTCCACGTCTGTCATGGTGGCCATGAACTCCTGCACTAGCCCAGAGGTTTCACCGAGCTACAGTAGGTTAAAGTCCCCCAAGACAATAAGTCTGGGGAAACCCACCGCCAGCCCGGCTACCTCCTCGAGCAGCACAGGCAGGGCTGTTGACATGCAGCTGGGAGCAGGTAGATGAGCAACAAACCCACCTGAACCCCTAAGTCCAACTTCACCAGGAGAGACTCACAACCCGCAATCTCTGGAGCAACGAGTCTACGTAGGCGAAGGCACTCCCTGGCTATAATAGCCACTCCTCCCCCCCTTCTCTGGGGTCAAGGCTGATGCCTAAAACCCAGCTGGGCAAATTTCAGAGAGAGGAACTCCTCCCTCTGGGCCCAGCCAGGTTTCAGTCACACATGCCAGGTCGGCCTCCTCCTCCAGGATAAAAATCCCGGAGGAGGAGAGCTTTATTAACCACCAACCTGGCATTGAGTAGCAGCAGCCTGAGCCCAGGACCAGGATTACACTTGTCACCATATGAATGGAATGATTGTTTTTATGGTTTTTTAGGAGGGGTGGTTCTAGATTTTTAATTAATTAATTGGATTATATTATGTATTGTATATTTTATATATTGTGAGCCGCCCCGAGTCCTTGGAGAGGGGTGGCATAGAAATCCAATAAATGATAATGATAATGATAATGATAATGATAATGAATGATAATGATAATACCTATTCTATTCTATATATTTTTTTAAAATTAAATTTTTACTACCAGGCAAGACAGAAATATTTCTTTTAAAGTCACATGTTGAACTCATTAAAAAAGGGCAACATCAATCTGCACAGTGTAATGTTCTAAACAAATGTCTTTTGTTCTACTGTATGTACTTTTGTCTAATAGAATAAGTAAAAGATAAATTCGGTTTGTGAATTAAACTTCTGCTTGCAGAAAGAAAACTTCCATTCCTCTTAAAGTTGTGAAGGGAAGTAAACTCCAATTGAGGAGGAGCTCCAACTGACCCTCTACAAGAGCAACAGCATGGGGGAAGATGACTGAATGGTAAGTGAGACTATCACCCTCCTATCAACCCCAGTGGAAATTGTAGTACCCCATTCAGGGGTGAAAGGGGTCATAAAAGCTCTAATATACTCAGTGTGCACCTAATGCTTAGTCAGCATGCAAACAATACAGAAGTTGGGATTGTGAGTGAGAAAGCTACCCCAACACATGAAATTAAAGCAGGTTGATGGTTCCATTGTGGGGGGATTTGTCCACCCCTCCCTAATAGAACTGGTTCACCCAAAACTAGGAACTCACCAAGAGAGCATTCAGTTCATGGTGACTCCAAAAATGACAGAAGCTATGATACTGGAGTTATCCTGGCTGACCAAGTGGAAATCTGTTGTCATTGGGGAAAGGGAGAGAGTTGCGTAGCGATGGCAGGGAAGAGCCACACCTCCATGTGTGTGTATGCTGGTGACCCAAAGCTGTGCACGCAGTGCACCAGTAGCGGCAGTAAGTAGCAACCACCGCCTGATCTGGTGGTGTTGCTGTCTAACCCATATTTTTCTACTTTATGGTCTTTATGGTAGGTTATGGTCTATTTTATCAAATGTCTTACTGAAGCCCAAGAAAATTATATCAACAGCATTCCTCTTGTCCATTAAGGCAGAGAGCTTAATAGTCAAGACTCCATGCAAATTACCTTCAGAAGCTAGGGCCCCTCCCTGGAGGGTTGCAGAGTAAATGATAATAGTATATGTTTTTCAGGTATCTCCTACAGTTTAGGGGGTCCGCCTGTCAAGTTACAAAGTAGGGGGAAGGGAAGGGGGAGATGAAATGTAGGCTCCAGACATCAAGAAGACAATCATGAGAACCAATGACACTTTGGCATGTGTTTGCCAGAGCCAAAGACATTTTCTCATAACAATATAATGAGACTCAATTGGACAATACTCTACTCTAATAGGGGGAGAGCGAATCTGTACTTTAATTATGTGGGTTTGCATTAGAACTGGTTTTGCACTAACTAGTGCTGAAATTATGTACTCAATAAAGTTTTGCATTCTGAGTTTGGATCATCTCACTCATGCTTGCTTGGTTGGGTTTGTCCGTTGGAATGTTGACAGGTGCACTGAAAATGAATTTGAATTGTAACACATTGCTATATAATGCTAATCTGTCTACATGTGAAGGAATATTCTAAAATAATCATTCATTTTAATTAAGTAAACTGAAATAGGTAAAGCCATTAACTTTTTACCTTGTTCTTGTTTGATCCTTTCCCTTTCTGCATATCCAGCAGCAAGCATACTAATTCTGTTCAACCACCTGAAATAACATGTTTATTGATATGACTGACACATTTATAGGACATTTATTAAAACTATAAAACATCTGGATAAGATCAAGACAGAAAAGCTACTTGCTAATTTTATAATTAGGTCTTCAGTAAGTTAAACATTAAAAATGGTTTAACATATTGAAAGCTTCTCTAAATTTGTTTTACATATGCTAAATTATCTAAACTATTGTTCCTCATACCAACAAGAAGTTTAAATATAAAATGGTTTTGTATATTTTTTAATGCTAAATTTCATGAATCAAGTACTAAAACAACACAGGTACAATTGAAGGCATTAAACAGGGAAACCTAAGGAATCCCCTTCTATGTTAAATGTGAAAACTTCTCTATGAAACATGAAGTGAAGCAATACTTATGGTACTGAAAAAGATAACAAGTCTATTACTCTAACCTGCACATTTTTGGTTATCGTTATCCAGAAAGTACATCATTATCCAGAAAGTACAATTAGATAAGGTTCTGAGCACCCAATACGTCTGTCAAGAAGACAGTCATACTGTATGTAATAAAATTAGACCACTTTTTATATACCATATTTTTCAGAATATAAGACACTCCAAAGTATAAGACACACCGGAGTATAAGACACACCTTAGTTTTGAGAGAGGAAAATAGAAGGGGGGAATCTACCTACCAGGTATTCATCTGGCTAACATCCTTAGTCTGTTCAGCTTCAGCATATTATTTTATTCCCCTAGTTAGGGCTGAAAAAAGCCTTTTTCAGAGGGAGTAGGAATGAAAACAAGTCTGTAAAGACTTAAGGCAGGAAAAAAAGCCTTCTTCGGAGGGAGTAGGAAGCTAGGAAAATCATTACCATCTAGTTGGGGCTGGAAAAAAAGCTTCAAAAAAGCTACATTCAGAATATAAGATGGACACAAATTTTCAGCCTCTTTTAGGGAGGAAAAAGATGCACCTTATACTCAGAAAAATACGTTAAATTTGTCAGGATTATTAACTTACTATTATTATTAGATTTCTATTCTGCCTTAAAAGAGCAGAGACAGGGAGGGGGGGAGGGAGAAAGGTAGGGAAAGGACAGGGAGTGAGAGAGAGAAGGAAGGAGAGAGGGAGAGGAGGGGGGGATAGATGGAAAGGGGAGAGGAGAGAGGGAGGGAGAGAGGGAGAGAGAAAGCGGGGGGAGATCAAGATAGTGAACATATGACCATCCTGTGAAGTGGGTTGGATTTAAGAGTGTCTGTCAGCCAATTTGTTTCATGATTATGGAGGTCTAGAACTCAGTTTCCAGTTTCTAAAGCTAACACTTTACATTCCATTTGTGACACATCTCATAGAAAATTATAGTAATAATAGTAATAATAACACCAACATTTCTACAGCTTTCTATGTCCTTCTAACACAGGGATGTCAAATTCAAGGCCTGTGGAATGCTTAAATCTGGCCCGTGGGATTGACTAGAAATAGCAAAGGATTGGCCCGTACTGCCTCTGGCAGCCAAAATAGTGTAGGGAGGGCAGTGTACGGCCATTCATATCCCGTTATCTGCCTGGACGACCCGGATTGTGGGGGCAATATGCTGGCTCTGTTAAAAAGTGCTATTGCTAACATGTTGTAAGCCGCCCTGAGTCTAAGGAGAAGGGCGGCATAAACATTGAATAAATAAATAAAAATAAAATAAATACAGCATTCTGCCAGCCAAAATGAAGCATAGGCTGGCAAAGTGCTGCAAGAGGTCCATATCTAGACAGAAAATGGGGTGCAGGGGGGGCACACATAGCCCCCCTGAGCTCCATTTTGGTCAGCAGGGTGCTGTAAAAGGAGTCCATCCTATCTCCCCACTCGACCAGCCCATGAGAACTACAATGCTGATCCGGCCCTCAAAGAAATCCAGTTTGGCACCCCTTTTCTAACAGCTATATTTTTGCCTTTGTTGTAGACATTTTATATAAAAATATTATAATATAATAGTTTCAGAAATGAAAGGTAAGTTTTATTCCATTTTGCCATGAAAGAAGAGGACCCTATTGGTTAAGCTGAATACTTATAATAATGAATGGAAACGTATAGAAGCCTTGATGACTTCTATAAGTAAAAAAAATGATAATGCGACAAAATTTTGAGGATTATTTTTTTCTGCCAAAGTATGCAATAATATGTCTATAGAACTTTACCTTGACATCTGTTAGTTTCTATATCATGGATATTTTTAAGCACTATTTGAAATAAACTAAAAAAATAAAAGAGCAAGCTGGTGAATCTCGTTTGAATCTGCAGGTATTCCCACCATTCTATATTAAAACCTTCAGCTTCCATTTCTAATCTTGTTTTTATTTCTCCATTAGTTTTGATTATGTCTTTATATCTTATTATGCTGCTTCTCTTTCTCAAATTTGGATGAATGAGAGCATATAATGGAGCGTACCAGGTCGGGATCCCTTTATAGAATTGTTTTTTGATTTTTAGCCAAACTGTGAGCAGAGATTTCCTTATGAGATGGTTAGTAAAGTATTTATGAATTTTGGGTTTATTTTCCCATAAATAAAAATACCAGCCCAATTGGAGGTTGTGACCTTCTAAAGTGAATAGTCTTTTATTAGATAGTTGTATCCAATCCTGGACCCAGACAAGAGTTGAGGCATGATAATAGTCTTTCCAATTTGGTAATGCCAATCCTCCATCCTCTTTTTTTTCCTTGCATATATTTTAAATGGATCCTAGGACTTTTGTTTTGCCAGATAAATTTATTTGTTATGTTATTTATTTATTTTGAAGAAATCTTGGGTTAGATAAATGGGAATTGTTTGGAAGAGAAAATTTATTTTTGGTAGAGTGTTCATTTTGATTGTAGCTAACCTTCCAAGAAAAGAAAGCTGTAATTTGTCCCATTTCTCTATCTTTTTAAATTTTATTTAGCAATTTGTCATAATTATCCTCTTTCAGGCTTGAAACCCTTGCCGTTATATCAATTCCTAAGTATTTAATCTTTTTAGTTATTTAAATATTTAGTTTTGTGGCAATATTTGCTTTTTGCATATTATTCATGTTTTTTACTATCATTTTTGTTTTAAGTTTGTTGATTTTTAAACCTGCCACTTTATAGTCCACATTTAAGAGGGAAATAGGACAATAATTGGCAATATCAGATGAGTCAGTGTCTTTTTTGGCTATTAATGCTAAATTAGCATCTTTCCAAGAAGATGGAATTTTCCCTTCTTCTAGGACAGTGGTTCTCAACCTTTCTAATGCCACGACCCCTTAATACAGTTCCTCATCTTGTGGTGACCCCCAACTATAAGTTTAGCACCAATTCTTCCCACAGATCTTTAAGCTGATTGGCAAGAGGTCAGAGAGACACCCCCCTGTAAACACCTGACTGGTTGGATTGTAAAAATATGTTCCGAGATGCTAGAATAGAAGCTTTAGTTGCTAACACCATTGGAAATTTGTCTTTTCCCATGGTCTTAGGCCACCCCTGTGAAATGGTCGTTCGACCCCCAAAGGGGTCCCGACCCCAAGGTTGAGAACCACTGTTCTAGGACATCATTATAGAGCTCTAGAAGTGTTCCTTCTGCTTCTTTTGGAAGATCTTTATATAATTCAATCGGAAGGCCGTCTGGCCCAGGGACTTTATTATTTTTTTGTCTTTTAATTGTTTCTTTCAATTCGGTCATTGTAATCTCTTTGTTTAATAGCTCTTTTGTATCAATTGGAATTTTGCGAAGGTTTGCTCAAGTAAATATATCTTGTATAATTAATTCCTGATTCTCATTATTTGAGTCTTGATTTTCGTATAATTTGCTGTAGAAGTCGCTAGCAATCTGTTTTCTTTTTTTGTCTAGCTCATGGCATACCTCTCCAGCATCTGTTTTAAGAATCAATTTTTTTTCTTTTGTTTTTTAAGTTTATTTGCTAGCCACTTGCTAGGTTTGTTAGCATTTTCAAAATAGTATTGTTTACTATTTTTAATCTGTTGCGCTAATTGTTCATTTTCAATCAAATTTAGTTTATGTTTAGTTAAGAGCACCTGTTGTTTTAGTTCGGAATTCTGGGGATATTTTTTGAATTCTTCCTCTAATTTCTTGTATTCATCTTCCAATTTATCAATTTCTAAGCTTTTCATTTTGTGTTCTTTGGCCATGTAAGAGATTGCTATGCCTCTAATTACCGCTTTGGCCGTATCCCATAGGTTTTGCAAATTGGTATGTTCTTTAATATTTTCCTGGAAAAATAGTTTTAGTTCTTTTTCCAATTTTTGTTTGAAAGCCTCTTGTTTTAGAATTGATTTTTTACATGTCCATCTGCTAATTTGCTTTTTACGTTTCCAGGTTAATTTTAGAGCATTATGGTCCAATGCTAGATTAGTTTCTATCTCGATAGTTTCAATTTGGGTATTTATTTCAATTGTAGTCCAAAACATGTCAAGCCTTGACCATGATTTGTGTCTATTAGAATAATATGTAATTTTTTTTAACTTGAGGGTTTCTTTCTCTCCAGGTATCTTTACGTTTAAATTCTTTAATTAATTCTAAAAAGGAAATTGGTAAGGTTTTTTTCTTTTGTTTTTGCAATCCACTGTTTTTATAATCATATTCTCTATTAATTATTCTGTTAAATCTCCCATCAGACATATATTTTCTTTTGCGAATTCCCTAATTTTGTTTTGCAATTTTTTATAATTTTTTTCTTGGCCTTCGTTAGGGGCATATATATTAACCAGAGTTATAGCTTCCTGATTTTTTTGAATTTCCACGATTAATATCCTCCCATATGTATCCTTGTATTTTAATGTTGCCTTAATATTTATATTTCTATAGAAGATCAGTCCTCTTTTTTTTTCTTGGTCTAGTGATGTAAATAAATTTCCCAGTTTATTTTTTTTGAGAAGATATTCGAATTTTTCTTTGATGTGGACCTCCTGTATAGCTATTATGTCTAAGTTATTTTTAGCTAATTTGTTAAGAAATTTGTTTCTCTTTTTAGGTGCATTTAATCCGTTTATATTTGCAGATATAAACATCAGGTATCGAGAAAGAAAAACCATTAGACGAAATATTAATGGGTTCACAAGAAAAATTAATCAAAAACTTTACTGTTGTTTATTAATCAATAAAATAAATCTATCCGAAACAAAAATCAACAGAGACAAATGGAACCTAAATTTCAAGTCAGAGATAAAAATGGAAGAATGGCAACAAATATGGAGCAGGAATTATAGGCTAACTTTGGCAACATCCTATAAAGAAAATGTAATTAAAATGTATTATAGCACATTTTATGGCACATCACTCCTGCCAAATTAGCTAAAATTAACAAAAATTTGTCACCTCTTTGCTTGAAATGCCAAAAAGATTATGGATCATATTACCACCTATGGTGGCAATGTTAAAAAGCTTAGTTCTTCTGGAAAAAAATTGGGAAATGGATTGATGAAATTTTAAAGATAAACTTAGACAAAACACCACAATGCTTTTTATTAGAAATCATTCACCAACATTTAAATAAAAATTAGCCGTTGCCCAAATATGGAAAAAGGAAGAAATCCCACAAGAAGAATTAGTATTAGAAAAAAATTATACAATGTGCAGAAATGACTAAATTGACTCTAGAAACAAAAGGTAACGAGGAAACGCAATTTTATGAATAGTGGAACTTATTTTATTATTGGCTAGAAAATAGGAACAAAACTTGTTAAGTATGCTATAAATCACTTGACTATGTAAATAATAATCACACCTGGTGAAAGCCTATTGGGTTATATAAAATAAAGCTATGAATTATTAATTAAGACTACTATTTGTTTCTCATGTTATATATATACATATTTCTCATTTTTTGTAAATTTTACAAGTTATATAGAATTTTAAAGTTAGCTATAACCTGGCTAAAGAGAATATACATAGTTCAGATTATTATACAGACTTGCTGTGCACTCGCCCATATATTTATTATGTGTACTTTAATTGATGTACTGTCTTTTTTGTGTGTGTGTTTGTATTGGGGTTTTTTGTATTATATTTGTAAATATAAATTTATTAATAAAAAATAAAAGAGCAAGCTTGCTTGCTGCAAAACAAAAAAATGTAGACTTCCTTATAATCTTTTCCAGATTATATCAGGATTTTAGGTAAACCTAAAGAATTTGGTCAGCTGTTCGGGGGAAAAAACAGACCATGGTAATGGGTGCGGGAGCTAAAACAACTTGAGAGAAGCAAAAAATCAGTGTGCTTCCTTGTAAATGTTTTATGACAAATATAGTTTCCAGCCCTTTGTGAAGCATCACATGAAAGATACTGTGTAACAGGGTATTGTAGATAACCTCAAAGATGCCTTAGAGAAAACATGTGGTAACATGTTATAAAAACCCAGAAAAAGAGAAAATGTTTGAAAGAAACTCAGTAAGCTAAAGCAAAATTGGGGGGAATAGGCAGTCAGGCCCTCAAGTTTCTGTTACTATTGCCTCCAGCAGTAAAGAATTCCAGTGAAATTTGTGGAGTCTGATTTAATCCATCTTGAACAGCAAACATACTTATATATTTCTAAATGTCTATTCATAGGCAAAACAAAATGGAACAAAGCAATCTAAACAAAAAAAAAGACAATCTGAATTTTAGATCTCATCCTCATGAACTTATTTCTTTAAATTTGGTAGGCTTCATATCCATGGTGAAGTTTACATTGCATTTATTTTCCTTTCCTTTCCCTTTCCTTCCCTTTCCATCCATACTATAATCTTGCTAGGAGTTTTGTCAGTGATTACATTCCAATAAGAGTAGAAATATATTTAAACAATACTTGAAGAGGCAATGTAACTCTCTTTTTCATAATCTGAGTTTTCTAACATGATGTGATATACATAATTTTATTATGTTTCATAATAAATTAATGGTACAGAGAAACACTAAGGTTAACAGTAATTTGTAATAATTTTTAACAATAAGAGTAAAATACACATTTCATTAAAAAAGCTAATTCCATTTAACAAATGTCTTCTTTTTGAAAGACATAATATTTCAAAGACAGGGAAAATACATCTGTTGGAAGACAAAATGATCTGATTATATTGGAACATATTGAACTATGCTACATGTACATAGTAGAATTTGGTCACACACACATTCTTGATTTAATGTCAGGGAGTGAACTACATGCAATACAATATCAACAGTACAGAAGAAAACAGAGTAGTTACAGTACAGTACAGTACAGTACTGTACTGTACAGGCTGCACAATCTGTTTTCAGAACTGTCTACTGAATTTTGCTACAGGATTGTTGTGTCCAAAATCACCCATTAAATCCAGAAGATTTTTATCTTTCCAGAAACTTTAATACTCAAAAGTTATCTTCAACAGACTTGTATTTATACGTCTGTTATACTGTACATGTTACACTGTGTAATGTATAGATAAAAGCATACACAAACAAAATAGCATTTTTGAATGAAATGTAATTATCTTACATATTTTTCTATATTTTCATGGGCGGTCTTTAAAACTATATATTTTATTGAATTATACGCAACACAAAATATAAAATAAAATTTATAAAATGAAAAGATCTTTTAGAATGAATTACCTGTTCAAATCATCTTGATGTTCAGCAGCAAAGTAAAAACTTTTGATTTTGGGATGACATGCCTTGAATGCACTACACAAAAAATATAAAAAAATCATAACAAAATACTAAATACATTTTGTATTTTCTGCATTGTCTGCATTCTTTCTGCATTTCATGTTCATGTTCTCTTTTTGTAAAAAAAATCTGCTTTTATAAATTGACATCAATAATATTTTATGTCTATTTCTGTTTTTAACTGAAATATGTATGTGTAATCAAATAATACTCTTAAAATATAATGATGTGACTCAACTTAAGAACACAGTGAATTCAATAGTCTGATGTTGCAATTCTACAGATGCATCTCTAGCTATGTCATTGGAGCTTCAACTTCTTAGTAGTTGAAGGGATTTAGGACATTTAGCCTCCACCAGTTGGATGAAGCTCTTTCCTCTGCAGCAGCTGACCGGCCGCTGCCTTCTCTCCCTCGCCCAAAGGCCCCTAGCTCTTCGCCCCAGCCCTTTGGTCACAAAAATCCAAATTCAGCCACAGCCTTTTGGCCACATGGGACACTTCGCCAACATCTAATCAGAACGGTTGTTACAAAATGCTACTTTTGGAAGGAAAAAATGGGACAGTTTGCTCTTTCATACACCCCCCCCAGTTGAATGATAGAGATGGAAGGGGCCTCAGTGGCCATCTAGTATGACTCCCCTTCTCTATCATTATGCAAGTCTCCTGAATGAAAAGAGGGGTCAGACTAGATGGCCACTGAGGCCCCTTCCCTCTCTATCATTCTGTAAGTCTCCTGAATGAGAAGGGGGTCAGACTAGATGGCCATCGAGGTCCCTTCCCTCTCTGTCATTCTGTAAGTCTCCTGACTGAGAAGCGGGGTCATACTAGATGGCCACTGAGGCCCCTTCCCTCTCTATCATTCTGTAAGTCTCCTGAATGAGAAGGGGGTCAGACTAGATGGCCACTGTGGCCCCTTCCCTCTCTATCACTCTGTAAGTCTCCTGAATGTGAAGGGGGTCAGACTAGATGGCCACTGAGGTCCCTTCCCTCTCTATCCCTCTGTAAGACTCCTGAATGAGAAGGGGGGTCAGACTAGATGGCCACTGTGGCCCCTTCCATCTCTATCATTCTGTAAGTCTCCTGAATGAGAAGAGGGGTCAGACTAGATGGCCACTGACGTCCCTTTCCTCTCTATCATTCTGTAAGTTTCCTGAATGAGAAGGGGGGTCAGACTAGATGGCCACTGAGGTCCCTTCCCTCTCTATCATTCAACTGGGGGGGGGGTGTATGAAAGAGCAAACTGTCCCATTCTTTCCTCCCAAAAGTAGCATTTTGTAACAACCGTTCTGATTGGATGGTGGCGAAGTGTCCCATGTGGCAAAAAGGCTGTGGCTGAATTTGGATTTTTGTGACCAAAGGGCTGGGGCGAAGAGCTAGGGGCCTTTGGGCGAGGGAGAGAAGGCAGCAGCCGATCAGCTGCTGCGGAGGAAAGAGCTTCATCCAACTGGCAGAGGCAAAAAGTCCATCCCCTAGTTGAAGAGGAGAACAAAGTTTTTGACAATCTATTAAACTTAACATCATTCACAGTAATGGCAATCTGTTTACTTTCAATAAATTACAATAATAATATCTTCAAATTTACACAAGGATTTTTCAAACTGCACCTTATGGTAATTAGATTTTTATGAGAACCTGACAAGGTTCCACGACAGATTAAGGGAATGGGGAATTCACTCAAATGCAGCTAATTTTCTAACACTTGAGGTTCCCCTCTTGATCAGAGATACTCAGGATTATTTTTTAGCAGGTTCCATAGTTTGAAAATACTTGAAAAGTTAGTCCTGAGTTAAATCATCAAGCCTAGTTCTAAGGTATTAGAAAGAAATAAGTATCTGTTAATATAAACAAATCATTTGTAAAATATCTTGGTAATGTAAAAGTTAGCTAGAGATCCAATTACATTTTTAGTTATACTATTTGTTTTCACCTTTTAAAAGCACTAAGAAGCAGCAATGATAAACCTTTATAGGCTTATCTAGTATTATATAATACACGTTAAGTAATAATAAAGACCCAATAAGTGAATAAACATGCAAAATCCACATAAACATCAGCTTGTTATGAACCAACCATAATAATAAAGGAATTTCAATAAATAAAATAGATACAAAATAGAGAAAGGTATGATTTTTGTCCTACTATTAATTTACAATACTTACTACTTCTTGCGACATTCATTAGCTCTATCAATTTTAAATTCTGGTAGACTGATGAATCCTTCTGCCTTTTCATCCTGTGAAAATGAATACATTAAGAAGCAAAATCAGGCAAATAACAAGCAAACAATTTATAACCTATTTGGCCCGTAGAGGAGAGAATTTAATTTAATAATCACTTCTGCTAAAATCACTTTTAAAATCTTACTAAAATGTGGATCGTAGTGACAGTTAAAGTTTATTAACAAAAATGTGTAACTTGTATTCCAGGTAAGAGTAAACAATATGAAATAACAATTTTGTTTTGGGTTAGTAATGTGAGAGAATTCAGATGATGGGATGATTAATAGTAGTATAATATAATAATAATAAAATTGTATTTACGGTCAAAGACCATCAATATTGTATTAATAATAATTAAAAGGAAAAAGAACAGGAAACAGGACTTTTGGCTGAGCAACCAAGATTGACCCATTGTAACTATACAAGAGATGTACATATCTCGCTATGAAGGCACACATTTGTGATGAATCCCCGCTGCTGCTGCGCAGAATCTGGCCACCTGTGCCGTAATCCTGGCCTGCTCATCCCCAAGCAACCACCGGAGATAGGCAACGTCCGAGCGGGTAGGATATCCCTCAATAAGTGGTAGAATATGCTTTCTCCTAATGTCAGTGTAAAAGGAGCATCTCAGAAGCATGTGTCCCTCAGTCTCCACCTCTCTTGAGCCACAAGGGCAAAATCTTTCAGTGGCTGGAGTTCCCTTGTACTTGCTGTACAAAACGGCGGATGGAAGCGCATGGCACCGTACAAGAGCAAATGCCTTTCGATGGCTTGCTGACTCTAGCTGTCCCAGGTATCTTGCAGAAGCCACAACATATCTAGTGGCATCTGGGGCCAGAAACAGCAGAGCTCTACCCAAGTCCTCCTGCCTCTCGATGTCCTCCACCCTTTGTCGCAAGGTCTGTCCTGCTAGATCATAGTTCATCTCAAGTATTAAATCTGGGGAGAAGCCTAATTTGTGAAGATTGAACTCGATGGCCTTAATCCATGAGGAGGAAAATTAATTGTGAATGATTAATGGAGCAAGACCTTGCGGAAAAAAATTAGAGCTTTAACCACATATTTAGGGACACTATACAGATTCTTGCTTCGACCTTTATCAGTCCAGTCTCCAGGCGCAGAAGTGCGTTTGAGACGCAACGTGGCATCTGGAGAATTGCTCTAATAAATTTGGATTGAACTAATTCTAGTGGTGTAAAGTGTAAAGCTGAAGCTGGCGGTCCAAGCAAGGACCCGTAAAGCAGCTGAGCTAGCAACTTGGCCTTAAAAAGCTTGATAGCAGCAGGAACATAATAACCTCCCTTTGTGCGAAAAAAATTGAAAATGGCGCTCGCTGATCTTTGGCCCAAGGCAGCTGCATATTCTCCATGTGCTTTCCTTGAGCCATTGGCCTGAAAGACCACCCCCAGGTATTTAAAGGTGGTTACCTGCTCTATTGTTTGTTTGTATAGATGTTTAGTTTTATAATAAGGGTTTTTTAGTTGTTTTTAGTATTGGATTTGCATGATGTTTTTTATTACTGTTGTTAGCCGCCCCGAGTCTATGGAGAGGGGTGGCATACAAATCCAATAAATAAAATAAATAAATAAATAAAATAAAATAAATTTTGTGCCCATCAAGATACCATGAGTAAATTTTTAGCCTTTTTGCAAAAGCCATGATCTTTGTTTTTTCATAATTTATACTCAGGTTATTATTATTACAGTACTGAAGAAGGGCTCACAAGGCTCTTTTAATGCCTAGTGGCTTCCTGGAGAGGATCACGGCGTCATCTGCATAGAGCAAAAGGGCGATGTTTCGATCGCTTATTTTGGGGGGGAGGGTGATTTGGTTGGTTCAACCATTTTGTCATATCATTTATATAAAAGTTGAAAAGTAGGGGGGCCAGGATGCACCCCTGTTTAACCTCTCTTTCAGTTTTAACTGGCTTTGAGAGGGACCTTTGCGTATTACACCTCACCTTGAGGGACGTCTTGGTATGTAGGGCACATAGTAAATGAAGAAGCCTTTGATCAATGGAGGCATCTTCCAACTTCTCCCATAATTTAGTCCTAGTTACTGAGATCTATAAATCCAGCATATAGTGATACAGGACTATTTGAGATGCATTTTTCTATAAGATGGCGGAGGACTAAGCACTGATCAATAGTGCCCCTTCCCTCTCTAAAGCTGGCTTGCTCTTCAGTGATCAGATTCTCAGAATCCAGCCACTCCTTTAGCTTGCCTTGTAGGTGTTTGGCGTATAAGTTTACTAATTATATTTACTAGACTTATTGGTCTATAATTGGCAGGGTCATCTCTTTTCCCCCTCTTAAAAATTGGGATCAAGATTGCCAAGCCCCAATCCTCTGGGACATAGCCAGTGGAATCAATATACAGTGAACCCTCGATCATCGCGAGGGTTCCGTTCCAGGACCCCAAGCGATGATCTATTTTTCGCGAAGTAGCGGTGCGGAAGTAAAAACACCATCCGCGCATGCGCAGATGGTGTTTTTACTTCCACCGCCGCCCGCCCTTCACCCGCCATTGCCAGCTCCGCTTCCCAAGCCTGCTAATGAAATCCAACCCACGGCGGCCCTTTCCCTCTCCAGGCTGCGGGCGGGGTCCGGAGAACAATGCCTGGCGCCACGCTCCCGGCTGGGCTTTTTTCCCCCATTTCCCCTCGGGTGGAATTTCAGACCCTCCGCCAGTTGGATTTCATTAGCAGGCTCGATAGCAAGTTCTTCCTCCCTTTAGAAAGCCCCGCAGCCTCCTCCGCCCGGCGGGAGGAGGGAAAAGGCCGCCAGCGAGGACCCGCAAAGCCGCCGTCGCCGCCGCAGCGAGGCCGAGCTGCCCGCTCCCACGGCACGGGCTCCCAACACAGCGCCGCTCAGCCCGGCCTCGGCGACGCCTCCGCGGATCCGCCAGCCCAGCCGAGCAACGCCTCTCTGGTCTGGGCGAAGGCAGTGGGCAGTCCCCGCCGCAGCAGTCCCCGCGGGCACCACGCGCCAAGGGCCGGCCAGGCCGCCGGCCAACAAAGGGGCTCCCTCGCCTCCCTCGTTCGGGCAGGTTTACAAAGGCAGCGCGGCAACTTGGAGCCCGGCGCGCCCCGCAGCCCCCGCCACGCCTCGCCCGCCCCCACCTGGCCGGCGCTCCGGCTACCCCCGGCTGAGGAAGAACCGAGTAGCCCCCGCCCTCCCCCGCCCGGCTCCCTTCAGCCCCCCGGGGTCAAGCGGGCGGGGGGTGGCCGGGACCTCGCCTGTCTCCGCCGCCCGCATCGCCCCTCCGACGGGCTGGCCTCCCCCGCCCGCCTCTGCTGCAGCCACCGCCGCCTCCCCGACTGCCACAAAAGGGCCCCGCCCGCCCCGCCCCAAAGTTTTAACTTGCGGCGGGATTCAAGGTGCTGGGGTGGGGGGTGTCACTTCGCCGCTCGTGTCCTGGCTAAACCGGGCGGCAGGAGACAGGCTTTGAGTTTTTAGCTGCGGGGAGAGAAGTAGGACTTTCCTAACTCCCTCCCCCCGCAGCCAAAACTCAAAGCCTGTCTCTTTTTTTTCTTGCGGCGAGCCCAAGCCGTTCCTCTCTCGACCGCAGCCGAGCTTCCCTCGGCCCCCTTTGGCCCCGTCGCCTCCTCCCCGCCTGCCTTTCCTCGCCAAGCGCACGAAAAAAAAGAGAGAAGGCTTCTACCAGAAGCCGGGGACGGCGGGCAGGGGCATGAAGGATCTCTTGCGGGGGAAAAGCCGCTAGCCAGCTTTCGGAGCTCCTCCGCCATCACCCGGCTTCTGGTAGAAGCCTTCTCTCTTTTTTTCGTGCGCTTGGCGAGGAAAGGCAGGCGGGGAGGAGGCGACGGGGCCAAAGGGGGCCGAGGGAAGCTCGGCTGCGGTCGAGAGAGAAACGGCTTGGGCTCGCTGCAAGAAAAAAAAGAGACAGGCTTTTAGTTTTGGCTGCGGGGGGAGGGAATACCGATGCAAGGTAAGCTTCGGGGCGGGGCGGGCGGGGCCCTTTTGTGCCAGTCGGGGAGGCGGTGGCGGCTGCAGCAGAGGCGGGTGGGGGAGGCCGGCCCGCCGGAGGGGCGATGCGGGCGGCGGAGACAGGCGTGGTCCCGGACGCCCCCCGCCCACTTGGCCCCAGACCGGTGCAGCAGGAAAGGGACGGAGAAGGCTCACTGGCAGCCCTTGCCCATCACCGCGCCTTCACTTCCCCCCTCCCCCGCTGGATCCGGCAGCGTGCTGAGGGGAATTGCCGCGGACTGGAAAAACCGCCACCCTTCGCCGGGAGTACCGTTCGTGGCTCTCTCGGGCGAGGACTGAAGGGAGGGTCCGTGCGCGGCCGGCTGGGTGGCGATGCCAAGGCGGCCCGGGGTTTTGGGGGGCTGTTTTTTCCCCCTTTCGGCGGCTTTGGGAAGAACCTTGCCGGGTGATGCGGCGCTGAAGGCAACGCCGCTCTGAGGAAACGGGGCTCTCTCCCGTGGCTCTCCGGTGTGTGTGTGCGCATGTGCGGTTCTCCCGCTCCTGTGTTTCACCGGCTCTGTGCGCTTTCAGCGGGGGCTGCCCTGCGCTTCTTTTTGCTGCCCGAACGTCAGGAGTTCCCTCCGGCTCAGCGGGGGGTTTTTTTGTTTTGAAGGGGGGGGAGAGGCCGTGGGGCAGATGGGCAGTCAAAAAGGGCGGGGGAAGGAGGGTGCAGCGGCGAGGCGAAGGCAAGGGGCGCACGGCCGACCGGCTCCAAGGCGAGCGGCCGGAGCTGCGCCCTCCGTCGCCCGCCTCCTTTCAGGCAGCTCCCCGCACGCCCCTCGCCTTCTGCCGAGGCTCAGCTGCAAGCGGCCAGTGAGGCAGACCGGCTCCGAGGCGAGCGGCCGGAGCTGCGCCCTCCTTCGCCCGCCAGGTGAGGCGAAGGCGAGGGGCGCGCGGCTGCAGCGAGGAGCCGAAGATCTGGGCGGGGAAGACCCAGGGAAGGTTCCTTCGTCCGCCTAGCAGCTGATCTGCTCGGCAGCGCAGCACCAGCGAGGAGCCGAAGATCTTTGGCTCGAGAGCAAGAGGGGGAGAGATAGAGAAAGAGAGAGAAGGAAAGAAAGATGAGAGAGGGAGGAAGAGAGTGTGAGAGAGGAAGAAGCAACATAGAGAAAGAGGGGAAACTCCACCATCTACGCATGCGTGGAAGGGCACGCATGCGCAGATGGTGGAGTTTACTTCCGGGTTGAAAACTCGCGAAATAGCCCTTTCGCGATACTTGAGGACGCGAAACTCGAGGGTTCACTGTACATGAATAGCGCTGCCAAAACTGGTGTCCACCACTCCAAGTTATTCTTCTTCACCTGAGTTGGCCAATGAGTGATTTAATTTCAGACTCTGAGACTGGGGGCCAATTTGGCAAGTCCTTCTTTATAGATCTTATACTTTCTTTGTACATCCTCTGAAAGTGAAATTCCCAGGTGTTATTAGGTATAGGAACGTCTAATGGAGTATGTATTTTATCTGAGTGTCTGGCTATTAAATGCCAGAATAGAGAGGAGTTCTTTTGCTTTGCAGCCCCAATAAACTGTTCGCAGGAGGACCTTTCATCTTGCCTCTTCTTAAGGGCAATTAGTTGCTTATACTGGTTTTTGAGGGTAACAAGATGGTTTAGGCTTGTTTTGTTGCCGTTCCCAGTCTCACCTTGTACCGCTTATAAGCCAAGGTGAGAGCTTTCTTGGCTTCCACACAGTCCTTGTCAAACCATTGTTTCGAGGTAGTATAGGACCTCTTAGCTGCAAAGTTTCGATCATATACTAGAATTGGTTGAAGCTTATGGATTATACTTGTATATGATTCTAGTAAGTTTTGGGAAGGGTTGGCTGTGATAAAGGCTGAGCAAAGTTTTTGAAGATTATCCTCTGATAGAGCTTTTTTCACCTTTTGGTCAAGTTGTTGGGACCATTTGATTCTACATCTTGTTGGGCCTGCTGGAGAAATTGCAGGGATAAATTGATCTGCAAGGGGCATCTGCCTCATGAGAGACTTCATGTATGATGATCGCTTTCCAAGTAAGGAAGGACAATTTTTTACATAATGTAATAAGTCCATAGAGGTTAGAATATAATCAATAGTGCTGGTTTTGGACCCTGCCATGAAGGTGATCTCACCAGGATAATCTCCAGCCCAGGATCCGTTGGCTATATAAAGATTAAGCTTATTTGCCATCTTTGCCATACAGAGGCCAGCAAAATTTGTTTTCTTGTCTTTAGAGAGTCGTGTGAGTGAGGAGTTTGTCCTTATGGGAGCCTCTGCTGGTGGATGATGATGATATTTAGTATATAATGTGTAATTATCTGGTCCCAACCTAGCATTGAAATCTCCCCCCAGTAAGACTCTGGGATGGTCCATGCGTAGTTTATTAATATAATGTTCCAACTCCATCCATACTGCAGTGATTTCAGCTTTTCTTACCAATGGCGGAAGATAAACATTAATTATTAAAAGCAGGACTGAATCTATCTTGAGGAGAAGGGCCATGGCCATGTGTTTTAGTGGGGCAATAAGAGTAGGCTCTGCTCTCAAATTGGTAGAAATGAAAATACCCAACCCTCCCTTCAGTCTCCCTGGCCCTCTACCTGCTCTTGCTTCTAGCTTATATGAGTGATATCCATTTAACAGAAGGTCATCCCTGGTCCAGGTCTCTTGCACCAAAATGATATCCTTATCTATCAAAGGATCAGGATGATTTAAACCTCTAAAACGATGCCACCCAGCTACATTCCATGACATAGTACTTAAGGTGATTTTCTTACATTGGGTCTCTTCTTTTACAGCTCGTCAGGATATCTGATTTATACAGAGTGAATTTGTGGGGCTGTTGCAGTGGATTGGGGTGTCATCACACTCAAAGTTGGCCTTCTCTAAAAGAGGGGCGGTCCCATCTAAATCCTGTATAGACTCCTGGGGAAAGTGTTCACGGTAAGAGTTTTTAGCACCAGCTAACAGGGCTTGCCATTCAGATACCTCCTCACTACCTGTAGACCAATATGGAGGAAAATGCTGAAATAGATGAAGAGCTGGAAAGAGAAAAGGCTAAAGAGAATCTTTAAAATAAGAGCCCTGAAAATGATGATAGTTCCCAAAATGATGTACCTATTTCAGGTACTGTCAGGGGGTTATCAGCATCCAAGTTTAGAGAGTGGGATAAAAAACTTAATTTTTGGATTGAAGAAGATAAGAGACCAAGAATAAGGAAAAAGTGGTTAATAGCAAATGAAAAAGAGGGTGGATAAGGAGTTCCTTGTTTGGAGCTGTATAGGGAAGCATTTCAAATTGAAAGATTAATGGAGCTGCAATTATTCGAAAATAAATGGGTGAAACTGGAAAAACAGATAAACGGGATGAATAATAGAGAATTAATTTTTATAAAGTGGAATAGGAGCCACTTTGATAAATTAATAGGTCCCATGAAAGGGACTATGGAAATTTGGAAAAAATGGCAGGGGAAAATAGGATTATATAAATCTAAGCTGTCATTGCTTTATGTAATAAATAGAGATAACGAAACAAATTTAAATAGGGTTATAGGAGAGTTGAAGGGAAGAGGGATAACTAAGATAGAACAGCTATATGAGAAGGATGGAAGGCCAAGTAGAAATCGTATAGAATGGTGGTTGGGTAAGGCAAGATGGCCACAAATAAATGCAATATGTAAATATCTGAATGAAAGGGTGAATAAAGAAGAACTATTTAAGGTGGAGATAGAGAAAATAATAAGAGAAAAAAGTGGGGGTACAAAGGCACAATCAAGCAATATATACAAGATGTTAATGCAGTCAGACGGGCATGTGATCCAAGGATTGACTAAATGGTGGCAAAATGAGATACAAGTAGAGGTGCAAGAGATGAAAAATATAGTAGAGAATATAAGGAAAACTAAGAATACAAGAGTTAGGGAAATGAGAAGGAAAATATTACATAAGTGGTATTACACGCCCGTTCAACTTGCACATTTTCAGCAGAATGTTAAAGGTATTTGTTGGCATGGGTGCCAAGATAAAGGAGTGTTCATGCATATGCTATGGGAATGCCCAGTAGTGCAGAATTTTTGGCAAAAAGTGCAAGAGGATATTAATAGGATGTTAAATATAAGATGGATAATTACTAAGGAATTTGCAGTATTAGTTAAAAGTAATGAGATGGGAGAATTTAGAGAAATAAAACAAGTAGCGATAGAAAGCGCTCAGGCAGTCTTAGTCTTAGGTTGGAAGGACACAACAAAATGGACAATGCAAAATTGGTATAGGTACATGGTGAACCACATTCAATTTGAGATTATGGACAAAAGGATGAATTTGACTAATGAAACTGAATTGCGACAACTGATGGGGCGATGGGACACGGTAAGACGATATATGGCGAGTAGGATCCAAGACAAAGCTATAAGAAACAAGTTAAAATCACTTTATAATATGTAAATAAATATTTTGCTCTTGGGTTAAAACGATTTATATAAGAAACATCCCCGATTGGTGGTGGGGTATGAATGTTTGTCTGGTGGTGGGCACAATCACTGAGCACTTGTTATATGTTGTGTGTGTGTTTTTCTTATATTATAAAAATCAATAAAATATTTTTTTTTTTAAAGTGAGAAGCACACACCCCACGGGACTGTCTCCCCTGCTCTGGGGTCTGCCTACAGTAATTTGAAACACACTCCTGCCTGCGAGGAAGAGGAAGCAAGCATCGATCCTGCAGGCAGGGGTGCATTTTAAAATGCTCCCACAAGCAGTCCAGAGTGACCAGGCAGCAAGGGCGAGAATTGGAACAGCCAGGCCAAGAGCAGGAGTTGGGGGGGAGAGAGACTGCTTTTGCTTTTCTTTCCCCCAATTCCTGCTCTCGGCCTACCTATCCCGATTCTTCCCCTTGCCACACATACGCGCGCGAGAGCAAATTGAGAGGAAGGATTTCCACTCTGGAAATCTTGCTGCACATTTGGAGCTTCTTGGATTGTTGAGGGGAAGGGAGAACGTGCGGCAGAACCTATCCCCATTCCCTCCCTTCCTCATGAATGAGGGAAGCTTCAAAACAGGCGGAGATGCCTAGGATCCTTACTGTACGTTCGGAGCTTCTTGGCTTGCTGAGGGGGAGGGAGAACATGTGGCAGAACCTATCCCCATTACCTTTTGCAGCTTCACTGGCAGCTGAGGGAGGAAGGGAACACACAGCAGAACCTATCCCTGTTTCATAGCCTGCTAAGGGGGGTAGGACATATTGATAGCTGCAGCAACCAGTGGGTAAATTTTTTTGCCTCCAGGGCTTCAGGGAAGCTTCCCTGATCCTTCCGGAGTGCAAAATACAGTACAACGGCAAACCAGAAGTGCTTTTTAAAAAAATTTCTGGTTTGTCAGTTGGGGGATATTTTTTGCCTCTGGGTCTTCAGGGAAGCTTCCCTAAAGTGTCTGGGGGGCAAAATGGCTTTTCTCAAGGCTGAAAATCAGCTGGCCAGTGCACGCATGCGCTCTGAAGCTGACATAGGGCAATGCATTGCGTGCACTTCAATATGGCTCCGTGTGTCACAAGTGGCACGTGTGCCATAGGTTCGCCATCACGGTTATAGGTCATTGTCAATTTTCTGTTTAATTACTGTCTTTTGATCAATCATTTATTTTTGCCTTCATATCTTTCCCCCCTTTTTCTTTTCTATGTTAAACTCAAGTATATATTTTAGACTCCAATTTTATTTAATTGTTCTCTCCCTGTTACAGGTTTCTATGCTTAATTCTAATCAATCTAACAATATTACATTTTCTAAAAAACAGAACTAAAAGAACAGTTAAGTTCTCTGAAAAAAATACTTATAAGAAAAATCACATTTGTCCCCAAATTGAGATTATTATATAAGACAGTAAATTCTGCCTATGACTAGTAGAAGCAGGCAAATTGTCCTTATAGAACGACCTCATTCAATGTTGTGTAATTGGCTTTACTACTCTGATAACCAGTTTATACAAGTCCATCCACTGGCAGTCATTTTATGAGACCACCTCAAACTTGCTCTAAAAATCTCAGATGTCTTCTACTACAAAAGTTTGTTACAATGTATAGAATTAATGTTTGCTTTTTATGAAATGGAATATACATGTACAGAACAGTCAGAGAATCTTGAAAATGTGGGTCTTTCAAATAATGACTACAGTATTTTCACTTCCTCCTAAGATACATGCATGCTGTTTTTCTTTAAAGCAAAGACAAAGGTTTCATTTGCTTTAATTCATTATGATTAAATATTAATTTTAATATATGCATGGGAGGAACTATGCACAATCTGTGCTCCATTTACTTTTTTATACTTTAAGAGTTTTACTGCTGAAGAAAGCATACATTGTATCTTCGATGTTTATATATCTGTTAGCTTTGGTAAAAGAGAAATAGTCATGTCTATTTCTTACCTCCTCATTGATATACCAGTACAGGGAGGTTTCCTTTAGAACAAACCAGTATTTTTTCCATTTTTGTGAAAAGTAACTTTTAGCATCTTTCTTTTTCCACAGCCAGCCTTCACAATCTCCGCGACCTAGATCTTTACAAGAAATCCGTCTCTTACTCTTACTAGGTGCTAGACCTGAAAAAAATGTTTTAAGATTTATATAAATATATTTTAAATGAATTAACATGCACACAAAGTTATGCCATCTTCAACATATAAACCCTAAAGGTCACACGCTGATGTATCTGAGTCACTAAGGAATGGAGAAATGGAAACTTCAACTACCTGGGCATTAAAGCAAAGAGTTCTAACAGTTGCTAGTCATAAGGGCTATATATTTGAGTGGGGATGCTATTTAGTCATTTTTGCTACGATCTTGCCACAGTTTGACTATTTGAATCTAATACAGCAAAACTATATTCTGACTTTCATAAAACTTCCAGTCTAACATTAATCTTTTTCTGCCATGCATTATTATTAAGGTTAATTCTGGGAAACACCTCCCCCCCACTCCTGCACTAATAAACAGCTATGTCTGAGGCACAAAGTATTTCTCTTAATAGCAAGAATATTTAAGGATGTGGTTTGTTAATAATTATGTAAAACTCACATATCTTAAATCACATGTGCTCTGAAAACTATAGCTCAAAAAGAAAACCAGTGAAAGGGATGTTTTATAGAAATAGACTGAAATTAGATTTCCTGAATAAAAATCATGACTTCCTCTATACTTATTTTAAACTTAAAATGTTTTTATATCACTTACAATATTATTTTATTTGTCATGATAAAAAAGAAGTATTTTACATAATATTTACCTTTATTTTTCTTTTTAGACTTATGCTGAAGAGAGGATTGTTGAAATGTCTGGGGAAAAACATACATGTGGTTTGGTTAATATCTGCCAATCTAATCACAGTGATGTAATATAATTCTCAAACCTTTAGAGGGGAAGGAAAAATCAACCATATTTTAGAGTGTGGGAGAATAACGAGATATTGTACTCATTGTACTCTAGGTGTATCTTTGAACCTCATTTGGTTTTGTATGTTTCTCCCTCTCCATAAATAAGGATTTTTTAAAAACTATTTTATATTGTACTATGCTGGTTTCTGATGGTTGTACAGTTTATATTTCAAGTTTCATGCATACAGTAAAGGAAGTAAAAAATATGAACTAATTAAACTTAACTTCTAGAAGTATTTATATGCACATTCTAGATAAGAGTGATATAACTGTGGCTGAAAAGATGACATTATTGTAAAACAGATCATCTGAAGGCATGTGTAATGTTCTAATGTACAGAAAGTATGGTTAAATGTGTGGCAGAAAGTAGACTGGGTGAGTTTTTTGAAATGCAGTAAGTGAGGTTGAATGTGTAGTTTTAGAAGAGCTGTGCGTATGTGTGTACATACATATGCAGTATATACAGTACATATTGTATCTTTTTGTGTGCCTGTGTATAATATGTATGTACACATATGGCATATATACATAGGATTAAATAGTATATTCTGGATGTTCAACAATAGTAAATACACAGGAAAATTGTATCTTGTTGAGACCTTTCAGGTAAGGAGAGGCCAGGCACCCTAACTCTAACACCTGATGTGGGTGATGTCAAGTTGACCACATCCACCCAGTCACATGACCACCCAGTCACACAATCCATCTAGCAACTCCCCACCCAATCACATGACCACAAAGCCACTCCCACCCAGTGACACGACTACCAAACCACTCTAACCCAGTCACATGACCACAAAGCCATGCCCACCCTCAAGCCACACCCATGGAATAAACCATGTCCACAGAGTGATAGTAAAAAAAATTGAAACCCACCCCTGCATTCCAGATATATTAGCCAAGGAGCTGGGCACTATGAAACTGGAAAGAAGTACAGTGATCCCCCGCTCGTTGCGAGGGTTCCGTTCCAGGACCCCCCGCAATGAGCGGGTTTTCGCAAAGTAGCGCTGCAGAAGTAAAAACACCATCTGCGCATGTGCAGATGGTGTTTTTACTTCCGCAGCGCTAGCGAGGAGCCGAAGATTGGGGGCGGCGCGGGTGTTTTAAAACGTCCCCGCCGACATGGGGGGCTCGCTAGCACCCCCCTAACCCGGGTTGAGGGTTCGGGGGGGTGCTAGCGAGCCCCCCATGTCGGCGGGGACGTTTTAAAACACCCCGCGCGACTTTCCAATGAGTCCCGAAGACAAGCGCGTTGTCTTCGGGACTCATTGGAAAGTCGCGCGGGGTGTTTTAAAACGTCCCCGCCGACATGGGGGGCTCGCTAGCACACCCCCAAACCCGGGTTGGGGGTTCGGGGGGGTGCTAGCGAGCCCCCCATGTCGGCGGGGACGTTTTAAAACACCCGCGCGACTTTCCAATGAGTCCCGAAGACAACGCGTTTGTCTTCGGGACTCATTGGAAAGTCGCGCGGGTGTTTTAAAATGTCCCCGCCGGCATGGGGGGCTTCCTAGCAGCCCCCCAAACCCGGTTTGGGGGTCCGGGGGGTGCTGGCAAGCCCCCCATGCCGGTGGCGACGTTTTAAAACAGCCGCGCCGCCCCCAATCTTCGGCTCCTCGCTAGCGGGCAGGCAGGCGAGAGCTAGCGCCAGCGAACGGCTTGTCCGCGCTCGCTCTGGCCGCTTTCGAGCTGAGTCCTGAAGCGAATTCGCTTCAGGACTCAGCTCCAAAGCGGCGAGAATGAACGGTGTGGGCGGGCGAAGGGCGGGCGGCAGCGAGGAGTTTGCGTGGGCGGTGGGGAAACTCCTTGCTGATGCCCGCTGCTTGCCCTCCCGCCAGCAAGAGGGGGAAGACCAAGGGAAGCCGCCCAGCAGCTGATCTGCCGGGCACCATCTACGCATGCGTGCCCATAGAAAAAAGGGCACGCATGCGCAGATGGTGTTTTGACTTCCGGGTTGAAAAATCGCGAATTACCCTGTTCGCAATGGTCGGGGACGCAATAACCGGGGGATCACTGTATACATGAACTATAATTGCAAAGCAAATCAATACCTTTCAACACAGTCACAGACCTTTAACTCTAATTCAGCATTTATTTTTAAGCAAGAATTTGATTTTCCTGAAAAAAAATAATATGCTACCGAAGCATATACATATAAATAAGTAAATAATATTTTCAAGGAGTTTTCAAATGGGGAGGGAAATTTTATGTTTTTAATTGTGGGCAATTAATTAAATTAAAGGGTTTCTATCTAAGATTTGAAGATGACAGTGTATATTGAACAGTAGAGGGAATGTGAAAGGGTAATTTATTTATTTTATTTTAATTTATCAAAGAAAAATTAAATTAATTAAATTATGAGATGAACTTGAAATATACTGGGACAGAAAATATGAGAAACATATGCAGTAAATAGGATACTTAATTTATGTTATTGTAAGGGATTAGGAATTTAGGGTGATTAGTAAAATTATGTAGGTATTAAGAAGAAAATAAGTTAAGATAAAGAAATACATAAGGAGAATATAATTGGTTGAAATTGAACTAGAGGGATGATATGAAATGGATTACGTATATGGAAAGCTATGTAAGATTGATCCGGAAACACTTTGTTCATAAAATATGCAATGTTTGCTTGGAAAAAAAATATTTTACCAAAAAAAACCTACTCGAACTGTATGGGGTGCACCAGTAGCTTCGCGATTATCCCTAGTTTCTAGATGGTGGAGAGGCTGATTAGGCACTGGGTACATCTGATGTCTATGATGGCCTCTATGTCCCTTGGGCTCACATCCTGGGCCCTACTATTCATGACTTTATGGGGAAGGGTTGGATGGCTGTCATCAGGCAGTCTCTGCTGTCACTGGCAGTGGCTGGCAGGGCTTCCAGGGTCAGAGTTCCCTCGCCCTTGAAAGCGGTTAATAACTCAGCTGCTTGCTGGGTGGGCTTTACTTTCCCAGCTGGGTTGCACAGGGTCTTCTTCAGCTTTGCCACTGCAAGGGGCCAGGTCTGAGGGACGGAGGATGGAGCCAGACACTCCAATGCTCAGTGGCTTTGTTGGCCGCATCTAAAACACTTGATTGATCCAATTGGGGTCAGCCTTGGCTCCTCTGGTTATCTCATATTGTAAGCTGGACCAATGACCCAAGGCTCTCTTGGGTTTCTTCTCTGGAGCTACTTTTAGATGTGGGTGGATCTCAAGGTTCATGGCCACTGCCACTTGGTACCACTCATGTATGTGTTTAGGGACACACCGGCAGGTGCATTACCTTGAAGTAACGGACAATGAAGTGTTCAGGCCAGTACTGCAGTTTTCCACCACTCTATGGAATTCCCGTACCCATTCCTTTGTGGGATGGCCCTGTTGCTTGAGATTTCTGATCTCAGATTCTGCCTCCTATTCTTGGGTTGTGTCTTCAAACTGTGTTCTCAGCTCCTACAGGAACTCATTGGCATCTCCGACCCCAGGAGTCTGTTCATCATACAGTTAATGGTGTTCCCAGCTCTTTCATTGTTGTATAAATTTTTTAAGCCCCTAACCAGGGGATAAAATAATGTGCTGAAGCTGACCAGACTAAGAACATTAGCTAGATGAGTACCTGGTAAGCAGATTCTTTCTCCTAAAACTAAGGTGGGTCTTACATTCCGGTGCGTCTTATACTCCGAAAAATATGGCAAGTCAGCCAGTGGGAGCTAAACGCATTTGAGTCTGTGCAGAGAATCAAAAGGAAACTAGGAAGGCTCGGCGTGGCTCAGCCCACTCTGTACTCTTTTGTCCACTCTGAACTCTGAACTAAAAGCTTGTCTGCTACTGGAAATCTAACTGTTGCTGTATTGAAGAAATAATCTACTTGTGGTATTGTATATATATATATATATTATGTTTATAAAGAAGTTAATGAATCCAGCTGAATCAGTTGTCTGTGTGTGCTTCTGGTTTTGATTTATGCAACATCTGACACAGTTTATATCCTGAGACAATGCCTTTAACACTATCATTCAATAACATGTCAGGTCCTTGGGAAGGATTTAATAAGTGGATAAAAACACCACATCCAGTCTAAACCTCTGACAGGATGTGCGATGAATCATAATAATAAAAAATAAGGTTGGAAATAATATTTAAAAGACAAGAACTTATAAGGTATTAACAAATATGCATGGTATGTCTGTGTGTGTGTCTGTTAGCATATGGGGTTTTTAATATTTAAACATTTTAAACTTGTCTGATTACCCATGATTTGTTTCTACATGTTGTGAGCCGCCCCGAGTCTTCGGAGAGGGGCGGCATACAAATCTAAGTAATAAAATAAAATAAATAAATAAATAAAATAAAATAAATAAATACGTGTAGTCATTTTAGTAATTCAACAACAGTATTAACAAAGAATGAAGTGTTTTATCATTTTACTTACATGGTACAAAGTTGTTTCAGGCCCAGGTGTGCTCATACCGTCTTGCCTTAATGATTCCATTTGTAAACTAGGTAATAGAGAATAATGACTAGGACTGTTATTCTTGTCTTTCTTTTTAGATTTTTTCCCTGTGTCCTTTCTGCTGTTCCTTTGGAACATGTAATCTTCTTGAGCTATTTTCTCATTACTCATATATCGAAGAAGTGAATTTTCTAGATAGGAGGTATAAAAATGTATTACAAAATTATTTCTTAAATACTAGCAATTTAACATAAGTCTAAATAAAAGAAGTTGCATAATGAACATCCTTGCCTCTCAAAAATCAATAACGTTGTTAATAAAGTACAAGTTTGGGGGTGTGATCAGCCAGCCATCACTACCAGTTCGGCGAACTACTGGCGGCCAAACTGGTCCAGTAGCATTTCACCCCTGATTGGCAGGCACCTCCCTAGGGACACACACACACACACACACACACCCCTAAGCATGCTAGGAGTGTCTTACCCCCACAGTATTCGTTTCCAGATAGTAAGTCATCTGTGTAAGACATTTGGTTGAAACTGCTTGAGGCATTCCAGAGTTATGCTGGAACACACACACACACACACACACACACACACACAGATTTTTATATTTATAAAGCTATATCCTCCCTTTCTTTCACAGGCATCACAGTAGCCTTTTTTCAGATTTACATTGAAACATGAAAGCAGTTGGACTTGTAATGAACAACACAGAGATACTGCCCTTCCATGAGTTCCAAAGCACTTCTGAATAGTTGTCAAAACATATATAATATTAACATAGGAAAAGAGAGAGATACATCCTTCTGAGGTCTACAAAATGAGGACCCAGATTGTTGGGGGCAATATGCTGATTCCGTAAACTGCTTAGAAAGGGCTGTAAAGCACTGTGAAGTGGTATATACCATATTTTTCAGAGTATAAGACGCACCTTAGTTTTTGGGGAGGAAAATAGGGAAAAGAATCTGCTTACCAGATATTCATCTGGCTAGCGTCCTTAGTCTGGTCAGTTTCAGCACATTATTTTATCCCCTGGTTAGGGTTTTTTAAAAAAATATTCTGAGTGAGTAACAATGAAAGAGCTTGCAAGCCATTAAGAGCTGGGAAAATCATTAGCACCTGGTTCGGGCTGGAAAGAAACTTATTTGGAGCAAGTTAGAGCAATGGAAAAAACCCTGCAAAGACTTAGGGCTTGGAAAACATTTGCAGAAAGTAACAATAAAAGAACCTGCAAGGTAAGAACTGGGAAGATCTTTAGCACCTAGTTAGGGCTGGAAAAAAAGTTTTGAAAAAGCTATATTCAGAGTATAAGACACACTTGAATTTTCAGCCTCTTTTATGGAGGAAAAAGGGATGTCTTATACTCCAAAAATATGGTAAGTCTAAATGCTACTGCTATTGCTACAGAATATTTTTTAACAAGGCCCCACTAATATTATATTGCATTTTTGTTTTAATATACCGGTAAATAAATTTTACTGATATTTTTCTACTGATGTAAATAGGACAGGCAACAGTAACCATCAGTTTTCCCCCTGCAGATATCTGTACATTACTGCATTTATTTAGCTCTTACAAATTATTAAAGTTCTCAGAGAAAATATGATTATAACTCTCCACAATTTATATTCCCAAGTACTAATTTACACCACAGTACCCTGATCTGAAGAGCCATATGCAGTGTGATGTATTCTATACATATTGTGTTTTGATGTGCAGTATATTCTTTTTTAAAAAAAATATTTATTTTAATAATGAACAGTATATTCTAATCATTTAAATTGTGTGTGTGTGTGTGTGTGTGTGTGTGTGTGTGTGTGTGTGTGTGTGTGTAGATAACCAAAGAGGAACATTTTGTGTGCATAACAAGAGTGAACATCAATGGGACACTTTAGTTTACATTCTTCTTGATTCAATATGATACACACTCTTATAAAATTGATGAGGTAGGAAAAGCAATTTGTAATTTAGGATATTAATTAAATATACATTATTAAATATAAATTAAATATACAGTATATGCTTAAATATCAACCAAATCAAGTGGGATCCCATTTAATAAAAAGCATTCATGAAAGGGACCTAAAACAAGATAGATTGATGACATTAGCTAGTATTGTGGGGCCAACTGACGAAAGAAAGCTAGGGCTATATTGGTCGAGGCCTTCATCCTGCAGTGACTAGACAATGGCTAAAAAAATGATGATGATGATGATCAACCAAATATATTAACAAGACATTTTGTTCAAATCTATGTGTATCATAGAAACTGTTGAATAGCTAATGAAAATAGTAAATATTATCTATTTTGGAATGAAATTATTTCTAATAAATAATCAAATAATGCTATGCATAATGTATAATCGGAATTACTTACCTCTCCGGCTATCTCTTTTTGTTCTGCTAGGTTCTTCATAATCCCCTACCCAGTTATATTCTACCGGCATAGATATAGGCCTTAATTTTCCTGCAATAAAATAAATCAGATTGCTTGGACTTGAGCATACCTGGGGCAAACTTGCAAAGTTAAGATGTAACTGAATTTTATTCTGGCACATGCATAAAATTTGATGTGATTTATTGTCACCTAATAGATATTTTTACAAATCTTTTACTGTACCTAAAATAGCAAAAATCCCCTCAATTTAATAGACTTATCAATTATTCAAAACCATCTATGTTACTTTTCATAACTTTTGCATGGAACATGGTCATACACACATGTCAACATGAATCAGCATCTAATACTATGGATGAAAACTATGTAACCATTCCAAAAAGAATCAGAAAAGAAGTTCAGCCCTGCATTTAATCTTGTTTAGCCTAACTTAAATATATAATCAAATTCTAGGGGGGGGGAATTGCAAAAAATAATTTTGATACTTTGTCCAGTTTTCTCTGCTATTCCAATCTTATTTCACTCAACATTTCCCTCTTCTAATAGAAAATTAAAACAGCCAAATCAGTAAATAAATCAAGCACATACTGTAGATCAGATATTTTTATCATACATTTCTAGGAACTATCTTATTTTACTCAGTGGATTGCTTGATTTTGATGCTAATTACCTCGATACTGAAAAGTTAACAATATTTTGATATAATATAAAAGGATATATGTATGAGATACACCAACAAGTTTTCCAATTTTGTAAAATTAAGGATTTTCTTTTCTTTTTCAAAACTCCTATCCCTAATGGAATAAATGCTTCTCTTTTTATCAAAATAATAAAATTTAGTGCTTAATAGCAATGCCTTTCACTAAATTCAAATGTGTTTCCCAGTATAAATGACTGTTTTTTAACTTACAATAATGCTAAGCTCATTTATCATATGTTAGTGTAATAATTCAACCTTTTCAAAATTGATTAAATCATTATTAAGGAGATAGTAATATTACAGCTAAAGATGAAAACAGAGTAACAGCTTAGAACCAAAAAACACAACTGAAATTAGATGCATCAATCGTTTCCAGATGCTTTATATTAAATTCAAAACTTCACATCTTTAGGGCAAATCAATTGAAAAAATATATTTAAATAAGGTATGCTTAATTTTAAGACCCACCAATTAGAATGGGTTTACTTTTTGGATATTAGGTACAGTACCTTGGTTTGTATTCAATGGTTTTACATAGTTAAATCAGAATTTCTATTGCTTTTGAAATTTTTGTACAAATTGCCAAAATTTTAGTTTTGTTTTTGTAAGCCATACACAAATCACTTAATTTATAGCTTATTTGATTTGGGAATTGCTGTAGCTCCAAATAACAAAGAAAATAAGTTCAACTTATTGTTTATTTTCCTACTAATTCTTAGTTACTGCTACAAATGGTATGTTTTTCAGTAATTACTGTTGTTTTTAATAGTACGGTCAACAATTATAAGATTTCTTAAAAAAAAACAAATAAAAACTACTACAATGATTTATTTTTCAGTGTTAAAACAGACATAGATAATCCAACAGTTTTGAGTTCTGTTTCTATTGACACATACAGTATTTGTAAATTTAAAAATAAAGATAATATTAATAATAATAATATTACATAAATAGTATAATTAACTTATTATCAAAAGCAAATGGACATTTGAAAAGTTAGCTGTAGCAGTCAAACATTTTGTAAGCAAATTCAAAAGGATTTATGTTATATGACAGTTGAAAAAATTATCTATAAATATTACAGTGTGGTATGACATGTCAAAACTGATATCATTATTACAAAAATTCGCATATTATAAATATCAAATAAAAATCTGAACATCCTGAAATGAAGTTACCAAGTAATCAATATAGAGTGTGAGAGAGCCAGCATGGTGTAGTGATTAAGGCACCAGCTAGAAACTGGGAAATTAAGTTCTAGTCCTACTTTTGGCATGAATCCAGTTAGAGGATTTAAAGCCAATCTCTCTCAGTTCTAGGAATGAGTCAAGCCACTTCCAAAAAACCTTGCCAAAAAACCTGAAGGAACTAGTTCACACAGTTGTCTATCCAGGATGTTCCTAACCTTAAGGGAATTATTATACATTGTAAAGACAGTCAGATGATTAGACAGGATTTGGTATTTTTTATCCACCAATCAAGAAGTTTCCAAGGATCTGGGATTATTGCATTTATTGTCCTTCCTTACTATGTTGTATTTTAGTGTGTCACATGGATTTCTGAAATAAGTAACATAACTGCAAAAAAATAGAATTTCATTTATAGAAGCAGAATATTTCCTTCTGTTAACAATGTTAGGAGGAGACTGTTGATCTCCATATACAGTACCAAAATAATGCACCCAAATACAAGCAGGAGTTCTTTGCATGCTTGAGGATTTAACAGATTATCCTCTTGCACAAAATCGCTCCTTTTTTAGACTGATATAACCAGCTTTTATATCTGCTCTGAGAATACAAACTGTCCTAATGACCCCACCTGATATTAATTTGGGGAGAGATAGTGGCAATGGTATTGGAATTATTTTCCTGGATTTTTTTAAATTATATCAATCATGAATATTTACATCCATAATAGGACTGAATAGAATGATAAACAGTCTATTAGAATCATTCAATGGGCTTTTATGTTTGTTTCTCTATCTATCTACCTGTTCTATCTGTGCAATGTTTGCAAATTAAGTCAAAACTTTAAAAAGTCCAGATGTAGTATAAAGTTGAAATTACAGCATACAATTATAATTTTCCAGTTTTAATTTATCTAATTAAATAAATGAATGCAATTTAGCACAAATGAAAATGGAAGCTTATGCAAATTAGTAGTACTCAAATATCCATCAACTTTCATTCACTTTGCTCCTTATCTTCGAACCAACCTAAAATTCTATGAACAGTCCTAGGTCAGTTTGTTAAATTTAATTAAACACAAAAGAGAAATAAAGTGAGAAGTACATGATAATTTAGCTTTTATTATCTCAGCTTGATTCGTATTGACCGGTTGACCTTTTTAAATTAATTTTTTAATTTTTATATACTAATTTATTGGGGGATAATTTTAGTGATGGATGTTTGGGATCGGATGGAAGGTATGTATGAAGTGTATGGAATGAATAATTGGTGGTGTAATTTTTATGATATGAATGAGTGGGGTGGGTGGGATGGTATGTATGGGAACAATGGAGATAGTATGAATGTAGAATTTAGCCTACCTGGCGGTAGACAGACAGGAGGGATGAGGGTATCTATCTCCGGGGTGACAGAGGGCCAGAATATTCCGGTCCTGCTGGGGAGAGGTAGACATGGCGGGAGTCACAGGGCTAGCCGTTCTGGAGGAAAAAGAGATCACTGCCTAAAAGTGATCCCTTGTTCCCGTCCCGTGAGCTCAACCCAGGGTCCTGGTGACGAGTGTAATCCGGGCCCTGGGCTCAAGCTGCTGCTCCTCAATGCCAGATTGGTAGTAAACAAAGCTCTCCTCGTCCGGGATTTGATCCTGGATGAGGAGGCCGATCTGCCATGTGTGACTGAAACCTGGCTGGGCCTGGAGGGAGGAGTTACTCTCTCAGAAATATGCCCAGTCGGGTTTCAGGTATGGCATCAGCCTCGACCCCAGGGAAGAGGGGGAGGAGTGGCTATTGTAGCCAAGGAGAACTTTTGCCTGCATAGACTCGTTGCCCCTGAGATTGCGGGTTGTGAGTCCCTCCTTGTGAAGTTGGACTTAGGGATTCAGGTGGGCTTGTTACTCACGTACCTGCCTCCCAGCTGCATGTCAACAGCCCTGCCTGTGCTGCTCGAGGAGGTGGCTGGGTTGGCGGTGGAGTTCCCTGGACTTATTTTTTTAATTTATTATTAGAGTTGAAAGGGACCTTACAGGTCATCAAGTTCAGCCCCCTGCCTGAGCAGGAAATCCTACATCACCCCAGCCAAATGGCAGTCCAATCTCCTCTTGAAAGTGTCCAGAGTTAGGGAGTCCACAACCTCCGCTGGCAGGCTGTTCCACTGGTTGATCGCTCTCACTGTCAGGAAATTCTTTCTTATCTCCAGGTTGAATCTTTCCTTGGTCAGTTTCTAACCGTTGTTCCTCGTCCGACCCTCTGGTGCCCTGGAAAACAGTGTGTCCAACTTCTCTCTGTGGCAACCCACCAGTACCTGTATACAGCTATCATGTCCCCCCTAGCCCTTCTTTTTACTAGACTATCCATGCCCAGTTCCAGCAACCTATTGTCCTGGGGGACTTCAATCTACTGTTACTCGGCGGTTCCTCTGGACTAGCACAGGAGTTCATGGCCACCATGACAACCATGGACCTGACTCAAGCAGTTCAGGCTCCGACTCATGAGGGGGGACACACACCCGACATGGTATTCCTCTCGGGGCAATTGAGTAATGGTCTGAGACTAAGGGGCTTAGAAGCATTGCCTTTGTCATAACCAGACCATTTCCTACTGCAGCTTGATTTCCTAGCTCCAATCCTCCCCTGCAGGGAGGCGGAACCGATTAGGAGGTTCCGCCCCAGATGCCTGATGGACCCAGAGGGCTTTCAGAGGGCATTTGGGGTTTTACCAGATGCACTCGCCCACAGCTCAGTGGAGTCTCTTGCTGAGGCCTGGAATAAAGCTGCAGCGGAGGCTCTTGAACGAATTGCGCCATTGCGACCTCTCTGTGGCACTAGACCCCGTAGAGCTCGATAGTTCAACGATGAGCTCCGTCATTTGAAACACCAGAAGAGACGTCTAGAGAAGCGATGGAGAAAGAGTAAGTCTGAATCTGATCGAACACTTGTAAGAGCTTTTATTAAGACCTACAAAGTGGTGCTCAAGGCGGCAAGATGTGCGTACCATGCCGCTTTGAATGCATCAGCAGAATCCCGCCTGGCTGCTCTGTTTAGGGTGACCCGCTCCCTTCTAAGTCAGGGGGGAGTTGGGGAGCCCTTGCAGGGCAGTGCTGAGGAATTTAACTTATTTTTCGCTGATAAAGTCACTCGGATCTGGGCGGACCTCGAGTCCAATTGTATAGCAGTATCGGCTGACAACGAGTCAGTCGAGGTGACTGGGGCTAAACATCTTTCTCCATCTGTCTGGGAGGAGTTTGACTTGGTGACACCTGATGAAGTGGACAAGGCCATTGGAGCTGTGAGTTCCACCACCTGTTTACTGGATCCGTGTCCCTCTTGGTTGGTTTCGACCAGCCGAGAGGTGACATGGAGCTGGGTCCAGGAGATTGTCAATGCCTCCTTGGGGAGGGGGTCCTTTCTGGCTCCTTATAAGGAGGCACTTGTGCACCCCCTCCTCAAGAAGCCTCCCCTTGACCCAGCCATGCTTAATTACTATCATCCAGTCTCAACAACATTCCCTTTATGGGGAAAGTTGTTGAGAAGGTAGTGGCACTCCAACTCCAGCGGTCCTTGGAAGAAGCTGATTATCTAGGCTTTCAGCAGTCTGGATTCAGGCCCGGCTACAGCACAGAAACTGCTTTGGTCACATTGATGGATGATCTCTGGCAGGCCCGAGAAAGCGGCTTGTCCTCTGTCCTGGTACTTCTTGACCTCTCAGCTTGGTGAGATCATCCAAGGGCATGGGGTGAGGTATCACCAATATGCCGATGATACCCAGTTATACATCTCCACCCTATGTCTAGTCAACAAAGCAGTGGAAGTGATGTGCCGGTGTCTGGAGGCTGTTGGGGTCTGGATGGGTGTCAACAAGCTCAAACTCAACCCAGACAAGACGGAGTGGCTGTGGGTCTTGCCTCCCAAGGACAATTCCATCTATCCGTCCATTACCCTGGGGGGAATTATTGACCCCCTCAGAGAGGGTTCGCAATTTGGGCATCCTCCTTGATCCACAGCTAACATTGGAACACCATCTTTCGGCTGTGGCGAGGAGGGTGTTTGCCCAGGTTCGCCTGGTGCACCAGTTGTGGCCCTATTTGGACAGGGAGTCATTGCTCACAGTTGCTCATGCCCTCATCACCTCGAGGTTCGATTACTGCAACGCTCTCCATATGGGGCTACCTTTGAAAAGTGTTCGGAAACTTCAGATCGTGCAGAATGCAGCTGCGAGCGCCATCGTGGGGCTTCCCAGATTCGCCTATGTTTCTACAACACTCTGTGGCCTGCACTGGCTGCCGATCAGTTTCCAGTGTTGGTTATGTTCAAAGTGTTGGTTATGACCTTTAAAGCCCTACATGGCATTGGACCAGAGTACCTCCGGAACCGCCTGCTACCGCACGAATCCCAGCGACTGATAAGGTCCCACAGAGTTGGCCTTCTCCGAGTCCCATCGACTAAACAATGTCGTTTGGCAGGCCCCAGGGCAAGAGCCTTCTCTGTGGTGGCCCCAGCCCTCTGGAATCAACTCCCCCCGGAGATTAGAACTGCCCCCACCCTCCTTGTCTTTTATAAATTACTCAAGACCCACCTATATCGCCAGGCATGGGGGAACTGAGACACCTTCCCCAGGCTTTTATATTTTATGTTTAGTATGTATTTGTTGTTTGATTTTAAATGATAGGGTTTTATATGTCTTTTTTCTCTTTTAATATTATATTTGTTCCACTGTAACATTGTTTTTATTATTGTTGTGAGCTGCCCCAAGTCTTCGGAGAGGGGCGGCATACAAATCTAATAAATTATTATTATTATTATTATTATTATTATTATTATTATTATTTTATAGGCATAAACAATATTTACATCTTTGGGATTGGAAATATATAAATAGAAACAAATCTAAAAAAATAGCTTTTAAATAATTAATAGTATTAATAAATACCATAAGTTGGTGTGCTTTCTCTTCTTCCAGAACTATTTGTTCTTCCTTTTTCATATTCATAACAATACAAAATGGCATCTTCTTCAACAACATTAAAACGCTTTCGATACTCTTGGTCAAGAAATGAATTTGGAGATTCAGATCCTTTATGTACTGGCTTTCCCACTAGGTGTCTTCCAGTATCATCACATGGAAGGTTCCCCTTCTCATCTCTATAAGAAATCATATTTTTAGTTCTTAAAAATAGAAGATGATTGTTACTGCTTATGCTGTGCTATATTATTATATAAATATTGCACAAATTTTCATTAACATTAAATTTCAGTAACTCCAATTTAAACTATGCTGAAGTTGTCTATTACAAGCAGTTAGAAAATTAAAAGTTTTAAGACTCCTGAAAAGTAAATAATTCTGCTTAGATTTTTCTGTACCTAGGAATTTTTCAATGGCAAGTATTTGGAAGGACTGTACAATTTATGTTGTAATATGAATCCAATAGGACCTTTTGGTTTGTTTTACAAATGTTTAGGGTTACGGTATATCGAGAAATAGTTGCTATAATCAACCACATTATACAGTGAGGAGCTTATTTGTCCTTTGGAACTTGAATATGCAGCATACTACAGTATAATCAGTAATTGCAGACACAAGGACAGTTTCTCCCCTCCTCCCAATGCCATCACTCTGATAAACAACTAATTCCCACAACACTGTCAAATGATGTAACAAGGCTATATTACTATTATCCTTCTCAGGTTTTCTATTACCTATTCCTTATTTATCTTCTTATGACTATAACTTTGTTGCTTGTATCTTACAATTTAATTTGTTTTATTTAGTATGCTAGTATGATTTATGTTGATTGCTTGTTTAGTACCCCATGACCAGTGATGGGCTACCAACATTTTTACTACCACACTGTGGGTGTGGCTTATGCATTTTCTTTCAACATCTTTCAGTGCAAATTGGGTGCTCTTGTGGTGGAGCTTCATTTTCGCTACTCCACTGTGTTCCCCCACTGTCCGGGCAGTAGCCCACCCCTGATTATCTACTATATAAAGTGTATGAACACACGCACGCACGCACAGCTCTTCTAAAATTATACACATTCAACCTCATTTATAGCTATAGGAAAAATATACCCAGAGCCCAGAAAGGAAAAAAAGAAAAGAAAAATCAAAATTTTGCTATCGGTACTGTGTACTTGACTAAAATTTTGCTACCAGTACTGCGTACCTGACCGTACCTGTGGGAGCCCATCGCTGCCTATGACTATCACTGAGTGTCGTATCTTATGGTTGATGATGAAAGTATTTAATAACTATAATCATGATTTATCACTTGTTGCTTGTATGTACACTGAGAGCTTATGCACTAGGGATAAATTCCTTATGTGTCCAATCACAGTTGGTCAATAAAGAATTTTATTCTTGTCCTATTCCTATTCCTATTTCTATTTCTATTTCTATTTCTATTCCTATTCCTATTCCTATTCCCATTCCCATTCCCATTCCCATTCCCAGTCCTGTCCTGTCCTATCCTATCTGTATTCCTGGATTGTCCCTTTTGACAACAAGTGTCTTACTGATTCACATCTAAGATGCACTGCACACCAAGACAACTAGACACAAGAACAGTTTTTCCCAAACGCCATCACTCTACTAAACAAATAATTCCCTCAACACTGTCAAACCTTTTACTAAGTCTGCACATCTATTTCTACTAGTTTTTTCTCATCATTCTTATCATCCTTTTCCTCCCACTTAGAGGACTGTATGACTGTAACTTGTTGCTTGTATCCTAAGATTGTTATTAATATTGATTGTTTCTTCGTTGATTATTTGACCCCTATGACAATCATTGTGTTGTACCACATGATTCTTGACAAATGTAGCTTTTTTTTATGTCCACAGAGAGCACATGCACCAAGACAAATTCCTTGTGTGGCCAATAAAGAATTCTATTCTGTTCTGTTCTTTTCCGTTCCGTTCCATTCCATCCATACCATATTTTTCTGAAAATATGACTTACCCCGAAAGCAAGCCCTATCCTGATTTTCTTTGGGGGGGTAGTCCTAATATAAGTCCCACCTAATCCCAAAATAAGCCCTAGTGAAGAGAATGGGCATGGCCAGCACAGGAGACAGCCCTTTCCTTCTCCAGTTATCTCATGGAGGCTTGGCCTCTTAATGGCAGCCCTATGGATCAGCTGAGCCAGCAAGGGCTGGGAGTTGCCTCTCATTCTGTCTCTCTAGGCACTTGGAGGAGTTTCTGGAGCACTCTTGTCAGCCGCGGCTCTGCCTCTGGCACCAAGCAACCTCACTGTTGCTTGTTGCCCGCTAATAGTTTCCCCCCCCCCCTTTCAATTCCATTTAAGTGTATTGAACCTGTTTTTAGGTGAGTTAGCTTTTGGGGATGGGGGGGATGGATGTTCAAGCCAATTAATATCCAGTTGCAAATATTGCAAATTGAAAAAGACAGTGTATTTTGAAATCACAAATATGTGTATTTTATTGATATAATTTGTCTAAAACCATGCACCAAAATATAAAAAGGAATTAAGATGATATATGAGTTTTGGACACTGAATGTTCAATGAGTGTTAACGCCTTTCATCTTTTACTTATACAGTACTGCTGTGGTTGTAATATAGTAATGATGGTTTCATGTTCTTTTCTCTCCTAGACATGGATCACTGCGCATTCTTATAACCCTGAGTAAAACTAAGAGTATGATCAATTGTGATGATTCACCTGGGAATATAAGGCTCTGCTGGAGGTGGTGGTATGTACAGGTCCTGGAGGGCTGAACTGTCTCTTTTAGTAGGTGTGCTGACAGTACTGGATGGTGTTGCCACACTGCTTGTAGGACTTCTGGATACAAGTGTCTGGTTAAAACAAAGCAAAATGATTTAAAGTCATATCTAGTTACTTTTTTATGATACAATAAATTAAGCATGTATAATCTATATATTGGAAAAAAGTGGTGTTAATGAATAAAGAAACATCAGATTCAGTTTAATTGGGGAGAACTTTTCAATATTGTACATTTTGAACTAATACGATTCTCCATTTATATGTTGCAGTTTTCCTGTACCGGAGCATATGCTCTTCATGTCTTAAAATCAAATCCAATATAAATTGATCTGTAAGTACTCCCAACATGACATATTTTGAATTTTTGACAACAGAAATTACATACATTACATTGGGGCAATCTTGCTCAAATTTCACTTCTTTAATTATTACCATATTTTAATTCCAATAATCTACATTGCTGGCTAAACGAAGTGCTTGCTTTGGGGAATATATTATTATTTCAGCTGTTTTTACACAAATATCATTTTAAGATAATGATTTTGTTACACGTGAGCAGATCCTGGTTTTATGACTGTCAGATATTCATGTAACCAGAGAAGCCATTTAGAAAAATATTTATTGGGATTTTCTGAACAACAGTATACAAATGGATAAATGCATTGAAAGACAAGAGAACAAAAATATTACATTTTGGAACTTGCCAATAGAAGAATTGTGAACCCAGCTTTCAGAAATAAAAAGCATAGATCAAGGGTGTCAAGGGTTGTGTTTGAGGTTGGGGGTGTGGATGGTCATGGCCAGGGTGAGTGTGGCCAGCTTAACATAACTCATGTTGGGGGACACTTGTGTTAAGTGCTAAGGCAAGACTTCCCTCAAACCCTCTCTTTCTCTCATTATAATCTCCTTCCTTCCTTCCTGTCTCCCGATCTTCCTTTTCTTCTTTTTCCTTCCTTCTTCATTCTCTTTTCTTTCTTCCCCTCTTTCCTTCTTTTTCTTTCCTTGCTCTCTTCTCATCTTTCCTTTTTGTTTGTCTTTCCTCTTTTCCCTTTCTCCTTTCCCATCCCTTATTTCTCTTTTTGCTTTGTTTTTCTTTTAGTTTTTGCTAGTCTTTACCAGTGAAAACAGAGTCTGGGGGACCATGCACAGCTCCCCCAGCCCCTGTTTTCAGATGTGATGGCCTCGTGCAGTCCTCTGCCAAACAGTTCAGGGGGGCAAGTTCCATTTTCACTGGAAGAGACACTGTGGGCTGGTCCTTCGCTGTTTCCAAGGTGGTCCCATGGGCCAGATCTAAGCACCCCGTGGCCCAGGTCCCAGGGGCCTTGACTTTGGACCTTGGAATAGATGAATGCAAACCATTCATCTATTGCCAAAATATATTATTTGGGGGCTACAACTCACATTATTTCTGAGTAAGTAAAACTCATAAACTTTAAGAAAGCTTACATTGTAAGAACTAAGAAAAAATATTTTCTGCAAGCTATTGTGATTTTCCATAAAGAAAAATCAGGTCTCATTTTCCAAATATTACCATTATACTTTTACAATAGATATACTAGTTATCCAAAGTTTAAAGTGTAATCCAAACATTAAAATTTAATTCAAACATTAAAGTATAAAATCTGCCTTATCTTGTAGAATAGATTTGAATATAATATTGTGAACTGTAATGTAATGGAGACACAAAAAATGGAATAGATACATATCAGTATGAACATAGAAATGTACCATATATAATCTAAAGAAGAAAATAGAGCTTCCCCCATATACTTCATTTGACTAAATAGAGAAACAGTTGAAATACTTATTAAAAGTATCCTAGGTCCTCAGCAGTCTGGATTCAGGCCCGGCTACAGCACGGAAACTGCTTTGGTCGCGTTGATGGATGATCTCTGGCGGGCCCGGGACAGGGGCTTGTCCTCTGTCCTGGTGCTCCTTGACCTCTCAGCGGCTTTCGATACCATCGACCATGGTATCCTGCTGCGCCGGCTGGAGGGGTTGGGAGTGGGAGGCACTGTTCTTCAGTGGTTCTCCTCCTACCTCTCCAGTCGGTCGCAGTCGGTGTTAGTGGGGGGTCAGAGGTCAACCCCGAGGTTTCTCCCTTGTGGGGTGCCTCAGGGGTCGGTCCTCTCCCCCCTGCTATTTAATATCTACATGAAACCGCTGGGTGAGATCATCCAAGGGCATGGGGTGAGGTATCATCAATATGCCGATGATACCCAGTTGTACATCTCCACCCCATGTCCAGTCAATGAAGCAGTGGAAGTGATGTGCCAGTGCCTGGAGGCTGTTGGGGCCTGGATGGGTGTCAACAAACTCAAACTCAACCCAGACAAGACGGAGTGGCTGTGGGTTTTGCCTCCCAAGGACAATTCTATCTGTCCGTCCATTACCCTGGGGGGGGAATTATTGACCCCCTCAGAGAGGGTCCGCAACTTGGGCGTCCTCCTCGATCCACAGCTCACATTAGAAAAACACCTTTCAGCTGTGGCGAGGGGGGCGTTTGCCCAGGTTCGCCTGGTGCGCCAGTTGCGGCCCTATTTGGACCGGGAGTCATTGCTCACAGTCACTCATGCCCTCATCACCTCGAGGCTCGACTACTGTAACGCTCTCTACATGGGGCTACCTTTGAAAAGTGTTCGGAAACTTCAGATCGTGCAGAATGCAGCTGCGAGAGCAATTATGGGCTTCTCCAAGTATGCCCATATCACTCCAACACTCCGCAGTCTGCATTGGCTGCCGATCAGTTTCCGGTCACAATTCAAAGTGTTGGTTATGACCTATAAAGCCCTTCATGGCACCGGACCAGAATATCTTCGGGACCGCCTCCTGCCGCACGAATCCCAGTGACCGGTTAGGTCCCACAGAGTTGGCCTTCTCCGGGTCCCGTCGACTAAACAATGTCGTCTGGCGGGACCCAGGGGAAGAGCCTTCTCTGTGGGGGCCCCGACCCTCTGGAACCAGCTCCCCCCTGAGATTAGGATTGCCCCCACCCTCCCTGCCTTTCGTAAACTCCTTAAGACCCACCTTTGCCGTCAGGCATGGGGGAACTAAAACACCTCCCCCTTGCCCATGTTGTTTTGTTGATTGATTGACTGTTTGCCTGTTTTTTATATATACTGTTTTTATGAGATTATTAATTTAAATTGTAACTAGATGGGTGGGCATTGGATTTGGTATTATGTACTGTACTGTTTTTTTATTATTGTTGTGAGCCGCCCCAAGTTTGCGGAGAGGGGCGGCATATAAATCCAATAAACCTAAAACCTAAACCTAAAATATATTATTCTATGCACCAAATAAAAATCAGCACTAAAAATATTTTGTTCTGATGAATAGGAAGAGAGAAAAACCTCAAGCAAAAAGTATTAAATTCCTCTTGATTCTTAAACATTTTCATTGGAGAGAACATAATTAGCAGCCATATGATGCTATCCATCGTAAATTATTATCATTAAATAGGAGAGGGGAATTTAATGATGTGTTTCTACATTATGATTAAAACCATGTTAAGGTACATGAGCAATATGTAGAGTAAAGAATTAGCCTAAATTTGTGAATTATTTGATTTTTTGTGAGTTTCCTTTGTTTTCATTATTATGAATTTTTATAACATATAAAACTACATAAGCATTTGGCCAATCTTTTTAGAAAGACTTAGAAAGACTTCAGGTTAGGAGAATATTCTTTTCAATAGCCAGAGTAAGGCAAAATGACATAGTCTTCTAGCTTCTTTTGCAGAAATTCAGATGAATCAACCCCCCACCCCCAAAAAAACCCCTGTTGACTGGGCTTCTAGCAACTGTATTTTATATAGCTAGTCATCAGGATTAAGGTTAGAGTTGCAGCTTCACACTTTCCACCTCAAGTAAGGTTTAAAAGCAAGTCAATATAAAATGGAGCTTATAAATTAATATTTATATTAACAAAGCACTGATTTCATCTGAACCACAGAGTAATCCCAGATAATAAAGCCTCTTTTAGGTTTATATTAGAATAATTTTAAATATTTGAACATTTTCAACCTTAACCTATCTTTCCAATAATTACAACAAGAATTGACTGAAGCTGAAATCAGTATATTATCAGACAGAGTTAAAATGGGAATTATCAGACTGGGCAGAGAAAATGTGTTCTTTACACCATTTGAACCTCAAATAACAATGATGTCTCCAGGAGCACCCACAAGGTAATAGCTCGTCAAGTAATAGTACTGTACATGATTTTACAACAAAATTTTCCTGTAGCATTCCAGTATGCAAATACAGGTAGTCCTCGATTTATGACCAGATTTGAACCCACAATTTTTTTTGTTAAGTGAGGCATTTATTAAATGAATTTTGCCCCATTTTACAGCTTTTCTTGCCACAATTGTTAACTGCAGTTGATAAGTTAATAATCCAGTTGTTAAGTGAATCTGGCTTGCCCATTGACTTTGCTTGTGAGAAGGTCACAAAAGGTGATCATATAAACCTAGGACATAACAAGGGTCATAAATATGAACCAGTTGCCAAGCATCTGAATTTTGATCACATGATCATGGGGATGCTGCAAAGGTCGTAAATATGAAAAACGGTTATAGGTCACAGTTTTTAGTGCTGTTGTAACTTTGAATGGTCACAAAATGAACTGTGTAAGTTGAGAACTACCTGTAGTTCTTGATTTATGACCACAAATGGGACTGGAATTGCCTTCACTAAAGATGTATTCATTAAGTGAGTTACACCAATTTTACAATATATTTTGTCTTGGTATTAAGCAAATTTGGCTTATCCCATTATTTGGCTTATTGGAAGCCCTCTGGAATGGTGATCATGCGACCCAGCTGTAACTGTTTTAAACTATTGTGAATCAATGCCAATTGCCAAGTGCCCTGATTTTGATCACAGGTACATAGTAAATTTCCTAATCATTTAATATAACATTACAGTTTCATTTTATTGACAAAACAAACAATGGTTATCCAAAGAAGGTTGAAGAAAATACCATACACACACTCACAAACAAGAAATATCCAATATAAATAGATCCCATTCAATATTACGATATTGTATTGGAAACAGACTGATAGCTGCTATGAAAAGTGCATGCTTTCCCATATATTAACTGGTGTGTGATTTGATTTGATGAATATTGCACTGGTAACAATGATAAAATGTATCTTTATTTGAATTACAATTTATGTGGTAGAGCAGATTTATTCCCTACTATTTTTCATTTCTTTTTCATCAATAATGCACAACGAATTTTTTGGGCGTCCTCCTCGATAATTTGTGTGCGAGGAATCTATGTGAGTAAATAAAGCAGTCAAATGTACGAAAACAAAGAATTGAGCAGGCTGAATTAACAAATTAAAATTCTACTTATTAGCAACAAAAATGCATTACACATAGGATACTAAACTTATTTTATAAAAGTATTTCTGGAAAACTTTTAAGATTGATTACTATGGACCCACCAGTACCAGATTGTTTTTTATTAATATGTATTTCATTGTATAATAGTGGGTCAACTAGATATTTAAATTACATTTGTCATTTTTATCCACCTGGGATAGGCAGTTGTTGTTTGATGCAGGGGTGGGTTCCTCCTGGCCCGAACCAGTAGTGACCCCCTAGTGATGTCACAATGGTATCACCAAACTGGATCGGTCAGTGCCAGTCCGTGGGCGCTGCCATCTTTAAAATAAATTTTTAATCCTTCTGAGCTTGCACAGAAGCCGAATTCTGGCACTGTGCATCCTGTCACCATCTTTTTTTCTGTTTAGGGTTGCTTATTTTTCATTGCTATGCATGCCCATGCCCACAAGGCGTGCCCACGTACTGAGGAAGGGAGCAAACTGGCAGCAAGGTAAGTTGAAACTCACCACTGATTTGGGCTGGAAAACACCCCCATATCCACACCTTTATTCCCTAGAGTTGTCCTCCTGCTTTCTCCAGTTGCTTTCTGATTCCTGCACTACAAAAAAATCACTGAAAAAATCAATATGATTGGCCCTTTTTGTAGGAGGCTCTCCTAACAGGGAAGGAAGGGAAGGGACTGGCGAGGACACCTCCCAGGATTTTTTTGAGGCAGGGCAAAATATTCTCCAAATGTGAATGCCTTTAGGCAAGGATGAGTGCTGCTGCAGCCGCTGTCCAGGGTCATTCCCCCTCCCCCACTGCTTAGTCCAACCCCGGGGTCATTTTTGCCAACTCATGTACTAACTCTACCCATGTAGTTTTATTAGACAAGAGTTTTTTAAAATGTCAATTTTTTACTATGGTTTATTGCCATTTTTCTGAGTCCTACTGTTGGGATTGGTCAAGATAGATACCTTGAAGCTGGGTGTGACAAGGAATGGCTGGGAGCAGCCAGGCGAGGCACTCCTTGAAGTAAGTGACATTGAGCTGGCCATACCCACCCATCCACATGACTGCCAAGCCACTCCCACCTGGTCACATGACTGCCAAGCCATTCCCATTTGGTCATATGGCTGTCAAGCCACTCCCACAAAATTAATCCACACCCACAGAGCACTAGTAAAAAAAATTGACGGTGGGGAGAACCCACCCCTGGTTTGATGGTCTTAAAGGTATCACCATAGACTGTAAGATGTCCCAAGAACATCTGCAATTGCAATTAACTGATGCAGATTTTTATCAAGATTTTATCTTTTTTAAAATTTCTTTTATTCAATTTTAAAAATAAAGTACAAAGACAAAGGTATCACACATAAGCATATTTACATTTTACAATTCTGTGTCCTCGGTTTACATTCTTTTTGCATTCATACCACTCTATTTCTTTTCCTTTATAGCCAATTATATAATTTTTCCAATACATTAAAAAATTCTTTTTCTTCACGGTTCTGCAATTCTATAGTAAGTCTATTCATTGTTGCACAGTCCATCATTTTTTTGATCACCATATTCTCTGTCAGTATATTCTCTCCACATCTGTACGAAAGATAGTCCGGCTGCTATTAAGATATGTATAATTAAGTAGTAGCTTGCTTTCATATGTTGTCTTCTAATAATGTTTCTGGTTTTAATTCTACTTCATAATTTATTATTTCTTTTATCCAATTTCTAACCATATTCCAATTCTTTTTTGTCTTTGGGCATGTCCCCCTCCCCTTCCTCCCTTCCCTTCTCCCTTTCCTTCCCTCCCCTCTCCCCTTTCCTTGTTTCCTTTCCTTTCTTTTCCCATTTCATTCCTTTCCTCCTTTTCCTTTCCTTTCCTTCCATTTGCTTTACACTTCCAACATTTAGGGTCAACATTTGGATATATTTTGGCTAATCTGGTGGGGGCAAAATTCCAATGATAAAGCATCTTATATAAATGTACTTTATATGGGATCGATAGTGTCATTTTATAATGTTCCCTCCACAGTTTCTCCCAATCTTCTAATTGAATAATATATAAAAAATTCATCATCCATGCTTTCATATTTTCTTTAATTATTTCCTCATGTTTCTCATGGTTTAAGAGGTAATTATAATTTTTCGTTATAAATTTGTCGGGTCCTATCAGAATTATATGTGTGTGTGTGTGTGTGTGTGTGTGTGTGTGTGTGTGTGTACGTAGGTAGGTAGGTAGGTAGGTAGATAGATAGATAGATAGATAGATAGATAGATAGATAGATAGATAGATAGATAGATAAAATTCTGGTAGTGTTATTGTTTTGAAAACTAATCGTCTAAAACTAAAACTAAACTAATATATATATGTATGTATGTATGTATGTATGTATGTATGTGTGTGTGTATATATATATATATATATATATATATATATATATATATATATATTTGTTTTCGTAGATTTTCACGGGTACAGGTATGACGGTCTTGGTATATTCGGGTTTCTTCCCGTGTAGGATTTGGAAATTTCTGGCGACGTTTCGACGAGGTCTCACTCGTCATCTTCAGGCTGGTGTTTCTGTCCTTGTTCTCAGGCGAACACTGCGAGACCTGAGCTGCCTTCCTTCTATAAATACTGGTGGCTGGGTGTGGTTTGATGGCTCAGCAATTGCCTGCTGTGTAGAAACTTCCTGGTGAGTCAGTGGGGTAACAATTGGGGTCGTTGATGTAGCTGAGGTATGCTGATTAGTTAATGGTTGTAGATTAGGCATGATATCCTGAGTAGTTGGAACTTGCAGGCTACTTGATTGTTTTACAATGTGTGTTCTGAGTGTGGTTTCTATGGCTGGGATACGTTTGAGGGCTGGTTTCCAGATGTCTGGTAAGCGAGAGGTATCATCCCGCTTGTTCATATTTTGGGGATGTTTTTCTATCTTGATGGCTTCCATGATTATTCTTTTGCTGTAGTGTTCTGTTTTGGAAATTAATTTGGTACTGTCGAAATCAATTTCATGTCCTGTAGTTTTGAAGTGTTGGAAAAGGGAGGAGGTTTTTTCTTTTTTTCTTTAATGCATTCTTATGTTCTGCAACACGTACATTTACTCTCCTGTTCGTTTGTCCAATATATGTGACTGGGCAGATTTTACACGGTATTTGATAAACTCCCTGGTTTTCTAGTTGGATATTGTCTTTCGGGTTTCTTAGGATGTTGGCTATTTTTTAATCTGTACCAAAGGCTGTCTTGATGTTGTGTTTGTGGAGAATTTTACTGATTTTATCTGTGGTGCCTTTGATGTAAGGGAGGAGGGCGATGCCATTGTCCTGTTCTGTGTCTTGGTTCTTGGGGGGTGTCTCTTTTTGGATTAAGTTGTTGATTGCCTCTCTTTGGAATCCATTGGAAATTAATACATTTGTGAGACTGTGTAATTCATTAATACATTTGTGAGACTGTGTAATTCAATTATCCGCCTTAGAACAAGGACAGAAACACCAGCCTGAAGATGACGAGTGAGACCTTGTCGAAACGTCGCCAGAAATTTCCAAATCCTACACGGGAAGAAACCCGAATATACCAAGACCGTCATATATATATATATATATATATATATATATATATATATATATATATATATATATGTAGATTGTTCTGAGTTTGGGTTTTGCCCCGTGTAATATTTTGAGTGTCTATGCGACGTTTTGGTGAAATCACATTCACCATCATCAGGCTGAAGTTTTAAGCTTCGTGTTGCTGTAAATATGAAAATCTACGAAAATATATATATATATATATATATATATATATATATATATATATATATATATATATTAGTTTAGTTTTAGGTTTAGATGATTAGTTTTCAAAACAATAACACTACTTTTATTCTACTTAAATTCTAGTAAAATACAGTTCCATTACGCAGCAAAATACTTTCGATTTGTTCAGATGATAAACCAGTTCATTTATTTTTTTAAATTACTTTACTGAATGCTAGAAAGCATTCTTTAAATCTTTAAGCTGGTTTCTGCTGATTAGAAAGGCAATAAATCACACAATAGAAAACTCACATCTCAGATGGTGAATGCAAGACACCATGTTGGCTGGATTACAAATTTGACGAAGCAATTTCTGCTTCTGTCCAATTCCAGGCATGAGGTAATTAATTAATTCACTTACGCTCAAAAATGCATCTCAAAACCTCCTCCCACTAAGTTCTTCCATTAGTCTCCGCTCTCTTCTGAATTTTGGGTCTATCCATTTGGTATCTTGATAGCTCGATCTATCCAAAGATACATCTGTCTGCATGCTTTCACTCGAAGGCTGCTTTAAAATCTAAGCCTCCTCCTCACTAAAATTCTCTTCATCTTCTAAGTCAGGTAAATTGACTGTTTCCATTTCACCTTCATCCTCTGAGTCTGAACATTTCAAAGGCTGACAGGGAGCACACACAACACTATCCAGAGTCTTAATCAATTGCAATAATAGGTGAATATAACTTTATAAAATTCTGTTTAAATTTGTGTCTCTTCCATTTTCAGGTATAATTAAGAATCAGAGAAATAGTGTGCTCAATGTCAATAAAAATACAAATACAGAAAACTCTGTTCCTTTACCCAATATCAGAGATGGGGAAAAAAACCATTACATTATAGCACATTTGTTTTTGAAATCTTAAATTAGTATTGCTTCTCAATGATTAATTAAGAGCAAGTACATTTCATAAACTGAAAAAAATGGGATAATGCCAATAATCATCCATAGAATAAGGAAACTATGCTTACATTCAAAGGTACAGAGCAAAAAGAGTTTAGGAGGAATACATTTCCATATGCATCGCTCCTACCACAAGAATAGCATGTTGTCCATTTAAAGAAACAGAATGTAAATTAAAAATATTTTCATTCATGTCATCAATCAGCCCTGTATTATTGCTCCTGTTCTTTGTTCCCCAACTTACCGTGAAAGAAAATTTCAGTCAATCTACAGATAATCACAAGACCTTGTAAGTACTGGTAATATATGAAGATATGCAGCCAAAGGTGTATTACTTAGTTCTCATGTAAATAGAAACTATTATATTGTGTTGTTAAAGTGTTCCCTTTATTTTTTGAGCAGTGTATTTATCAATCTTACCTATTCAATATATATGTCTGCACAACTATCCAAAAAACACTGGGTGGCAAATAAGATAAAAACAAAGAATTCTATTAAGCAAATAAACAAAAATCTTCAAACAAATAAAAACTATTTGGGCTCAGTAAAACCACAAAATTACTAATCACATGAACACACAAAGCCATATTAACCTTCCAAACTTGAACACACAAGTCTAGTAGCTTTATGAAGAAAAAAATCCCTTTCATCCAGTCAAAATATAGAAACAGTATCCTCAAACAATCTGAATAAAGCAGTTTGTACATGCAAAAATCATGCAAAACATTGGCATCTTGAACTGTAGTAGAAAAGTATGTACTATAAAACCTCAATCAGCTTTACCACCCAAATTATTATCAGTGCCTTACATACAGGGTATTCTGTGCATAGCCTCTCGGAGTGAAACCACTGACTTAAAATCCACTATATAATGTTAAAATTACATTCTTTATTAGCAAAAGCCCCCAGAAAGTGTAAACAGACGAATGTCAAAAGGATGGGAGTAATTTTTCTCTTGGAGGTGAAATGTAAACAAAATCCAGGAAAGGCACCAACTTTGCCTAATTACATTCCTTAGCAATAGGAGAGGGAAATTCATCATACAAGAGAATAAAATAGCTCACCGGAATCTGATGCAAACATTGTCTGACAAAGAATGTCTTTTAATAAAGCAGGAATAATGTTTCAGAGCCTTTTTCAGGCACCCCCCTCAAACACCTCTTCCATGAATGGTGTTGAAATCCCACACCCAATTACCCAAAATCCTTTGCTTTTATACTGACTGGAAGAGACATCAAACCCCAAAGAGGTAAAGCTGTAAGCTTATTTCCTTTTACGTATGCAAGTCCTGCTGCCTTCTCAGAAATCTCTGATATCTGGTATCTCTGATATCTGGCATCCCCTTTAATGTCTTCTTCCCCCTCCGACTGAAACCACTTCCCCAATGTTATATCAGCCCTCTCTGGTGTGTATTCGGGTTCATTCAGGTCACTTTCTCCCTCACTCTCACTCTCTGTATCAGCTGGCAAACCCTCTATCCCCGGGTATCCAGAGGGGCCTGGCTAATCCTCCTCAGAATCAACATTACCAGAGGTGGACAAGGAGCACTCACAACACTGGGAATATAGAATAAATATGTGTATGGGTCACAATATCCATAGCCACATAGCAAATGATAAGATGCATTTTCTTGTTCTTCTGTCAATAGATTATGTTATTTATTGATTATACAAAGTATAACTTCTTTCCTACTAGCGCTTTCATTAAAAACATAGGAATACCTGGAATTGAAAATCATAAAATCCATGTAACCTTTCAGTACAATCTTATCTAATTTGTTGTTTGGGCAAAAGTGCAATACCTATTATATTTTTCAAAGTATAAGACACACCTGATTTTAGCAGAGGAAAACAAGGAAAAAGTATTCTGAACCAAATGGTGTAGTAATATATTATTTAATAAAATACGAGGCTGGCAGAATACTTTTTTACAACCATGTACACTTTTTACAAACTTCAAACCTGACAAATTTAAGACTTGTGGATTTCAAATCCCAGAATTCCTTCTCCAGTCATGCTAGCTCAGGAATGGGAGTTGAAGTCCACAAGTCTTAGACTTGCCAAGTTTGACAACACTTGCACCCCCCAACCCCGAGATCTTCAAACTTGACAGTTTCAAAACCACATCATCCACATTTTACCCCATCATACATTTTATATTCAGTCATCAGCCAGAGTTAAATGTTAAATATCAATGGTCCCAAGCCTGTCGGCAAAGGTGGGTTTTTAATAACTTGCAGAAGGCCAGGAGGGTGGGGGGAATGCGGATCTCTGTGGGCAGTTGATCCCAGGGGCCAGGACTGTCACAGAGAAGGCTCTTCCCCTAGGCCCTGCCAGACAACATTTTCTGGCTGACAGGACCTGGAGAAGGCCAATTCTGTGGGCCTTAACTAGCCACTGGGATACATGAGGCAGAAGACAGTTCCATAAGTAAACTGGTCCGATACCAGGTAGGGCTTCAGAGGTCATAACCAACACTTTGAATTGCTTTCAGAGATTAATTATAAGCCAATGCAGCTTGCAGAGTGATGATGACACATGGGCATATCTTGGAAGGTACATGACAGCTCGCACAGCTGCATTTTGCACTACCTGCAGTCTCTGGACTTTCTTCAAAGGTAGACCCATGTAGAGAGCATTGCAGTAGTTGAACCTCAAGGTGATAAAGACATGAGTGACTGTGAGAAGAGACTCCCTGTCCAAATAGGGCCGCAACTGGTGCACCAACTTAAATTACACAATAGCTCTATTTCCAAGTCAAATTATTATTAATGTAATACATTGTGTGGACTTATACTGCAAAAGTACAAAAGTACAATATCTCAATATATGGTAAAAACCTACTAAATTGTCTTCAAAAATAAAAGTAAATATTTTTGCAAGCCCCTAACTCTTTTAAGCAACTTCTCCAAAAATATACACATGGTATCTACAATATAGTAGAAAGAGTAAATGTCACTTGGTGTGGAGCCAATGTACAAATAAATATTATTTTCTTTTGCCTGGAAAACTGAAATAATCCATGTACCTAGGACACTTTCTTTCTAATAATATAGAAACAATTTAAAATCTGAATCATTTCAAGCTTAAAAAAAATCCATTTCAATTTCAGGACAGCTTAAGCACAGAACTTTCCCAAAATATAAATGACCTTTGCGATCACATTATAAGCTATGTTCTCTTCATCGATGATGTAAAACTCTTCAAAACCACCAATAACACCCTCTACTCTACTTGCAACAGAATATCTTACACAACCAGACTTGAAATCCTAGGCTTAGAAAGCTTAGAACTATGTTGCCTTTGACACGACCTAAACATAGCTCAAAAAAATCTACTGCTACAATGTCCTTCCTGTCAATAACTATTTCTGCTTCAATCACAACAATACATGAGCATGCAACAGATACAAACTCAAAATAAACCACTCCAAACTTGACTGTAGAAAATATGACTTCAGCAACCAAGTAGTTAATGCCTGGAACTCACTACCTGACTCTGTAGTTTTGTCACCAAACCCCCAAAACTTTACCCTTAAACTATCCACTGTTGACCTCACCCGAGTCTTAAGAAATCAGTAAGGGGCGTGAATAAGTACACCCGCATGCCTACCATCTCTGTCCTAATGTTTCCCTCTTATTAGTACCTATTAGTGAATACAAGCAGTGTTTATGTGTACTACCAATATGTACTTGACAAAATAAAATAAAATAAAATAAAATAAAATAAATAAATAAATAAATAAATAAATAAATAAATAAATAAATAAATAAATAAATAAAAGTTTAAAACAGCATCAAACATTTCTACCAAAATTGGGACAACTCATCTTGAACTCAAGCAATTTGAAATTTGGTTTGCACCCACTGATTTCCTTCTATTCTGTAAAGTATCACTTGGTCACTAAACAGAGGAAGGAGATTCACAATTTTAAAAATGAACAACCCAACAGACATAAGCATGAGATTAGTATTTTATTTTTACTTAAAATTAAATTATTTATTTAATAAGGCATATAATTTTATGCATTTTAAAAAGGATATATAGAATTCAGGTTATATATACATTTAAAACTAAGGAAGAAAAGATTCCCTCAAGTTTGCAAGATGTGTATTTAATATTAATTTAAGATAAAAAATAAATCTGTAGATTCACAAAGCATTTTCAAAGCATACAAGATTAAATCCACATATGCTGCTGAAATGAAGCACAATAAAGCAGCACTGAGATAATCTAAAGCTAAAATGATGGTGTATGATTTATGATTAAGCATTGTTACCTGCAGAGCAAGGGGCTTCCATCTCATATTTTTCAGTAAAGCTGGTGCTGAGGTAAGCATGCTCTGAGGTCGCTTTTTCAAAGTTAAGATAACACCACTCGGATCCTCTCGTAGTGCATTCACCAAATTTTTCAACTGCCACCCCACCTGGTAACCAGCAAAATTATTACAATAAAGTTGAGATAAATTATTCACAGTGTAATCCTCCCCTTTTAATAAGATTAGTAAAATCATAGGATTTTGCAGACTGCTGTTTAAAATTTCACAGTTGACATCACTAAAGCATGCTGTTTAAAATCAGTATTACTGGAAAGCATTAGAATGGGTTACCTGATTTTTAAAATTAGAGAATCTATTACTGGTGCAAACTGGGTAATTTATTCTTATTTTTATGAGTTATTTCAATAATTAGTTCAAATTAGTAAGAGTTGAACAGATAGAGCTAAAAATAAATATTTCCCTACAACTTAGCTAATATTATTTTAGCTGCGCAGTCATGTTTAATTATGCTCATAAATTAACAGTGCTATTAATCCATAATTTCTGTAGGCATTAATGTTATAAAATTAATCATTAAAATATTCTTCCAGACTGAACAAAAGAAAGGGGGGGGAAAACAAACACTAAAATGGCTGTCTTTATGTAACAAAAATCTAACTTTCAAATTGTTCAAAATGTATTAATAAGTACACATACACCACACACATTAGCCTTGGTTATGAAAACACTGTAGTATTACAGATACAATTCAGAAAGTCCTCAACTTATGACCACAATTGAGCCCAAAATTTGCAATGCTAAGCAAAACAATTATTACTGGTAAGTGAATTTTGCCCCATTCTTACCATAGTTTGTAAGTAAATCACTGACATTTTTAACTTAGTAACATGGTTGTTAAGTGAATCTGGCTTCCCTATTAATTTTGCTCGTCAGAAGATCACAAAATGACTCACCACCCTAGACACTGCAACTGTCATAAATACATGCTAATTGCCAAATGTTCAAATGTTGATCATGTGACCATGGGGAGGCTGCAAAGGTCATAAGTGTAAGAAATTGTCTAAGTTACCTAATTATGTGCTATTGTAACTCTGAATGGTCACTAAATTCATGATAGCTTTACAACATATCTAAGGCAGGTAAGTTCAGAATAAACATTGATATCACTCAGTTAAACACTTCTGGAGTCATTCATATGAAGATACAAAAAACAGTGATATGTGTTGAATGCTCTTTGACATATATGATAACACACATATTCTGGACAATTTCTCAATTATTTCCAGCACTGTACACTAAGAGAACTTTTGGGTCTAAAATACTGAGTTAAATTTGCTTTTTTAGATTTCTTTAAAAAAAAAAAATATTTAATACTTTTTTTAGTTACAAATAACATATAAACAAGGCATACAAAAATACATAAAATACAAAGTAAAAATTAATCACTTTTACAGCTATTTCATTTCTAAATATATTTACACTGTACAGTATTATTATTTTAATTTAAACAATCACTATTGTTTATCCAGTTCTATATTCATTGGATTGAATCCCCTACTATATATTCAACATCTGTTTCTTCCAGGGAAAACAAAACTCAGAAAACAAAATCACAGTAAAAGAGAGGAGGGAGAGAAAGACAGTAGATAGATATGAAAGGAAGGTGCAAGAACAAGTGTGCAGACAGAGTTTAGGAAAGGAAGTTCAAAGAAAGTACACAGTAAAAAAAAGGGATGAAGAAAAAATAAACTTGATTTCAATGATCATAAATGGACTGAATTCACCTATAAAAAGAAAGAAAATACAACTTAGACTTTCAAAACAGAATCTGGACATTACTTGTCTCCATGAAATCCACATTAAAAGAGAACAAAACACTATTTTGAAATATTTAAAATTAGGTAAACTATACTCGGCCCCTGCAACAGTTAAAAAAAGAGGGGTGACAGTGTACATTAAAAAAATGGTTAAACCCAAAACGTACATATACCAATGAAGATGGTGGAATATTAATAGTCAAAATAAATTCGGTTTATAGGAAAATATTACTTGTGATAATTTATGCTCCCAACATTAATCAGAAAACCTTTTATTCCAAACTACTAAAAAAGAAAACCCTAACAGAATTACAATGGGAAAATATTTTTATAATTGAAGATTACAATGCAGTAGTAGACAAGAGAAAGTACAAAAGTAATAATAGGAAAAAAATAAGGCGACAGCTACCAGGATCATTCAATGAAATTAGGCGGGAATTCTAGGAATTTGTATGCCGCCCCAAGTTTTTGGAGAGGGGTGGCATACAAATCTAAAAATTAAAAAATTAAATTAAATTAAATTAAATTAAATTAAATTAAATTAAATTAAATTAAATTAAATTAAATTAAATTAAATTAAATTAAATTAAATTAAATTAAATTAAATTAAATTAAATTAAATTAAATTAAATTAAATTAAATTAAATTAAATTAAATTAAATTAAATTAAATTAAATTAAATTAAATTAAATTAAATTAAATTAAATTAAATTAAATTAAATTAAATTAAATTAAATTAAATTAAATTAAATTAAATTAAATTAAATTAAATTAAATTAAATTAAATTAAATTAAATTAAATTAAATTAAATTAAATTAAATTAAATTAAATTAAATTAAATTAAATTAAATTAAATTAAATTAAATTAAATTAAATTAAATTAAATTATTAAATTAATTGGCGGATAGATGGCACCATTTAAATCCAGAGGGCAGACAATATATATATATATATTTCCTACCCACACAAAACCTGGTCTAATATTTACATGGCCTGGATGAATCTGGAATGAATTAATGAAACAGTAGAATTAGAAATACTTCCAAATGCATAGGCGGGCCATAATCCATTGATAATAAAATGGAAAGGCAAGACAAGAGAAAGAAAGCAGGATGGACAATAGACCAAAGAATAGTAAAAGAAAAAAATACTATATACAGATGATTGAGAAAGAATTAAAATATTTCTTTAGGATTAATACTAAGGAGCAAACATCGTCATAAAGCCTAAGGGACACCACTAAAAACTATATTAGAGGGTTAACAATAGCTTATGGCTTCCTTTCTGAAGTGAATCTGGACACCTAACAGGCAGTTGGTAAGAACAGATCCTGTAAGAAGGACATTGTTCGGAGAGAGGTTTTGGAACTGTGTTGCTTGCATCAAAGACTACTGTTATCTGATCTGGCTTTTGTGGATGGTACATTCCAAAGAATGGCAGGTACCAGCATTCTTCATATGTTCTCAGAGTTAGGGCAAGTTCCCCATGTCCACTTTTGATCATCTTGTCCATGAACTCCACCAGATAAGCTTTCATTGCAGGCTTCTTGTTCATGAGTCAGTTCAGACTGAAGAGACGAGAGAGAGTTTGCTCATGGTTGTTAGGCGGGCACTGTCTGGCTCTGCAAAAGGGCAGCAATGCAACCCAGCTTCTACTAGTGTCCCATTTAAGTTTTTTTTTTTCATGAGCTGCAGAAAGTCTTTGTCCTCCATTGACATGGCTAAGTCATTGTCCTCTTTGCTGGTCTGAAATACCATCACTCCTAGGACAGGGTTGTCTGTCAAAGTCATGAAGTGTTCTGGGCATGGCTTTAAATGGGATGCTCCGCCATTACTGAGAATGGTGGTTGCAAAGACATTCACCTAATTTAGGGCCTGCAGCCAATAGACACAGACTATTCCTAAGATGGCCCACCCAAGTACAGTTTTGAGGCCAACTGGAGAGACATCTTGCCCTGTGATCTGTGCCTTTTGAGGGAAAGTTTGGGGGGCATCCACCCTCAACATGAGCAGGATTTCGGCTTTGGGGTCTAGGGTAGGAAAGAAATTAGCTATGCATTTCAGGTGAGGAATATTGCATACTACTTCTGATGTCGCAATCTGGCTGCAATTATTTGGTAAAGCATCCCATTCTAGCAATGGCGGCAATGTGAATTTTGCACTCCCATCTAATGATTCTATGCAGAATTCTGTTATTTTCCTTCCTGTGCACCCAGTGCATGTTGATATCACGAAGTGCATTTCCTCAGTGTGGATGACAAAAAGATTAAAGAATGATGACTTGTCTAAAGATTGATTGCTTTGTGTGTCCAATATTACATACATCTTTATGGCCTTTTCTGGGCATCCAGCTGGGTAAACTTTAGCTAGGCTAAAGGTGGTGGAAGATGGATGAACACTAAGAATGCTAAAAAAGCTTTTAGAGACAATAAGGATGACAGAGTGCTGGGAACTGGGAGTGATGATGATGGCAATCAGAGCCCAAAAACAATGAGAAGCATCGGTAAACACCTTAGACACCGAGGACAAGGCCTCAGCTTCAGGAACAACACAGCGCACTTGCCTGGTAGCCAAAAGCTGAGAATGCAGGGGATATTGGCCTGGTATAAAGAGCAAGGAGCAATATGGGATGTGTTGCCCGACCATCAGAGACAATGGCTAGATGATGAGCAGAGCCATTGTCTGGAACCCAGGCCATGAGAGGAGCCCTTGCCCTTGTTTTTTGGGACACGGAGTAAAATCCCCACCCTCGGGGCCTTACTGCCGCTGCTGCCCCTGCCACCATTATGTCAGCTTTCATTGTGGTGGCTGCTGTGAAGGTGGACAGAGGAGACGGCAGCAAGGACCTCTTACCTAGTGATGCCCATTTTTAGCTGGGGACCTCATTTATGGAGTACTGACTGGGAACCTGAGAGCTTAACTGTGACAACTGCTGCTGCTTCAGTTTCTCCCTCTCCTGCTGTGGATGTTGGCACCGGACGTTTTGACTTGGAACCAGCCACAGGTTTGAACTTGGGAGAAATTAAGATAGAGGCAGCCACTTTCTTCACTACACTGATTATTTCCACCTACTGGGGGCTTATCATCTTTGCCTGGATCTTCATCCACTGCAACAAGTTCCTCTGGATTTATTGTACACTTAACCCTGCTGTTCTGTTTAAGAAAAGTAACAAATCTTCTGTTCCCGGGTCACCCTGACCCGGACCGAAAACTCTTCATTTGAAGTGCTTATGTTTGGTCAATTTGAATACTTTTTTCACTTGGAAAGTAGTCTGAACATTTCTGCACACAATGATATGAAAATTGAACTGAAGAAATTAATCCTTATTGGTTTATTTTGCACATAAATATGCCTCCCCCCCCCCGTTTTTGTGAATTTTCTTTAGGTTTATTGATAATTATGCCTGCAAAATACATTCTATTTTACTAAAGTTGGTATGGGATTGGTAGCTTGAACATTTCTGAACATAATGATATGAAAATTGAACTGGAAAAATTGATGCATATTGGTTTATTTTGTTGATGAAATGCACGCCCCCCCCCCGTTTTTTTTACATAGTCTTCACTTTATGGATAGTTTTGCTAGCAAAATACATTCTATTTTACTAAAGTTGGTGTGGTATTGGTAGCTTGAACATTTCTGAACATAATGATATGAAAATTGAACTGGAAAAATTGATGCATATTGGTTTATTTTGCACATACAGTATGCCTCAATTATTTCAATTTATATAAAAATTATGCTGTTAATTTCAAACTTACATACTTTTTTTTAGTAAAATGGATTTGTTTCATAAAATTAGTTCTCTGGCTACAATGTGGTTGATTTTCAAAAGGATATTCCAAATATTTCTAGACAAATATTTATAAACAGTGACAATAATGGCACACAGCAAGGCCGAGGGGGGGTGGCCCTTTTGTGGCAAAAATAAACCAATAAGAACCATTTTTTTCAGTTCATTTATATTTTTCTTATATTCAGAAATGTTCAATTTAGTATATCAAACCTTTTGGGGGAAAATTCCTTAGGGATTTGTAGCCTTAAAAAATAGAAATTGACACGAAATTAAAAAAGGATGGGGGGAGGGGCTTTTTGATCAAAATAAAAATATAAGTCTCAATTTTTCCAGTTCAATTTTCATATCATTATGTTCATAAATGTCCAAACTAGTTTTCCAGTTGAAAAGGTTTTCAAAAAGACCAAATTCAAGTGCCTAAAAAAAATCATTTTGGTCCGGGTCTATATGACCCGAACAGACTAAGTGTGACTTTTTTTTTGCCCAGAAAAAAAAATTTTCCCCCACCCCCACAAATATTTTTTTGATGGTCAGCATTGTTAAATTGAGTAAATAAATGCCTAAGATTTTAAAGAATATTTCGGATTTGGAGCATAAAAAAATAAAAAGTGAAAATGGTTGCAAGCAGCTGAGAGGGGGGGGGGAGGCCTTATTTCTGATGTTAAAAAACCAGTAAGAATCATTTTGTTCAGTTCCTTTATATTTTTCTTATATTCAGAAATGTTCAAGCTACCAATCCCACACCAACTTCAGTAAAATAGAATGCATTTTGCAAGCAAAACTATCCATAAATTGAAAAAACTTTCACAAAAACGGGGGGGCGTGCATTATATCAGCAAAATAAACCAATAAGAATTACTTTTTTCATTTCAATTTTCATATCATTGTGTGCAGAAATGTTCAGACTACTTTCCAAGTGAAAAAAGCTTTCAAAAAGACCAAACATAAGCACTGCAAATGAAGAGTTTTCGGTCCGGGTCAGGGTGACCCGGGAACAGAAGATTTTTAACTTTTTTTGCCCAGCAAAAACTAAGCCCCCCACCCCCCAAAAAAAATTATCATAGAGAGAACCCCTGAAATGATGAATAGTCATGAAATTTCAAGTTTCAGATATGCAGGGAAAATTTTTTACAGGGACTCAAACTTGGCTTCGGGTCACATACGACCCGAACAGAACAGCATTAAGAGACCTAAATCTATAGCAAGCTTAAGAGACACCATTACTCCAACCAATCGATGGGGGGCTTTGACCAGCTTGGATGAACTTTTTCTCCACCACAAATATAAACTTTGGGTGGCTTGGGCAGTGTCATACACGTTTCCTTTGGCCTTGTATTAATTTTTACTATAGTTCCTTTATATTGAGAGCTGGAGTATTACAGTCTTGACTGGGAAGGGCAGGTACAACAGGAGCCAAAGGGGAACAAGGACTCGCTGCTTGAAAGTGTTTCCTTATTCCAGCCCTTCGAGCTCATCCCATATAGTTGGTGTCAGATGTAGTCAGGACCCTGGGCTCAGGCTGTTGCTACTCAATGCCAGGTCGCTTGCCAACAAGGCCTTCTTTATCCAAGACTTGCTATCAGAGGAGGGGGCTGACGTGGCTTGTGTGACTGAAACCTGGCTGGGACCCGAGGGAGTAATTGTGAATGTGCCTGGACATGTTCTTGGTCCTGCATCAGGCACGACACCAGGGAAGGGGTGGGGGGGTGGGGCAGTCATACAAAATAATCTAAGCTCTCGCGGGGTCCTTGCCCCTGAGATTGTTGGGTGTGAATCTCTCCTTTTGAGATTGGACTCAGGGGTTCAGTTGGGCTTATTGCTAAGATATCTGCCTCCCAGCTGTGTTGTGACAGCCCTGCCTCCACTGCTTAAGGTGGTAGCCAGGCTGGCAGTGAGATTCCCCAGGCTCATGGTCCCGGGGGGAATTCAATCTGCTGTTGCTCAGTAAATCCTGTGATGCAGTGCACGAGTTCAAGGCTTCCATGATAACCATGGACCTGACCCAAGCAATTCAGGGTCTGACTCATAGGGAGGAACATATTCTCGACTTGGTGTTTCTCTCGGGGCAGTGGAAAAATGATCTGATATTAGGGGGCATAGACATCACACCTTTGTCATGGTCAGATCACTTCTTGTTGAGGCTGGACTTTGATGGGTCAATCCCCCACCTCAAGGAGGCAGAACTGATTCGGTGGTTCCGCCCAGGTGCCTAACAGACCTGGAAGGGTTTCAGAGGGAATTTGGGGAAATACTCAGCTTGTTTGTCCACAACCCAGCTGAGTCCCTGGTGACTGCCTGGAATAAGGTCACATCAGGGGCTCTGGACCTGATTACGCCTTTGCGGCCTCTCTGTTGCAGTGGACTCTGGAGAGCTCCTTTGTTTACCAAGGAACTCTGGGTAATGAAACGCCTTCAGAGATGCCTGGAGCGACAATGGAGAACCAGTAACTCCGAATCAGACCGAATATAGGTAAGAACCTTTATTAAGACTTACCTTGTGACAATAAATGCAGCAAAATGTGTGCATATTTATGCCCTTATTGTGTCTGCAGATTCTCACTCAACGACCCTGTTTAGAACAATCTGCTCCCTTCTGAACATGGAGGGCGCAGTGGAGTTCTTAGAGGGCAGAGCTGAGGAATTTGTTCAGTTTCTTGCTGATAAAATTGCTCATATTCAGATGGACCTGGACTCTAATTGGGCAATTCAGACACAAGGTGTCTGGGACAGGTCTTACTCCTGTTGTGTGGGAAGAGTTTGCCCCAAAATGCCCCCCTGTGCACCCTTTTCCATGGGCACACGCTCCCCATCCCCCTGCCAGCCCGCGGGGGGGGGGGGGCGGGGAGGTGCAGCAGTAGGAGGAAAGGGAGCTGCGGCCGCCCCTGCCTCCCCACGGTAGTAACAGCTTGAGGCTTCAGCTTACACAGAAAAAGGAAAGGCAGAGAAAGAAGGTGTCCCTGTGGTTGACCCAAAATTACATTTAGAGAGAGTGCTAGTGGCTTTGTCTTGCATAGGAAAAGGAATGGCAGGGAAAGAAGGTGGTCCTGCGGTTGACCCAAAATTACATTTAGAGAGAGCGCTAGTGGCTTTAAATTGCACAGGAAGAGGAAAGGCAGAGAAAGAAGGTGGTCCTGTGGTTGACCCAAAATTATATTTCCAAGAGGGTGAACAGGGGGATGCAGAATAGCAGGAGGACGCAACAGCAGCCACCCACCAGATTTTGCATAGCAATCCTATGTGATTGGAGGGTGTGCACTCTGTGGCGCGCTGGGTCACTGGCCACTGTGGACAGTAGTAGACTGTAGACTGAACACTGAGGGTTTTCGGTCCACTAGTAGTGATCTGGCACCTCGTCATCGCCCATGGCATCTTCATAGTTTATACTTTATTAGAGTTGTATGCCGCCCCTCCACGAAGACTCCGAAGGCTTTACACAGGAAAAGGAAAGGCAGAGAAAGAAGGTGTCCCTGCGGTTGACCCAAAATTACATTTAGAGAGAGCGCTAGTGGCTTTGTCTTGCATAGGAAAAGGAAAGGCAGAGAAAGCAGGTGATCCTGTGGTTGACCCAAATGTATATTACAGGTTCTCAGAACAAATCTGTGCAAAAGATAGGTTTATTGAACACAAACTTTATTCAAACACAAACTATACCCAAACTTTCACCATAAAAATATAACTGACTATATATATACATACATAACATGAATTTTACAAGTGTCTGTGAGGGTGGTGGTGGTAGCGAACGCTCTAACCACTCACTCAGGTGGTGACACAGCAACACCCTCTGTTAACCATGCCTGGTTCATTTTAAGAAATGTCGGTATATCCACGTTGACTGTTGATAGGCAGATCCTTCTGTCAGTGATGACCCCTCCTGCGGTGCTGAACACATGCTCTGACAGGACACTTGCCGCAGGGCAGGGCAGGGCAGGGCAGGGCAGCACTTCCAGGGCATAGAGGGCAAGCTCTGGCCATGTGTTCAATTTTCTTACCCAAAAATTGAATTTGGTGGAGGCATTGCTAAGAAGAACCATCATGCGTGTGGACAGGTATTTGTCCACCATGTGGGTCACATGATGCCCTCTGCTGTGGGACATCACGTCCGAGGGTGGTGCATCTGTGTGGCTGTCGAATAAGGTCTCATGCATATTTGCAACGTCTTCCAATGACCACCCCCCTGTGGTGCTGCCAGTGTCCCCACTGTGTTGCTGACTGCATCCTACTCCTACTCCACGTGCCACCACTGGGCACTCCAATTGCTCTGGGAACTCTTCCAATAGTGCATCCATGAGCACACGCTTGTACTCGCGTATTCTGTACTCCTGCTCGGGCGCTGGTAAGAAGGAGTTGATGCGGTCCTTATAATGGGGATCCAGCAGGGCGGCCGCCCAGTAACTGGACGAGTTGAGGATGCGGGCTACCCTGGGGTCATTCCACAGGCACTGGAGCATGTAGTGGCTCATGTGAGCCAGGTTGCCCCGAGTCAAGGTGAAGTTTTCAGCATCAGGTCTCTCCTCCTCCTGCTCCCCTCTCCAGCCACAAAACTACGCTGGCTGGACAGCGGAGTACCTGGCTGCTGTCAGCACAGCCCCCCACCCTGCGAGACCTGGATTTGCTGGGAAAATGGGCCTTCCTCCGCCTGCTCCTCCTGTTCCGCCTGCCGCTCTGTTTCCTCCTGTCATACATCATGCATGACCTGAAGGGTTTTTTCCAGTAGGCAAACCATGGGGATGGTAGCACTGATGACGGAATTATCAGCGCTGATCATATTAGTCACATTCAGGATGGAACAAATGTCCCTCATGGAGGCCCACTCATTGGGGGTAAAGTGCTGTAGGTCTGCACTTCGACTTGACTGGGGGTTATGAAACTGGTAATCCACTATTGCCTGCTGTTGCTTACACACCCTTTTAAGCATATGCAGCGTGGAATTCCACTTGGTTGGCAAATTGCAGATGAGGCGGTGGGTGGGAAGGCCAAAGTTCCTCTGCAGGGAAGATAGGCGAGCAGCAGCAGGGTGGGAACGTCGAAAGTGTGTGCACACCGTACGCACTTTACCCAGCAGCGCCAACATGCCCGGATAATTGGCCAGAAACCTCTGTACCACCAGGTTGACCACATGCGCCATGCAAGGGATGCGAGTCAACCCTGCTCGGCCCCAAGGCTGCCACAAGGTTCCGCCCGTTGTCACACACCACCTTACCTGGCTTCAGGTTCAGCTGCAGCAACCACTCATTTGTCTGCCCCTGGATGCCGGTCCATAGCTCCTGGGCGGTATGTGGTCTCTCTCCTAAGCAGATGAGTTTCAGCACTGCGTGCTGCCTTTTACCCACGGCCGTTCTGAAGTAGGTGATTGCTGGGCTGCGCTTACTGGATGTGGAGGAAGAAGATGGGGAAGCAGAGTAGGAGCAGGAGGCAACAGCAGGCACCGACTGATGTCCAGTAATCCTGGGTGGTGGAAGGATACGCGCCGAACTGCTTTCCGCCTCATTCCTGGCCACCACTACATTCACCCAGTGGGCACTGAGAGAGATGTATTGGCCCTGGCCATGTTTGCTGGTCCACATGTTGGTGGTGAGGTGGACGCGGGAACTGACAGCATTTTGCAGTGCACACCGAATTTTCTCCACTACATGTTGGTGCAGGGCAGGGATGGCCTTGCGTGAAAAGTAATAGCGGCTGGAAACGGAGTATTGTGGGACAACCAATTTAACAAATTTTCTGAAACTTGGTGTCTCAACCAGGCAGTAGGGTAGCATTTCAAATGCAAGCAGCTGTGAAATGCTCGCATTTAGGGCCAGGGCTCGTGGGTGGGATGGCTCAAACCTCCGCTTTCTCTCAAATGTTTGAGGGATGGACAGCTGATGAATGCTGCTTCCCTGGGACGGTGTAGACATGCTTGGCAATGGTGGTGGTGGTGGTGCTGCCGGTGCTGGTGGTGGTGGTGATGGCGATCCATCATTGTCCCTTTGGGGACAGACAGGTGACCTTGTTGTTGGGGGGGCGTTGGCAGTGTCTGAGGCAGCCACAGCAGAAGAGGAAGACCCAGGCGTTTGAATACTTTTAAGGTATTGTTCCCACCGAAGGTCATGTTTTGAAATCAGGTGCCTGGTCATGTAGCTGGTGGCAGAGATTGCAAACAACCTTTTTCTTGCCTTCTAACTGCTTGAAAAAATGCCACGCTGGTGAGATTCTTTGTGACACATGAGACGTGCTAAGCACCTGGACACGGTGGGCAGTAGTACCAGCAGACTCAGCACTGAGGGTTTGCAGCCTTCTCCCTCCGCTTCTGCTTGCTGCCTGGGGCTGTGGGACTACCACAGCCTCTTCCTCCTCTGAACTCTGTCAGCCTTCGGTCCACATGGGATCTAGCACCTCGTCATCTTCTTCCACCGACTCCTTCCCGTTACCCTCCTTCGCAGACTCCACATTGCAATAAGCTGCAGGAGCAGGGATCTGGGTCTCATCATCATCGATCGTGGTCTTCCCCGATGATGCAATGGACACCTCCTCTTTCTCCAGCAGAAGCTCCTGGCTATCTGGAAGCCCAAGGTCTGCAAATGCAGATTGGGCAGTTGGACACCCCATGACATCCCAGTTGCAAGTTTCAGAGAACAGCATTAAAGACTCCGCTGCTTATGGGTGAGACGGTCTTGCTGCTTTGGAGGGGGTGATTACTCAGGCAGTGAACACGCAAATCTGGTGGAGTGTGTAGAAGGCAATAACAAGGAAAAAGTAGCGCTGCACGCCATGTCATCTCCAACTTCTTCTTGCATCAAACCCAGGTGCCAGAGGAAGGGGTAAGAGATGCAGGTGTTACACACCCTCTACCTGCTCCTGCAGCACCAGCTCCATCACCAACAATAGCAGCAGCACGGCCATGTCCCTTTTTCACAGCTTTTTTCATGTTTGAAGGCCTGTGGTGACACTGGTCCAAAGAACAGATGAAGGTTGAACTAGAATTAGAGAAAAAAATGCCTTGTAAAACTTAAATGCCCATGCAGCAGTAGAGCCTTTGTATTAGACAGAAAAAACATCAAAATCACAGATACATGAAATCGCCCCATGTTTGACCCAAAGTTAAATTTCAGAGAGCACTAGTGGCTTCAGATTAGATAGAAGAAAGAGGTGCAGAGATAGGAATTGGCCCTTGTTTTACCCAAAAATAAATTGAAAGAGCTCTAGTGGCTTTTTTATATACTGTATAGAAAAAAAGGAAATGCACAGAAAGAAATTGAAAGAAAGTGGCCCAGAGGTGGACCCAAAAGTACAAGTGCAAGAGGTCAGTAGTGAGACAAAAGTGTCCGTCCACCCCTTACAAGTTGTTAGCCATTGCACTTTTAAATTACTTGAATGGCTCGATTGATCACTTATACATGAACTTTTTGCACCCAACCAATCTTCACGTTGGACAAGTCCCCCTCCCTCTGGATACAGGAAATGGTGTTTGCCCTGCAAGGAGGCGTTTACAAGGCATTGCTTTGCAAGATTGGAAGTTCCCCAGACCCCACTGGGGACCCTTTCTTCAGACAGGTACAGGAGTCCCCCTCCCTCTCGATACAGAAAATGGCGTTTGCCCTGCAAGCAGGCGTTGCTTTGCAAGACTGGAAGTTCCCCAGACTGCACTGGAGACCTTTTCTTCAGACAGGTACAGGAGTCCCCCTCCCTCTGGATACAGGAAACGGCATTTGCCCTGCAAGCAGGTGTTGCTTTGCAAGACTGGAAGTTCACTAGATTGCATTGGAGACCTTTTCTTCAGACAGGTACAGGAGTCCCCCTCCCTCTGGATACAGGTAATGGCATTTGCCTTGCAAGCAGGCATTGCTTTGCAAGACTGGAAGTTCACCAGACCATACTGGAGACCTTTTCTTCAGACAGGTACAGGAGTTCCCTCCCTCTCGATACAGGAAATGGCATTTGCCCTGCAAGCAGGTATTGCTTTGCAAGACTGGAAGTTCACCGGACCCCACTTTTCATTTGTCATTTGTAGACAAAATGAATGAAAGGAAAAAAAATGTTTAAAATTTTTAAAGTGCAAGTATAAGTTAGAGAAAATAATTTGAAAAATACCCCCAAAGTAATATTGTTGTATTGTTGTTCCCAAAAATGCATTTGTAGACAAAATGAATGAAAGGAAAAAAATTGTTTAAAAATTTAAAGTGCAAGTATAGGATAGAGAAAATAAGTTGAAAAATACCCCAAAAGTAATATTGTTGTTCCCAAAAATGCATTTGTAGAAAGGAAAGAAATTGTTGCTTACAAATTTTAAAGTTCAAGTATAGCAGAGAGCAACTGGCCCCCTGCCTCCCCTCCCCTGTTTTTTTCCCTCTGATCCCTTCCCTGTCTGGTTGCTCACCAAAGTTTTGTTGTCTCTTCAACTTGAATGAAGAGTCTTTGAGGTCTCTCTTTCTTTGCAGCAGAAACAAAGTGAAACCTAAATTTATCTATCCCTCTCAGTAGAACTAACACAGGCTTTCCCTGCCTAGCTTGTATCTTTTACAATGAGGCTGGACAACATGGTGCTGCCTTTTATAGAGGCAGGTCAGGTGTCCTTGTGAACCAATGCAAGCCATGCATACTGCTGGCCAATGGGCACATGGCCAATCCCAGCCTTTCATTTACCTTGATGTCCGGAGAATGCATGGCTTCAGGTAAGAAGGCTGTCCATTGGTCCTCGGCTTCGCCACACCGGCCGAACCGAACCCGAACTTCGGCATGGATTTTGAAAAAAATTCGGGTTCGGGTCCAGGATACCAAACACCGTAAAATTTGGTACAGACCCGAATAGTGCGAGTTCAGCTCGCCCATCACTATACATATTCTTTTCTCTTCTCTGCTTCATTTTATCACTAACACATAGCAACTGAGATTGATGTAATCTCCCTGTTTTCCCATTATTTTTTTCTACTTATGTGCTATAAAACTAAAAATCATTATGAATGTATCCCAAAAATGGGCAATGATCAATGTTCCCTTTAAGGTGTGCAGCCACATGCCCCAAAACTACCCCACACACACCCTTTTCCAAGGCCACGCAACGGAGCCGGGCGTTGGAGTTGGGGGCAGGGAGTAATGAAGGTTTTTTCTAACTTTGAATGCCAGGTACGTGTGCGCATGCGCTTCCCATCCCCCTGCCAGTGGGGAGGCCACAACTGAGAGGCTTGGCACCGGCCCATCCGCAGCGGGTGGGGGCTGCCGCGGCTCCCTTTCCTTCTCCCACCACCTATGTCTATTGCTGGCAGTAGACATAGGCAGTGTGAGAAGGAAAGGGAGCTATGCCCCCCGCCCCCCCAGGCACCTCTGCCCCCTCACACCCCTGGCCTCTCACCACTGCCCCCCACCCACCCAATCCACCCCTCTCTCTGGCTTTCTTCTCTTCTGCCTCCCACCTTGGGGTGCAGCTCCTCCCGCAGTGGTGGCTACAGTGGTGGTGGCGGCTGCGGCTTTTCCTCCTTCTCATTCTCGCTCCCTCTCTCTTTCTTTCTATCTCGCTCTGCCTGTTGCTCTCTCTCTCTCTGTCAGCAAAGTGGCTGCAAGAGTGCTTTCTCTGAGCACTTTGGGAATCCCCGCCCCCCTGCAGCCCCTTCGCTGGGAGTGCTTTCGTCCCGGGCTGTCAGCGAAAGGGCTGCAGGAGAGGCGGGGCAGGCATTCCCAAAGCACTCGGAGAAAGCGCTCTCGCAGCCACTTTGCTGACAGAGAGAGAGAGAGCAACAGACAGAGCAAAATAGAAAGAGAGAGAGAGAGAAAGTGAGAAAAAGAGAGAGAGAGAGAAAGAGGGGGGAGAGAAAGAGTAAAGTGTAAAAAGTTTGGAGACCCCTGATGTAAAGTGTAAAATGGAAGAATTATATAAGAGGAGAAAATTTAATGGCTTATAAATGAAAAAAATGAAAATAGCTTTGATCATTATGTATAAGATAGGTGAGATATTTGATAATGATTATTATTATTTTTGGATGAGCTTTTTTCTCTTTTCTTCTTTGCTCTCTTTTTTCTTTTTCTTTTATTATTTTTTATTATTTTGATTGATTGAATTATAAATTGCTTATTTGATTTATGGTGATAAACAAAGTGTGAGGAAGGGGGAAAAGAAAAGGGAGGAGAGCTACAATAACAGGAGTAGGATTAATATGGGATAATAATAATTAGTGCTATTAATTACTAATTAATAGCACTAATTACTGTATGTTAGGCATCATAAGGAAAGACAGATGAAACAACGAAGAGTTAAAATCAATAGACTAGGGAAGATTATCACTGAGTTCGATAGTGGAAGATATTTAGAATTAGGGATAATATATAGATTAGGGAAATATATAGATTAGGGAAGATTATGGCACTGCATCTAGCAGTGAAAATAATTAGAATAGGGAAGATTATTGCATTGATATGACAGTGACACACAGATTAGGGAAGATTATCACACTAGAAATGGCAGTGGAAAATATTTAGATTAGGGAAGAATATTAATACTTTGGGGGTTTTTTTAAATGGAAGATACTTTTTGCATGAAATAATGGAATAATAATGATTTATATTTATTTTGATCTGTTAAAGTAGAAATGATATACTGATATAATGAAAGAAGTGAAATAAATGAATCGAGTAGGAAATGTATTTTAAAATTTCTAACAACAACCCTTCCTCCTATGTATAGATTGAGGCAAAAAAATATTGATCACCCGGTTCTTATCTAGAAAAGTTCATAAGTAGAGGTGTTTGTAGGTAGAGGTACCACTATATATTAACACACATTGTTGGTTTATATACTGCCAACAGAGTCATAACAACATAGGTGAAGAGATTCATTTCTCCTATCTGCAGGAAGTTGCATGATCCTTTGTTAAGACTTAAAAATGGTTGTTGAAGAGCATGACACAATTATCCAGCTGCCTAGGTATAACTCAATGGCCAATAAGAACACACAGAGGAGGTCACATGTCTTGGACTACATTACCCAGAGTGCAATCTCTGACTACATTCCCCTAATATAATCTGTTAAAGAAACATGCCATCAATAAACAAAAAAACATAAAACTCCTGGACCCAATGGATCCCCTCAGAAATTTTATAAAAAATTCCAGGAGTCATTGGAAATCGTAATGTTAGATATATATAACGATGCAATGGAGAAAGCAAAAATACTGGAATCTTGGAAGGAGGCTTATATAATATTAATACCCAAAGAAGATACAAACAATTAATTAAGAACTACATACCCAATATTATTATTAAATGCCAACAATAAAATATTTGTAGCAATTATTGTTGAAAGATTAAAAAAATATTGAGCCAACTGATTCATTCAGACCATAAAAGCTTCATGCCAAATAAACAGATAAAAACAATGTCAGAATCATATTAAACCCCCTATATGACCTACATATAGAAAAACAATTGGCAAATCGGAGAGGGGCGGCATACAAATCTAATAAATTATTATTATTATTATTATCATTATTATTATTATTATTATTATCATTATTATTATTATTACTACTACTACTATTACTATTACTATTATTATTATTATATCAATACAACACAGCAAACGAGATCACTGCTAGATTTCGTATTTCATCACCAGTTGGGTGCTTCCCAAGCACCCAGGATTGCGTGATGTAGCAGCGAATTATGTTTGCCGATCCCAGTAAAGCGGCCTTTTGCAATTGACAGATGGAGATTTTGTCAATTCCGATGGTTTTCAAATGTCTGCTGAGATCCTTTGGCACTGCGCCCAGCGTGCCAAGTACCACTGGGACCATTTTCACTGGCTTATGCCAGAGTCATTGCAGCTCGATTTTTAGATCTTCATATTTCACTAATTTCTCTAGCTGCTTCTCCTCAATTCTGCTGTTCCCTGGGATTACGATGTCGATGATGCATACTTTCTTTTTCTCCACAATCAGGATGTCTGGTGTGTTATGCTTCAGAATTCGGTCAGTCTGAAGTCAGAAGTCCCATAGTAGTTTTGCTTGCTCATTTTTGACCACTTTTTCAGGCTTATGATCCCACCAGTTCTTTGCCACTGGTAAATGGTAGTTCCGGCACACGTTCCTGTGGATCATCTGTGCCACAGCATCATGTCTATGCTTGTAGTCACTGTGCAATCTTTTTGCAGCAGCTGAGTATGTGATCGATTGTTTCATCTGTTTCTTTACAGAGTCTGCACTTTGGATCGTCTGTTGATTTTTCAATTCTGGCTTTGACAGCATTTGTTCTAATAGCCTGTTCTTGTGCCACCAGTATTAGTTCTTCTGTCTCCTTTTTGAGTGTTCCACTTGTAAGCCATGACCAGGTCTTTTCTTTATCCACTTTGCCTTCAATCTTCTCCAAGAACTGGCCATGCAATGCTTTGTTCCGCCAACTGTCCATACGACATTGAGTTACAGTTTTTCTGTACTGGTCCTTAGTTTGCTTTACCTTGAGAGCTTCCTATTATTGACCTCCATCAACGCTGACTCTTTGCTCTCCTTCACATAGTCAGCTAATGCATGCTTCTCTTCTTCCACTGTCTGCTTCACTTGCAAAAGTCCTCTGCCGCCTATTTTCCTTGGTAAATACAACCTGTCAACGTCACTGCGGGGGTGTAATTCCTAGCAGTTTGGTAGCCTACGTTTGTTTCTGTAGGATGAGTGACAGCGGGATTATAGCAATGATGAATAGCAATGGGGACAAAGAGTCCCCCTGGAAGATGCCCCTTCTGATGTTGATCAGTCCATAGCTTTCATTCCCAACAAAAAGCTCAGTCTTCCAATATTTCACCACCTTTTCTATGAATTTCCTGATGTTTTCATTGACTCCAATGACTTCCAGGCATTTTATGAGCTAGCTGTGTGGCAATGAGTCAAAGGCTTTCTTGTAGTCAATCCAGGTCATGTATAGGTTTGTTTTCCTGTTCTTACAGTTCTCCGAAATCATTTTATCAATTAGGAGCTGGTCTTTCGTACCTCTGCTTCGTCTTTTATTTCCCTTTTGCTCCACTGGCATGATGTCATTTTCTTCTAGGTAGTCTTGAATTCTGTCAGCTATGATACCTGTCAGCAGTTTGAGCATGGTCGGCAAACATGTTATTGGCCTGTAGTTTCCTGGTATGGCTCCTTTCGCTGCGTCTTTCTGTATTAAATATGTTCTGCCAGTTGTAAGCCATATTATTATTATTATTATTATTATTATTATTATTATTATTATTATTAATTAATGCTCAAAAAGCATTCAATAACCTGGATTGGAAATTTTTGGTGATGCAATTAGAAAAGATGGGATTTGGAGGGAGATATGTCAAAGTATAGACCTCAAGATAATATTCCAAGCTCATTAGCAGTATTGTAAATGCATAATCATGGTAATTCAGCGCTTCTACGGGATGATGCAATGACAATGAATCAGCAAAGTGATGCAATCATTCTGCTCCAAACGATATGATTGGTCAGTGTTTGAATATATTAGAATACACCCTGTATGGGTGAGTTGTAAAGAAGTTGATGTTTGATGCTGGTGTGTTTTGGAACTGAAAGTAAAAGAGCCTTCTACAAGAAAGAATCTCTGCTATGCCATATTTTTATTCTGGAAAAATTTACTGTATCTGTCACTCTTCCAAACAAACAAAATCAAAATATGTTGGAATAAAATAAAAAATTGGCTGGAAGAACTTACACAACAGGCGTTTGATTTGAAGCTGGAACTGTTGGGAATTTTTAGAGAAAAGTTTAAAAAAAGAGGACTGTTATATAACGCTTTCAGTTTTCAGTGACTATGGACATAAAATGCACTTTTTAAAAAAAAAATAGTGGTAAGTGGCTTTCTACATTACTGATTTAGTGTTAAAATGCCACGATACTACGATTGCTGGGTATATAATTCTATATAATTTCCCCTTTTAATGCCTTTATAAGTAGACTATTTAAAAAATGAACCAAGCTAATTATGAAATGTTTTGTCTTGAAATACCAAGCAATAAGTATACCGAATTTGAAAAATGTATTTAATTCATTTCTCCTTATACAGTATACTAAAAGCCAGTATTTAAAACTAACAGCAACAAGAGTGGTCACAGTAATAAATGTTACTATCTGAGAAATATACAAACAACTTTCCTAACCCCGGGTTCGGGGTTCGGGGGGGTGCTGGGAAGCCCCCCAGGCCGGCTGCGACCTTTTAAAACAGCCACGCCGCTTCCCAGCTGTCTCCTGAAGCCGAACGCCAAAGCCGAACTTCCGCGTTCGGCGTTCGGAGACAGCTGGGAAGCCGCGCGGCTGTTTTAAAAGGTCGCAGCCGGCCTGGGGGGCTTCCCAGCATCCCCCTGAACCCCGAACCCGGGTTCGGGGGGGTGCTGGGAAGCCCCCCAGGCCGGCTGTCACCTTTTAAAACAGCCACGCGGTTTCCCAGCAGTCGCCGAAAGCCGTTTTTTTGCGGGGGGGTTTTGGTTGCACGGATTAATTGACTTTACATTGTTTCCTAAGGGAAACAATGTTTCGTCTTACAAACCTTTCGTCATACGAACCTCCTCCTTGCACCAATTAAGTTCGTATCATGAGGTATTACTGTATATGTTTTTTCTTAAAACCCTTATCATTAATATACCCCAATCATTTGATTAAAAACCAGCATAAAGGTATCAATATATTTTAATAATGGGATAGTGACAGTAAGGGGCTCTAAAACCCTTTGCTACTGGTTTGTTCTGACCTAACCTTCCTGATCAAATAATACAACACAAACAGCATTCCAAAAACCTCTTTTATTTTAATGGCTGGTAATTATTTTCATTCCCAGCTGTAATAAGTCCCAAACAATGATAACAAGTTTGACAACAGTATTTCAGGGAAAGGCAGATAAGCACATGGACCTTGCCAAGCAAGAAACTTGGCAAAGCCAAACAGAAACAGAGTCTGAGATAAAATGACACAAGTTAAACAAAGTTGCTTCCTGTGATGAGCACTTCCATGCGCTCCATTTATCTAGCTTATGGGCGGGGCCAATTATCTCCAAGCCTCATTCCCGACTATCCTTTTCTCTGTAACTGTTCTTGCCTTCTAGCAGTTCTGCACATGCATGCATTGAGAACAGGTTCCCCCTGCCCTCTGCATTGCTCATGTCAGCCTCTGGAGGCTCTGGAATCAGGACAAACTTCTCTGATGGCACGGGTTGGATTCCTACCTCTGGCACCGAGCCTTCTCCAGACTCGAGGCCTGGCCCAAGTTCCTCCCCAGCCTCTGCTGCTAGCTCTGCAAGCCACTGTCAGACTACAACACAGTTCGTGTGCACACTTACATAAATGCTCAACACTTCTGTGCATGTACAGAAGCATCCCAGGAGGGCAGAGCCACCTGCAGACAGTGCTACCAGTTCTTAGAACTGGGCCAATCCAGGAGCAACCCACAAATGGATAGTGATCTAAACAATAGAAGCATTCTTGAATATCTATGCAAAATTTCTCCAACCCTGTGTCCTTCAAATGTATTTGAGTATTACAGCTTCCAGAATTTGAGAAAGCTTAGTTTATAGATTCAATTATAACAAGTCAGGCTCTTTTATTCTTAACTGTTCATCAGACCTACATATATATTTTTATATGTTATTTTTTCAAACTCATCTAGACATCAAATATGAAAAGTTGACTTTAACATTTATGTACTCTTCCCAGCTCTTCACAAAATCTGAAGTTAATTTTACTAGCTGTTTTAAGTATTAAACGTTCCAATGTAAATCTGACCCAAACTGAAATAGTATCAGCCGATAATATCTGCTGATAGTCGGAGTTAAGATTAAGGTTTGTTGCTGAAGGTAAAAAATTCTAACAAAACTTCACAGTAACAGATGGACACAAAGAGAACAGCTATAATTAAGTGAAGCTGGTCCTTCTTTACCAAAATATATTAGCTCCAGGATACTTCCAAATTGGCCTTCCTACACCAAGTACTTTTCTGTGAGCCGATCACCCACTTTGTGGCTCTTGACTCTAAATAGAAACAGTGGCCTTCCCAGGAATTGGATGTTATGAGTTGGTCAAAGAATTGGTCCTGATGTCATCTTACTGAAACCCAAATATTCTCAATCTCTTTTTGGGAGATTAGAGGGCATATGACCTAAATGCATTGAGTAAAAAATAATTGACTTTGTTTAGCCTTTTTATTTTGAAATAACTATTTCAAATAGTTCAGATATTCATTTAAGAAGACAAATTGCAGAAACAATCAGTTACTCTCCTTCAACAACAATAATTTAGTAAGATTGATATAAATGAAAGCAATTGATGGAAGGGATTATCAAATGAAGTCTTTAAATGAATAAATTCTCATTCAAAAGATTTCATCAAAATCATGATTTTTTTAAAAAAAATTAAAAAGTACTCAATTTGCAAAATTAAAAGGATTTTATTAAATGTATTCTAATAAAAAAAAGATGATCTATTAGAAATTTTACTAACACAAATGGATGGTTCTGAAAAATAGCATGTCACCAAGGATGCATCACTTACACTATATGCAAAGATAAGAGACACAGAAGCTTAGGATGAAGAAAGTTACAGTTCTGCTCTTGGGCTTAATTGTGAAAAATGCTTAGAGTAGGAACAACCTAATATATGAATCATATTTTAAACAAACAATTTAACTATACAAATCTATGTATAGTTTGATTACCAAATTATTTTAAAATAGATAAGATAAGATAAATACAGTCCATTCCAACTCTCAACAGTATTCTGCTGCCTAAGTTCATTATGAAAAAGATGCCTATTTTTAAATTGTCTCTAATGTATTCACTATTCTACAAATTTTCATATATTTTTTTTAGTTTCAGAAATGAAATGTGCCATTTCTTAAAAAATTTCACATGCTGAAATCAAATATAATAAGGACATTTGTTAGTTTGCTCTAGTTTTCATGCAATGGACGTTTTACATTTTCCAGCTAATAGGCAAATAATGCGCAAAACTTAATACATATATATAAACCCGTATATTTTTATTAAAATTAAGTGAATTATATTCACAACAATGAATATGTTAAATAATCTATTGTATATGTTTATTAAGAAAAACTAAATTAGTAAAAAAGTTTAAAATGTTTAAAAGTTTAAATTTCTCATTAATCTTGTCTTCAGTTTGTGTCCTTTTGCTTCTCTTGACTTTTCTTTTGTATTCAAGGAAAGGATTGTCTCTTACACTTGTCCAACAGTAGTCTGCAAGCATTGATGGGCTGCATTTACCTTGATATCTTTTCTCCACAGCTGGAACATTTTGATGGAAGCGCTCCCCATACTCATCACTCACTGCTCCACAATTTGATGGAAAGAAATTCAGATGAAAGTGTGGATAATGAATTTTTAAGGACATGTTTACAACCAAGATTTTTATAGGCCTAAATGAGTTTTTCAATCAAATCCTTGTAGTTTGCTGCTTTATTGTTTCTAAGAAAATTTAATGTCACTGACACAAATGCTATCCACGCAGTGTTTTCATTGCCATGCAACAGAGAAAGAAACTCAACATCGTTAATAAATTCATGGATCTTTGGGCCAACAAAAATTATTTCATTTATTTTTACAGCACTAAGCAATGGAAATTTACTTATCAGGTACATAATGCTTTATTCCTGCCCATTGCCTTCATGAATTTTTTCATTAATCCCAACTTGATGTGTAATGGAGGTAGTAAAATCTTGTTGCTGTCTACAGTGCTGCATACTTTACATTTTTATTCCCTGGTTGCAGTGTCTGCCGTAGTGGCCACTTTCTTTTGATATAGTACAATTCTTTCACACGACGGTCCCATTCACACAGGAAGCACCAATACTTAGTATATCCATTCTTGAAGTCCAAGTAAAATAGCAAACACTTTCAGGTCACCACAGATTAATCATTGATGTTGATTGTAGTTAATGCATTTTAAGAGTTCTTTCAAGTTTTCATATGTTTCTTTCATTGCAACTGCATAAGCAACTGGAATGGATGGTAGGTGATTGCCATTATGCAGCATTGCACCTTTAAGACTCGTCTTGGAAGCATTGACAAGGAACCTCCACTCATCTGGATTATAATCTATGTTGATGGCTGAGATTAAACCATAGATGTTGTTCCAAAAAGCAGTACCACCTTCCTGGTCAAAGAATGGAAGAAGATATTTTTGATGGTCACGGTATAGAGATGTATGAACATCACTTGCCAGGAGATTATTATTATTTTATTATTATTTATTAAATTTATATGCCACCCCACTCCGAAGACTCAGGGTGGCTCACAACATATAAAAAACATTATACATTGAGATAATAATTAAAGTTAAAGTTAAGAATTACTTTTAAAAAAGAAACTAAAAAGCCTATTAACATGCACATATCTCATTCAACAAACCTACTACATATTCATTGACCAGGGGGTAGAATCTAATGACCCCAAGCTTGGCTGCATAAATGAGTCTTTAAACTCTTATGGAAGGCGGGGAGGGTGAGGGCAGCGTGAATCCCTGGGGGGTGTTGATTCCAGAGGGCGAGGGCACCCACAGAGAAGGATCTTCCCCTAGGTCCTGCCAAGTGACATTGTCTAGTTGATGGGACCTGGAGAAGGCCGACTCTGTGGGACCAAACACAATTCAAAGTGTTGGTTATGACCTATAAAGCCCTATATGGCATGGGACCAGATTACTTACAGGACCATCTTCTGCCTCATACATCCCAGCGGCTGGTCAGGTCCCACATAGTCAGCCTTCTGCAAGTCACATCGGCCAGACAAAGACCTGGCGAGGCCTAGGGGAAGAGCCTTTCCTGCCCTGGTCCTTTGGAACAAACTCCCCCACTCAGTCTGCCCCCACTCTCCCTGCCTTCCACAAAGCTCTGAAGACTCACGTCTGCCGGCAGGCTTAGGGCCATTTTGCCCCACCCAATGAATGAATGTAGGATATATGACGTATGAATGTGTTTGTTTAGTTTTTAACTGGGTTTTTTAGAATGCAATTTTATGTAGATTTCTAATATGTTGTAAGCCGCCCTGAGTCTCAGGAGAAGGCAGCATAGAAATCAAACAATCAATCAAACAAACAAACAAACAAATAAAATTTTATAATAAAAATGATTGAATACTTTGTTCAAAATAGCATAGCTTGAGAACAAATATAAGAAGCAACTGCCATCCAGATATTGCCACAAAAAATCAAATAAATTAGATAATAAATTAGATTCAGCTTGTTCCATTATGTTAAGATGTCTTTAAAATATTAGCAATATTAGAAAACTCTGGCATTAGTCAAACTACAGAGGACCTAGCTTTATTATCAAAACAGCAATATATGAATTCAGACAAGAGAATTTAGAAAACCACTCAGTGCATGACAGTAGAGACAAATAAAAGTGGAAACAAAGATTTTAATTTAAGATTTCTAGAAAAACAAGAAGTAGATGTAATAACTATCTTTTGCTGGATAAATCCTAATTAATATCAAGTACTCATATTTCATTTAAAATTCTTTGAATGTAGCAGTTAATTACAATATCTGGTTTACAAAAGTGGTTCCCAACCTGTTTTTGGCACCTGTAAAATCCTGATGCCCCCACCTCGCTAACATATAATTCTTATTATTCAAAAAGTGAACTTCTACTCACATGGAGGGGTGGGTTCTAATTTACTCACTGCCAGTTTGCTTCCTCCTGTGCTGCATGACCCTGTGTCAAAAACCAAGCTTCTGTGCATGCATAGGAGCAAAAAAATGTTCCCCATTATAAAAATATATTGTCCAAATTTCCCTATAAATGTATTATTAGTTTTAATAAGCATATTCAAAAAAGGCAAACCCTGATATATTCTAACAATAAAACTAAGTTTATTCAAAAGCAAGTTTCATTAAATTCAGTGAGACATTCACTCAAGTATATACTGTATAGCATAACTTATTTATTAAATAATTTTTAAAATAGTTTTTTCTTTAACATCCATAAATGCATAGTGAACAATGTATTGTCTGGGTGGATGTACTTTATACACAATACTAATAACAATAATAATTCTGTATTAATATGTAATATTATTACATAATAATCTTTAAACTTCTAACATTTACGTATACATAGTAATTATAATGTACATTATTCTATTAAATATCAGTATACATAATAGTATTTTCCCACTTTCTACTTTCTACCACTATCTTCTAACCCTTAATGAAGCAATTAAGGGGGGAGTTTGCCCAGGTTCGCCTGGTGCAGCAGTTGCAGCCCTATGTGAGTAAAGACTGTGAGTAAAGACAGGGAGTCTTTACTCACAGTCACTCATGCCCTTATCACCTCAAGGTTCTACTGTAATCCTCTTTATATGGGGCTACCTTTGAAGAGGGTTTGGAAACTGCATATTGTGCAGAACACAGCTGCACGAGTGATCATGAGAATGCTCAGGCATGCCCATGTCTCTACAAAACTCTGTGGTCTGCATTGGCTGCCAATTGGTTTCCAGACTCAATTCAAAGTGTTGGTTGTGTCCTATAAAGTCCTACATGGCATTAGACCAGATTACCTGTGGGATCGCCTACTGCCACATGAATCCCAGCAACCGGTAAGGTTCCACAGAGTCGGCCTTCTCCAGGTCCTGTCAACTAGACAATGTCATTTGGGAGGACCTAGGGGAAAAGCCTTCTCTGTGGGGACACCAGCACTCTGGAACCAGCTCCCCCCACTCCTCGCCTTTCATAAAAATCTTAAGACTCATTTATGTCATCAGGCTTGAGCCAATTTGATCTTAGCCCCTGGCCAACAAATGATTGTATGATTGTTGTACAAATGGGTGTGATAGATTCTTAATTTAATCAGGGATTTTAGATTGTTTTGTAATTTTAATTAATTGGATTGATTTTATTGTGATTTACTGTTATTTTATATGTTGTAAGCCGCCCCGAGTCTTTAGAGGGGGTGGCATAGAAACCCAATGAATGAATGAATGAATGAATGAATGAATGAATGAATGAATAAATAAATAAATAAATAAATAAATAAATACCGTATTTTCCGGCGTATAAGATGACTTTTTAACCCCTGAAAATCTTTTCCAAAGTGGGGGGTCGTCTTATACGCCGGATATAGGACAGTGGCGCCGATATTTGCGATGGCTGGGAGGGGCGAGAACACCGCCTCCCAGCTGGGCGAGCCTGAGCGGAGCGCAGGCTCGCCCACACGCTGCCTTTGGCAGCACAAGCGTGCCTGTCCGGCAGGGGAAGAATCGCCCCGGCCGGACGTCAGTTTCAGCTGGGGGGGGCCAGAACACCGCCTCCTAGCTGGGCGCGGCTGCGCAGAGCGCAGGCTCGCCCACACGCGACATGTCTAGGCGCCGCTGTCTGTGCCTCGGTTCCGTAGCTCCGCCTCACAGCTGATCACCCTGCTGCCGCTGCTGAGAGAAAAAGAGAGGGAGAGAGGGGGGGAGAGAAAGAGATAGCAAGAGAGGGAGAGAGAGGGGGGATAGCAACAGAGGGAGAAAGAGAAGGAGAGAGAGAGAAAGAGAGAGGGAGGCAGAAAGAGAAAGAAAGAGATAGCAAGAGCGGGAGAGAGAGAAAGAGAGATGGAGAGAGGGGGAGAGAAAGAGATAGCAAGAGAGGGAGAGAGAAAGAGAGGGAGAGGGAGAGAGGGGGGGAAGAAAGAAAGAGATAGCAAGAGAGGGAGAGAGAAAGAGAGGGAGAGGGGGAGAGGGGGGGAGAGAAAGAGATAGCAAGAGAGGGAGACAGGGGTTTAGCAAGAGAGGGACAGAGAGAAAGAGAGGGGGGATAGCAACAGAGGGAGAGAGAGAAAGAGAGAGGGAGAGAGGGGGGAAAGAAAGAGAGAAAGAGATAGCAAGAGAGGGAGAGAGAGAAAGAGAGAGGGAGAGAAAGAGATGGCAAGAGAGGGAGAGAGAGGGAGAGAGGGGAGACAGAAAGAGAGAAAGAGATAGTAAGAGAAGGAGAGAGAGGGGGAGAGAAAGAGAGAAAGCAAAAAAGAGAGAGAGAAAGAGAGATAGCAAGAGAGAAAGAGAGGGAGAGAGAGGGGCAGAGAGAAAGACCCAGGTATTTTTGTACCTACTTGACCAACATTATTAGTGGTTGCAAAATTGAATGTATGAACTTGTTCATTTCAATAAAAAGAGCCAGGGAAATGATTGAATGTTAAACTGGATGCATTTATTTCTGCCTGTTTGTATTTGTTCTTATGTTTAACCATTGAAAATGTACTTTTCCTCCAAAAAGAATCATCTTTCCATATTTCTTAGGCAACATTTTAAAATAACTTTAAAAGCTGAGGTCATATTATTCACCCTGCTCTGTATCATAGCACACTGCACAGTACTGAAAATTGGCAGGGTCACTAATTAAACCCGACAAGTTAAAATCTGTTTAAGTGACATTGCAAGAGGATAAAGACAGAAAGTGTGGAAAGAGGAAAAAATGGATGGGCTGTTTGGATTGCCATATCATGATATCACATACAGATTCTCATTCCATAATAGATTCTCACATAGGTGTCAGCATGCTGCATGTTAGACTGAAAGATACCTACAGAATAGATGGTAGGAGAAAGAAAAATAGCCAGGTTCACCTTTTTGTGTTGACAAATTATGATGAGTTATAATAATAAACTTAATTGTGGTGAGGAGAAATATGAGATGCAGACAAGACAGATAGACAGAGACATATGGAGAGATAGACAGAAGAGTGCTCCCACTTGGCTCTCTCTCTCTAAATAATTCATTCATAATTTTAACAATAAGATCTTCATCATTAGTAATTAAAATATTGTGTTATCATGTTCAGAAATGATTTTTTTCTCAATGCAAGTACATCATAGACCTAGACTCAGTTTTTGACAGTCAGAAGAGGGGTAGTCTTATACGGCGAGTATATCTCAAATTCTATATTTTAACTGGAAAAGTTAGGGGGTCGTCTTATACACCCAGTCGTCTTATACGCCGGAAAATACGGTAACTATATTAAGAAGTATTATATCTATCCATCATCTCTTGTTCTTTTTAGTATTTCAATTCTTATTGACTTTTTGACAAATCTTCTTTGGGATCTTCTATCTCCTTACCCCACTCATATTTACTCTAAGTATTTCATCTGTCTCAACACCTATCTCTTGCTGTTGAATCACTAGAGCACCAGTGAAGGGCTACCAAAATTTTTACTACCACACTGTGTGAGTGGCATATGCATTTTCTTTCAACATCTTTTAGTGCAAATCTAGGGTGGAGCTCCATTTTTGCTACCCCCACTGTGTTCCCCGACGTTCTGACAGTAGCCCACCCCTGTAGAGCACCCATCATTCACTCTTTCATAACTTCTGGGAGATCTTTCTCCTTATTCTCTTCTACTGTATATTTTGACCTCTTAAAGAATAATCTACCTGTTCCATTTTACAAATTTGTACTATCTCTTCTGTGTCTAAATCTGCTTGGGTCATTTGTTGATTTATCTCCTCTATTCTTTTCTCAGCTCCTTCTAATTTCTCCTCTACTTTCTGCATTTTTTTAAAAAAATAATATTTTATATTTATATGAAATTTTATGGAATCCCCCCCCCCCCAGCATATTCAGGAAATAAGCTCTCATTCTACACAAATTCCCCTTTCTTTTGTACAGCAATACTTACGTCTATTTTTCTACAATTGTCATGAAACCTCCCTTTGCACAACCTACTATCACAATCTGTCCCAAAACATATATAAATTATTTATAAAGTATAGACAAACTTTAGGCACCTACACTTCTACAATATCTTCACGATAAATTGCAATCAACAATAACATTAACAAAAACTAAAATTTAATTAAAATGTAAATCACAAGTCAATGCTAAAAATTTAAAATGGTCCAGCATAGTAAAGATATTAAACCTCAAATGCTCTGCAGAAAAACCACATTTCTAACATTTTCTAAAATGTTAAAAGTGTAGGATTAATCTAAATTTTGAGTTACAAGGTTTTTTTTTATAAATCAGAATTTACAACCATAAATAAAAAAAGAAAAGAACCCAAACCTCTTACTTATTTCCTTTGATATTCCCTCCCTTCATTTAGCTATACCATGATTCTAAAACAGTTTTCCCCAACCTTACTCTGAATCTCAGCAGCAAAATACATCAAATCAATCTCCAAAGCAACCCACAGCAGATTCTTTCCAAAACTATGCAATCTTGTACTAAACTAGATACCATACAATAATCCTCAAGTCACAACTGTTCATTTAGTGACTGTGTGAATTTACAAAGTAATTTATGACTATTTTTCACACTTTTGACTGCTGCAGCATCCCCTTTGTGATCACGTGATCAAAATTCAGAGCTTGGCAACTGACTAATATTTATAATGGTTCCTGGGCTTATGTGATCATCCTTTGCAAACTTCTTATAATTTTATTAATATTTTTTCTTTAAGCACTTTGTGAACAGTGCTTGGTGAATAGGGTATTATCTGGGTCCATCCATAAGCACTTGGTGAACAGTGTATTATCTGGGTCAATATACAGCATTTTGCATACAATTTTAATAGTGATATTACCATTTAAATATACATAATCATATTTTTTCAACTTCTAATATTTGTGTATACATAATCATAAAATGTTCTATTATATTTCAGTATACATAATATTAGTTTCCCAATTTTTACTTTCTACTTTTTTCTAACACTTATTAGTAAGTGTTAGAAAAACACCATGTTAAAAAGTATTCTATGCCTATCCTTCCTCTCTTGTCCTTTTTAGAATTTCAATTCTTATTAACCTTTTTGGTGAATCTGTCCTGCTTCTCCTCTGATATCTTGTAACTCCTTTTGTCCTTTTTGTTTAATCTAAATATTTCTGCTGCCATAGCATCTGTCTCTTGCTATTGGATCTGTAGAGTCCCCATCCTCAGTTTTCCCATTATTTTTAAAGAATCTTTTTCTTTATTCTCTTTTTTATTTTGAATTCTTAAAAATATTCTATTTGTTCTGTATTCAAAATTATTGCTATTTCTTCCATCTCTTTGTCTACTTGTATCATTTTTTGAATTATCTCCTGTGTTTTTTCCTCAACACTTTCTGTTTTTCCCTCTATTTTCCTGTTCCTCAAAATCTACTAAATTTATAGTCCTCAGAATTTTCCAATTTGCAGTGGAAGTTATCTAAATATATAAATTTTGTTTAATCTTTCTCCTCGTAGAATGTTCTATCGGATAGTGTTAATAATCCAGAGTAGCCCATCAAATTTTCTAAATCTCATTAATCCTGAAGTGAAGTATTCAGTTTTAAAGGTGATTCTTGATAATTATAGGCCACACTGTCTTAAAAATCTTTAAAAGTCTCATTTAAAAAAAAACAAATTAGCTCCATATTCATACACACATCAATGCATATACCATACAAACATATCCATGACATATATTATTACATCTTTCTAGCTGGTCTCTTTTATATTAATATCAGTATCTCTATCATGTTAATAAATTATCAGTCTGTATTCATGTTTCTCTTTCTCACTCCCCTCCTACTCTCTCCATCTCTCCCATCTACCTTCCATACCCTCTCTCCATCCTTCTTTCCTTGCTCTCTACACCTCTACTTCAATTTCTAATTATATTCATTTTCTATCCAATTATAGAACTTCATTATAAAATTCAGATTCTTCTTTTTTTTTTAAATAAGTTTTTTTATTAAATTTTTCCACAACAAACAAACAAACAAACAAAAACAAAAAAAAGAAACAAAAAGAAAAAAAGCTTAAAGAAAAGTGTGCCCAACACCAATAATCCCTCCACCATTAGGGGGTTCAGTTATTTACAGTAACTTTCAATTTCTTCCTTGGCTTCAGTTTACATTTCTTTACATACAAAGAGTGATTGAAGTTTATTTTTCACATTGTTGTCATATATTCTACGTAAAATATAATCTTTCACCTTATTCCATCGTGCCATCAGCTTCTCCAATTTATTTTCATCACAGTTAATTAATCTTTTTTTTTAATTGATTTTTAACAATTTAAAATCACACAACATAAAACATAAAACAGTTAATTAATCTTGATTCCGTAATTTCAAAGTGAATGTGGTCCACCATGTACCAGTACCAATTTTGGATTGTCCATTTATTGCTGTCCTTCCACCCTAATACCACTACTGCTTGTGCACTTTCCAAGGCTGCTGTTTTGATTTCTCTAAATTATCGTAATTCCCCATGTTTAACTAATGTTGCTAATTCTTTCGTGATTATCCAATTAATGTTTAACATATTGTTAATTTCATTCTGTACTTCCTTCCAAAATTTTTGAACTTCAGCACATTCCCAGAGCATATGCATAAAAACTGCTTTTATTTGGCAACCGTGCCAACAGTTTCCTTTTCCTTTCCTCTGGAAGTGTGCTAGTTTTACTGGCGTGAAGTACCATTTGTGTAAAATTTTCCTTCTCATTTCTCTAATTCTTGTGTTCTTTATCTTATATATATTTTCTACTACTTCTTCCATCTCGTTTTCATTAATCTGTAATTCGTTTTGCCAGTATCTTGTTAGGCCTTTAATCACTTCCTCTTCCACTTGTAATAACATACTATAAATCTTACTAGCCTGTCCTTTTGAATCATTAATCTTTTCTTTCAGTATTTTCTCTAGACAGTTTTCTTCTCTTAAAAATGCTTCTTTAATCTCCGTTTTATTCAAATATTTGCATATTGCATTAATCTGCAACCATTTTTGTTGGCCCAACCACCATTCGAGGCGAGTTCTGTTAACTCTTCCATCTGTTTCTTATAATTGTTCTATTCTCATTATGCCTTTATCATTTAATTCCTTTATAACTCTATCTAGGTTAATGTCATTATTTATGTTCAAAACATGCAAGGTTGATAATTTTGAGTTCCTATTTGCTAATTTCCCTTGCCATTTTGATCAAATATCTACAGCTGCTTTCAAAGGATCGGCTAATCTATTGATTTCTATTTTACTCCATTTTTTAAATAAGATCTCTTTGTTTTGGACGTTGTTAATCTCTTTTCAAGTTTTCCCCACTTCTTTTCTGTCAGTAATTGTAATTCCATTAATCTTTCTATTTGAAATGCCTCTCTATATAATTCCAAATTTGGGCACCCCCATCCTCCATTTTTTTCTCTGGCAATCAGCCATCGTTTCCTTGTTCTAGGTTTTTTATTTCCTTCAATCCAATAGTTCATTTTATTGTCCCATTCCCTTAGTTTTACTCCTGGGAAGGTGCCTGGTAAAACTTGGAATAAGTACATCATTTTTGGAATGATCATCATTTTAAGAGCTCTTACTTTGGCCATTTTTCTCAAACTTTTATCTTTCCACTTTTTAATTTGCTTTTGCATTTTTTTCCATATTAAGTTATAATTTGCCTCAGCAATTTTATTTGGGTTTTTAAATAACCAAATTCCTAAGTATTTCATTTTTTTACATCCTAATTTCAATCCTGAGTTTTTTCGTATCTCGATTTGCTCTTTGGGACCTATATTCAAACAGAATACAGTGAACCCTCGAGTTTCGCGTCCTCAAGGATCGCGAAAGGGCTATTTCGCGAGTTTTCAACCCGGAAGTAAACTCCACCATCTGCGCATGCGTGCCCTTCCACGCATGCGTAGATGGTGGAGTTTCCCCGCCGGGCAGAGGCTTCCCTGGGTCTTCCCCCTCTTGCCCCCGTAAGACCCCAGCGGCGGCGCGAGCAACGGCGTGGGCGGGCGGGCGGCACGCGCGGGGACACCCCAGCTCGGCTCCCCAGCTGGGAAGCGGCCCCAGCAACAGCGTGGGCGGGCGGGCGGTGCCCGCGCGCTTGGGGACATCGCAGCTCCGCTCCCCAGCTGGGGAGCCGAGCTAGGGAGTCCCCACCGCGCGCGCGTTGCTGGGGAAAGCGCGCGCGCTTGGGGACATCGCAGCTCCGCTCCCCAGCTGGGGAGCCGAGCTAGGGAGTCCCCACCGCGCGCGCGTTGCTGGGGAAAGCGCGCGCGCTTGGGGACATCGCAGCTCCGCTCCCCAGCTGGGGAGCCGAGCTAGGGAGTCCCCACCGCGCGCGCGTTGCTGGGGAAAGCGCGCGCGCTTGGGGAATCCCTAGCTCCGCTTCCCAGCTGGGGAGCGGAGCTGCGATGTTCCCAAGCGCGCGCGCTTTCCCCAGCAACGCGCGTGCGGTGGGGACTCCCTAGCTCGGCTCCCCAGCTGGGAAGCGGCCCCAGCAACAGCGTGGGCGGGCGGGCGGTGCCCGCACGCTTGGGGACATCGCAGCTCCGCTCCCCAGCTGGGGAGCCGAGCTAGGGAGTCCCCACCGCGCGCGCATTGCTGGGGAAAGCGCGCGCGCTTGGGGAATCCCTAGCTCCGCTTCCCAGCTGGGGAGCGGAGCTGCAATGTCCCCAAGCGCGCGCGCTTTCCCCAGCAACGCGCGCGCGGTGGGGACTCCCTAGCTCGGCTCCCCAGCTGGGAAGCGGCCCCAGCAACAGCGTGAGCAACGGGGTGGGCGGGCGCGAGCAACGGGGTGGGCGGGCGAAGGGCGGGCGGCAGTGGAAGCAAAAACACCATCTGCGCACGCGCAGATGGTGTTTTTACTTCCGCACCGCTACTTCGCTAAAAATCGATCATCGCATGGGGTCCTGGAACGGAACCCTCGCGATGATCGAGGGTTCACTGTATTTCTGATTTCTCAATATTAATTGAGAGACCTGATTGGTCTTTAAATTCCTGAAGTACCACCATTAATTTTCACATCATTTCAATGGGGGTTTCAGACAGTATTATGGCATCATCTGCAAAGAGATTTAATTTCAATTTGAGTTTCCCAATTCGGTAACCCTTCCAATCCCTATCATCTCTGATTTTATTTGCTAGAACCTCAATTGCCATTACAAACAAAGTGGGGGAAAGTGGACACCCCTGCTTAGTTCCATTTTGGATATTAATTTTTTCTGTTCTATTTCCATTTACCCTAATACAGGCCATATTATCCTTATAAATTTCTTTTATAATTTGACAGAAGTTTTCTCCCATATTTAATTCCTTACAAAGTTGAAACAGGTAATTATGATTAACTTTGTCGAATGCTTTGTACACATCTAACTTCAGAACACATAATTTCTTTTTGGTAGTGGTAGCATGGTGTAACACATTAACAACATTCCTAGTTGGTTCGTGAATCTTTCTTCCTTTAACAAATCCATATTGGTCTTCCCCAATTATTTTTGGTAAGATACTCTCTATCCTATTTGCTATAATTTTCATAGTCCTGGTTTAATAAGCTGATGGGGCGATAGGATCCCGGATCTAACAAATCACGATCTGGTTTTGGAATAGTGATAATCTCGGATGTCTTCCATGAATGTGGAATGTTGAAGGTTTGAAGTATGTTATTAAATAGTTTCCCCAAATGAGGTAATAATTGAGTCCCAAAAGTCTTATAATATTCCCCCGTAAGTCCGTCTGGGCCTGGAGCTTTGGCAGGTTTCAGTCCATTAGCAACTCTAATAATTTCATCATTTGTTATTGTCCCGTTTAGCATTTGTTTATCTTCATCAGTTAGTTTCTCCTTAGTCTCTATCTTTTGCAAAATAATCTGATCTTTTTTATATAACTCTTCATAAAACTCTTTCATTATTTTTTGCAATTCATCATTACTACATTTTATAACACCTTTCTTGTCCCTTAGAGCAACTATACAAGATTTTTCTTTTCTTTTTTTTAAAATAATTTGCCATTTGTTTCATTGATCTATTGCCCCATCCCAAAATTTTCTGCTTTACAATCAATCTCATATTATTCCATATTTGTTGATCCATAAGTCTCAGTTGTTGTTTTTTTAATTTTTAGTAAATTGTTCCACTCCCCATTTCTTGTACTTTTCAATCTTTCTTGAGTTAACTCAATATCTTTAATTAATTTTTTCCTTTCTGTCTCACATTTTTTTTAAATATAAATTTCGGTACTGATACAATTCCCTCTCATAAAGGCCTTATGTGCATCCCAAATTGTTGATTGCTTCATATTTCCCGTGTCATTTAATTTAAAATATTCAATCAATTCTTTTTGGAGTTTCAATTTATTTTCTTCTCTTCCTGACACAATGGGATTGTATCTCCATATTTTTTGTTTATTGTTTGAGTCAAATACAATTACTGCTAATAATGGGGCGTGGTCAGATAACCAAATGCTTTCAGTTTCAGCTCTTTTAAGATATGCATTCCCGATTTTGTTCATTAATATATAGTCGATGCAGCTAAACTTGTTATGCCTAGCTGAATAGAACGTGGCTCTATTTGTCGCCTCGTCATGAAGATCCATCATACCTAATTTATTTAATGGCAAATTATTTTTTCCCTGTTTCCCTGCTATCAGTTCAATATTGAAATCACCTGCCAAAATCACTGTACCTTCTGCGAAGTTATTCAATTTACGCTTTGTATTTAATATGAATTGCTTTGTGTTTACATTTGGGGCATAAATTACTGCTAATGTTATTACCTTATTGTTCATTTTTCCTTTAACAAATAACATCCTTTCCTCCTTGTCCCTTTTAGTCTGGGTCAATTCAAAAGGAACTCTTTTATTTATTAAAATTGCCACTCCTTTACTTTTATGATTATTGCTTCTGGACTCATATACCCCTCCCCAATCCTTACAGTTTGTTAATTTAGCATTTCTTTTTCTCCCCTTATGTGTTTCTGATAAAAATAGAAAGTCTACTTTTTTATCCCTAGCCAGTTTCATGATTCTGTAACGTTTGATCTGTGACGACAATCCGTTCACATTTAGTGACATCAGAACTTTTTCACCCATTCCTTTTAATTGTGTTTCTCTCCTCTGTAAAGCGAAGCATACTGGAAGATTCTTCATTTGTAATCTTGAACCCCCACCCAAGTGCCCCTCCCTCAACATTCCCCCTGGGGGGAATCAATGGAAGAAATCTCCATTGGCTCTGAGAGGCACCCATGGCTTTGCTATCCCTCTAGTACGCTCTAACAAAAATACTCCTTTAAGAGTCAAATAGTAACCCTCAACCCCCCCCCCATTCCTTCCTTTAGATAATGAAGGGAAAAGAATACCCATAAAGTTAGTCAGCTGGGAACAACAACACCATTTATACAATGCAATGCTTGTTTCTTATTTCTTCTTTTGGGGTGTGACACGTCCCTCCTCCTTCTTTCCCTTCTCTTGAAGTAAAGCTAGTTCCTTTTCTAATGCGATGATTCTTTCCTCCTTCTCTTGGCTGCTGGGATCTCCTGTAGATAACAGAGAAATTGTTTCTCCCCCTTCAGCTCTAATTGTGTCTTTTGTTGACATTGCATGGTGATTTATATCCGGATTTATTCCCAGCTGTCGAAGCATTTGCATTCCTTCTTCCAGGGAACTCGCAAAATAGGTCTTGGCATCTTTGAAGATCAGGATCGTAGCTGGAAATTTCCATGTGTACCGCTGATTTTTCTGTTGGAGCATATTCGTCACTTGTCTCATTTGGTTTCTTAACATCAGCGTCTAAGGAGATAAATCTTTCAAGACCCGGACAGGAGAGCCTTTATAATGAAGATTTGGGGTTTTTTTAAGCTGTGTAAAAACTTCGGCTGCTCTCCGCTCCAGGGCAAATCTTATCAGAATATCTTTTTGATTGGCTAAATTCCAAGGACCGTAAGCCCAATGGACTCTCTCAATTTCATCCAAGTCCACTGTGATTTTACTTTCCAGGAACCATTGGTAAATCAATTGGGTTAATTTCTTATTTTCACCAAAATCCTGCTTAAATCCCCTCAATCGTAAGTTTGATCTCCTCTGCCTGTCCTCCAAATTGTTTATACGCTGCTCTTGTTTTTCCCTATCAGCCTCCAGTTTCAAGATCCTTATCTCCTGATCTTTGGATTGAACTTTCAGTTCGTTCATGCCATTTGTCATTTCTTTCATGGCTAGTTGCATTTCTTTAAGTTGTTCCCCCACGTTAGTAAATGCCTGGAGGAGTGTATCCATTTTTTCTCCTAGATCTGGGATAGTCGCCATTTCCCTTGGTCGTTTTACTCACTTTTTTAGCAGTGAAGTTCTGGTCTATAACTCCTCTTTTTAGCTGATCCAAGCAGGTTTTCGAAGTCTCTTTCAAGTTCTCTATCTCATAAATCACTTTCACTTAGCTTGGGAGGGCTGTTGAGGGCTAAGATTTGTTTTCTCTAATCACATCTGGAGAGCGTTCCGTGGGAGCGTCTACTCTGGACGCATGCGCAAAGATTCTTCTCTATCTTTAAATTTCATTGTCATTGTGTTCATCTTAGTACAGTCTAATTTTTTTAAAGTACATATTTTTTGGTTGGTATCTTAGATCCTTTCCATTTTTGTGCAAATGCAATCCTTGCTGCTGTTATCACATGTACAATTAAATATGTATCCTCTTTGTCAAAGTTATTTTGCGAAATGCCTAATAGAAAACCCCCAGGTTTTAATTCTAACTTCTGTTTTATCATTTTTTTTCAATCCATGTATGTATTCTAGTCCAAAATTATTTTGCTTCTGCATATGTACACCACTTGGGATAAAAAGATCCAGGTATTTGTTGGCATTTCCAACATTTCATAGTCTTGTTTTTAAACATTTTAGCAATTATTTCTGGTGACATGGGCCAACTGTAAAACATTTTATATAAGTTTTATTTATAAGCTGTTGCCATAGATAACTTATAGTTCCTTTCCCAAAGTTGTTTCCATTTATCTAATTTTATTGTATATCCAGCATCCTTTACTTGTTCAGATTCTAACTCAAAATATAGTTATCTAATTTCTCATCTGAATTTGTAGTTTCATAAACCAGTCCATTATAATTCCTTGTTCCTCTAGTCGATTTCAACTTCCCTTCATCTGTCAAAATGTCCTTTTATCTTAGTACATTCTGGCAATTCACTGTTTGGATGAGATAATGCTTCTATTGTCGATATCAAACTAGGTATACTCATATAGTATTTTCCTTTTATTTTCCCCAGACTAAATATAATGAATCCCTAATGTCTCTGGAAATAGCTGTGCATTTTGTTTTTCCCATACAAAATGGGAATGTGTGCCAGTCTATCTCCAAGCCATGTATGGTAATAAATCTCCTAATTCAGCAGTCCAAATCTCCCTCTAATCCTGGCATCTTGAAGCAATTTTAAACTTATTCTCACTCTCCTTTTTTGCCACACAAACTTTGCAATCATTATATTAATCTCTTTAAAATAGGTTGTCCCTATTTTTATTGGAATTGTCAAAATAAAAATAATAAACGAGGTAATATGTTCATTTTAATCAGCGCAATTCTACCCATCAATGATATCTCTCTCTCTTTCTCTCTCTCTCACACACACACACAAACTCTCCCCTCTCTCTTTCCCTTCCTCTCTTTCTCCCCATTTCTTTTCCCCCCTCTCCACCTCTCTCTTGCCCTCCTTCTCCTCTGTGTGTGTATGACAGATGGAGAAGGCACACAAGGTCACCGGCGCTGACCAGGATCAGGTGGAGGGAGACTAAGCGACAGCCAGATTAGGACTGGCTGCTGCTTCTTTGGCCAGGGAGACAAAGGGGAGAGCATGGCTGTCCCCACGGGTTCCAGATGAGCAGGAGGAGGAGGAGGAAGGGGGGCATTTCACCCAGACACTGGAAAGCAAAGGGAAAATCCCAGGCACTTCAGTCCGGAAGCGGGAAATCCAGGTGAGCAAATGGGATATCCCAGTGGTGGCAATCACAGGGCAGGGGATTCCCCGTGGCAGTAAGAGAGCACACATGCATTAAGATAGCGCACGCCCAGTAAGAGAGCCCATGCACCTGGGCTCAGGTTTGTTAGATGAAAATGGTTCTTAAGACGAGTCAAACAAATCTTAAACCCCGGGTTCGTATCATGAAAAGTTCGTATGACGAGGGGTTCGTAAGATGAGGTATCACTGTATATTGTTTGTATTTTTCCAATGAATCTTTTCCCAAAACCTTATCCATAATTGCTGTATCAGAAATTGCCAATTTAGGTTATCAAAAGCTTTCTGTGCATCTAAGAATATCAAGGCCACTTGTTTCTCAGGGTGCTGTTTGTAATATTCTAAAGTGTTTGGAATCACACACATATTGTCTTTAATCTTCTTTTTGGTAAAAACCCATTTTTGTCAGAGTGTATAAAATCATTAAGGGGTTTTTTAAAGCCTGTTTGCTATTATTGTAGCAAATATTTTATAGTCCACTTTCAGCAGCAAAATTAGTCTGTAATTTTTAATTTGTTGTACGTAAGTTTCTTCTTTAGGTATTAAAGTAATAAGTGCTTCTGTCTAAGAATCTGGTATTTTAGCCTGTAATATCCATTCATTGTAGGTTTCTAATATCATTATTCCAAAAGTCTCTTCAAATGTTTTATACATTTCTGCTGGTTACCCATCTGGTCCGGGTGCTTTACCATTTTTCTGTTTTTTAATTGCTGTAGTCAATTCCATTGCTTTCTCCTCTAATAAATTCTTGTATTTCTCTGAGATTTTTGGTATATCTATTTCCTCCAAATATTTTTTTTATATTATCAATTTCTTCTTGTTTACAAATCTTGAAAAATGTGCATGCTATCTTCTTTTTTCCTTCTCCACAACATTTAACATTTCCTTCGTCATCTTCCAGATGCTTTTGTCCATTTTTTCTTTTTCTTTTTTTATCTTATATGTTAGCCATTTTCATGGTTTATTAGCAGGTTCAAAAGAATTTGCTTAGAACTTTTTAATTTTCTTGCTATTTCTTCATTTTCTAATATGTTTAGTTTGTGTATTCAAGCCTATCATCATTTTGATCTTTTTGTTTTGTTCATCCCTCTGAAGTTTCTTCTCTAGTTCTTTATTTTCCTCATCTAATTTTTTGAGTCTCGTGCCTTTGTCTATTTCAGTTATTTCCAAGCAGCCAGAAAACAAATATATACGAAACCAAAATAAAAAGGCCTTCCAGGTGTTGTTTGCATTTCACTATTTCCATTCTTCTTCTCCTTGTTGTTTTCTTTCTGTTATCAATTCTCATTTTCTGTCTAGATCCATTCCCATGTAATAGTATAATAACTTTTTTCAACAGTAGGTGGCACCCGCACTCTAAGTTCCAGCATTAAACAAAGCAAAGTTATAACAGTTAATTGTCAAAAGATTGAGAGGGAAAAAAGACAGTTTTATATGATTTCTTTCAGTAATCAGACAGTATTAGCTGCAAATTAAGTCACTTTTTACAATATTACAAGTTCCAGTTCGGGCTTTTTATATTTTAAAACTTTAAATTCTTCCATTTAGATTTATTTCTCTTTTGGGTCTATAATCTATCTCTGTGTGTTAAATCACCACTTTCACAGCATTTTGGAGAGTCTTTTTTAAAAAAAATATTTTATTTGGGTTTAAGTCTCTAATATAGAATGTAAAAATCATCTCACTCAGCTCCAATCCTCTGTTCACAAACTGCTCCAGCTCATAATCTTGTCTTGGCTGTTGCAGCTTTGGTCTGGCTAAAATGGCCGTTGCCTCTGCTGCTGGTCAGGAGGATTTGTTTAGCTCAAGCAAGGAAATTGTCATTTCCTCATGATTGACAAAGGGTCCCTCCTATCTTTACCACACCTCCAGGGTGGCTTTGGTCCCATAGGGACTCCTGGCAAGCAGGTATTGGCTGGATTTCATGAAGCCCTGGTAGCCTATATCTGTCCTGCTGCGATGCCAACTAGTCAATCCTGTATAGCATAACATCTCCATCTGCCCTTACATAGCATCCTAGAACTTATTTCATTTTCTATGAATCAGGCTTTTGCCCATCGCTACAGAATTGTAGGAGCATCAACACCCATCCTAACGTCATCCCAAATTATAGTGCTTTCATTGCCAGACTAAATAAATTTACAAACTCACTCAGCTTCTGCATACTGAATCTAGGGTTTTTGCATGGTGTTACAGATATTTGCTATTTTTTTCTTCCAGGATATATTTTTTTTTACTTTACAATCAGGAAAACAGACTTGAATTTTCTAGGTCAACTTTCATACAATTGCTAATTTAGCCTGATCCTGCTTATGTGCAGAGAATAGCCATGCTGAGGCCCATTGCAAAGTTTGTTAATATTATTTCATCCTAATAGCTAAAGTATGTTTTTTCACACATTATAAGGAATGAAATAAAGTATATATTAGCCCACTAAAGTATCAAAAAATTAAATCAATCTAATACTTCTTTCCAAGTATTTTTTTTAATTTTCTCTCCACATAATAACATATAAAAAGAATATACTTTCTATTTTTGTTGCAATAAAATAGTCTTGAGTTAGTAAATCTTATATAATCAAATTATAAATTTTTAAATCCCATCTATTTAATTTCAGTAACCACCACACACCCTTATTCCATTCTTTCTAATTTTGTCATCCAGATAAACTTAATTATCCTCTAATTAAATTCATCATTAGTATTCCCTTAAATATTAATAAAAACAAAATCTTTAACATCTTAAAATCTAAGCTGTAGTGCCCCCTTCCCTCTTAATACATATTTCAAAGCAGATTAAAAACCCCATACCTTATTTTATTCATTAATAAATATAAAGAACAAACAAATACAACCTTATACATTTATTCCTCTGGGGCCCGCCAAACGACATTGTTTAGTTGACGGGACCCGGAGAAGGCCAACTCTGTGGGACCTTATCGGTCGCTGGGATTCGTGCAGTAGCAGGCGGTTCTGGAGTTAATCTGGTCCCATGCCATGTAGGGCTTTAAAGGTCATGACCAACACTTTGAATTGTGACCGGAAACTGATCGGCAGCTAATGCAAGCCACGGAGTGTTGAAGAAACATGGGCGAATCTTGGAAGCCCCACGATGGCTCTCGCAGCTGCATTCTGCACGATCTGAAGTTTCCGAACACTTTTCAAAGGTAGCCCCATGTACAGAGCGTTGCAGTAATCGAACCTCAAGGGGATGAGGGCATGAGCGACTGTGAGCAATGACTCCCTGTCCAAATAGGGCCACAACTGGTGCACCAGGCGAACCTGGGCAAACGCCCTTCTCGCCACAGCCAAAAGATGATGTTCCAATGTCAGCTGTGGATCGAGGAGGATGCCCAAGTTGCGAACCCTCTCTGAGGGGGTCAGTAGTTCCCCCCCCCCAGGGTAAAGGATGGACAGATGGAATTGTCCTTGGGAGGCAAGACCCACAGCCACTCCGTCTTGTCTGGGTTGAGTTTGAGTTTGTTGACACTCATCCAGGCCCCAACAGCCTCCAGGCACCGGCACATCACTTCCACTGCTTCGTTGACTGAACATGGGGTGGAGATGTATAACTGGGTATCATCGGCATATTGATGATACCTCACCCCATGCCCTTGGATGATCTCACCCAGCGGTTTCATGTAGATATTAAATAGCAGGGGGGAGAGGACCAACCCCTGAGGCACCCCACAAAGGAGAGACCTAGAGGTCGACCTCTGACCCCCCACTAACACCGACTGCGACCGACCGGAGAGGTAGGAGGAGAACCACTGAAGAACAGTGCCTCCCACTCCCAACCTCTCCAGCCGGCGCAGAAGGATACCATGGTTGATGGTATCGAAAGCCGCTGAGAGGTCAAGAAGCACCAGGACAGAGGACAAGCCCCTGTCCCGGGCCCGACAGAGATCATCCATCAACACGACCAAAGCAGTTTCCGTGCTGTAGCCGGGCCTGAGTCCAGACTGCTGAGGACCTAGATAATCAGCTTCTTCCAAGGACCGCTGGAGTTGGAGTGCCACCACCTTCTCAACAACCTTCCCCATAAAGGGAAGGTTGGAGACTGGACGGTAGTTATTAAACACGGCTGGGTCCAGGGAAGGCTTCTTGAGGAGGGGGCGCACAAGTGCCTCCTTATAAAGGGCCGGAAAGGACCCCCTCCCCAAGAAGGCGTTGACAATCTCCTGGGCCCAGCTCCATGTCACCTCTCGGCTGGCCGAAACCAACCAAGAGGGACACGGATCCAGTTGGCAGGTGGCAAAACTCACAGCTCCAATGGCCTTGTCCACTTCATCAGGTGTCACCAAGTCAAACTCCTCCCAGACTGATGGACAAAGACATTTAGCCCCAGTCACCTCGACTGACTCATTGTCAGTTGATACTGCTATGCAATTGGAGTCAAGATCAGCCTGGATCTGAGCAACTTTATCAGCGAAAAATGAATTAAATTCCTCGGCACTACCCTGTAAGGGCTCCCCAACTCCCCCCTGATTTAGAAGGGAGCGGGTCACCCTAAACAGGGCGGCCAGGCGGGATTCCGCTGATGCAATCAAGGCAGCATGGTACGTGCATCTTGCCGCCTTGAGCGCCACTTTGTAGGTCTTAATAAAAGCTCTTACAAGTGTTCGCTCGGATTCAGACTTACTCTTCCTCCATCGCTTCTCCAGACGTCTCTTCTGGTGTTTCAACTCCTGGAGCTCCTTGTTGAACCATGAAGCTCTGCGGGGTCTAGTGCCACAGAGAGGTCGCAAAGGCACAATTCGGTCGAGAGCCTCCGCTGCAGCCTTGTTCCAGGCCTCAGCAAGAGACTCTGCCGAGCTGTGGACAAGTGAATCTGGTAAAACCCAAAGCACCCTCTGAAAGCCCTCAGGGTCCATCAGGCGTCTGGGGCGGAACCTCCTAATTGGTCACACCTCCCTGCGGGGGGGGGATTGGAGCCAGGAAATCAAGCCGCAGTAGAAAATGGTCTGACCATGACAAAGGCAATGCTTCTAAGCCCCTTAGTCTCACACCATTATTCAGTTGCTCCGAGAGGAATATCATATCGGGTGTATGTCCACCCTCGTGAGTTGGACCCTGAACTACTTGAGTCAGGTCCATGGCTGTCATGGTGGCCATGAACTCCTGTGCCAGTCCAGAGGAACCGCCGAGTGATGGTAGATTGAAGTCCCCCAGGACAATAAGTCCGGGGAACTCCACCGCCAACCCGGCCACCTCCTCGAGCAGCCCAGGCAGGGCTGTTGAAACAAAACTGGGAGGCAGGTACGTAAGTAACCAGCCCACCTGAACCCCTGAATCCAACTTCACAAGGAGGGACTCACAACCAGCAATCTCAGGGGCAACAAGTCTACACAGGCAAAGGTTCTCCCTGGCTACAATAGCCACTCCCCCCCTTTTCCCTGGGGTCGAGGCTGATGCCATATCTGAAACCCGGCTGGGCATAATTCCGAAAGAGGAACTCCTCCCTCTGGGCCCAGCCAGGTTTCAGTCACACATGCCAGATCGGCCTCCTCATCCAGGATTAAATCCCGGATGAGGAGAGCTTTGTTTACTACCGATCTGGCATTGAGCAGCAGCAGCTTGAGCCCAGGGCCCGGATTCAGTTCACGGGACTGGAACAAGGGATCGCTATTAAGCAGCAATCTCTTTTTCCTCCAGAATGGCTAGCCCCGTGGCTCCTGGCATATCTACCTCTCCCCAGCAGGACCGGAATATTCTGGCCCTCTGTCACCCCGGAGAAAGGTACCCCCTATCCCTCCTGTCCCTCTACCACCAGGTAGGCTAAATTCTGCATTCATACTGACCCTATTATTCCCATACATACCATCCCACTCACCCCACCCATTCATATTATAAAAATTACAATTACCATTTACCTCATCCATACCTCACCCATCCTGCAAGTTAATCCCATCATTCATTCCATTCATTTCATATATACCTTCCATCTGATCCCAAATATCCATCACTAAAATTACCCCCCAATAAATTAGTTTAAATATGTATATAAAATTAAAAATTAATTAATTAATTTAAAAAGGTTAACCGGTCAGTTATAAAATTAATCTGAGACAATAATATAAATTGGGATCAATTAATATAAAATCAGTTCTTGAATAAATAAGTAATTCAAAATTCATCAGTTAATCAATCAATCCAGGACAGGATGATAACAATGTCTTTAGTAAATGTCTTTAGTAAACAATGTCTTCTTTAAATCTGTTGTAATTATAAAGTCGTCCACCAGGGGCGCAGTTCTTCAATGTAATTCAGTAGGGAATACAGGAAATGGAAGCAGAGGGAAGAAGAGGGGGGGGGAGATGACAAAGCGACGATCCTAATGTTTGCTAATACCCTCAGAATTTGACAGTTCAATTCCCATTGTTAACTCCCCCCCAGCTATATCCACTCTGCTCCCCCGGTATAATCCCAGCCAATGTCCTCAGCTCCACACGGTGGCCCCAACTCGTCTCAGTCTCCTTCCTCCACATCTCGACGCTGCCTCCTCCATTCCCCCTCGGCACCAGCAACTCTCACTTACTGGTGCCATACAGGGTGTTGGGCTGTCATTCCTCGTCCTTCAGATCTCTTCCAAATCTCTTTGCAAATCTCTTCCCTTTAATTTCCAGTATCTTCCTTTAATAGTGCTTATCTTAATATAATCATCATTTAAAACATTGACATTAATATCTTCATTAACCAAACCTTTTTCAAAAACTTCTATGATTTTACCCCCAGATTTCTCTTGCTCCACCTTGCTATATAACCATACACCATCAATAAAGTATGTATTGTATCCCTCAGTTCAGTTACTTCATCCTTAGTCCCAAAATTATTTTTCTTTCCGCATCCAATAGTTCTATCTTTCTGTGCTTCTTGTCCATCTTGTTCTCCTGTGTCTTCTACTCCAATACTTCTGATTCCAATTTCTATGTCATAGCATCTATACCAACACTATGAAAGTAAGAAATCCACCAATTCTTTAAATGTTTAAAGATTTTGTCCTGTTAGAGGTTTCTTTGTACAAATTATCCTGTATCCTTAGCAAATATGTATTGACAGAAAAATGTTTTAGTTGCCATATGGTAATGTCATAGGATTGGCTGAAATTCCCGGGTGCTTTTCTCAAGATATAATATACTGTAGCAATAGCATTTAGATTTATATACTGCTTCACAGTGTTTTACAGTCCTTTCTAAGCAGTTTACACAGTCAGCATATTGCCCCCAACAATCTTGGTTCTCATTTTATTGACCTCAAAAGGATGGAAGTTTGAGTCGACTTTGAGCCAGTGATATTTGAACTGCTGAACCGCTGGCAATCAGCATTCAGCAGAAGCAGCCTGCAGCAATACTGCATTTTAACCACTGTGCCATCACAGCTCAATATACCCATTAAGAAACAGCAAATTATAATGAAAAACATTTTTTTTTAAAGAGGAAGCATTTAACTTTTATAAACTGACTTTTATAAAATGTTCTTTAACTGTTGAAGAAGTGACTACATATAAACATCACAAGAATTATTAATTTTTAAATATCTCATGCAGATGCTGCTCAACATAATAAACCAAATTTGAGAACATGAGTTGCTGATAAACTAATGCATCTTGACCTTCAAATGAAAAGAATTCAATTATACATACCACAGTTTGGTGATTAACTTGAATCACTTCATCGCCAGCATGGATTTTCTTACATCGATCTGCAGGTGACTGAATTTAAAATAAAAGAGATGATAAAGAATACAATTCTTATAGATTATCATCTCTCCTTTTGCAAAAAGAAAAAAATTAAGAAAATTGTATTCAATTTTTCCAGTAAATAGTTTTGTAAATGTGTAGATTTATTTTAAAATTTAAAAATATGTAAGCTTGGAATTCTTGGCCACATGTCAATTTTTATTAGTTTCCAGTTAGGATGTAAATATGGAAACAAATAGTAAACTACAAATATAAAATCACAATTAAACAATTCAGTAAAATCCATAATTCTGCATAGAAACAATTATTTCAAAATAATTCTCAAACGCTCCAGTTTAACTCATTATTCAATTTGACAAGTATAAATATTTCTAAAATGTTTATTTCTGTAATTATTTTTAATTATTTTTTAATTTGAACATGAATGTTATCTTTTTTCCTTTTCTTTTAAAAGGTTTTTAATGTATTTTTTCCATTTAAAAAATTTCTATACTTTATACATTCATTATATATCATTTCAGTCAAATTTAAGAATACTTCATACATAATATTTACACATTCAAATCCATATATTTCATATATTTCAAATATACATTTTACTTCCTTTTATATTTTCCCTCTTTTTCCCTCATTTTCTATACTTAATCCATTCGTACCATTTCTTCCATATTGCATAATATTCTGAACTCATTTGTCCTTTCAGTTCAATTCTTAGTTTGTTCATTTCATCATAATCATATATTTTTCTTATTACCAAACTTTCTGATGTGTGTTCTTTTGTCTCTAAATTGCACAAATGCTATTCTTGCTGCTGTTATAATATGTAAAATAGTCTATGTGGTAGTTTTATTATAGTCTCTCTTGGTAATCCCTAACAATAATAATTCTGGTGTATACTGTACTTGAATGACTATCATTTCCTGGACTGATCTATGAATTTTTACTTAATATTCCTTTGTCTCTGTACATGACCACTAGACAATGTCACTTGGCGGGTCCTAGGGGAAGGGCCTTCTCTGTGGGGGGCCCAGCCTGCTGGAACCAGCTGCCCCAGAGATTTGCACTGCCCCCCCTTCTCGTCTTCCATAAGAGTCTAAAGATTCATTTATGCCACCAGGCTTGAGACGATTAGACTTTAGCTTCATGGTCGACAAATGTTATGTATGATTGTGGTCTGGATGTGTATGATTGATTTTTAAACATCATTGAGACTAGTTGTTTAGTTTTAATTTAACTGGATTTAAGATACTGTATCTTATTGTTTCTTTTCTTATGTTGTAAGCCGACCCGAGTCCTCAGCATAAAAATCCAATAAATAAATAAATAATAAATATGATAAAAGGTGCCTTGTTTTTGACCACATTTCCAAAGTTTAGTTCCAGGTTTCGATAGATTTTTGCTGGTGCCGTATACCATCTATAAAACATTTTATATTGGTTCTGTTTGTATTTTGCCAATTTAGTTATTTTATCATTTTTATTCCATATTTTCCCACAATTTCCTAATTCTATGTTTTGTCCAATATTTTTTGCCCAAGCTATCACAACTGCTTTCACTATATCTTCTGCTCTATCAAATTCTAGTAGTTTGTTATTTGTTTTTCATCCGGGCCCATCAATATTTTGTCTTCGGAGAGGGGCGGCATACAAATCTAATAAACTATAAACTATAATTATAATTGATGTGGAACTATCTTAAATCCATATTCTTCTTTATCTTTATTATATTGTAATTAGATTTGCATATACAGCCACGAATCTATTGTTATGCTCTGGTCCTCTAATTGTTGTCTATTTTTAAGATTCCCTTGTCTGTCTAGAAGTTGTTGATAATTAACATCTAAGTTGTTGATAATTAACATCTAATGTTAATTATTTGTACCTAAAGTATTTGGGTGAATTATCGCTTCTATTGAGGATACCTACCTAGTGATTTCCAGGTAATTTTTTCTTTTAATCTCTTGCCATACTTGCATCAAGACTTCTCTTATTTTGTGTTTCCTAAAATATGTATGTTGTTTATTTTCTTTATCCCATAGGATAAAGAAAGAAAACAAACCCTTTTGATAGGTCATGTCCCTCTAACATAATCGTTTATTGCGAGATCCACTCTTTGACCCATACCAACGTCACCAGTCTGGGAACCCTATCCCACCCCTGCTTCTCTCTTTCTAAAGGTCTATTAATTTTATTCTTGCCCTTTCCCCTGCCCAAATAAATTTTATTGTAATTTTATTCAATTCTGTAAATATTTTTAATCTAATTATATATGTATGGTTTGAAAGAAGTAGAGCAATTTTGGAATAATGTTCATTTTAATCATTACAATAGAATCTAGAATGGATAATTGTAATGTCCCCTATCTTTCCAAATTGATTTTTATTTCTTCTATTAATTTCCTGTAATTATCTTCGATTGAAGAGTATTTAATTTTCTTTATACATTTTAGTCCCAATTTTCTCTCTAATTCTCTTTGTTTTAGAATCATATTTTTCACTTTCATATTAGTTTTTGAGATATTAATTTTAAGCCCTTCTATTTCTCCATATTTCTCTATTTCCCTTAATAAAATTTGTCCTGTCTCAATTGGCTCTTCCATAAAAAATATTAGGTCGTCTGCAAATGCTTGAATTTTATATTCTTCCTTCTTAATCCTAGTTTCTTTAATTTATTTATTTGCTCTTATCTTTCTTAATAAAAAATTATAATGTAAAAATAAATAGCAGAGGTGATAAAGGATATCCCTGATGAACTCCTTTTGTAATTTCGAATGGTCTTGTGATGTCTCTGTTTATTATTAGGTTCACTTTTTGGGTAGAATATAAAGTCTCTATCATTGTTCAAATCTCTTTCCAAATTTCATTTCTTTGGTCTGTCTAATCATATATTCCCAATTTAAATTGTCAAAGGCTTTTTACACATCCAGAAAAACAAGTGCAAGTTGTTTCTCTGGATGCACTTCATAATATTCTAATATGTTTAACACTGCTCTTGTATTGTCTCTAATTTGTCTCATTGGGAACAAACCATTATGATCAGGATGTATTATGTCATTTAAAATTTTCTTCATTCTTCCAGTCCTGATATTCATAAAAGTTTTATAGTCCATATTTAGAAGTGAACTTGGCCTATAGTTTTGGATTTGACTTTCATCCATACCTGCTTTCTTAATTATTATGATGCATGCTTTTCTCCATGACAGAGGCATTTTGGCTTCCAATAACAGCTCATTATAGTGGTGAGATCAATTTGAAGTACAGTGATACCTCATGATACGAACCCCCCCGTGATACGAACTTTTCGAGATATGAAAATTTTGCCTCTTCTTACGAACTTTTTTCACCTTACGAACCCGCTGCCGCCGATCGCAAAAATCCGCCCGGCTGTCACCTTCTGAAACAGCCGGGCGCTTCTCAGCCTTCTACCGAACCTGAATGCCGGCAGAGGAAGAAAAAAAAGCAGGCGACCCCTCAGTAAGGCTGCTTCCCGTGGCTGCAATGAGGAAGGGCACCCCTCGGCTTCTTTCCGCAGCAGCAGGAGGAGGCGGAGGCAGGCACGGAGGACTCCAGCTTCACAAAGCTAGAGTTGGTCCTGAATCCTTGTGTGCGCCAGCCGGGCTACTGTTCCTCCCCCACGGAGCTTCCAATGCCTGGCCGGAGAAGGCTCGTTTCTCTTGCTCACTCACTCGCTCTCCAGCCCGCTACAAGGACGCCATGGGAGAAAGTACTGACATTGGGCTTTTTTCTCTGGGGGATAGAAGAGACATATCCCTTCCCCCAGTGTCCAGAGAATGGAAAACACTCCCTTGGATTCAGACGCCAGAGAAAAGACGCTGGGGAAAGTAAACGATCTCTCTAAGCCCCAAGAGAAAAGAATCCTTCCCTTTGATCCGGGCAGCTTCAATCCAAGAGATCGTTTTACATTTTCTCTGAGGGATTAGAGAGTTCCTTCTCTTCCTCCAGCGTCCAGAGAATGAAAAAACGCTCTCTTGCATTGAGGATTCTCATATCAAAAGGAAGGATTCCTTTCTCTGAGGGCTTAGACAGTTTTTTCACTTCCTCCAGCGTGCAGAGAATGGCAAACGCTCCCTTGGATTCAGAAACCAAGAGAAAAGACGCTGGGGAAAGTGAACGATCTCTCTAAGCCCCAAGAGAAAAGGATCCTTCCCTTTGATCCGGGCAGATTCAATCCAAGAGATCGTTTTACATTTTCTCTGAGGGATTAGAGAGTTCCTTCTCTTCCTCCAGTGTCCAGAGAATGAAAAAAACGCTCTCTTGCATTGAGGATTCTCAGATCAAAAGGAAGGATTCCTTTCTCTGAGTGCTTAGACCAGCGTTTCCCAACCTTTTTTGAGCCGCGGCACATTATTCACATTTTCAAAATCCTGGGGAACATTGAGCGGGGGGGGAGCACAAAAAAGTTTGGACAAAAAAATCTCTCTTCCTCCCTTTCACTCTATTTCTCTACCTCCCTCTTTCTCCCTTCCTTCCTCTCTCTTTTGCTCTTTCTCTCTCCCTCCTTCCCTCTTGCTGTCTCTTTCTTTCTTTCTTTCCTTTCTCTCTCATTCTGTCTCTCTTGCTATCTCTTTCTTTCTATCTTCCTTCCTCTCTCTTTTGCTCTTTCTCTCTCCCTCCTTCCCTCTTGCTGTCTCTTTCTTTCTTTCCTCTCTCTCATTCTGTCTCTCTTGCTATCTCTTTCTTTCTATCTTCCTTCCTCTCTCTTTTGCTCTTTCTCTCTCCCTCCTTTCCCCCTCTTGCTGTCACTTTCTTTCTCTTTCTCTCTCTCTCTTTGTCTCTCTTGCTATCTCTTTCTTTCTCTTCCTTCCTTCCTGTCTTTTGCTCTTTCTCTCTCCCTCCTTCCCCCCTCTTGCTGTCTCTTTCTTTCTTTCTCATTCTGTCTCTCTTGCTATCTTTCTTTCTTCCTTCCTTCCTGTCTTTTGCTCTCTTTCTCTCTCCCTCCTCTTGCTGTCTTTCTTTCTCTTCGTTCTCTCTCTCATTCTGTCTCTCTTGCTATCTCTTTCTCTCTCTTCCTTTCTTTCTCTCTTTTGTTCTCTCTCTTCCTTTCTTCTCTGTGGAGGCCGGCAAAGCTTTTTCCGGGTAGGCTGGCTGGGGGATAGGGTGCGCGCACGCACGCACCCCTGATGTTAGATTTATTGGATTTATATGCCGCCCCTCAATGCAAACTCGTTCCAAAGAACCTTCTCCGACCTCCGCTGTGAGAAGGTTTTCTCCGAGTGCTCGCCGCCGTTGCAGCCACTACTGCGGGAGGAGCTGGAGAAAGGGGCAGATCGGGCGGGTGTCAGCGGCGAGAAGCCAGGGGCGCGAGGGGAGCAGAGGCACTGGGGGGTGGGGGCAGCCGCGGAGCCGGCCTCTGCACTTTCATCGCTCCCCACCCCAAACTCCAACTCCCAGCTCCTTACGTGGAAGAATTAAGCTCTCCTTTTTCCTGCCTTCCTTCTTTGGGGCCCAGCAGGTTTGCACAGGCAGCTCCCCGCCCAGCTGGAGCTTCCCTAGAAGCTTCACGGCACACCTGCCCGTGTCTCGCGGCACACTAGTGTGCCACGGCACACCGGTTGGGAAACGCTGGCTTAGACAGTTTTTTTCACTTCCTCCAGCGTGCAGAGAATGGCAAACGCTCCCTTGGATTCAGAAACCAGAGAAAAGACGCTGGGGAAAGTGAACGATCTCTCTAAGCCCCAAGAGAAAAGGATCCTTCCCTTTGATCCGGGCAGCTTCAATCCAAGAGATCGTTTTACATTTTCTCTGAGGGATTAGAGAGTTCCTTCTCTTCCTCCAGTGTCCAGAGAATGAAAAAACGCTCTCTTGCATTTTAGGATTCTCAGATCAAAAGGAAGGATTCCTTTCTCTGAGCGCTTAGACAGTTCTTTCACTTCCTCCAGCGTGCAGAGAATGGCAAACACTCCCTTGGATTCAGAAACCAAGAGAAAAGACGCTGGGGAAAGTGAACGATCTCTCTAAGCCCCAAGAGAAAAGAATCCTTCCCTTTGATCCGGGCAGTTTCAATCCAAGAGATCATTTTACATTTTCTCTGAGGGATTAGAGAGTTCCTTCTCTTCCTCCAGCGTCCAGAGAATGAAAAAACGCTCTCTTGCATTGAGGATTCTCAGATCAAAAGGAAGGATTCCTTTCTCTGAGCGCTTAGACAGTTCTTTCACTTCCTCCAGCGTGCAGAGAATGGAAAATGCTCCCTTGGATTCAGGCTGTGCGGATAGAAGGGAAGGCTTCTTTTCTCTGGGGGCTGGGAGGGACCTCGATTCGTTCTTTCCCTCGGGAGAGAGCCCTGCAAACAGGAGGCAGCGAGGAAAGAAGACAGTGGGCCACCCTCAGAAGAAATGGCTGAGGCAAAGTCCGGAGGTGGGGTTTCGAGGACTTCAATGTTTTTGCAATGCTGCAATTTTGCTGAGGCTCTCCTCGCTGGGAAACCCCACCTCCGGACTTCTGTTGCCAGCAAAGCGTCCGTTTTTGCAATGCTGGGAATTCCTGGGCTGGGATTTCCCTGCAGCATCACAAAAACGCAGAGGTGGGGTTTCCCATGGAGGGGAGTCTCAGGGAAATTCCACCAGTGTGAAAACGGGCACTTCAGCTGGCAAAAGGGGTGAACTTTGGGCTTGCACGCATTAATCGCTTTTCCATTGATTCCTATGGGAAACAATGTTTCGTCTTACGAACTTTTCACCTTACGAACCTCCTCCAGGCACCAATTAAGTTCGTAAGATGAGGTATTACTGTAATGGAAACTGCAGTTTAATGTTTTCAAATGTAAAATAATGCACTTGGGTAAAAGGAATCCTCAATCTGAGTATTGTATTGGCAGTTCTGTGTTAGCAAAAACTTCAGAAGAGAAGGATTTAGGTGTAGTGATTTCTGACAGTCTCAAAATGGGTGAACAGTGCAGTCAGGTGGTAGGGAAAGCAGGAAGAGGGAGATTGTGATCCCACTGTATAGAGCGATGGTGAGACCACATTTGGAATACTGTGTTTAGTTCTGTAGGCTTGACCTACAAAAAGATATTGATAAAATTGAATGGGTCCAAAGACGGTCTACAAAAATGGTGGAAGGTCTTAAGCATAAAACCTATCAGGAAAGACTTCATGAACTCAATCTGTATAGCCTGGAGGACAGAAGGGAAAGGGGGAACATGATTGAAACATTTTAATATGTTAAAGGGTTAAATAAAGTTCAGAAGGGAAGTGCTTTTAATAGGAAAGTGAACACAAGAACAAGGGGGCATAATCTGAGGTTAGTTGGGGGAAAGATCAGAAGCAATGTGAGAAAATATTATTTGATTAAAAGAGTAGTAGAACAAACTTCCAGCAGATGTGGTTAGTAAATCCACAGTAACTGAATTTAAACATGGCTGGGATAAACATATATCCATCTTAAGATAAAATACAGGAAATAGTACAAGGGCAGACTAGATGGACCATGAGGTCTTTTTCTGCCATCAATCTTCTATGTTTCTATGTCTATAAGTACTGGTTCTATTAGTTCCTGTGTATTTTTATAGAACTCGCCTGGTATACCCCCTGGGCCCAGGGTTTTCCTGTTTTGGGACTGCTTCTCTTAATTCATTTACCGTCATCTCTTTATTTAACATCTTTTTTCTTCTTCTTCCAATTCCCTCCTTAATCTTGCAGGTGGTGAATTATCCTTCTTTTTCCTTTTTTTTAATTTGTATGCCCTCCACCTCTCCAGTTTATTAACATTTTCATAAAGTTGTTGGTTCATGTATTTGATGTTGTTTACATATTCTGCTTGTTCTATTAAGTTTAGTTTACTCAAAGCCACAATTTGACAATTTACTCATCACTTTGATTTTTTTTTCTCAGTTGATCTATTTCTTTCAGTAAGATATCCTGCTGTTTCTGTTTTTCTTTCCTCTTTTTTGACATGGAAGTTTGTTACTTCCCTTGTCTAAGCTTTTAGGGTATCCCACAATTTTTGTAAAGTGGCATGTTGTTTTTTATTTATATCAAGAAATAAAGTCAATTCTTTTTTAATTCTCTGAAGATACTCATCTTCCTGTAGTATCTGCGGATTCATAGTCCACCTTCTATGTTTCTTTCTTTTTTCTGACCTTTCCATATTATTTTCAGGGGACTGTAATCTGCCCATATGTTTGGATTTATCTCTACTTTATCTACCATTTTATTTAGTTCTATATTGGCCCATATCATATCAGTTCTTGAAAAGGATTTATGGGGGTTCAAATAAAAAGTGTACTTTTTCCTTTGGGATTTAATGCCTTCACACAATCTATTAAATTCAATTTTTCAGCCATGTAAAAAAAATTGATAATACATTTTTCTTTTGCTTTTTTATCACTCATATAATCTTTTGTGATATTTACTATCCCATTGTAATCTACCACAATACATATATTCTTACAATTTATTTCAATAATTTTTTCATAGGTTTTTTTTTGTAAAACTCATTTTATTTTTTGTTTGGGTTATAGAATAGAATAGAATTCTTTATTGGCCAAGTGTGATTGGACACACAAGGAATTTGTCTTTCATGCATATGCTCTCAGTGTACGTAAAAAAAATTACATTTGTCAAGAAACATAAAGTACAACACTTAATGATTGCCATAGGGGTCAAAGAAGTAATGAGGAAACAATCAATATTAACAAAAAATCTTAAGGATACAAGCAACAAGTTACAGTCATGAGTGGGAGGAAATGGGTGATAGGAATGATGAGAAAAAAACTAGTAGTAATAGTAGTGAAGACTTAGTAAATAGCTTGACAGTGTTGAGAGAATTATTTGTTTAGCTGAGTGATGGCATTTGGGGAAATTGTTCTTGTGTCTGGTTGTCTTGGTGTGCAGTGCTCTGTAGTGAAGGTTTGAGGGTAGGAGTTGAAACAGTTTATGTCCAGGATCAGTAAATATTTTCACAGCCCTCTTTTGGACTCGTGCAGTATACAGGTCCTCAATATACGGCAGGTTAGGGACTTCCGGTTTGAGCTCGACCACATCGGGGGTGCAGAGGCACAGCTCCGTCTTTGTATCCCCCTTTTCCACGATTGTAGGGCGCAACTTGTGCTGTGTTGACACCTGGAGGGGTCAACCCAGGACAGGGGGTCTCCCAGATCCCCCGGGATGGATTGCCCGGAGGGTAGGGAAAGCCCCGCAGCTACGTCAATTGAGAACTGTGCCCAGGCGGCTGCCCGGGCGCAGCCATAGTGGCTGCCACAAGAAGGAAGTTAAAAATAGAACTAAGAAGTCTACGGAGAATCAGATCAGCAGATAAAGAAGATCGATAGCACAATCCTTTGGTATTCCGACGATTATAATTTGAAAAGAGAAGATCCCAGATTGAAAAGCGAACATAAACAAAGCAAACTAACTGTAAGTGATATCCATATCCATACGCTAAGAAGAAAAATGGCCGGAACTACTTGTCTTTGTTAATTTTGATAGTATAACAATCTCGTAATTTTTTTTATCTTTTTTCCCTTGAACTTTAAGACTATATTGTGTTTTCTTTGCTACCTATATTTTTATAATTATTCTATTTTTTAAATTGTAATAAATGATTGGATTGGTAATTAGACAAATTGGATGAACGTTGAGATTGGACTATTTAAATGAATTGAACACATGAACAAATGAACTGAATTAAATGGATTGATCTATAAACCACCTTATTTGAATGAATTTTTACTGAACTTTTAATTATCTGGAATAAATTTTGGATTTTTTATTCTATCTTTTATTTTTATTCGGAATTTGTGTTTAAGAAAATATATAAGGGACTGTTTTTATAACCAGACATCAGAGGTGCAAGGATCTCTTTTTTTCCTTTTCGTTTTAGACAATAAGAAGAAATAGATTTACTTTTACTGTACTTCAATTTGGATATTATAGACATTACATTTGATATTGGCTTTGGAGTTTTGTTTTTTTGGATATTCATATTAAGGCATAACAGTATCAAGTTATGTTTTTTATATTTGGATTATTTGGACTTATTAGGAATTTTGGATTTTTGATATTTTCTTTTTCCTTTTTAATTTTAATTTTTACTTTTTTACTTCCCTCCTTTTAAAAAATATTATATGTAGTTTTTTGGATTAAATAATTTTCTAATAATTTTTAAATAATTTTTAATAATTTTCTTTTTTCCTCTCTTTCTCCCTCTTTTTCCATTATTATTATTGTCTTTTTTTCTTTTCATTAATTAATTAAATTAGGATGTGCTAGAAGTTTTATTTTCTCCCCTTTTCCACCTGGTTCCCCTCATAATCCTTGGATTTTAAAAGATTGGTCTTCCCTTATTGTTTCCTTCTTTACCTTTGTTTCTTTTTAATTAATTACATTTGCCTTCGTTCTTGTCCCCTCCCTTTTAAGTATTAATAAAATTGAACTGATATTTCATATATTTCTCTTTCCTTCTAAATTTTATTTTCTATTGCCAGTATTATAGATTTAAAATTCTTTCCTTTTCTTAATTGAGAACAATAAGAGATTGTTTTAAGCAATTGCAAAACAAGGTAGAAATTTTGAGATATGTAAGGTTCTTACAGGGCACAAAGTGTGACTTCGGTGACAACAACAACAACCCGAAAACAAACAGCTACTTCAACTCCAACTCCAACTCCTACACCTAAAGTTTCTCCAACATCATCTCCATTACAACAAAGGACTATAACTACAATGTTGGCGAAGGAGAAAGGAAAAGAGATAGAAAAGTTACCTGCAGACTCAAATTTTCAGTCCATCCAAGATGCATTAGCAGGTATCCAAGATTTTATGCAGAAGACACAAACTCAGACAAAAACTCAACTTGAAACTAACAAAGAAGAAATGAAGAAGTACGTAGAAGAAATGAGGCAAGAGATGAAAGAGATGAAAAACGAGATTAAAAAAGAAATCGGTGAACTCAAAACTGAAATAACAGAAGTAAAAGGAAATGTGGCTGAAATGGACGGGAACATAAAAGTCATACAACAAAATCTACAAGAGAGTGAAAAAAGAATAAAAGTAACAGAAGAAAAAATTCAAGCTATGGGACAGAAAGTGGAAGAATATGAAGATCACAACTACGATGCCCGCAGAGGCTTTGACATAGCAATAACCAACCTCGAACTCCAATCCGCATCACATGGCCTGAGATGTCAAAATATTGAAGAAGAAAGAGATGAAGATTTATCTGCAAAAATGGCGGAAGTAATAGGAGGAATTATGCAAGCGGATCCAGCAGAACTGATAAGAGAAATAGATGAAGTTTACAGAGTCCAAACTGGACATGTAAGATGCCATAATCTACCAAGAGAAGTACAAATTAAGTTTCCAACGTAATGGAAAATAAATCACAATTTTGAAACAAGTTCCGAAAAGGGTGAGAGAAAGCAGAAGAGAATATTACTTTCTTACAAGTATCTTAATCAAAAAGAATATTGTTTTTAGATGGTTGGTACCAGAAGGCCTTACCCTAACTTGGCAATCAACGAAAGTGAAAATAGAAAGTGTGGAACAAGCAAGATCCTTTTTAGCACGCAGCGGATTGGACAGGATTGACCAACTCCAGATAGAACCAAAGAGCAGTGATGACATGATGGGGGCCACAGGTGGAGGAGGGGAAGAAATACAGGAAGTGAAGAAGAAACAACCACAGACTTCACAAGAACTAGTTCTAGAAACGAGACTCCGAGAACCAAAAGAAGCTAAAAAATACTACAAATAAAGATGACACATGACTTGAAAATCTTTTCAGTTAACGTAAACGGATTGAATAATCCAAAGAAAAGAAACCAAATATTAACCAAACTTAAGAAACAAAAAGCGCAGATAAATATTTTACAAGAAGTTCATATTAAAAAATCAAAACAAAGTCTTCTCAACAACTCAAAATTGGGGAAATTATATACTAGCTTGGCAAATCAAAAGAAAAGGGGAGTGGCAATGTATATAGATGAATTAATTGAATCTAAAGAAATATATAATGATAGTGATGGAAGGATTTTGATGGTACAACTGGACTTAGAAACAAAACCTCTTGTAATTGTCTCAATTTACGCACCAAATGACAACCAAAAACAATTTTATAAAGATTTACATGAAAAAATAAGTGAATTATCAATCGAAAATATGATAATAATAGGAGATTTTAATGCAATCCCAGATGATCAAATGGACTACAGTGGGAAAAGAAAAGAAAAGAAAAGGGGGGGGGAAGGTAATCTTACCTGTGACATTTTGGAAAATGAGTACAGAGCTATCATTAAAAGATATATGGTGAGAATACCATTTAAAAGATAAATAATATACTTTTTATTCTAACCCACATAAGACGTGGTCCAGGATTGATACGGCTTGGGCTCCAGCCCATATAATGGAACAAATCAGTAAAATAGAAATAGAAACAAATACCTGGGCAGACCATAATCCTTTATTTATACATTGGAAAGGCAAAAGGAAAATAAATAATTGGTCAATGAATAGAAATATAATAAAAGATCCAGAATATAAAAAATGGATAGAGAAAGAATTAGAGATTTTTTTCAAAATAAACAAAAATAGTGATACTACCCCTCAAAATTTATGGGACACAACAAAGACATATATAGGTGGGTTAACAATCTCTTTCATAAGAAAAAAAACAAACAAAAGAAAATACACTATGAAAAATTAGTAGAAGAATTTAAAAAATTAGAAATGTTAATGCAAAAAGAGGATGACGATAAAGCTAAAAATCAGAGAGAGTTAATAAAGCATAGATTGAGATTGATAGAACAAGAACCAATAGTAGAAAAGATAAAGAGAGCAAAACAAGAATATTTCGAACACACGAACAAGTCAGAAAGATGGTTGTCGTATAAACTATGAAAAGAGAGGGAAAATAAAATTATAAAAAATTTGATAAACTCTAAAGTAAAATAAAACATAGAACAGAAGAAAAAAAGGAAATAGTATTAGAATTTTATAGACAATTATATAAGAGAGAAGAAATAAATGAGGAGTTAATTTTTGAATATTTGAAAAATATAGATCTACCAGTATTAACCGAAACACAACAACAAAGATTAAAGAAACCTATCACAGAAATGGAACTAAAGCAATCTATAAAGAACCAGAAAAACAATAAAGCGACGGGCCCAGATGCAATACCAGCAGAATTTTATAAGTTAGATATAGAAATACGTTTTTCAAATATGTTTGAGATATATAACCAAATAATGACAGAAGGTAAATTACCCATAACGTGGTCAGAAACTTTAATAACTTTAATACATAAAGTGGACACGGAAAAAGAAAAAATTGAGAATTATAGACCAATTTCATTGTTAAACGTAGATTATAAAATGTTTATATCAATTTTCACTAATAGGTTTAAAAGTATTATAAATGATATGATACATAGTGAGCAAAATGGATTTTTACCAGGAAGACAAATTAAAAATAATCTAAGAATAATAGTAAATACATTAGAATATTATGAAAGCATTGTTGATAAAAATAAGAACTGATAGGGAAATAAAAGGATTGAAGATTAAAAAAGAGACCTATAAAGTACAAGCATTTGCTGATGATGTGGTCTTTATTTTAGAAGACCCTACAGTATCCCTCTTAAGGTTAATAAATTTAATTGAAGAATATAGGAACGTCGCAGGATTGAAAATAAATAAAGAAAAGACACATATACTAACAAAAAATATGACAGAGAAAATACAGTGGTACCTCAAGATACAAACCCCTCGTCTTACAAACAACCCGAGATACGAACCCGGGGTTCAGAAAAATTTTGCCTCTTCTTACAAACTTTTTTTGTCTTACGAGCGCCAAACCCGAACTTCCGGGTTCGGCGTTCGGGAGGCTGCGGGGAAGCCCCGCAGCCCGGCTGTCACCTTTTAAAACAGCCAGGGGGGCTTCCCAGCAGCCTCCCGAAGCCGAACCTGGATGTTCGGGTTTGGCGTTCGGCTTCGGGAGGCTGCTGGGAAGCCCCCTGGCTGTTTTAAAATGTGACAGCCAGGCGGCGGGGCTTCTCGGTGGCGGCGGCAGGTTCGTAAGACGGAAAACGTTCGAGTTTGGGAGGCCGCTTTGGGTTTTTGTCTGGGAGGGAGGGCAGGAGGTCCGGCGCTGGGGGAGGGAGTCAGGAAGGTCCTCCTGCTCCCCCCCCAGAGAAAAACACAAAGACGGTCTGCCGCTGCATGACAGGCAGGGCGGAGCAACCTGGAGCAAAGGGAGTCTGAAACCGCCTTTGTATTTTTGGCTGGGGGGGGAAGCAGGAGGCGCAGGATCGGGCCGGTGGCGGGCGTGGGGCGAGGCAGCAGGTCTGCATCCTGGGCGGGCGGGCAGGCGGCGGGTGAGGAGGCGCGGCCGAGCGGGCCCGGCTCAGGCTCCGGCTAGACCACCAGCAAGGACGGGGCGGGCAGCAGCTGGCCGCGGCGGCGAGGGTGCATCTGACTTGGGGCTGGTGGTGCCCGATACAGTGGGGAACATCAGCGCAGGAGGCAGGAGAGGACCGGGCGAAGTGAGGAGAACCGCTGCTGTCACCGCCACGCCCGGTTTGGCTTCCCTGGCCGCCGCAGGCAATGCGCGCCGTGATCTTCCGGGCTGGCGAGGCTCAGCGACAGAAGGCGGCCACCTGGCCCGGGAGACTCAGCCGAAAGGGCCCGGGGCTGGAGCCGCTGAGCCTCACCGGCCCAGAAGATCACGGCACGTGGTGCCTGCGGCGGCCAGGGAAGTCAAGCCGGGCATGGCGGCGATGGCGGCGGCGCTGCTGCTCCAGTTGCCCGGTCCTCTCCTGCCTCCCGCGGAGGCGCAGGATTGGGCCGGCAGCGGGCACGAGGCGAGGCAGCAGGTCTGCATCCTGGGCAGGTGGGTGGGCGGCGGGCGAGGAGGCGCGGCCGAATGGGCCCGGCTCAGGCTCCGGCTAGACCTCCAGCGAGGATGGGGCGGGCAGCGGATGGGCGCAGCGGCGGGTGTGCATCTGACTTGGGGCTGGCAGCGCCCGAAGCAGTGGGGAACATCGGCGCAGGAGGCAGGAGAGGACCGGGCAAAGTGAAGATCGCGGCGCGCGTTGCCTGCGGCGGCCAGGGAAGCCAAGCCGGGCATGGCGGCGACAGCGGCGTTTCTGCTCACTTTGCCTGGTCCTCTCCTGCCTCCCATGCTGATGTTCCCTGCTGCATCTGGCGCCGCCAGCCCCGAGTCGGACGCACCATCGTCGCCGTGCCCAGCCGCTGCCCGCCCCGTCCTCGCTGGAGGTCTAGCCGGAGCCTGAGCCGGGCCCGCTCGGCCGCGCCTCCTCGCCCGCCGAGGATGCAGACCTGCTGTTTCGCCCTGCGCCTGCCGCCGGCCCGATCCTGCGCCTCCTGCTTCTGGGCTGGCAACGTCTCCGGCTGCTTAGCTTCTCCTGTCCAGCCTGAAGCCGAAAGAAAAACATGGAGGCTGGTGAACAAAGGGCAGAACTTTCGGCTTCTGGATGGATGGGAGGAGCTAAGCGGCCGGAGGAATCAATGTAAAAAGCCACTGGGCTGGCAACATCTCCGGCTGCTTAGCCCCTCTTGTCCAGCCCGAAGCCGAAAGAAAAATGTGGAGGCTGGTGAACAAAGGGCAGAACTTTCAGCTTCTCGATGGATGGGAGGAGCTAAGCGCCTGTCGGAGAGCTTCCTGGGCATGAAAGCTCGCGAATGCAACAAGAACGAAAGCCAGGAAGCTCTCCGAGCTCGGAAAGGAGCCCACGGTCAGTCGGCTGCGGGCGGGAGGAAGGCGAATGCCTCTCTTTGTTGTGCTGCCGCCAGCATGGCCTGGCTGGCAGCGGAAGATGTAACGGAGCCCACAGGGCCGGGCTCCGTGGCGAAGACCGCCGGCCCCTCAATCAGGCTGGCAGGGAACAGAGCGGAGCCCACGTGGCTGTGCTCCGCAGCGGCTGCCTGCTGGGCTGGTAAGAGGGGGAACGGAGCCCAGCCCCGTGGGCTCCGTTACACCTTCCGCTGCCAACCAGGCCATGGAAGTGATGTGCCGGTGCCTGGAGGCTGTTGGGGCCTGGATGGGTGTCAACAGACTCAAGCTCAACCCGGATAAGACGGAGTGGCTGTGGGTTTTGCCTCCCAAGGACAACTCCATCTGTCCGTCCATCACCCTGGGGGGGGAATTATTGACCCCCTCAGAGAGGGTCCGCAACTTGGGCGTCCTCCTCGATCCACAGCTCACATTAGAAAAACATCTCTCAGCTGTGGCGAGGGGGGCGTTTGCCCAGGTTTGCCTGGTGCACCAGTTGCGGCCCTATCTGGACCGGGACTCATTGCGCTCACAGTCACTCATGCCCTCATCACCTCGAGGTTCGACTACTGTAATGCTCTCTACATGGGGCTACTTTTGAAAAGTGTTCGGAAACTTCAGATCGTGCAGAATGCAGCTGCGAGAGCAGTCTTGGGCTTACCTAGGTATGCCCATGTTTCACCATCACTCCGCAGTCTACATTGGCTGCCGATCAGTTTCCGGTCACAATTCAAAGTGTTGGTTATGACCTTTAAAGCCCTTCATGGCATTGGACCAGAATATCTCCGAGACCGCCTCCTGCCGCACGAATCCCAGCGACCGATTAGGTCCCACAGAGTGGGCCTTCTCCGGGTCCCGTCAACTAAACAATGTCGGTTGGCGGGCCCCAGGGGAAGAGCCTTCTCTGTGGCGGCACCGGCCCTCTGGAACCAACTCCCCCCGGAGATTAGAACTGCCCCTACTCTTCCTGCCTTCCGTAAACTCCTTAAAACCCACCTTTGCCGTCAGGCATGGGGGAACTGAAACATCTTCCCCTGGGCATGTTTAATTTATATATGGTATGCTTGTGTGTATGTCTGTTAGTATATGGGGTCTTTCTTAAATCTTTAATATTTTAAATTGTCAGATTATTTATGATTTGTTTCCTCGTGTTGTGAGCCGCCCCGAGTCTTCGGAGAGGGGCGGCATACAAATCTAAGTAATAAATAAATAAATAAATAAATAAATGCTGGCAGCAGCGCAACAAAGAGAGGCATTCACCTTCCTCCCGCCCGTAGCCGACTGACCGTGGGCTCCTTCCCGAGCTCGGAAAGCTTCCTGGGCATGAAAGCTCGCAAATGCAACCAGAACGAAAGCCAGGAAGCTCTCCGAGCTCGGGAAGGAGCCCACGGTCAGTCGGCTACGGGCGGGAGGAAGGTGAATGCCTCTCTTTGTTGCGCTGCCGCCAGCATGGCCTGGCTGGCAGCGGAAGATGTAACGGAGCCCACGGGGCTGGGCTCCGTGGCGGAGACCGCCGGCCCCTCAATCGGGCCCGCAGGGGAGGAGAGTGGAGCCCACATGGCTGGGCTCCGCGACAGAGACCACCGGCCAGCTGATTTGGCCAGTGAGCAGAGGGGCGGAGCCCACATGGCTGGGCTCCGCAGCCACTGCCTGCTGGACTGGTAAGAGGGGGAACGGAGCCCACATGGCTGGGCTCCACAATGGAGACCACCGGCCTGCCTAGCGGGCTGGGAGGGAGGCGGAATACGGGAGGAGGAGGAAGAGGAGGAGGAGGGAGGAAGGAGAGAGAGAGAGAGGTTTCTGCTTGAAGTTGAGGGTGGTGGCGCAGCGCGAATCCGGCAAGGGCTTCTCCAACCTTTTCCCTCCCTTCCCTTCGAGTCATTGCAGCCGGACAGTAACTGTCTACCCAATCCACCCACGAGGCTCCCTCCGGGCAGCCTGCACTGTCTCTCTCCCCTCCCCATCTCCCCCCCTTCTCCCCCCCTCTCTACCCACCCCTGAACAATCTGAATGCCGGCAGTAATGAGGCAAAAGGGGTGAATTTTCCGCTTGCACGCATTATTGGCTTTTCTATTGATTCCTATGGGAAACATTGTTTCATTTTATGAACTTTTCACCTTACGAACCTCCTCCTGGAACCAATTAAGTTCGTATCATGAAGTATCACTGTACTTAAAAGATTTATCAAAAATGAAAATTACAAAAAAGGTGAAATATTAAGGGATATGGATGACTTCCAAAGTCATATCCTTAAAAAATGATAATTACTTAAAACTATTAGGTCAGATTAAAAAAGACCTAGAAGTTTGGAGCAACTTGCAATTAACACTGGTGGGAAGAATTTCTACAATTAAAATGAATATTCTCCCCAAAATTTTGTTTCTTTTTCAAGTTATCCCAATAAATCCTGGATCAAAATTTTTCGCAGAATTAAATAAGATAATAAAAAAATTTATATGGCAAGGTAAGAAACCAAGAATAAAACAAAATTCATTAGAAGATCGCAAAGAAAGAGAAAGCCTTGGCCTCCCAAATTGGAAATTATATTATTATGCCACCACCCTAACATGGATAAAAGAGTGGTTGACCTTAGAAAATCAAAGGTTACTTAATTTAGAAGGTCATGATTTAATGGTAGGTTGGCATGCTTTTATATGGTATGAAAAGTTAAAAACACACTCATATTTTAAAAATAATATTATTAGAAAAGCATTGATTGATGTATGGATTGAAATAAAGAAAAACCATTTTTTAGTAATGCCAGAATGGATTTCACCTATTGAAGCCATCACTCATCCGAATTTTATAAAAGAAGGTAAGATTTGGAAATATAGAGATTTACTGGATAATCAATTAAAATTAAGAACAAAACAAGAGTTACAAGAATTAGGTATTGACTTAGATTGGTGGCAATACATACAGATTAGTTCCATATATCAAATAGATATAAAAACTTATATTTTCAGAAAAGAAAATAATGTATTAAGCAAATTATTACTTCAAAATCAAGTGAAGTTAATTGGAAATGTATATAAATTCTTAATAAATCATAGAATGATAGGTTGGATATTGAAAGATAACATGATCAGCTGGTGCAAAAATTTTGGCAAAGAGATAAATTTAGAAACATGGGAAAAGATATGGGTGTATAATTGGAAAATAACAAAATCAATTTCTTTTAAAGAAAATCAAATTAAGAGGTTTTATATATGGTACCTCCCACCATATAGAATTTCCAAAATGTTTCCGACTGGCACATAATACCATGCATGGTGGACATGTTCTGAGGCTAAAAAATATTGGAACAAAGTAGAGAAATGGATAAATGAAATAACAAAGGAGAAGATTAAAAAATCTCCTGAATTCTTCCTATTGGGCATTTCAAATACAAAGTATAAAAAAGAAATTTATTATTTAATAATACATATATTGGTTGCGGCAAGAATCACACTTGCGCAGAAATGGAAAGAAAAGGAAATACCAAAAGATGTAGAGGTATTTAAAAAATTATGGAATTTGCAGAACTAGACATAATGACAAAACGTTTGAATAATCAAGTTGAAACAGAATTTTACAAAATATGGGATAAAGTATATGAATGGTGGAATTTTAAAAATAGTATTAAAAATTAAATAAGAGAATTTATAACTATTTGAACTTATTATTTTGAAGCTTTATAAGATAGAGTGAAATAGTTTAAAAACAATATAAACATAGTTTTTGTTCTCTTTTCTCTTTTTTCTTTATAGTATGATAAAGTCAGAAGTGTTATTTTCTATGTTTTATTTTTTGAATAAGTGTTTGATATTTTATAGATAAAGAAATTTAATTAACATAAAGAACATAGAGTTAAACTTAACAAGAATGTAATGTGCACGTGTGACATTTCTGTATTGATCTGACTATAGTTAGGGGTTTTTTTCTGTATTAGTTAGACTTCTATGACAAGCGGAGCAATGGTAGCTCCTTAAATGTTTAATGTTGATTGTTTTTGTCTGTCTTTTGAAAAACAATTAAAAATATTTTTTTTTTTAAAAGAAGGCAGGTTAGCAGCAATTGTTTTTTCTGCAATTATGATTATCCCCTTAAGTCTGTTTTGGTCTTGTTGCAGAATCAAACCAGACAATTATAGATGCAATAATTCCTCTTTAGTACTGCATAAGCAGCTCCTTGGGCAGTTTGAGCTTCCTGAGTTGGCGCAGAAAGAACATTCCTTGTTGTGCTTTTTTAATGACATTTTTGATGTTAGGTGATTATTTAAGGTCTTGAGATATGATAGAACTTAGAAATTTGAAGGTCTCTACTGTTGACACTGTGTTGTCTAGTATTGTGAGAGGTGGTAGGATGAGAGGATTTATCCTACAGTCTATCACCATTTCTGTGGTTTTGAGTGTGTTCTAGTGTCTGAGCGGCAGTCCCTTCAGGATTGGGCGGCATAGAACTATCAATCAATAAGAAAGAAAGAAAGAAAGAAAGAAAGAAAGAAAGAAAGAAAGAAAGACTGATTTTTTTCCCACAGATGTGCGTAATTATTTGGGGCTCAGTGCTGGAGCAGAATAAGGTCCCTTCCCCCTATGTTATTCTGTTATTTTATATTTCAATTAATATCATTATCCTCTTATAAATCCAGATAGGGCATCATGCCTACTCCTCCTTCTTATACATTCTTCTTAAAAGAAACAAAAAACCCTTATACAACTTTTTCCTAATTAGGAAAAAAAATCCCTTCTTTTTTATTAAAGGAAATTAATAATAAAACAAAACCAATATCTATTACTATTAAAACTAAAACAACCAGCAAAACCAAAAACACAACTATTAATAAATCCATGTTTTAAAATCTTCATTTCTTAAATATTTACCATAGTATTAAAAGTAATCTAATAATACTATGAAAATATACCTGAACACCAATGCATCAATTAATATATTTCCATATTTACTTTTCTATAATTTCATTCAATATTTCCAAGTTCAATTAATTTTCAGGCACTTAGCATTTACTATTATTAACGTTCATCAATCTTCTACATTTCCAAGTATATTTTAAATTTATAATGCAAAGTCATAAAATCATACAGTACATATCATAAACCCTTTATTTATCCTATGTATCTTCCATTAATTTTATCTTTGTAATTCTATATAGTTCTAAAATTCTAATTCAATTTTACGAATTAATACATCCTAATATTAAACAACATCTAAATATATCTTTTACCATCATTCCATAGTCAATCCATATTCCATCCTCCTCAAATTTGCACCCCTCTTGCCAAAGGGAAGAAACCATGTTGTTTTTCAATAGCCTGTGTTTTTCTTTTGATATTTGTTATTTTTCTTTTTAATTATAAGCTACCAAACGTTTTTACGCAGCTGAGAGACATGAAAATTAAAGTATATTAAGAAATCGGATGATTGATATTATTTTGCTGATCTTAATCTGCAGTAAAGATATTTTGGTTTTTAAAAAACCCACCATATTTTGCCTCAGATAATTTCAAAATACTGTGTGTCTATAACAGTAACCTCGGAATGGGGCAACTCTGCTAAGTATCAAAATGCCACTTAAATAGTTGAGTTAGTTTCAAACTAGATTTTGATTCTCTCTCTCTCTCTCTCTCCTTCCACTTTTTTCTCTTTCCCTTCCTCTCTTTCTTCCTCTCTTCCCTCTTTCCCTCCCTCTCACTCTCTTTCTTTCTCTTCCTCCCTCCCTCCCTTTATATTTCTCTCTTCCTCCCTTTCTCTCTCCCTCTCTTTCTCCCCCTTTTCTTCGTTCCTTCCCTCCCTCCCCTCCCTCCTTCCTTCTTCTCCACTTCTCTTTCCCTCCCTCTCTTTCCCTTCTCTTTCCCTTTTCTTTCTTTTTCTCCACTTCTCTCTCTCTCTGCTTCTCCGGCAGGCATCGTCTCCACACCCTCCCCTTGGCTCTGCCCCCACAGCAGCTGCCGTTGGTGCGGCAACAGCGGCGGCTCCTCCCAGACTAGACCTCACCAGCGGATGATGCTTTCCGTGCAACTCCAGCCTTCTCCCACCTCGCCGCTGACACAGGTGGTGGGGACCACCCTGTCCCCCTTCAGGGCCTCTTTGACAGCACTTTCCGGCAGTGTTCCCTCTAACGTGAGTTGGGCGCTATAGCGCAGGAGATTTGAGATGTCTGCCCACGAGTTTCCAATTCCAGCACGGAGGTCTGACCTCTGCCCTAGAATTGGCAATTAGAATAAGGTGACCAGATCTTGATCATTTGTCCCGACTCCAAAATGCAGCGTGACTTTAAAACTGACTGGATATGATTTCCACGCTCAAGAGAAAGAGAGAAAAGCCCAGCCGGCTAATTTCCCCCCTCCCTCGGACTCAAAAATGCGGCGTGACTTTAAAACTGACTGGATTGGATTTCCACTGTGGGGAAGAAGCGGGGAAGAAAGAAGGAGAGAAAAGTATGGCTTTTTCTAATTGGATATTGTATTTTTAAAATTCTCATTGAAGGCATTTGTAATTGCTTCTAAATGATGTTGGTTTTGCTTTTGCAAAAAAAAAATCAAAACAACCTCCTTAGGTGCAAGTCAGCTGAAAGTCCTAGACTGGAGGTAGATAATTCATTAATAATCAAGGCATGTCAAACTGATCTGTGCTTCCTGAACTAGATACTGGATATTGGATACTAGATGTAGAAGTTGTTTATGGTTATTCCCAGTTTCTGGAAGTATTGTCTACAAGGTGGGAAGATGTTCCTCTAAAGAGATGTCTCTTGTGGCATGTACAGATATCTTAAAATGTGAAACATTTTCTAACAACCAAGATGGAAGGGACCTTGGAGGTCTTCTAGTCCAACCCCCTGCTTAGGCAGAAAACCCTACAGACAAGTGGGTATCCAACATCTTCTTTAAAACTTCCAGTGTTTGAGCATTCACAACTTCTAGAGGCAAGTAGTTCCATGGATTAATTGTTCTCACATTCACTCCTTGCTTCTAAGTTGCTTCTCTCCTTGATTAGTTTCCACCCACTGCTTCTTGTCCTACAGGTGCTCTGGAGCAGTGTTTTTCAACCAGTGTGCCGTGGCACACTAGTGTGCCGCGAGACATGGTCAGGTGTGCCGCGAAGAAGGAAGCTCAGGTTCCGGTCTCGCAACTTTTTGCTGAGAGAGAGAGAGAGAGAGGAAAGAAAGCAAGAGAGAGAGAAAGAAAGCAAGAGAGAGAGAAAGAAAGAAAGAAAGAGAGAGAGAAAAGGAGAGGAAGGGAGAGAGAGAGAGAGAGAGAAATGAGCAAAAAGAGGAGGAAAAAAAGAGAAATGAGAAAATTATTGAGACAGAGAATGAGAGGAAAGAGAGAGAAACAAAAGAGAGAGAGGAGTGACTCTTGATTTAAAGCATATAATAAAAAGCACCCAAAGAATAAGAAAGAGAAAAACCCCAGCCCTCACCTGTTTTTGGAAATGGTTCAAGAGTGTGTATACACACACACACACACACACACACACACACACAAGGGTGGGGAGGAGACAGGGATGGAAAAAGAGAGGACAGTGTTTTAGGGTGTCATTTTGTGTCATTTTGGTTGGTGGTGTGCCCCAGGATTTTGTAAATGTAAAAAATGTGCCGCGGCTCAAAAAAGGTTGAAAATCACTGCTCTGGAGAATAACTTGACTCCCCCTTCTTTGTGGCAGCCTCTTATTTACATTGTAAATAAGCTGTCTCAGACAGTTCTCTTAAAACAAAACTCTTATAAAATTGTACATTAAGTAATATCCTAATATACATTTCGAAACTTTGAACTAGAGGAATCAGCAAATGTATGATACTTTATGACTGGACAGATATTTAGCAAGATATTTAATAATTCCACTGCTGGTTGGCATTTATAGCCAAAGAAACATGCAAACAATTGTAGCCTTCTGTTAAAAATACCTTTGTATTTCCACTCATAAATTAGTTTGATTAACAAAGAAGATAAAAACAAGGTTTTATCATGGTTAACATGGTTTCTTCATGGTAAAAGATATATTTAGGCAGGGGTCCCCAAACCTTTTACACAGGGGCCAGTTCACTGTCCCTCAGACTGCTGGAGGGCCGAATTATAAAAAAAAACTATGAACAAATCCCTATGCACACTACACATACCTTATTTTAAAGTAAAAAACAAAATGGGAATGTACTATTTAGAGGGGGGAAGAAGTCTGAAATTCATATGTGTTTATGTTTTGTTTTTAATTTAATTTTATTGTTTAATATTAGGCTGTATTAATTTGTAAAATTGGATTAGAATTTTAGAACTATATAGAATTACATAGGTAAAATTAATGGAAGATACATAGGATAAATAAGGGGTTTGTGATATGTACTGTATGGTTTTATGAGTTTGCATTATGAATTTAAAATATACTTGGAAATGTAGAAGATTGATGAAAGTTAATAATAGTAAATGCTAAGTGCCTGAAAAGTAATTGAGCTTGGAAATATTGAATGAAATTATAGAAAAGTAAATATGGAAATGTATTAATTGATGCATTGGTGTTCAGATAGATTTTCATAGTATTCCTGTACTAGATTAATATAATGCTATGATAAATATTTAAGAAATGAAGATTTTAAAGCATGGATTTATTAATAGTTGTGTTTTTAGTTTTTCTGGGTTTTTTTAGTTTTAATAGTAATAGATTTTGGTTTTGTTTTATTATTAATTTCTTTTAATAAAAAAGAAGGGAATTTATTTATTTATTTATTCATTCATTCATTCATTTATTTATTTTGGATTCCTATGCCGCCCAGTCCCAAAGGGACTGCCGCTCAGACACTACACTTTTCCACCCACACCAAAAAAAAATTAGAGGGAACACTGCTTTCTGGCAGAGGCGCCGCATCTGCCTCCCTGCCGGCTCCTGCCGCCGCCGCATAGCTCTCCTCAGACAAAGCCTGGCATTGACGCTTGAGAGTGGGCTCGGGGCTCTTGGCATCAGCAGCCACCACGGTGCTGTTGTTGTTGTCACGGCGGCTGCCACTCTGGGAATGAAGGAGTGGCATTTCCTTGTTAGCTATCTTGGAGCAGGAGCGACTGCTCCCTCCCCCTCCTTCTGTTTCTCCCCCCTCCACCTGCCATCAGTGGCACCACAGATAAAAGCTTTATAAGGAGGAATAAGGTGGCCGGGAAAATTTGGAAGGCGCAAGGAAGGAAGCTCAGCTTCCAGTCTCAGAACTTTTTGCTCTTTGCGCCCTCAGCAAAAAGTTGCGAGACCGAAAGTTGAGCTTCCTTCTTCACCCCTACAAAATTTTTCCGGCCACCGGCTGGGGGGAAAAGAGGTTTAAAATCTCGGCGCCAGAATTTAAAATTTGTGCGCTGAGCTCTCAAATCTCCTGCGCTATAGTGCATAGCGCAGGTTAGAGGGAACAGTAACCACAAGGTGTATATATTAACCAATATAACATTTGGTTAAAACAATACAATCAATTCAACGTTTTCATTTCCCCTATTGTTAATTCCAGCATTAATATCATTCCTTTAAAACCATTTTTCACATATGTCACCACTCCTCAGTTTTTCTTTTTCGGCCAATGCCACAAACAATTCCCCTAATTTCTTGTGTTCCAAATATTTTTGGTTTTGTTTTTTTATATGAACCTCCTGGAGATATATAATATCAATGATTTGTTTTATCAATTTTGTATATGTTTTGTTTTCTTTTTACCAAATCATTCAACCCATTTACATTTATAGGCAATAGTTGAATCTCCTTTTCCATTATTTCTAATTATCTGTGGGTCTTAAACTTTTCTTATTCTAGTAACTCTTTGTATCCTTACTCTACCTCTCTGTTCTTGTTGTTCTCTGGTTACTTTACCCCTTTCTTCTTCTTTTTCAACTCTCTTCTTGAGTTTGATCTTCTACACTTTCTATTTCCAACTTCTCTCTATTAGTTGATTCCTCCTCTGTCCCCACTAATTGTTCATTTCCTTCACATTTTCTAAATTATCTATCTTAATTTTTTTTCTTGCCATGTTTTTAATAATTCCTTCTGGAATAATCGATTTAAATAATATATTTTTCCTGTTCAATATGGTTATTAAGAATCTGTAATCTTTTCTCTGTTCTTTAAATCATCTAGGGATCTGTTTCAATGTTATGATTTTTTTTCTTTATAAATCATGGGTTCTTCTCTTATCAATTTGTAAATAATATCTGTAACTTGTTTTCGTGCAAATCATATATGCAATTCTCTAGGAAGATGATGTTTTTTTGCATAATTGATATGGAGTCTATAGATTTTGTCCATTTCACATATTATTTATACTTATCCCTCTGAAGAAATTCTGTGATTAATTTCCCCATTATTTTCCTAAGGTCTTCATCTTTTGTTTCTATTTCATTTTGAAATCTGAGATAAAAAGAGGCTTTATCAATTCAAGGTGGATTAACAAATTTTCAAGATCCTTATTTGCTTCTTTCATTTTTAGATCTATTAGATCTAACTTTTTATCTGTTTATTCCTGCTTTTAGTTCCACCGCTTGTATTTTCTGTTCATTTTTTGTATTACTTTTTGGATTGAGCCTACTTTATTTTCTAGGTTTGTATATCCATTCTCAGTTCCCCATGACCTTTTGTCATCATCTCCTGAAGCTTTAGCATTGTTTCTTGTATTATTTGAAGAGTCAATTGCACCGTTTGTAGAGTCAGGTTTTTATTTGTTTTCTCCATGGGTAGATTCTCTTCTATTGTTTTCTGGAATCTCAATGAGGCTGCTACCCCCGTCTAGATATGTATTGTCTTTTTTCCTGTTCTCAACATTGTGGTGGTGGTATTTGTCATTTCTTTTAGGACTCCATTTTGTTATTCTAGTATTTTATATATTCTTTCCCAAATTACCATTTACCATTTTCCCCACTGATAATTCCTTTTTGGTTTCCAACCTTGATTTCCCACAATATGTTATTCTATCAATATTCTTCATTGGGTTAGTCTAAACATATATCATCTACATTCTGTAACTAAAGGAAATCCTTAATTATATTAATTAATTAACTCAATCAAATAAATCAATTCTAATAAGCAAATTTTCTTCTTGAACTTAATATTTTAAATGTTTATATCCTATTACCTTAATTTAACAGTTAATATATAAAGATAGTTTTGCAAATAAAGTTAATAGTTAATGTTGACGAAAGCTTCTATATACACCCACTAGTCCTGTTTGCAATAAGACAGTCCATCTGATACTTATATTTTGGCAGTTCTATTGTTTAAGTCTTTACCTTCTCAAATTTCCAATAATCTTCTTTGTAATATCACCTTCTGAGTCACCATCACCCCCAAATGCTCAAGTTTGGTGTTCCCCCCCCCTCCCATTACAAAAGGATCTTTCTGGTGTTTTCACTTTCCATCTTGACCTCCAAGTCAAACACTTTCTTTTTCCATTGATCCTTTCCTTCATTGCCCATTTCCAAAAGTCTTCTAATTATTTTCCCCAGTCCATCATTTTCCTCTGATTTTAAATTGACTTTATTTGCAATATTTTCTCTTACTGCAGCATAAATTTTATTTTCCTCTTAATCCTTTTTTACTTTTTTACTTATTTTCATTCTCACTTTGAGTTTTTTAGCATTTACTTTCCTGGCAAAGTTCTTTTACGTAATCTCATCTTGTCTCTTTCAATTGCCACTTAATCTCTTGCCAGAGCTTCATTCCCTTTGCCCAACATCTTTGGGATTGCTCAATTTATTCATTCCAAATCACTGCCCATAGGGTCCACAGTAACGGGAATGAGCACAGTCTGCTTTTCACTTTTATACTTCCCAAAATTGGAGTGTTTGTCACAACCTAGGATCCACAATGTCAAAATGGCATGACACATTGCATTCACACTGGGTTAAGAAGAGTTTCCCTCATTCCAGCTCACTGTCCCCAGGCTTCCCCTCCATTTCACATGGTCCTCTAAAACATGGCATCCCTTCGAAGGGTCCCCAGGCATGAAAAATCAGCAGTTAAAGGATAGAGCTCATCCTTCCCCCTCTGTAGCACTTCACCTTCACCACCAGAAGTCTATATCTTTTTTCTATAAGCAGAGATTCTAGTAAAATACTTGTTTGCAGGGGGTCCAGGGGGAAAGCATTTTGAAATTCCCTGATATTTCCCTGTAACTTGCGATCTGGTTAAGGCCCAGTTGTAGATGATGTCATGCCAAATGGCTAAGCCATGCAGAAATATCGGTAGCTGAGGAAGCAAGATGTTGCTCATTTTTGCTTGACTCTGCCAGGCAGCACGATCCTTTTTTTTTTTTTACATGATTTATTAAACATTTTAATATAGTTGGTTTTTCCCCCTAATTTATTCTGGGTTTTTAAAATGAATGCCCTGATAATTTCCTGATATTTCCCAAACCGCCAATTTCCCTGATAATTCTCTGATTTTCCTATTTTCCAGGTTTGCTGGACACCCTGTGTTTGTGAGATAAGTAGTGAATCTGTTCATACAAGCTCATGAAAGTAACAAAATGACTCAAAAACCTCATAAATAAAAATCCAATAATTGCCAAGACAATATTTTTTTAAAAAAATTAAAACACAGCAACATCTGCTTTAAAATCCAAAGTCAATAGAAGGCAGAACAAAAAACTTCAGCCAAACTGAAGCAGTATGCTACCATTACAGTAGCATCTCCAAGTGAAAAAGTTATGCTTTTCAATTCCAGATAGATTGCTGAAAAAAACTACCTATGTAATTTGTAAATGCAAATAAAGAAATCAGAAAATAGGTTGAAGAAGAAATAAGTCATTTCCCCTACTTCATCTGCCATCTATTTTTTGGGTACTGTACAAGTAAGATTTATATCTTATCTTATCTTATATTATATTATTATATATATTGTGCCAGGACGAACACAAGGACAAAAGCACCAGCCTGAAGATGATGACTGGGACCTCGTGGAAACGTCACCAGAATTGCGGTGGAAGCAGAGTAAGCACACGAACACAGAAAATGGGTTATAAAATGGGTCACATTTATTATAATCAAACAGGACCTGCAGAGGTAAGACAAAGAGGGCGGAAACATCAATCCAAATTTTCTGAGCAACTCTGGCCGAAGCCTCCTGCTGAGCAAAAGGGGGAGGTCACCTTGAACTTGAACTTGACCTCCCCTCTTTGCTCCCTGCCATGTCCTTGCATATGGGGAGGCTCACCCACCCAGATACTTGACTCTGGGCGTGCGGTGGGTGAGCCCCAATGGCGTCTCCCCTCCATACCCGAGCCAGCCGAGCCCTGTAGCCATGTCGGGGAGCGGCCGGTCACCTTCCAAAAGGTACCCAAAGAAGATCACACAGTTGCTGAAATTCCCCTTTTCCGCCCTTTTCCGCTTTCCCATGACCAGAGGGACAAGGAGAAATTAAATGCCGAATAGATTGCCGAATTAGCCAAATTAAAACTAGAGTATGCCAGACACCCCCTAACCGTGTTCCCGCTCCCATAGTGTGGAGTAGGCGAAAAAACGGCCAAACTAAAAGCGTTACAGCCGCCAAAAATTCCTACTCGGCCCCCTATGGCGACCTCTCGATCATGCTACGTAGAGGGAGGGAGGGTGGGTGCCAGCCTGTCCATGCCGGCGGCAGCACAACGAAAGAGGGAGGAGAGCGGCCCTCCACCCCTTTTAAGTGGGGGAAGCCACTCGCTCACCCCCTGGAAGCGCGTCACGCCCCACAATGATGCGGAGCACTCTGGGGCAGTGGGGAGCGGGAGGGGGTGCCTCCTCCCTGTGCCCCACTCGCTCCCCCCACTCACCCTCTCTGCCGCCGGTATCCCACCGTGTCCTGCGGCCCTCCTTGCACTGCCGCAATCGCCACCGGCCTGGAGGCGGCCAACGGACCCATCTCTGAAACTTACATGGGAAGAAACCCGAATATGCCAAGACCTTCATATCTGTACCCGTGAAAATCTACAAAAACCAAATGTGTGTGTGTGTGTGTGTGCTTTTTTGTTTATCAGCTAGAAATCTCAACAAGTTGTAGCATACAACTGAATCTATAAGATATAAGGATGGAGGTCTCAAATTTTCTTCACAAGAAGCCCTTCGCATCCTATCCTTTCTTCCAGTTTTGGGATAGTGACTTATTAATTCCTGTTGCTACCAGCTATATTCTGGGCCTACTCCATTGATGTGTATTGCCTAAACCACAATTTTTCTAGTAATTAAATGTTTAAAGAACAAAAAGTAGAAATAGTTTCAATTTTGCAACCTCCTGATTATGTAATGTACAAGCACAACTAGAGAATAAAATCCTCCTTCCTTTGTGGGAGGTCGATCAACTTTAGGAGAGGAAATCAAAGTATAAACTTTATTGTAAAAAAATAAAGATAAAAAGTTCCTTTTTAATTATAAATATTAGGAATCCAAACACACAAAAATATAAAAATAGAAAAAAGAAAATCTAATGGAAAACAAAATGTTGTAGGTTTGATATAAATGAGTCTTAACTATCCCAACATTTCCTTTCCTTTAATATTACACATCAAACAAATCAATCTAGTATTAAGTTCTATATAAATACATTGCCAGGAATCCTCGGAAAGGGGCAGCACACAAATCCAATTAAACAAACAAACAAACAATTCCTGCAATGCATGTTTCCTCTGCACCAATTACCTGACTTCTCCAGATACTTGGAAATTCAGTTTTCATCATGGGTTGCTGGAAATGATAAACTCTGCACTTTTCCAATATTAATACATATATTTTTAGTATTTGTTTTAAAATAACCAACCTTTGCTATCTTTCATAAAAGGAAGGTTTGGATATCTCATTCTGTACATGACTAAAAACACCTCTTATTTGCTGGGGAAGTGTACCGAATGTCTAGCATGAAGGCTGCCCTTTATGTGGGGATATGGATTGGTATGAGAGGCTGGAAGCCAAGTCATCTTCACAATCATATCTACAAAGAAATATTAACATCATAGTTTTGTGAACAAGGGTGGATGATTTTCAGTCCTCTATATTAACTGTTTCAATGGGAACTGATTTTCCTTCCACAGGATAAAGAAAGTGCTAAGAATATTACATGCATTTCATTTCACACACACACTAAATGTATCCCAGGGGTCTCAAACTTGCAGCTCGTGGGCCAACTGCGGCCCTCGAGACAATAGTTTGCGGCCCCCACCTTAATATCAAAGTTTAATGTTAGTGCGGCCCGAGTTTGATACAAATGGCACTTTTCAGTGTTGTGTGTGGAGCTGAATGAATCTACTAATCATGATGGAGTATATTGCTCTCGGAGGTGGGACATCAGCCAGGCTTATTGCAAACTTGTGCCATTACCCTGGGCTCAGAAGCGGAGGTGGCCGTGGAAATCGCTACTCAGTGAGACAGGGAAAAAAAAGGAAAGTTTAGCTGCTAAACGCTGAAACAGTGACACCAAGTGGAATTATATATTACACGGCCCCAAACATGTCTTTTTCAAAGTCTACAGTGAAGAGAAAGGTTGGTGATGAGCACAGACAATTTCAGGAAAAGTGGGAAGTGCAATATTTCTTCATTGAGCACAGGGGCATCCCGACGTGTCTTATTTGCACAGAGAAAGGTGCGGTGCACAAAGAATACAATTTGAAATGTCATTACACAACTAGACATGCTGAGGAGTATCAGATCCAGGGGCTTAAAGCACAGAATATTCCGTGCTTTTTTAGAGGAAACGGAGTCAGAATATGGGGATATGCCCTACTTCACCGAGGTACGTTGGCTCAGCAGGGAAAACATATTGAAGAGATTTTTTGAGTTGAGAGCTGAAGTGAAAACCTTCATGGAGAAAGATGGGGTTGCTGTTCCTGTGCTAAGTGATCCAAAATGGCTTATTGACTTAGCTTTTTTTGTTGATATCAATACATGAGCTTAATGTACTGAACAAGAAGTTACAAGGCCAGGGGCAACTTGTCAGTGCTGCCTATGACAACATGAGAGCATTCTCTACAAAACTGTGCTTTCTCAGACAAACCTTTGCCATTTCCCAGCATGCAAGGCACTCATGGATGCAGGCACACCATTCAGTGGTGAGGAGCATGTCGATGTCATTTTGAAGCTACAGGAGGAATTTGATCACAGATTTGCAGACTTCAAGATGCACAGAGCCACATTTCAAATTTTTGCAGATCCCTTCTCCTTTGATGTAGAAGATGCCCCTCTTGTGCTTCAAATGGTGCTCATTGACCTGCAGTGCAACTCTGAACTCAAAGCCAAGTTCAGGGAGGTGAGTGGAAAAGCACAGAGAATTGCCCCTCCCCCCCAGCTTCCCTGAGCTTTCCCAAATGTTCAAGCGGACCATGTGTCTTTTTGGGAGCACATACTTGTGTGAAAAGCTCTTCTCTACCTTGAATTTCACTAAGTCCAAGTACAGGTCCAGACTTACTGATGAGCATCTTCAAGCCCTACTGAGGGTCTCAACTGCTTCCTCCCTTAAGCCAAATGTGGCTCAGCTATGCGAGAGTAAGCGCTGCCATATCTCTAGCAGCAAGAAGTAGGCAGAAGAAGCCATGTTCAAAACAGTTTATGTTCAATGTTCCATTCATATTCAGAAAGTTAAATGTTAAAGAACTGTTAATACAGAATTTGAATCTGAATAATAATTACATTTCTTTAGTCAGCAACTATATGTGGTTTCTTCAGTCTTCTATATCTGCTGTATTATTATTATTTTCATTTTATTTATTTATTACTGATTTATTTTTTTATTTTCTTATGAATCTGTTAATTTATTTTTATTTTTAACACAAAATAAGATGAAAAAATAAAGACATTTGATAATATTGGAATGTTTTTGTAAGAGTTTTTCTTATGGAAAACCTGATGCGGCCCAGCCTCATCCAGACTCTACCTCCAGTGGCCCCTGGATAAATTGAGTTTGAGAGCCCTGATGTATCCCAAATAAAAAGGCATTTTGAATCATTTATAACACAGAATTCCACAGTTTAGATAATAAGAATATTTAGAAGAGACAAATAAATGGAAACCATTCTCAGAATGCACCAAATATTAGACCAACTTAAATTTGATGTACTAAATTTAAAAACAAAAGGCATTTTCTGTAGTCTCCATAACATTTCTTAACAATAAGATACTAAGACATAAAATACTAATCATTTTCAGATTTGCCATAATATATATTTTTCTAAAGTTTATTCAACTTATTCTAATCCATGACAACACAAATATGTTTTACAACAATGTCTCTCCAAAGAAAATTCATTATCCAAAAGCTTCTATTTAATTTCTGTTATTTGAAAGCATTTTTTAAAATTCCAATGCTAAAACTGCCTTTTAAAGTTTGGATTATTTTACATAAACTGCCAGTGATAACTCATTTGGTTGCAAGTAGTTAATTTAAAGTTCTCTTATTATATGTGTTTTGGATCTCTGACTGTATTAAGTTTTGTTGCTGCTACAATAATAATAATATACATTTTCACAATTTTTAGACAATTAGTTGTAAGTGTGAATGATTTTAAAATACAGTGAGACAATTATTATGAATGTAACAAAGTTCTATACAGTTTTGCTATTCCTTATACAATTTTTATGTATATTCCAGGATTGGCCTAGCCATCTGGAAATTACAAAATCTTTTTTAAAAAATACAAACATATGGCTTTTCCTTTTATACCAGCACTTATCGACTTCTAACATATGATAAAAATAAAATAAATTAAGCATATTGAATGTATCTTTTTGAATTACAGTGATACCTCATTTTATGAACTTAATTGGTTCTGGGACGAGGTTTGTAAGGTGAAAAGTTTGTAAGACGAAACAATGTTTCCCATAGGAATCAATGGAAAAGCGATTAATGCGTGCAACCCCAAAACTCACCCCTTTTGCCAGCCAAAGTGCCTGTTTTTGTGCTGCTAGGATTCCCCTGAGGCTCCCCTCCATGGGAAACCCCACCACCAGACTTCCGTGTTTTTGTGATGCTGCAGGAAAATCCCAGCAGAGGAATCCCAGCAGCGCAAAAACGGGTGCTTCACTGGCAACAGAAGTCTGGAGGTGGGGTTTCCCAGCGAGGGGAGCTCAGCAAAATCGCAGCATCACAAAAACACGGAAGTCCTCGAAACCCCACCTCTGGACTTCCATGTTTTTGTGATGCTGCGATTTCGCTGAGGCTCCCCTCACTGGGAAACCCCACCTCCGGACTTCCATTGCCAGCAAAGTGTCCGTTTTTGTGCTGCTGGGATTCCCCTGCAGCATCGCAAAAACACGGAAGTCCGGAGGTGGTGTTTCCCATGAAGGGGAGCCTCAGGAGAATCCCAGCAGCGCAAAAATGGGTGCTTCACTGGCAACAGAAGTCCGGAGGCGGGGCATCCTAGTGGGGGTGGCTTGGGTTTGTAAGGTGAAAATAGTTTGGAAGAAGAGGCAAAAAAATCTTAAACCCCAGGTTTGTATCTCGAAAAGTTTGTATGATGAGGGGTTTGTAAGACGAGGTATCACTGTATTTCCGTGCCCTTTTACCAGCAATAGCCATATCTTCGTATAAGTGTATGACTTGGAAAATACATGGAAAAGTGAAATGTTCTTTTTACATTATGTGATTGAGAAGAATGAGGCTTAGAATGGAATGGTTGCTAATATTCAAATCTCAGCTTGGCACCTCACTGCCATCAAAAGCTGAAGGGGGGGGGATAGATAGGCAATAAAGTTGTGTATGTGATGGAAAATAGGAAGAAAGTGATGACAGGTGATAAAGACCAGAGAAGCTTGGAGCCAGTTGTCAGGATCAGGGATCTACCTGACACAATATTCCAAATTGCAGAGATGAACTGTAATCAATGTAATGACTTTAACAATGCAAAACTGCTTAGTCACAATGAATCTACAAATTGTAACAAATTGTAATGTAATCTGATTGGTTGACAAAAGTATATACCATGATGCATCTTTGCATAGGTGTGGCTAGAAAATATTGTGATTTATGGTTTAGAGTGGCTTGTGAATTATTGTAGCTTGTGGTGGCTGAAGAATATTGTGGCTAAAGACTTGTAGGTGAATATTGTAACTGAGAATAGTAGATAGAGAATTGTGAGATTTAGTAAGACAGAGGTGCAGAGAGGCAGAGCTGCTCCTTTCGAAGTAGGGAAAAGACATCCCCAAAGTCCTTTTTGCCAATGATGTAAAACTCTTCAACACCACCGATAACACAACTACTCTTTCTGAGTGGTCTAAGACATGCCAACTCCAAATCTCAACCAACAAATGCTCCGTCCTACACATTGGGAAAAAGAATCTGAACTCCAAATATGAACTGAATAATCAAATTATCACAGATAACCCCCACTTGGTTAAAGACCTCGGTATATTAATAAAAAAAGACTTAAGTGCCAAAGCCCACTGTAACAACATAGCCAAGAAGGCTTAAAGAGTTGTAAACCTAATCCTATGTAGCTTCTGTTCTGGCAATCTCTCACTACTCATCAGAGCTTACAAAACTTTCTCCAGACTCATCCTCGAATACAGCTCATCTGTTTGGAACCCATATCGCATGTCAGACATTAACACCTTTAAAGTGTTCAAAGATACTTCACAAGAAGAGCCCTTCACTCCTCCACTTGAAACCCTACGAGACTAGAAAGCTTAGAACTAAGATGCCTTAAACACTAGAGTGCCTTCCGTCCCCTGTCCTATTGGTCTCCTATATCTTCTGTACCATTCTTCTTTCCTATATTTATTCTATTCTTTCATTGATATACTTTATTCCTATTTCTTCTCTTCTATTCTTTCTTAGATATATTTTTCTATGAGTATATCCTCTATAACGTTCATTATATAGTTATTATATGTATACCCAATATAACCCTCATTGTGTAATGGACAAAATAAATAAATCCATAAATAAAATAAATAAATAAATAAGTACCTAAAACAATAAAAAATACTAAAACAACTACTGAAGAAGTGCCCACGAATGCCTACCTTGAAGGACTTCTAGCAGAAAGTCTCCACAAAGCTCAGCTAAGAAGAAAACCTTCAGATCCTTCAGCTATCCTGACCAAAGAGTAAGCAGGGACGATTGAAACATTCGTGCGGGACGGGTAGAGACCACTTAAGCTAATAAAACAAGCTTAAACTACCGGATACAGCCTTGCCTCCTGCAGCCTTTAGAATAACTTTTCCAGTTACTGCCTTGAAAAAGTATTGTTCTAATCTTCTCAACGTAAGGGAAGAAGGGGGGCACATTTACATTTAAAAGCCATTGTTCTTGCCTGTTTCAACTATTTGCCTCTTTCAAAACTGCTTAAAGTTTCAAAACAGCTTAAGTGAAGTTGTTAAATAAAGTTTTTAGTGAATGTATGCCTGAGATTTAAAAAGCAAAAATCAAGAGATTGCCATGACAACCAGGTTGTAAAGAGCCCCACAATGCAGGAAGCCATAAACCAAGCCAAGGTATTGTGTGTTTAAAAGCCAAGATTTTTAGCCGCCAGCCAACGCAACTACAATTTGCTTCTGTCCTTCACTAAGTGCAAACTACGCCTAAAATTGATGCTACTTTGAACCTCAAATAACTTAATAACTGGGATTCCCACAGTAATCCCCAAAGCCAGCAAGCCCATTCTCATCTGAAATAAGGAAATAGCCTTAATTAACCTGAAATTCAACTGGTAACTGAAAGTCTTTCCTGAAGCACTAAACAACTGGAAGTTGTTTATTGTTTGCACAAGTTGTCCATACCCCCTCCCCCTTCTGATTGTATCAAAGGGGAAGCCTAAGTATCCAAGCATCCTCAAGCATAAACATTCCATTGCCTCTCCCACCAACCACTTAGTCATAAAGAAATAAAGCTACAAATCCCAGAGACCAGACATGCCAAGCAAACAGAAACCCCAAGCAAGTAAACCTGATAGCAACCTATGCTTTAAATGCAATGACTTTATCAATGATAATGATGGTCTTATAAAATGCCTCTACTCTACCTCTGAGAAAATTGCCTCTACTGTGGGGAGCATGCAAATGATGTCAGTTCAAGGAAGTGATCAGGAAGAGATCAAAGCCTGGGAAGAAGCATCCTCAAAACCCCTCCTGAAGGGCTTGATCTATCCAAGTGGCTTGGAGATAATGATCCACTAAGACCCTGATTGTCCCTTGGGGTCAAGAAAAAGGAAAGATGAGAAGAGAAGCCCATGGAAGTGACACTCATCCATGGGAATCATGGCAGCTGCCTGCCGGGGACACAAGTGGAGCTGGAGGAGCAGGAGGAAGAATCAATTGCAGGCAAGCCGGATTGACAGAACTGGATGCTGGGGCAAGCCATAAAGTTCCTGAGGGGGACTTTTGGCAACCTTAAAGCACAAGAAGACCTGGCCCAGGTGGCAAACGTTGGTGATGGCCAACTTCAGCCATGGTAAGAGATGAGGCAATCACTTTGCTGCCACAATGGAAGTAGCAGTGGGACCCATGTAGCAGCAGCTGCTCCTCACCTGGTGCCGCTGCATTGTGGGGATAGTGCTAGTGGCAGAGGTGATGCAAGACACCAGCCCTGGGTGTAAAGTTCAATGGAGATCCCAAGCCGTTGGGGTTCTTCCTCATGATTGGACATACATGCAAGAGTATGGTACAGAAATAGCCATCAAAGGGTTTATAAGGCACAGTGTGTGGCCATGGCATTGGAGAGGGCCATGGCTGAATGGGTGCCTCATGATGCCTCAGAGCTGAGAAACTTTAATGACTTCATGTCCACCCTTCAGAAGCACTTTGAAGACTCTTTAGCTAATGGGCACTTAAAATATGGTCCGCGGGCCGTATGCAGCCTGCCAAAGCCATTAATCCAGCCTGTGCAGGACCATGAAGGTGCCCCACTCACATCACCCTGCTCACCCTTCAGCCATTCATAGGACTTACCTTTGTGAGCTCCGGAGGCTGGAACTTAAAGGTAATACCTGCAGATGTTCTGGAGGCATGGGCGGTGAAAAATGGGGCCACAGATGCCCCAGAAGACCAAAAACAGGCTGTTTTCATCTGTTTTTAGCCAGCAGAATGTTTCTGGAGCAGGGGTGGGTTCCTCTTACCTTCCTACCATTGCACTAGTATCATATCATATTATATGATGTACCATATAATGGTGTACCATATAATGTACTTGTAAGAGCTTTTATTAAGACTTACAAAGTGGCGCTCAAGGCGGCAAGATGCGCGTACCATGCTGCCTTGATTGCATCAGCGGAATCCCGCCCGGCCGCTCTGTTTAGGGTGACCCGCTCCCTTCTTAACCAGGGGGGAGTTGGGGAGCCCTTATAGAGCAGTGCCGAGGATTTTAATACGTTTTTCGCTGATAAAATCGCTCAGATCGGGCCGATCTCGACTCCAATTGGAAAACAGAGTCGACTGACAATGAGTCAGTCGAGGTGACTGGGGCACGTACTTGTCCACCTGTCTGGGAAGAGTTTGATCTGGTGACACCTGATGAAGTGGACAAGGCCATTGGAGCTGTGAGTTCCGCCACCTGTTTATTGGATCCGTGTCCCTCCTGGTTGATCTCGGGCAGCAGGGAGGTGACACGGAGCTGGGTCCAGGAGATTACCAACGCTTCCTTGGGGAGGGGAGTTTTTCCAACACTCTATAAAGAGGTGCTCGTGCTCCCCCTCCTCAAGAAGCCTTCCCTGGACCCAGCCGTACTTAATAACTATCGTCCAGTCTCCAACCTTCCCTTTATGGGGAAGGTTGTTCAGAAGGTGGTGCCACTCCAGCTCCAACGGTCCTTGGAAGAAGTCGATTATCTAGGTCCCCAGCAGTCGGGTTTCAGGCCCGTTTACAGCACAGAAACTGCTTTGGTCGCGTTGATGGATGATCTCTGGCGGGCCCGGGACAGGGGTTTATCCTCCGTCCTGGTGCTCCTTGACCTCTCAGCGGCTTTCGATACTATCGACCTTGGTATCCTTCTGCACCGGCTGGAGGGGTTGGGGGTGGGAGGCACTGTTCTTCAGTGGTTCTCCTCCTACCTCTCCGGTCGGTCGCAGTCGGTGTTAGTGGGGGGTCAGAGGTCGACTCCGAGGTCTCTCCCTTGTGGGGTGCCTCAGGGGTCGGTCCTCTCCCCCCTGCTATTTAATATCTACATGAAACCGCTGGGTGAGATCATCCAAGGGCATGGGATGAGGTATCATCAGTACGCTGATGATACCCAGCTTTACATCTCCACCCCATGTCCAGTCAACGAAGCAGTGGAAGTGATGTGCCGGTGTCTGGAGGCTGTTGGGGCCTGGATGGGTGTCAACAGACTCAAACTCAACCCAGATAAGACGGAGTGGCTGTGGGTTTTGCCTCCCAAGGACAATTCCATCTGTCCGTCCATCACCCTGGGGGGGGGGAATTATTGACCCCCTCGGAGAGGGTTCGCAACTTGGGCGTCCTCCTCGATCCACAGCTCACATTAGAGAACCATCTTTCAGCTGTGGCGAGGGGGGCGTTTGCCCAGGTTCGCCTGGTACACCAGTTGCGGCCCTATCTGGACCGGGACTCATTGCTCACAGTCACTCATGCCCTCATCACCTCGAGGTTCGACTACTGTAATGCTCTCTACATGGGGCTACCTTTGAAAAGTGTTCGGAAACTTCAGATCATGCAGAATGCAGCTGCGAGAGCAGTCATGGGCTTACCTAGGTATGCCCATGTTTCACCATCACTCCGCAGTCTGCATTGGCTGCCGATCAATTTCCGGTCACAATTCAAAGTGTTGGTTATGACCTTTAAAGCCCTTCATGGCACTGGACCAGAATATCTCCGAGACTGCCTTCTGCGGCACGAATCCCAGTGACCGATTAGGTCCCACAGAGTGGGCCTTCTCCGGGTCCCGTCAACTAAACAATGTCGGTTGGCGGGCCCCAGGGGAAGAGCCTTCTCTGTGGTGGCCCCGACTCTCTGGAACCAACTCCCCCCAGAGATTAGAGCTGCCCCTACTCTCCCCGCCTTCCGTAAACTCCTTAAAACCCACCTTTGTCGTCAGGCATGGGGGAACTGAAACACCTCCCCCGGGCATGTCTAATTTATGCATGGTATGTTTGTGTGTGTGTATGTTAGTAAATGGGGTTCTTTTTAAATCTTTTTAAATATTTTAAATTTATTTGGATTTGTCATGATTTGTTGTATTTTGCTGTGAGCCGCCCCGAGTCTGCGGAGAGGGGCGGCATACAAATCTAAATAATAAATATCACAAGCCAGATTTATCTAGGGATGAAATCCAGCAGAAATTTTGAGTAGTTCAGAGAATTGATAGTGGAAATGTTGAGTAATTCAGGGAACTGGCAAATACCACCTCTGGCCAGAGTGAGGTGGGAATGGAGATTTTGCAATTCCCCTGGAGTGGTGGTTTTGTGGTTGGCTCTGGGCCAGCTCATGCAACAGGGAATTTGGACGTTGGTTTAGGGGAATCCTCAGAGTCACAGAGACTTGCATTATTGCCAGCAGCTTCTGATAGTGAAGATTCATTGCAAAGGTCAGACGGTGGGGAAGCAAAATCAGATGGAGAGATGGGTGCAGCCAGCCCATTAGTTAATGACCCCATTAGTGAGTCATCAGACTCGGAGGAGAATCAGTGGATAGATACCCGTATGTGCAGGCTCATGGCTAGAAGGGACCAACTGCACAGGTATCATCGGATATAAGGGAGAACACCTGTTGCTGAGGCAATTAGGTTAATGGGGTTGATGATAAATTACAGGTGTTGGGGAGTGAGCATGTGGGTGTTTATTCGTTTGGAGAAGGATCATTGCCAAGGTTTAGACTATTCCAGGACTTCTGTTGACAATTTGGACAATTCACAGTTTACTCTTGTGGACTCAAAGAAGGGGGAGCTGTGCGGAATCACAGCTGCCTTAATTGCTCTCTTTTGTTCCTGCTTTTGACTGCATTCCAGGACTGTTATCTGGGTGAGAGAAATTTGCCTCTGCTTAATTGTGTGCGCTTTTAACACTGTTTCCGATAAATTACTTTTATTTCTTCTGAGCTGGTGTGTGTGTGTTTGACTTTGCCTTCCTTTCTCACTGGGGGCTGTTAATGAGAAGCCCGGCATAACAGAAAGGGAATTGAGATTATGCAATATCCTTCCCCTGCCATGCCCACCAAGCCATGCCTACCAAGCCACACCAAGCCACGCCCACAGAACCAGGAGTTTAAAAAATTTGATTTCACCACTGGATTTATCAATGCACATACTAATGTGCAGTGATTCATTTATCACTTCAAGTCTGTGGATTGGTCAGCCAGTCATAGGATTTACAATGTGCTGTATGAATTTAATGGAAAAGTAACTTGTGGAAAAGAACATTGTCATAAACTTAACCTATGCTAGAGACCCCTCCATTGTTTATTCTCACTGGAAGTTTCCAGTGCACTTCATTTGCATGACACGGTAAGCCCTTACAAATTAAGGATGGTTATTTCCCAGTGTGTGGTATGGGAGTGAAGGAACAATCTGTAATGTTTTATGCATAAATTAATGCTAAACCAACCTGTTTTGTGTTATTATTTGAACTGCACAAGTTAATGTAGGTGAGAGCTGGAGAGTTTCTGAAATTCCAACTACTGCACTATATATTTAGGGTGGCTATCATATAAATTATTACAATAGAGTATCCATGATCTTTTGCAATTAAATTAAGATAGGTAATCAAGGAATAATTTAATCTAAAGTTAAATTTAAAAAGACTCCACACTTCAGCAAAATGTATTATTAATACTTACATTTTCTGTTGTACCAGTAATTACATGGAGACCATCATATGTAGACTTAATGTACATACCCTAAGAAAAAGACATCATGGGAAAGAATTTGAAAAGTTTTTCCATACTATCATCCAACATACAATTCTCATCTATCTAAAATTTATCTCCTAATGTACAATAGAATACTACTCTGAATAATTTTAAAAAGTGATTCCATCCCATTCCTCAAAAAACACACATGTTCAATTACATAAGATGTAAATTACTTTAAATTTTGTAGCAATTATCTTCAGATGCTATTCATTTGTTTGTAATGATTCATCATCTGACTTAGATTTGTGTGATAGGAAGCATATTCTCAATCTTCAGGCAACAACTGTAATGAACCAAAAAATTATTTAAAATAATTCCATATGGCAGCATGTTTCTGTCTACTACCCTGGAGCAGGATGCATAGTTTCAGTTTTATAAGAGCAATCTATAGTTACACCATTGTAAACCATAAAGGCTATCAAAACTACTGAGCAAATCCAGATGTTTATATTGAATCAAATCAGGCATAATTCTCAGATGTGTCAATTATTTTATACTGCACAACATATGGTTTCATAGCAACAGGAAGCTATGTAGGGCTTCCCATAATTATTTAAAGTGATATCTTAAGATGTTTAAAAATCTAAAGTTTCAAGAAGTCACCATGAAAGAAATTGGGGAAAGACAAGAGGTAAGGCTATCTTCTCATGATTAAAATGGGCCAATTCTTCTTCAATAAAGTAAGAAGAAGGTACTGATTTCAAAGGATTTAATATATAAAATTTTAATAAACATGTTCATTGAAATATATGCTGATTGAAATAAAAATAGGTAATTTTGCAACAGAGAATTATTATAAAGCATTTCAAATGATAATTACTGAACTATTTACCTACAGTACTAACAGGATCAACAAAAAGGTTTCTAATATATGTAAGCATTTATTTTGCAAAGTTATAAATTTGATTCAAGAACCATATGAAATTAATATATAATCAGTTGATATACGTAATTCAACACTGAAATTTAGTAAAATTCTCAAAAACTTCTTTTAAAATTAACACTAAAGACATACCATAAAATATTTTAATTTTATGAACTTTGCTGAAAAGGTAGTCTTTATAATTTACAATGTTCCCAAATGTTCAAATGAATATAAAGCCTACAGTGAAAATAAATTTCCAAATTCATGCTGATACAAATGTAGGTTATATTTTTCCATTCCAATTTTTACAGTACCCCATGATCCATTTCTTAAATGACAGATTCAGTCTGTCTCTATGGTTTTAATATTTTTGAATGCATAATTGGTAGATAGGTCCAGGGTGAACCTTTTCGGCACCGAGTGCTGAAAGCGGAGTGCAGACACATCCGTAGGGAGTGCTTGAAACTGGAAGAGCATCTCCCCAGCGTACATGTGTAAGAGTGCAGGAAACCAGAAGAGCGGTTCCCTGGCACCATTCATCTGAAGCACGTGTGCCAGTCACCTGGACTTCTGGTTTCGGGCATGCATGAGCATGTGAAAACCAGCTGGCCAACAAGCATGTGTATGCCGAAAACCAGAAGCATGTAGGTCTTGGCGTATTTGGGTCTTTTCTTGTGTAAGATTGATAGAATCTTGACGATGTTTTGACAAGGTCCCACTCATTATCTTCAGGCAGGTGTTTTCCTCCAGCCATTTTAAAATTTTCATCTAGCACTTTTTCGATTTGGGGCATGTCCACCATGTGTGATAGAAGATCCCTTGATAGTGGTTGCATTTCAAACACTTTGCCGATATATTGGGGGACATTTTGGTCAACCTTGCCAGTGGTAGATGCCAACAATAATACATTTTATAAATATTTTCCTTATAAGCTCCTGATATTGTTAGTTTCTAGTTTTTCTCCCATATTCTCTCCCACTATTCTAATTCAATATTGTATCCCAAGTTTTTGGTCCAAATTATCATTATTTCTTTCAGTGTTTCCTCTTTCATTTTATATTTTAACAGGCAATTGTAAGTTTTTGTTATATTTTTTTCTTCTGTCCCTAATAGTACTTTGTCCAATTCTTCTTGTTGTTTTTGAAGTCCATATTTTTCTAAATATTTTTTTATATCTTAACTCTTATATTTGAATTTGTAAATATGGCTATCAACCTATTTCTATTCCTTGGGATTTTAATTCTTGTTTAGTTTTAAGCTTGTCTTCTTCATCAAATAATTCTTTATACTTCACCGCCTTGTTTAGGTCTAACACATTAGGGTCAATTATTGCTTCCATGGTTGATAGCCACTTTGCTAGATGAGTGGGAGAAAATTAAGAGATACCACTAGTAGAAATTATAACAATGGACATACATATCTAACTAGTGTGGCAGGTGTTTGAAAAATTATTTATGGCATATTTGTACGTAAAACTGTCCAAGTGCCAGTTCCACCAGACCCGTTTGGACTATTTGGGTGACTGGATATCTGGCCTGGGGTGGAGATGGATTCCGCAAAAGTGAAAGCTGTCCTGGAATGTCTATATAGAAGACAGTTCATTCCCTTGTTTGCCCAGATGGCAGAGCTATCTGGGCAAACAAGGGAATGAACTGTCTTCTTTCTTTCATAAAATCAACATACTAATTTAAATGAAAAGAAGAATTTTGTTTTATATAATTCAAACATTGTAATAAAAAAATAAAGAGAGAAAAATTATTCTAATATGTTTACACTTTTCCATATCATTTAAATTTTATTTTTCTTTTTATTTATCCATATATAAACTTTATTCCAAATAGTATAAAATTCTGATTCTTCTTGATTATTCAACCGTCTTGTCATCATATCCATCTCAGCACAATCTAAAATTTTCTTTATTACCTTGTCCTCCTTGGGAGTATTTTCTCCCTTCCAGTTTTGTGCGTAAACTATCCTGGCCTCTGTCAAAATATGAATGACTAAATAAAAAATATCTTTCTTATATTTCTGCTTCGTTATACCTAATAAATAAAATTCTGGGTTTTTTTCTATTTCTTGTAGTGTAATTGCTTTAATCAATTTTTCTATCATTTTCCAATATAGCTTAGCTTTATAACAAGTCCACCATTGGTGACAATAAGAACCTATTGTTTGCATTTCCAACATTTGGGGGACGTATTGGGGAACATTTTAGCAATTCTATTTGGTGGGAGATGTTACCTATAAAACATCTTTATTTGATTTTCTTTTAATGAAACTGATTTTGTCATTTTCCAATTTGAAATCCATACTTTCTCCCAAGTTTCTACGTCAATTTCTCTGCCTATATTTTTGCACCAGCTTATCATATTATCTTTTAAAGTCAAATCTATATTTTTATATCCAATCATGTATTTATATGCTTTCCCTATTAATTTACTTTGATTTGTAGTTAACAAGTTACCTAAGAAGTTTTTACTCTTCTTAAATATGTATATTTTACTGTCTCTTTGAAATCTAGACTGTATCTGGGTATATTGCCACCAGTCTATTTTTATCCCCTCTTCTTGTAATTTATGTCTTGGTTTAATTTCATTTGATCATCTATTAATTCTTTGTATTTTAATATCTTCTTTTCCTGCATCAAATTGGGGTGGCAAATTGCATCTAGTGGAGAAATCTAGTCAGGAATAGTTTAAAAATTATCTTTCTTTATATCTTTCCAAACTTCTAGTAAGTACTTTCTTATTGTATGTTTTTTAAAATAGGAATGTGTTTTATCCTTGTCATACCAAATAAAGGCATGCCAACCAAGCATAAGATCGTGACCTTCCAAGTTTAATATTCTTCTGTTTTCTAATGTTATCCAATCTTTAATCCAAATTAAGGTGGCAGCCTGATAATATAGTTTCCAGTTGGGTAGTGAAAAACCTCCTCTATCTTTTATATCTTGTAGTATATTTAATTTTATTCTTTTTATTTTTTTTTATTTTTTTATATATATATTTTTATTTTATTTATATGACTTACAAACATTTAGACATCAAACATTACAACATTAAACATTTACACTTAATATATTTACAAGATTTATTTTTTAACAATTCTATTTACTATACCTTTTTCTTGATTTCCACCCAATTGTAAATTTTTTCCCACACTTTGTAATAGTCCTTATTTTGTTGATTTTGAATTTCGTATGTTAATTTGCTAAATTTGGCGCAGTCTAATATTTTTTTAATTACCGTTTCTTTGTTTGGAATCTTATCTTGTTTCCAGACTTGTGCATATGCTAATCTTGCAGCAGTAAGTAAGTGATTTATTAAGTAGTAATTTTCTTTGCTATGTTTGCCTCTAATTATGCCTAATAAATACATTTCCGGTTTTATTTCAACTTTATAGCCCAATATTTCTTCCATCCATGCCCTAATTTGAATCCAAAATTTTTTTGCTTCGTTACATTGCCACCATATGTGGTAATATGTTCCCACTTCTTTTTTACACTTCCAACATTTGTTACTAATGTTTACATTCATTTTGGCTAGGCGTGCTGGCGCATAATGCCATCGGAAGAACATTTTATAAAGATTTTCTTTATATGGTGTTGACAAAGTCATCTTATAATTAACTGACCATAGTTTTTCCCAGTCTTCTAGCTGAATTGCATATCCAAAGTTGGTCATCCAAGATATCATGTTAGGTTTAACAATTTCTTCGATGTTTTCATAGTTTAATAGATAAATATACATTTTGGTTATAAATTTTTTGTCAGATCCTGTCAATATTTTGTCTATTTCATTTTGTTTATTACATATTCCAAATTGTACCAAGTCCCTTTTATATCTGCTTTGAATTTGGTAATATGGAAGCCAATCTATTACTATACCTTCCTCTTTAAGTCTTTCTCTAGTTTTAAGACTTCCTTTAGTATTTAATAGGGCTTCGTAGGTTATTTTTTGTTCTTGGCTTATTATGTTTGGATGAATTTGAGCTTCTAGAGTGGATAACCATCTGGGAATTTCGTTGTAATGTTTTTTCCTGACTTTCCGCCAGTGTGTCAATAGTGTATTTCGAATTTGGTGTTGTTTAAAGTGAGAATGTTTTGAGTGTTCTTTTTCCCACAAATGTGCGTGCCATCCTTCATTTATATCGTGGCCTTCTATTGTTAGAATTCTAGGATTTTCAAGGTTGACCCATTCTTTAATCCATAGTAATTTAGTGGCTTGGTAGTATATTTCTAAGTTGGGTAAACCGAATCCTCCTCTTGTTCTTAAATCTTGTAGGGCTTTCATGTTTATTCTAGGTTTTTTATTGCACCAGATAAATTTAGAAATTATTTTATTTATTTTAGCAAAGAACGATTTGTTTAGTTGTATTGGTGCTGTTTGGAAGAGATAGAGCCACCTTGGAAGTATATTAGACTTTATTGTATTGATCCTTCCCATTAAGGATAGATTTAACTTTGACCATTTTTCTAAATCTTCTTTTGTTTTTGTTAATAATTTTGTATAATTTAGTTCTTTCAGTGAAGAATACCTTGTCGTAAACCAAATCCCTAGATATTTAATTTTCTTTTCTATTTGAAAACCTGTTTCTTTTATTAATAATTTGTTTAAATCTTGATTACAATTCTTGGTTAATATTTTAGTTTTGTTCCTATTTATTTTTAAGCCGGCCACTTTCCCATAGTTCTCTAATTCTTTTACTAAATATATCATTGAGCTAACTGGATTCTCTAAGAAGAAGACCAGATCATCAGCGAAGGCCTGTGTTTTATAAATTTGTTGTTTAATTTGGGTGCCCTGTATTGATGATTCCCCTCTAATTCGGTTTAATAGTATTTCTATAGACATTATATATATTAAGGGAGATAGTGGACAGCCTTGTCTCACTCCTTTTTTAATATCGAATGTATTGGTTAAATCTCCATTTATAATTATCCTTGCCTTTTGTTTGGAGTATATTTTATTTATTGTATTTTCAAAGTTCTCTCCTAAATCCATAGTATTTATTAATTTTTTGAAAAAGTTCCAATTGAGGTTATCGAAGGCTTTCTCAGCATCTAGAAATAGCATTGCAAACTCCTTATCATTATGGCTTTCATAATATTCTAGCATATTTAATGTAATTCTTATATTATTTCTAATTTGTCTGTTAGGTAAGAAACCATTCTGATCAGAGTGTATTATTTTGTTTAATATTTTTTTAAATCTGTCTGCTATTATTGCCATATAGATTTTGTAGTCTACATTTAACAGGGATATTGGTCTATAATTCTTAATATACTTTGGATCTGTGTCTTCTTTATGTATCAGCGTTATGTTAGCTTCTTGCCATGATACCGGGCATTCTCCGTTCGTTAACATTTTATTATAAATTTCTAATAATAATTCTCCCGTTACATGGAATGTTGCTTTATAGAATTCAATTGGGAAGCCATCTGGGCCTGGTGTTTTATTATTATTCTGTTTCATAATTGTTCTTTCCAATTCTTCTTTTGTTATTTCTTTGTTTAATATTTCTTTATCTTCTTTACTTATTAAATTGATTTTACATGTCTCTAAATATTTTAATATATCTTCTTCCTTAATATTTTCTTCACTATACAATTCTTTATAGTATTCTAATGCAATTTCTTTCTTTTTTTTTAACTGGTAATGTGTTATTTCTTTTTTATCTGTTAATTGTTGGATTAATTTCTTCTCTCTTTCTTTCCTCAATTTATACGATAGCCATCTGCCAGGTTTATTTGCGTGCTCAAATTGATTTTGTTTTACTTCTCTTAGTTTCTTAGTTACTTCTTCTATCTCTATTAATTCTAGTTTGTGTTTTATCAGCATAATTTGTTGCCTTATATTAGGGTTTCCTGGGTCTTTTTGGGATTCTTTTTCTAATTTTCCTAATTTAAATATCCACTCTTTTTGATTTTGTCTTTTTTCCTTGTTTTTTCTTGATTTATAGGCTATTGTTAAGCCTCTTTGATAGGCTTTTGCTGTATCCCATAAATTCTGGAGGGAGGTATCTGGATTGTTATTTTCTTTTAAAAATAATTTCATTTCTCTTTCAATCCAATCTATATATTCTTGTTCTTTTAATAATTGTAGATCTAATCTCCAACTCCTATTTTTTTTCTCCTCCTCATTCCATATAATTTTTATTGGGTTATGATCAGCCCAATCGTTTTTATCAATTTGAATTCGTTTTATTAAGTTTCCTATCTTATTATTAACCCACGCCATATCAATCCTAGACCAACTTTGGTGCGCATTGGAGTAGAATGTATATTCTTTTTTATTTTGGTTCCTTGTTCTCCAACAATCCCTCAGGTTTAATTCTTCACACATCTGATCAAACGTTTTTGGCAGTACTTTTCTTTTTTTATATCGATTTTTATTAGCACTTTTGTAATCCTTAATGGGATCAATAATACCGTTAAAGTCACCTATCATGCAAATGTCTTCTACTTCTAATTCAATCAGTTTCTGGTGCAAGTTATAGAAGAATTTTTTTAAATTTTTATTTGGTGCATAAATTACTACTAATGATACAAATACATTAACAATTTTAACTGTCATTATTAAAGTTCTTCCCTTTTTATCTGCATATATTTTCCTTGGATCTAATTCTTTTTTAACGTAAACTGCAATCCCTCTTTTTTTGTTATGTGATAAGGACGTAAATACTTTCCCAATTTTCTCATTTTCTAATTGCTTTTCATTTTTTTGTGGAATGTGTACTTCCTGTAGACAAACAATGTCTAAATTTTGTTTTTGTAATTTATTGAATATACTATTTCTTTTCATAAATGAGTTTAAGCCATTTACATTAATTGAGATTAATTTAATTTCTGTTCCCATCCCCCTTTAATTCCTTATTTGTCTTCTGTTTGTCCTGTTTTCTTTCTGTGCTCTTGTCAATATTCTTTCTTCCTCCTGTACTATATCTTTAGAAGTTCCTTCTTTCCCGCTATCTGATTCTACCTGGGGTTCTTCTATCTCTTTTTGACTTCCTGTTTCCACCCTCTCTTCCGCTATTAATTCATCATAAAATTCTTGTGCCATTAGTTCGTTATTTACTTTTATTTTTTTCCTCTTCCATGTGATAAGCATCCCCTCCGGAATTAACCATCTGAAGGTAATTTTACTTTGATTTAACAAATCTGCCAACGGTCGGTATCCCCTTCGATTGTCCCTTAATTTTTTTGGGATTTGCTTAAGAACTCTGATTTCCTTCCCATTATGAATTATTGCTTCGTCTTTTGTAATTTTCAATATTTCATTTCTAATCTCCTTTTTTACACATCTCACGTGTACTTCCCTAGGAAGCTTATGTTTTCGGGCGTAGTTAGTGTTCACCCTGTAAATCTCATCTATTCCATTAGCTGTTTCTTGTTTATCTTTTTGTAATATATTAGCTATCATTTCTGTCATTGTCTCTACTAAATTCTCATCTTTCTCTTCTTCTACATTTTGGAATCTGACGTAAAATTCTGCTCTATCGACCTCAAAATTAATTATTGATTCTTCTAACTCTCTATTTAATTGCATCAATTTATCATCCATTGTTACTACTTTTTTGTCATTTTGTTCTACTTTCTTTTCAATTTGTTCTATTCTCCTTTCATTTTTTTCCAAAATTTGATGGATTATTTCAATTTTATTGTCCATTTTTTGCATATCTTCCCTCATTGCCTCATGGTTCCTATCTAATTTTCCCTCCAGTTTGAGCATTGTTTCTTGAATTGCCATTAATGCCTCCTGCGTTGTTTGTGGGGTGTTGCTAATATTACCAGTACTGCTGGCCTTTTCTGTTGCTAACATGCTAACTATTGATTTTTGGGTTGAGGGGGAGCCAGATGGTTTTTTTGTATATTTCTGGAAAGTTGCCATTTTAATCTTTTTAATTGATTATTAACTTGAATGACTAATATTTTCTTGGAATCAGATGAGTCTAATATATAGTTAGACTTAAGGTATATAATGCGCAGTTAGACTTTTAATATTGAGCTACTTGTTGATGAGCTGTTATTGTTATTGTTCTTTTCTTATATTCCCCCCTTTTTCCCCCCTCTTCCTTTACTCCAATAGATCAGTATAATTCATACAATGTAATTCAATATATTCAATAGTAATATTAATATTATTAAGCTAATATATATATTCTAAGTATAGATATTGTAGATATGTTATAGCTGAGATAGAAATAGGAATACAGATTAATTACTTATTTCGTTGTATCGTTAATACCATTCACTTCATAGGGGTTCAATTCATCCAGAAAATAATAATAATCAACCTTTCTATTTGTTGTGGGGTTTTACCTAATTCTTCGTCCTTAGATTTTTAAGTTCACATTCAGGTTCAGTATATCAGAGTTCAATCAGGGTTCAATCAAGGTTCAATCAGAGTTCAATCAAAGTTCGGTCAAATTTCTTTTTCTTCCGCTATAAATAGCAAGTCATCAGTTAATCCGTTAATCAGGGAGAAAGTTAATTAGTAAATCAGTTAGTCAGTTTTTTCGATTTAGGGAAGGTAAAGAGGAGAGAAAAGAGATATAAGTAAGTGCTTAGTTAAGCTAACTTCCTCCTCCCCCGATGTTCCTCTTCTCTGCACCTTCTTTTGGCTCTTTCCGCTTATCTTGTCAGCTTCTGCAGGCTCCTTCTTCACTTCCAAGCACACTCCACCGCTGCTGTTTATTTATTCCTCTGGTCGTGGACCTCAGCTCTTTACCATTTGTTCTTTAAGCTTCTTTAAACTCTGGAGCACTTCCTCCCTTTTCCGATCTCTCAGCAACCTCCGTATCTCCGTGTCTCGTCACTACCGCTGTAATTCTGTAGTTCCTGCAGTCTGCGTCGTTTGGCTCTTTTTTTTCAAAAGTTAGTATTCTCCACCGTTTCTTTTAGTCACAAAACTCACAAACTCACAAACAGTTGTTAAGTTAATTAAGTTGTTTTTCAGGTTTCTCCTCCACGGGGTGCTTGTTAGTCCACTCCTATTGTTTTAGGTTTTAACTCCAAACGTCTTCCGGGTCTTCCAGGTTTCTCAGTAGAAATTTTTTTTTTTAGTCTTTTCTCCCCCACCGCTGAGTAGCCGCTAACCAACTTTGGTGGGTCCCACGCTGCTGCTCTCTCTTAACTTAATCTTCCATTAATTTGACTATATATATTTTTGTTATCATACTTGGGTTCTTCTTCTTTGTAAATAGGATTGTAGTTACACTCTCTTGCTTCCTCTGTTACGCTGGGCTGTCACAGCACTAACGTCACCATGTTGTTTGGTGACTCTCTTGCTTCGAGGTTTGCGAGGTTCTCACTCCTGCACACGGGGTGCTTGCTTCACACCTCCGTGCTAGGAGGAACCCTCGCTACTTCAGCCACCTCTCCAACGTGGTTGCGTCGAAATTCTGCCAAATTTCAACCCCCCGAACTGCAAAATCAGGCTTGGGAGAGCGGAGCTCTGCTCTCGCACGCCTGCTCGCCGTAGACCCGCCCCCGGAAGTCTCTCAATTTTATTCTTGCCTTCTTGCCTTGCCAAAGAAATTTCTTAACTATTGTTGTTAAATTCTTTAGAAATTTCCCCCCTGGATTTATAGGTAAAACCTGAAATAAAAACAACATCTTAGGTAAAACATTCATCTTAATTGTAGAAATTCTCCCCATGAAAGATAATTTCAAATTGTTCCATATTTCTAAATCTTTTTTAATTTCTTCAATCAATTTTATATAGTTGTCATTTTTTAAGGATATAGTTTTAGATGTGATCCAAATTCCTAGGTACTTTACTTTCTTCGCTATCTTCATGTCTGTAACACATTCTAATTGTCTTTCTTGCGATTCTGTCATATTTTTAACTACAAGTTGTGTCTTATTTCTATTTATTTTTAGGCCTGCGACTTTACCATATTCTTCTATCATTTCGATCAAAGTAGGTATTGTTGTTATAGGATTTTCAGTTATAAAAGTCAGATCATCTGCAAAAGCTTGTACTTTATATGTTTCTTTCCCTATAATTAGTCCCTGTATTTTATTATTTGCTCTTATCTTTATCAGTAAAACTTCCAAAGATAAAATAAACAGTAAGGGTGAGATCGGGCATCCCTGTCTCACACCTTTAAAAATTTCAAATTTTTCCAATTGCTCATTATTTAATATAGTTTGTTTCGAATATATAGCATCAATTACATTTACAAATTTTGTTCCAAATCTCATTTTATTTAATTGCATTTTAATAAATGTCCAATCTATGTTGTCAAAAGCTTTTTTTGCATCTAAAAACATTAATGACATTTGTTTTCCTGGGTGTTGTTCATAATATTCTAGTGTATTAATAATCGTTCTAAGGTTATTTTTTATTTGTCTGCCTGGTAGAAAACCATTTTGGTCTTGGTGTATCTTCTTGTCTAATATCTTTTTAAGTCTTTCTGCATAGATGGAAGTAAATATTTTATAATCCACATTTAATAGTGATATAGGTCTATAGTTTTGTATCTTTTCTTTATCGGAACCAGATTTATGTATTCGTGTTATTAAAGACTCTGACCAGGATTTAGGAATTTTACCATCCATACTTTCATTGAAAATCTCTAACATATTATTTATTATGACATCGATTTCCATTTTATACCATTCCACCAGTATGGCATCAGGTCCAGTTGCTTTGTTATTTTTTTGCTTTTTAATAGTTGTTTGTAATTCCTTTATTGTAATTGGACTATCTAACCTTATCTGTTGTTCTTCCAATAATTGAGGTAAATCTAGAGAGTCTAAATATTTAAAAATCTCATCTTCTTTTATTTCCTCTTTTTTGTATAATTCTTTATAGAATTCTTGTACTATTTTTGCTTTTTCATCAGTCTTATATTTTATCATACCTTTATTATCTACTAGTTCTTTAATTATTTTTGATTGTCTATATTTTCTTAGTTTATATGCAAGCCATCTTCCTGGTTTATTAGCATGTTCAAAATATTGCTGTTTGGCCCTTTTAATTTTCTCAGCTATTTGATTTTGCTCTATAAGCTTTATTTTATGTTTAACTAGTTCCATTTTTCTTTTAGTCTCCCTATCTTTCGAATTATATTGCAATACTAAGTCTAGTTGATTTACTTCTCTAACTAGTTGGGGAATGAACTGTCTTCTATAGACAGTTCATTCCCTTGTTTGCCCAGATAGCTCTGCGAATCAACAACTTACTAAGGGCAAAATCTGCTTTGGCCAAGCTCCATTCCAATCAACCCCTTCAGTGCACTCTTGTGAGTGCTCTTCATCCACCTCTGGTAATGATAGATTCTGAGGAGGATGAGCCAGGCCCCTCTGGATATCCTCCAGCTGATGCAGAGAGTGAGAATGATGAAGAAATAGATCTTGATCCTTGAGATCCTGAGGAACTACCAGATGTGGTAGATATGTCGATGGGGGATTGGTCCGAGTCAGAGGACAAAGGGGACATTCGAGTGGGTGAGCCACTCTTAAATGCTTGATTCAGGAGGTTACAAAGGAGACAGCAACACTTGTATGGTAAAAGGAAGTAGGTTGTAGCTTTAACTGTATGGGTTTGCTGACCAATCTCAGCAGGTATAAAAGGGAAGGATTATGGGTAATTCTGGGTGGAGCTTCTATGTTGATTTCATGGATGCTGTGTTAGATATGGGGTTCCAGAAAATTTTCCCAGAAAGTACTTTATTTCTGCTCTGTAAAGTCATCTACTAGAAGTTGCCTGCCTGCCAGAATGTGGTGAGCTGAATTGTATACCTTCTCATTGCTTGTTTTATCTTGCTGGAGTGCAATAAGCCCTGATGCTGGGGTCTTTCCTGGAGGCTTATCTGAAACTTTGCAGCAGTGAAATCTATTCCCTGAACTTTTAAAGACTGAATTCTGCCTGTGAATGTTGCTTTTTCATATACGGAGTGTAATTCAAAACTTAAATTGTGGGTTTTAGCTTTTGTTTCAATCTGAAAGGCTCAGGATATAACATGGACCATGGAGTGCCAGTGGGCCTTTGAAACTCTGAAGGCCCTGTTGTCCCAGAATCTAATCGTCAGACACCCAGATCCCAACTGACCCTTCATCATTCAGGCTGATGCAAGCAACGTTGCTGTCAGAGCCATCCTTTCACAGTGCAACAACAAAGCCAAGTTGCAACTATGCACACACACCTACAGGAAGCTCACTGGTGCAGAACGAAAGTGGACAATTTGGGAAAAGTAATTATTCACAGAGCTTTGGGTGCTACTGACATGGCAACATTTCCTGGAGGAGAGTAAAGTGCTGTTTGAGATGTGGCCAAATCATAAACTCATTGAGGCCTTACAGATCACATGGAAGTTATCACAAAAACAAGTGCGGTAGGCACAGTACTTCAGGAGCTTTCAATTTGCTTTAAAATAGCATACTTGGTGGGAAGAATTTCTTAGTGGACGCCTTGTCTTGGTTGCCACTACAAATCAATCAGGAAGAAATAATACATGCGATCATTCCTCCGTCCCAGCCAGTTACAAAAATCGTAGCTGACCGACAAGCTAAGGGAGGAGTGGGATCTGAAGCAAATGACCTAACTTGACCCAAACCCTGAAAATTGCATTGTTTTTGCATTGTTTGTTCTAGAGATAACCTTAGAAAAAAGTCCAGAATGTTTCCTATTATGGATTATACGCCAACAACTCAACCAACACCATATTTAGCTGATTATTCATATCACTACTGCAGTAAGATTAGCTTTTGCTCAAACGTGGAAAAAAGCAGAAATCCCCCAAGATGAATTGGTATTAGAAAAAATAACTCAATGTGCAGAAATGTCTAAACTGACCCTAAAAATTAAAGGTAAAGAAGACTCACAATTTTATGATTGTTGGAATTTACTCTACCACTGGTTAGAAAAAAGAAAAAATCCTTGCTAATTACAATATGAACATGTAATTTATATATATATATATATTATATTATTATTTATTTATTATTTATTTATTATTATTTATTTATATAATATACCAGGGTGATTCGACACAAAATGTAACCCTTCCCTGGTACAGAGCTGAAGGGATTGGATACTGTAGCCTAGAGGTTAATTCTCCGCCTTACAAGGCAAAGGTTGCAGGTTCAAGTCCCAGTGGGTATGGCTAGCTGATGAGGCCAAAATAAGGCCGAAATAGATCTATCCTAGTCTCCCTTAATTTTCAAATTCAGCTTAAACATGTGACACATACAGATAGAATTGTCGGCTATCAATAAAATTAACTGCCTTGGAAATGGCCCTGGGTTGGGCCGATAGGCAAAAAAAAAAGGAGCTGTGATGTTCCTTCAATATACCAGGGTGATTCGACACAAAATGTAACCCTTCCCTGGTACAGAGCTGAAGGGATTGGATACTGTAGCCTAGAGGTTAATTCTCCGCCTTACAAGGCAAAGGTTGCAGGTTCAAGTCCCAGTGGGTATGGCTAGCTGATGAGGCCAAAATAAGGCCGAAATAGATCTATCCTAGTCTCCCTTAATTTTCAAATTCAGCTTAAACATGTGACATATATATATATATATATATATATATATATATATATATATATATATATATATCCCTGATTAAAATAAAAAGAGCAAGTAAGATAATGTTATGATTTACTAAATGAGTTGAATGTCTAAAAAAAACCAAACTGTTTTTTTCCCCCGATAAAAACTCTTACTGAATCTAAAGAAAATTTACATAGTTTCGGAATAATATAAATACTGATCCTGTACACGCCTTTATTTTAATATATAGGTTTCTTTTTTTATTGTTTTTGTTTTTTATGTTTTTTATTTTTCTTATTGGATGTAATGTTTTGTGTATTCTATGTACATTGTATTATATTTGTAAATAATTTTTTTCATTTTTTTTTAAAATGAAAATTGCATTGTTAACTAACCCCTGATTCCTAATGAACCAACAGTTGTTATCCCATAGGGAGGAGTTAGCATAGAAGGGTACGAGACTGTATGTTCCTGGTATACGGCAAATACAGGTCCTAAAACATTGCCATGATGTCAGGCAAGCCGGTCACTTTGGCTTCCTGTAGATGGTACACCTGGCCAATAGGCAGTTCTGTGGCCATGGATAAAAAGAGATATCAAGGCCTACAATGCCCAACCTGTACCACCATGAAAAAGAGACTGGGGAGGACTCCAGGTCTCCTGCAATCATTCCAATATCACTGTTCTGACTCTCCAAAACCAAGAAATAGAAAGTTTGATTAATTGCTTTTAATTCTTGCATGCCTGGAAACATTTGCACATAGCAATCAAACAAAGGCAGCAATAACTGTTGCTGCTTTCCCACCAAATTAACACCTCCCCTCCACATGCATGCATGCCCCACCCACATGGCTGTAGTACTTCTCAAGAGGCCTGAGAGGCCTGGAATCTTTATGTTGGGACTAGTTCTGCCTGTTCTGCAGCTGATTGTTGATTGGCTGCTTCTTCATTGTCAACCTCCCAAGCCGTGAGTCTACTGTTTTTCATTATCCCAGTGAGCTTCCCCACAAATCGCAACCCTGAGATGATCCACCAGAGGCTCGCCATTTCAAGGGTTGACAGGTGGCTCCCGTTTACCATGGAGATGGCATCTGGAAGATAAGCAAAGACTACAATTAGTTGCCTGTTGAGCAGGGCCCCATGCAATTATTCCCACCCAATTTTCAAGGGTTCTCCTGGTAAAACCATCTCACCAACCATGCAATCTTTGCCTCCTCACCCAAGATACCTCTGACAGGGGATACCCCTTCCATTGCACCAGGTATTGTAGGGACCCCTCATGAATGCAAGAATCTAGGATCTGCTCAACCTTGTAGTGCACCTCCCTCCCTTGAATGGCCCAAGGTTCATGTTTTGGGGGACCTAGTACCTCTGAGGTCTCTACATGTCTCAACAGACTTGAACCAGGTGTATTCTCCCCAATAGATGAGGGAGCTTCAGTTCCAATGTAACTGGGTTGATTACATGGACTATGGGAAATGGAACCAGAAATTTAGGAGCTAATTTATGGCAGGGAACCTTTAGACATAGGTATTTGATGGAAAGGTACACCTTCTTGCCAACCCAGTATTGGTCTGTAGGTAGTTTACATAGCATCTGATGTATTGCTCAATTATGGCATTGGCTCTCTCTATCACTCCATTGGTAGCCAGATGGAATACGTAACTCAGGCCTTGAGAGGACCCAATCATTCTAAGGAACTTACACCAGTATTTGGCTGTGAATTGCACTCCCTGGTCTGACATTATCCTCCCTGGGATGCTGTGGAGGTAGTATATGTATATAATAAACATCTTCACCAGTTTACGTGCCGAGGGGAGGCTCAGACAAACCACGAAGTGGGATTGCTTTGAGAATAAGTTAATAATTGTCCATATAACAGTATTCATGTTACTCTCAGGGAGCTCTACAATGAAACCCAGGACTATTTATTCCCATGGTCAAGTGGTATTAGATACAGGTTGCAAAATGTCTGGTGGTTTCTCTGGTCATTTTTTCATTGCTGCACAGATCGTACAACTCTGCACATAGCCCTATAGGTCTTTTTTCAATTTTGGCAATCAAAATTGACAGTTGTCCAGATGTAGGGTTTTCAGGAACCCAAACTGACCAGCTGACTTTGTCTCATGGCACCACTGCAGCACAGCATCCACTGGGTATTAGGGACATATAATTTACCCTTGCACTCCAGGCCATCTCTCTGGATTAACATCTGCTGGTTCTCCTTAAACCATGGGTTGGTAGGCAGAGCCGCCTTCAAAGAGCAGGTCATCTCATCCAGTCTGCCTTCTGGTTGTTGCATTGCCTGTCCTCAGGTTGTGACTTGAGCCATGGATTACAGAGGAGGTATAATGGTGTGAACTATGTCTCTCTGTCCACTATTTTATTGCAGCATTCTTGATAGGACACTGCTAGAAAATTCCTCCCTCTAGGAATATGCTTCAGACTTCAAGACAAGGATGCCCTTTATCTCAGCTTTATTTGTTTTGACATTAGAGGTATTAAACAGAAATATAAGACAAAATGAAGAGATAAAAGGTATGAGAATTAAGAAAGAAGAATATAAATTACCGGCGTTTGCAGATGATTTGGTGTTTATTTTAGAAATAGGACCAAAACTAATAGAACAAATAGAAGAATATGGAGAAGCGGCAGGGTTGAAAATCAATAAAGACAAAACAAAAATATTGGTGAAAAATATTACAGAGAAACAGAAAAGGGAGGTAATGGAAAAATTAAAGATTCAGGTTAGGGAAAAGGTAAGATATTTAGGAATATATCTAACAGCAAGATGTATAAGAATTAAGGAAGATAATTACTACACATTGAAAAAACAAATTGAGATACACTTGGAAAAAAAAATCAATTTTTTTAAAAAAGAATATATTTTAGACTTAAGTGGAAACATTTAAAATACTACGCCCACCAGACCTGTTTGGGGGACAACTTACATGGACTTTGGAGGGCTTCAAGGTTCTTGTGATCTGTCCACCACTTCAAAGGGTACATGACCTCCTCCCCAGCAGATGCCACCATGTCATCAGTGCCCACCAGACTGCTTTCTTTTTCCAAATTACTCACTGTCTTTTAGTATCATTGAATTTGTGTGATGTATAGGCACATGGTTGCAGATTATCCTGCTTGTTAGTTTGGAGAAAGACAACTCCCACAGCCATGTGACTGGCACCAGCTTGGAGCACAAATGCTGTCTCCAGATCTGGATGTTTTTGGATGGGCTCCTTAGCAAACAACACCTTTAATGTTTCAAAGGCTCTTTGACATTCCACTGTCCATTGTAGTGGTTGGTTGGGTCTGATTTTCACCATTGTGTGCTTTGTCTTGAGAAAGTGGGTTAGCAGTAAGGTCACCCATGTAAACAAAGAGATGTATTGCTCGTAAAAGTTTGCAAATCCTAGGAAACTTTGCAATTGCTTGCAAGTCTTAGGCACATGCCAATCCATAACCACTTGCACCTTCGCTGGATTCATCTCCACCCCAGTGTTCGACACACAATATCTTAAGTAGTTCAACCAGGTTGTCTGCATTTGGACAGCTGTATGTACAAATTTGCCAGGACAATTATTAATTTTATTAATGGATTCCTCATTATCTTTTTTCCATTGATTCCTCAATTCTGTTTTTCCCTCTATTCCTTCTGCTAGCTCTTGGCCATCTTGTTCTTTACTCATTGTCCTTTGTATGATGTTTTCCAATTTTTAATCTATCCCATCCATTAATTTTAATTGCCTTATGCTCTTTCTATATAATATCCTTTATACTTTGTGTTCTGCCGGGCTCTCTGGTAGGAGCCTCCCAAAAATTCAAGGGTACAAATTTCAGACACAGACACGTTTGAAAATTCAAAACAATGTTCTTTATCACAAAATTCAAAATAAACTAAGCACTCTTTTTGTATTGCAAAGAGCACTCGTCCCAAAACAACCGGGTAGTCTGTACAATTTCCCTTAAGCAGTCATTAAGTACTTAGCTAGCAGCTGTGAAGAAACTTCACACCCCTTCTTCTTCCATGGAAGTGAGATACACACACACGTTGCTCTGCTTTGGTTTCAAAGGCGTGAAAAATCAACAAAGTCCAGAAACAGCAACACACGATTCCTGAAGAACTGCGATCAGATACTCTTCCACAACGGCCAAACCCACACGCTGCTATTTATAGCAGCAGTCCTAATTACTGGAGCCCCACCCAAACACAGGTGGTCTCTCTTACCTCCTGTAATATGTCCTTACTTGGTCTCTTCTACGCATAATTCTGCTCTTGCGTGGGTCCAAGACGTATTCATCTGAATCAATGGAAGATAATGGAGATTGGCTTCCTGGGCTGTGTGCCAAGCCCCCCCTTCCAAGTCACTCCAACCTTCTTCTTCGTCCGAGGAAACTAAATTCGGAACTGACTCTGTTGGCAATAACACAGACCTATGACATGTTGAAGTTTCCCCTGCATCCACCTCCACATTCCCTGGGGCAGGAGCTGGGCCAGAGCCAACCACAACACTTTGAAATATAAAATCCATCTCAATCAAAGTTCTGCTCACTTGCATCTTCTGTTGCATCTTATCTTGTTTTAATAAATTGCACTTTTAGTCAATAGCCCAAGAAACATTTATTCCAACCTGAGGTTATTCTTCAAAGTATTCACTGATCACATAATGGATCACAATCCATTATGTTCCATTAATGGTCAATCGGATCCATTTATATAGTCCAAGGATATATCAGGCCTCGTTGAATCACTTTTCTAGATTCAGTCAAATGGTTTAACATTCAGAGTTCACTTTAATTAAATCTTCAGTGCTCATATGGTAGTTATATATAGTCCAGTAAATATTTTCACAATCCTTTAAATGGCCATTCCTAGTCTTGCATATTTTACTTTCATCAGTACATGGTGCTCTAGGTTTAATTTTCACTATTACTAGAAATCTGATTTTAATTATTTTAAATTGTAATTCAATTATGGAACCAGTGTTAATTTTTAAATCCATAGTTCCAGTATTTTAAATTGCCTTCCCAATGTCACATCTTCCCAAATAGAAAGTCCAATTTCCTGCATTTTTAAAGAACACCCCCCCCCCTAATCTTTTCCTGGTAATTTTCTCAAAGTGTTTGATCACCACTTTAACCAATAGTTCTGAGTAAATCCTAGATTTCTCTTTTGGGGTTAATTTTTGGGTTAAAAAAATCATCTCACCCAGTTCCACACTATTTACCAATATCCATTCTAGTTCAAAGCTTAGGTGGTCATCAGAAGTTCCAGCATTGTGGCAGCCATTTTAGGCTGTCTCTTCTCATCGTGGCTGAGGGAAAGTAAGCCCCGGGTCAGCCAGAAGAACCACAGGTCTCCAAGACCTCACCGGGCATCCCTCTTTATTTCACTGCCCCTCCAAGGTGGCTTTGGTTCTTTTCGGAGCCCACCAATGGGGAGAACTCAGCATGGGAATATGGAGACCCACTCTCCAGGTCCAATCTCTCTGTGATGTCAGCCAGAAGTCTGGCCCCAGACGGATTTCTATGTTGCAATCCATGTGCCAGTGCAGGGGAAGGATGTCACACTCCTTGCTAAATATCTTGGCAAGGTCTCTATACACAGGTGGGAAAGCCAGATTCTTCACAGCCTTGGCCTGCATGTTCACAGGTTCATGGCTCAACATGCCGCTGGGATCCCATTTCCATGGTTGCTCATGCTGAGGGGTTGTAAGTCCATTGCCTATCCTCAGGTGCCAACATCTGCCCTCCTATCAGATAACTGGCCCCCACTTCTCCAACCACGTTAATCCCAATATCACCGATTCAGTCATTTTCAGGACAATTAAGAATTGGATAAGTTTCCAATGCTGGGCCAATTCCAGTTTCACTGGCTCTGTTATATGGGTTGCAGATGCCCCTCCTAGCAATGAGCTGTCTACTTGCTCAAATCTCAAGGGCTGTGACATTCTCTTTGCCTTCACCCCCAATTTTGCAGCAGTCACCCAGCATTGGGTACACCCAAAATCTATTAAAGCCTCACAGATACCACATCTCTGGACCATAAGTACCATCAGAACAACAAAGGGCAGATGGTATTACTTACCATCAGGTCATTTTCCCCCAATCGCTATCATAGTTGGCTGGGTTGGGTTCCCCTTCCACAGTCACTCATTCATTGTCTGCTGGTGGTAACTGTCATAGCCTGCAGTGCCCACCTGGACTTCACCAAGGTCTTACAGAGTGACTTTTCTGGTTTCACCACTCCTCCGTCCCCAGCCTTGGCTTTCAGACTAAAGACCAGGCACTCAGTCACATGGTGGCCCAGTTGATCACAGCAAAAGCACAGGATGGGAGCCTTAGTGGATATAGCTCTCTCTTGTGGAGGCACTCTTAAGAGGGGTCCCATCCGAGTGATGGTCATTACTCTGTCTGGGACTCTCCTTGGCCTCCCCCTTTGGGCAACACTCCCGCAATTCAGTATATAATTTGGTAACCACTAGGTATTATGCTTCGAGAGGGGGGGTAGCCTCAATAAGCGCATGCCTGGTGCAGTGTGGAGTCAGTTTAGGCTCACCTGAAAGTGATGAACTAACAATTGCTCTAACTTGCCAGCAAGCTGGTGGAAGTTGCACATATACTCCAATACCAGCCAACCATTTTGTCTCAACTCCAGGATTTCCCCTTCTACCTGCTGAGCCCTGGGCGTATTTGAGAAGAGGAAAAGGGAAAGGGGGAGGAGCAAATAGTGATTTCTTTCTGTCACTGTTCTGACTCTCCAAAACCAAGAAACATAAATAAAATATTCAATTTTAATCCTTGCAGGCCTGGAAACATCTGCACATAGCAACCAAAACAAAGGCAGCAATAACCATTGCTGCTTTCCTGCCAATTTAACCCTACCCCCCATGTGCACCTTCTGTACTTTTTGAGAGCCTGAAATCTTTTTGTTGGGCCTAGTTCTTTCTTCTGCTGCTGGCCTGCTCTCTGATTGTGGGCCAGCTGCTTTTTCATCATCAACTTCCCACACCACGAGACTCCTGTTTTTCATTATCGCTCTAAGCCTTCACCCCTGAATGGTAAACCCAAGACAGCCCACAAGAGGCTCATTGTTTCAAGAGTTCATAGCTGACCCTTTTAGGTCCTGGGAGGTGATAGCCATGGACTTCATTGTGGAACTCCCAGAGACACAGGAACATGGTGATATGGACAGTGATAGATCGCTTATCACAACAGGCCCACTTCATTGCTTGCCCAGGCCTAGCCTCAGCCCACAAGCTGGCCAAACTGTTCCTGACACATATCTACCACCTACATGGAGTGCCAAGGAGGATAATCTCAGATCAAGGAGTCCAATTCATGGCCAAATTTTGGAGGGTGTTTGTTTGAGCAATCAGGTCATCACAAGGACTTAGCTCCACCTTTCACACGAGTACCAATGGAGTCCACAGAAAGAGCTAATGCAATGGTGGAACAGTACCTATGGTGTTATACGACCAACCAACAGATTAATTGGGCAGACCTTCTTCTGTTTGGTGATATGGCATACAACAATGCTGTACGCAGCAGTACAGGTTATATCCCCTTCAAGGTGGTAAATGGGGTAGAGTTTGTGCTGACTCCTGAATTCCCTCAGGAGGCCCTCTTTTAGAAAGCTTGACAGCATTGATCACTTGTGTGGGGGCAGGGGAAATGTCAACTGGGCATTGCTAAAAGTGACCAAGGCCAGAAACTCCACATGGAGAAGAAAAGTTCACCACAGAGACCTTTAGGAAGGGGAGAAGGTGCACCTCTCCACCAAATATTTGAAACTGAGACTATGCAAAAAGCTGGATCCAAAATTCATAGGTCCATTCCACATAGTCAGGATGATCAACCCAGTTACTATTGGGGAAGGTCCATCCAGTCTTCCATATCAGCCTACTGAAGCCGGTGATCACATCAAGCAGTAGGCCCTTGATCCCACCCCCATCTGAGTTCATAATGGTGGAGAGGGAATCCCACTATGAGACAGACCAGATATTGGATTGCTGAGTGTTTAATGGGAATTGCAATACTTAGTCTGATGAAAAGGGTACCCTGTGTTCAAGGTCTCATGGTTGAGGAGGCAGGATATACAAGCAGAAAGACTGGCCAACAAGTTCCATAAGGAAAACCCCCTTAAGCCCAGGGAAGGAACCCTTGCGAACTGAGTCTGACCACATATATACTGACCTGTACATTGCTTGCTCTTTTCCAGGTACATTCCCTTTGGTAAAGAGGAGTGCTTGTCAACATCTGAGATTATGGCATTGAAGCTACACCCTTGCATGCCATTGAGTTGCCACAAGTGAGGAGAGGAAAGAGGATCACATGGGATGCATTGCTTGGTTTTGGGTGCTGGATGTTGCAATAGATTCATGGGGGAGGGGCACAACAAACTTGCGGAGGAGTTCTGGAAGAGTGAAGCAGCAGTGGAGAGTCCTTGTTGGAGCAAGCCTGGAGCAAGCCTTGCCACGCCCTCATAATCAGCTAGGAAGCAGAAACTGTTAATGCTAGCTAGATTCCAAATTTCACTATGGGTTGAGTTGAGAGCCCAATAAAGAGGAATTGCTCTGCCAACAAATGGCCTCATTTCTCTTCTGGTTAGGCTTGGAACCGTGAGAATTATTGTAATTAAATTGAGTTATATTTAATTTTTTAATTACCTGGTACTGCAATGTAGAGACTTCAAAGATAATGCAGTGTAACTATATAATGCCATTTTGAAGACATATTAATCAGTTAATAATAAATTTTCTAAGTCAGTCAAATAAAGTGAGTCTAAGAAGAAATATTTTGAGTAAATGTTTACATTCTTTTTGTTCCAATGCCAGAATGGTGGGTCAATGACTGAGGTGAGCCAGGCTTCTATGCTTACTGCTCTCTTTATTTTACACAATAGCTAACAGGTTGCCAAAGCATGACCGCTAATACACGTACTCTCTCAGCTGATGGCAACATGAGGTTCTGTTTGACAGCTCCTTATATTGGGAGTTGTCAAACATGTAGCCAATTAGGAGACAGCGTTGCACCTCCTGTTGAGATTGGAACTGAGTGGAAACTCACAGACATTACACTCCTTCCCACCTAGCTGGCACATGCATAATCTGCTAGGTAGGCAGGGCAACATCAAACCCACTCAGAGATAGATGTGGATCTGTGTCCAAGAAGCCTTTGGAAGTTCTCAGTTCTGCACCAAGGTTTTCGATAGAAGGGATCTCGATTCCTGACATAAGAGGCACTGTGATACCCATCATCCATATTGGGCCACCAAGCATAACTGTACCAATGCTTTCATGCACACAATACCTAGGTGACAATCATGTATCAGAGACAACACATCGTTCCTTAAGGAGGTAGGGATTACCATAGAAGACATTCCTGCTGGGTGGACAACTCATTTTGGCATGTATGGTACAGTTTACATATGGTACGTTTTGGTATATATGGTAGGGAATGGTAGTTCTGGGACACTCCTACCTGGGGCCACCCCCTCTGCACCCAATCCAACACATTTGTCAGCACTCTGTCTTGGATGATGAATCTGGCAACATCAGCAGTGGTGACTGGCAGTTGCAGAGTGTCAATCAGCAATGTGCTAGAGGCTGGGGCTAGATTAATGACAGCAATTGGTAATGGGCAGCGACTCAAGGTGTTGCCATGGCCAGTGTTCTTTCCTGGCCAGTAGAACAGTGTGTAGTCATAGGCAAAAAGAAAAGCCAACCACTCCATGAAGTGAGAAGATAAGATTTGGGGCATTTGCTTCTCGCCCACCAAAAGTGCTAAGAAAGACTTGTGATTGGTGACAAGGGAGAAATGGTGTCTGTAGAGATACTCATGGAACCATTTAACTCTGGCCATGATAGCCAATGCCTCTTTGTCCAATTGACTATAATTGCATTCGGCATGAGAAAGTGTTCTGGGGAAGAAAGCTATGGGTGCCTCAATTCCTGAAGATAGCTTCATAAGCTAAAACTACTGGCAAGTCCTCACTATATTGGCAGAGAACCCAGATGTATATTAGTAGATCCTTAACAGCCAGGAAAGCCACCTCCTCTGTTTTACCCCATAGCCATTTAGCCGAACAATGTAGCAGGCGGTGCCTGGGTTCAGCCACAGATGCCATATGGGGTAGGAAAATATTGTAAAAGTTCAGCAACTTCTGAAATGCCTGCAGCTCAGTTTTATTCTTAGGCTCTGGGGCTTGTTGAATAGCTTGGATTTTTGCTTTGGTTGGCTGCAGGCCAGCTTCATCCACGAGATATCCTAATAACTCCACCTGTGGCACCACTATATGACACTTCAATTTTTTAAAGCTTAAGCCCGACATCTTGTAGTCATTTCAGTATGGAGGAAAGATAGCACATTAGGTCAGCATGGGTGATTGCAGAGACAACCCCTGGTATGCCTGCAATACTCTTTCCATTAAACTTTGTAAAATTCCTGGGTTGCAGCTGATCCCAAATTGGAGCCTCTTACATCTAAACACCCCTCTATGATGACTATAGTTTGGGCATCAGCAGTCTTACTGTCAACAGGCAGCTGTTGATAAGCTTGAGCTAGGACCAGCTTTGTAAAGACCTTCCAAATTCCTAATGAGTGCAGGAAGTGCTGCATCACTGAGACAGGATATGTGCTATGCTGTAATGTGTGATTAATTTATATTTATATTCTGTACATATTCTCACTGACCCATCTCCCTTTATGGGGGTCACTATGGGGGTCTCCCATCACGAGTGATCTATGGACTCTAAAACTCCCTGCACTATCAACTTTTCAAGTTCCACGTCAACTTTTTGCCTGAATGCAAACAGCACTCTCCATGGCTTAAGCCATCTGGAAACTATGTTGGGGTCAAAACTGAATGAAATGTCACCTTATACACCCTCAGAGTTCTGTCAAACACTCTAGGGCAGTGGTCCTCAACCTTGGGGTGGGAATCCCTTTGGGGGTCGAACGACCATTTCACAGGGGTCGCCTAAGACCATGGGAAAAGACAAATTTCCAATGGTGTTAGCAACTAAAACTTCTATTCTGGCATCTCGAAACATATTTTTACAATCAAACCAATCTGGCATTTACAGGGTGTGTGTGCCCTTCTGACCTCTTGCCAATCAGCTTAAAGATCTGTTGGAAGAATTGGGCTAAGCTTATAGTTGGGGTCACCACAAGATGAGGAACTGTATTAAGGGGTCACAGCATTAGAAAGGTTGAGAACCACTGCTCTAGGGAATTCCTTGGTCAATAGTTCCATAATGGGGCTGCTGTTAATGTGGTCTATACCAGTGTTTCCCAACCTTTTTTGAGCCGCGGCACATTATTCATATTTTCAAAATCCTGGGGAACACTGAACGGGGGGACGGGGGCGCGCGGGGGGGCTAAAGAAAAGTTTGGACAAAAAAAAAATCTCTTCCTCAATTTCACTCTATTTCTCCCTCCCTCTTTCTCTCTCTTCCTTCCCTTCTTTCTCCCTCTCCATCCCTCTTTCTTTCTTTCTTCCTCTTTTTTGCTCTCTTTCTCTCTCCCTCCTTCCTTCCCTCTATGTCTTTCTCTCTCCCTTGCTCTCTCTCTGCCTCTCTTGCTATCTCTCTTTCATTCTCTCTCTTTCGCTCTCTTTCTGTCTCTCTTGCTATGTCTCTTTCTCTCTCTCTCTCTTTTTTTCTCTCTCTCTCTCTCTGTCTCTCTTGCTATCTCTTTGTCTCTCTCTCTCTCTCTTGCTATCTCTTTCTCTCTCTCTTGCTATCTCTTTCTTTTTTCTCTCTCTCTTGCTATGTCTCTTTCTCTCTCTCTCTCTGTCTCCCTCCCTCTTTCCTTTCTATCTCTCCCTCCCTCTTTCCTTTCTATCTCTCCCTCCCTCTTTCCTCCCTCTTTCCTTTCTATCTCTCCCTCCCTCTTTCCTTTCTATCTCTCCCTCCCTCTTTCCTTTCTATCTTTCTCTCCGTCCCTCAGTGGGGGCAAAGAAGAAGGAAGGCAGGCTGCAGAGGGCACCGAGGACAAGAGCGCTCGCTCGCTCCCTCGCCCTCTGACTTCCCTCCCTCGCTGCTGAAGGGACGAGCACGGGCACGCTGCAAGAAGGGGTTTTTTTTGCTTTTTTTCCCTTCCCCTGCCTCACGGGAGAGAGTGAGAGAGAGAAAGAGCAGCGCCCTGTCGGTTCCGAGCGCAGCCAGGGAAAGCAGCCTCGAGCCGAGTGCGAACTGCGGGATGCGGCAAAGGACTCCTTGTCAACCAAAAAAGGGTGGGGGTGGCAAAGGCAAAGCCTGGGAGGCGGGGAAGGGAAGAGCGGGAGACCCCCAGACAGAACAGCTGAGGGGAAGGAAAGATGGAAGGAGGGAGGGATTGAGAAGCGAAGCCAGGGAGGGCTGAGAGAAAAGGGGAGCGGCGCGCGCGCGAGAGGGGCGGGGCGTGCATTCCCGAAACGGATGGAGAAAGCCCTCTCTCGCAGCGAAAGCGCTCCCAGCCAGGGGGCTGCGAGAGAGGGCTGGGAGCGCTTTCGTCCCGAGGAGATGAAGCTGCAGCCGCAGCCGCCGCGAGAGAAGTCGCGCCCCAAGGCAGGGGGCGGCGGAGGAGGCGAGGGGGAAGATCGGGCGGGGAGCTTGGCGGCACACCGGTTGGGAAACGCTGGTCTATACCTTTAATTCCCAGACCTAAGGCATCCAACCACTATAACCCCAATAAACTGGGTCTGGGGCCATCTACTATAATCACTGCAATCCTATCCTGGAATTGTTTGAAGGACACCCTGAATTTATAACTTTGCGGCACTGCGATTTTTAAAATTTATTTATTTATTGGACTTATATGCCGCCCCTCTCAATGGTTTACAACATTTTGATTAAAAAAAGATTTAAAAGATATAAAACATTTATAAGCCAATTAATAGAATAGTTAATTTAAAAATTATGTTAAAACTAATCATGAAAATTGAACAATCACATGCATACTATCACATCCAACACATTTACTGGGTACAGGCTGGGGTCTAGTGACCCCAAGCCTGATGACATAAGTGGGTTTTCAGGTTTTTATGAAAGGCAAGGAGGGTGGGGGCAGTGTGAATCTCTGGGGGAGTTGATTCCAGAGGGCCGGGGTCCCCACGGAGAAAGCATTTCCCCTAGGACCCACCAAATGACATTGGCTAGTTGATGGGACCTGGAGAAGGCCAACTCTGTGGGACCTAACTGGACGCTGGGATTCGTGTAGCAGAAGGCGGTCCCACAAGTAATCTGGTCCTATGCCATGTAGGGCTTTATAGGTCATGGCCAACACTTTGAATTGGGTCTGGAAACCAATTGGCAGCCAATGCAATCCGCGGAGTGCTAAAGAGACATGGCATGTTTCCCTGAAAATCCTTCAATCTCAAGAGATCAATTAGGAGCCAGAGTGGCGCAGCAGGTAGAGTGTTGTACTGCAGGCCACTGAAGCTGACTGTAGATCTGTAAGTCAGCGGTTCAAATGTCATCACCAGCTCAAGGTTGACTCAGCCTTCCATCCTTCTGAGGTGGGTAAAATGAGGACCCGGATTGTGGGGGCAATATGCTGGCTCTATTAAAAAGTGCTATTGCTAACATGTTGTAAGCCACCCTGAGTCTAAGGCGAAGGGCAGCATAAAAATCGAATGAATGTATGAACGAACGAACGAACGAACAAACAAACAAACAAACAAACAAACAAACAAACAAACAAACAAACAAACAAATAAACCCACCAACCCACCAACCCACCAACCCACCAACCAACCAACCAACAAATAAATAAAGAAACCAATCCTTAGCTAGTTTAGGCATTAATCTTTTTACAATACTCCAAGATAAGATAAACCTAGATGACCCAGTGTCTATTTCCATAGAACATGGCTTTCCTCAATGTGGACTGTCATGAATATTTTATCCTCAAGAGAATAATCAATTTGATTTATCACTGTTTCTACTGTATGGAATTGGATCATTCTATATAATGAAACAAGCTTCTCCCTACCTATATCGACCTTGTGTCTGCCTTTTCTTATAACACCTATCAACTGGGGTGGGGAGGTGGGGGGCTGTCATCTGTCTGTGCTCTTCTACAGACCTTAGCAATGTGGTTTCTTTTACCATACCCGAGACAGATTGTGGTCCTAAATTGGCAGTCTACCTAGCATGCTTTACCCTACATAGCGCACAAATAGGCTGCCCCAAAATGTTTTTACCCAGCAGACCTTTGCCACATCCTGGTTTTAACTGGGGCAAATCAGTATCATCATCTGGGATGTCTTCAGGGCTGGCCTCCTCGTAATGGACACTGTCAGGCTTGCAGAAGGCTTCTGAATTGCATTTCTTCCATGGACCTATTGGACAGCTCCATAGCATTGTTCTCATCAAGGGCAGACTTGAGTGTCACATCTGTTTTTGCCAGGAGGTGGCGGTGTATATGTAGATCCTTGATTCTGGAGACAATCTTGTCTCACAAAGCTCATCAAGATCAAGAAACTATAGGGCGGCCACATACTAGTTACCATATTTTTCGGTGTATAAGACGCACCGGTATATAAGGCGCACCCAGATTTTAGAGGAGGAAAACAAGGAAAAATGTATTCTGAACCAAATGGTGTAGTATTATATTGTTTAATAAAATACCAGTGTAGCAGAATACTTTTTATAAACTTCAAACTTGACAGCTTCAAGACTTGTGGACTTCAGCTCCCAGAATTCCTCCACCAGTCATGCTACCTTATGAATGGGAGTTGAAGTCCACAAGCCTTAAACTTGCCAGGTTTGAAGACGCAGCAGTGGAGGTTCTGAGGCATCTTCTGTGGCTGCTGTGTCTTTTGCCTGGCTAAAGAATACTGGAAGCACCTGTGGCCACCCTGCACGGAGCTTGAAGGAAGCACTTGTGGCTCTGTTCTTGCCACTCTGAGAGAAGAGCGCCAGGTCCTAAACACAAAGGAAAACGCTTTTGGAGAGCAGGCTGAAATGGGGGGGCGTGCGGGGCAGGGGGGGGAACAGGGCTCCCAGAGAGAGAATCAGTCATACAGGAGGTTTTGAAAGTGAAGCAGACACCGCTTGTGTTCTCCCTGATGCCAAAGTGAAGGATAGAGGGAATTCCTCAGCCAGCGAGAGGTGGCCCCTGCCCAGCCACAGCCGCTCGCCCGAGCCGCTTTTCGGCCTACCAGGAGGGCTCCTTGGCCAATGCCTGCCGGTCTTCCACGGGGAGGGAAGCAAGGGAATCCCCCCCTGGTCTCTCGCAGGGAGGGAAGCAAAGGAATCCCCCCCCCGGTCTCTCATGGGGAGGGAAGCAAGGGAATCCCCATCTCCCGCGGGGAAGGAAGCAAGGGAATCCCCCCAGTCTCCCGCGGGGAGGGAAGCAAGGGAATCCCCCTGGTCTCCCGCAGGGAGGGAAGCAAGGCCGTCTGGCAGCCAAGGGCTGCCAGACAGCCTCGGGAACAGCCGGCAAAGCATGGGAAGGCTGCTGCTGCTTACCGCTACCCAACTCCCCCCCGCAGCATTTGATGTATAAGACGCACCCCGGTTTTGATGCACTTTTTTGAAGTAAAAAGGTGCCTCATAAATTAAGAAAACACATTATTTTCCTGCTGCTTGAGAGCCCTGTGTAATCTCTGGCCACCAGGAAACATTCAAAATGGTTGATATATGACTCCCACATCTCTACGGCACTATTGAAAACTGCTAATGTTGTCATCAAAGACATTCTGAGGTAATTTCATGCCTCAGCTCAAAGTTCTGGCATCTCAGCTCAAAGATCACTCACCTTCATCACCAGTGTTCCAATCCCAGAACAATAGATCAATGATTGAGGCAAGCCAGGCTTCTGTGCTAACAGCTTTCTTTATTTTACACAATAGCTAACCGGTTTCCAAAGAGTGACCATTAACACATGCATGCTCTCAGCTGATGACAACATGAGGTTCTGTTTGACAGCTGCCTATATACGGAGCTGTCAAAAAGGTAGCCAATCAGGAGATAGCATTGCACCCCATCGAGAACAGACCTGAGCATAAACTCCTAAACATTATACTTTTGACATACATATGATTTGGCAAATTAACTTAAGAAAATGGAATTAGATATAGTACACATCTACAGTGTGTTAAGACTAAGATACCTTTCCTTCACCAATTATATCCAGTCCAAAAAATGCACCTCTTTTTCCTATATAGTTGTATGCTTCTTTCTGCTGGGCTGGTTACAAATGTTGAAAGCACTAATTTATATATGTATTTAATTCTCAAAGTTTTTGGTTGTTAACAGACTTAAAATTAAAGAATATATAAATGGCATATTTTCTTCAATAAATGTAGGTTTTTTTAATTCACAAACATGTATGCTTTTGTAGGTTTTATTTCTTTTCTTTTCTTTATCCTTCACCCCATTTTTCCAATATACAGATGCATACACACACACACATACACACACACGATTCACCCATATGGCACCACTGTGGCATGAACTTTATTAGTTCCCAGTCTTTCCAGGAACAATTCAAGCTACTGGTTATTAGTAAAGCCCTACATCACTGGAATCACCTTTTCCTGAGTATATCTGCCTGTTTCACCAGATCAGATAGAATGGCCGTGAGGTCTCCAGGTCACTTCCTTCCTCTTCTCATTTAGAAGGAGCTAGAAGCACCTTTTCCACAGTAATAAAGGGATGGTTCATTGGATGCTTTGAAACAGGATGCTGAGGTGCTAGATCTAGTTTGGACTGTATTGAATTTGTTTGTATTTTCATTCTTAATGTAAATTATCCAAAGTTGTGCAGTAGGATAAATGGCCTTGTAAGTCTTTAAAATAAATAGATAAATAATAAATATACAGACACAGTGTGTTCTGCACAAACAGGTACACATCTCCTTCATGAAAAAGCTTTGGTTCACAAAATTACACTCTAGCTAATGTATTCTACAAACCCTATGCCTTTGAATAGCATAACAAAGTATATTTGGCGTATGTATCAATTTTATGGCATAATACTTTTAAAATTCCAGATAACATGTTATATTGTTGTGAAGTAAATACATTACTTCCACAACATTCATAGGGGAAACTTTCAAAAACTGCTTAAGATTAAGGTAACATAATGAAAAATAGAACAGAATATTCACTATATATATTTTAAAACTATTTTTTAATATTGCAAGAAAATATAAACACACATACATACCAATACATGCCCATATAAACACACATACACACAGAAAATAACTCTTATGACTAATTATTCTAACTTTGGAAGACACTATCTGTGGACCAGTGGAAAGGATATTGGGTTAATTTAGAGATCAGACATAAAATTGCTATCTAGGATATTTAAAGTCCCATCTCACCTTACATTCATACTGGAGGAAGATTTCCGGGATCCTCTAACTATGGCCCATGGAACACATCCAGCCTGCCCACACACTCTATCCAGACCACCCAGTGGTGGGATTAAGTCCTGCCCTTACCTCCCAATCTTTGCAAAGCTGGCTTTTGCTCCTCATTGCTCCTCCTAGGCCACCCTACAAGGCCTTGCAGATTGCAGTCACTTCAGCTCATTGCTGCCCACACCCTTCTGCTGACCACATCTTGCAAAGGTAAGGCTGAAGGACGCAAGCTGGGTGGGCAGGGATGAACTGGTGAAGCAATTATACTGGCCAGTGGAGTGATGGTGGACTGATACATGAGAATAGAGCTTTGAGCTCTTCACAGGTTTGGGAGAAGTTGCCCCAGTCCTACGTGGGAGGGGGGATGCTCTGTGTATGAAAGTGCTTTGAACTGTTCCTGGGCTTTGCAGCAGCTGTCTCAGTCTTAGGTGGGAAGGAGGAGACTGTGTATGAGAGTGCCTTATGGTGTGACCAGAACAATCTAGAACTGAACACACTCAAAACTGTAGAAATGGTGGTAGACTTTAGGAGAAACCCTTCGACCCTTCCATCGCTCACAATACTATCATATCTCAAGACCTAAAATGGTCACCTAACATCAAAAACATCATCAAAAAAGCCCAACAAGTTCTACAGAGGAATCATTGAGTCTGTCATCTGCACCTCTATAACTGTCTGGTTTGGTGCTGCAACCCAACAGGACTGACACAGACTTCAGAGGATAATCATAACTGCAGAAAAAATAATTGCTGCCAACCTGCCTTCCATTGAGGACCTGTATACTGCATGAGTCAAAAGGAGGACGGGGAAAATATTTACTGACCCCTCGCATCCTGGACACAAACTGTTTAAGTACTACTTATCAAAACAATATATTTAGCGTTATGAAAGTTTAACTTAATTGAATAACTTTTCTAATAACTAAGTCAAACACAAGAGTTTATTGCCATGGAAAAGAAGCAATGACTTTTTATAATCTTGTTTTTTTTTAATCATGACTTGTTCCTCATCCATTAATGGATACTTGGTATAGTCCTTGATAGCCTTGAAATTGTTGTTAAATCTCTACATGATGGTCATCTCTGACCTGATAACTATTAAAAGCCTTAATCCTTACATTGATATCGCAATAATTTTAGTAAGAATTATAGCAGTAGAATAATGTACTATACAACTGAAACCAATTTGCATTTGATTTTTTACATGGCTTGATCAATTTGTTTCCTTTGCTATCCTTTTCTTCTTGCCATTATCATTTATTATTTAGTCCAATTGTAACATTTATTTATTTATTTTATTTATTTATTTTATTCGACTTCTATGCTGTCCAATCCCGAAGGACTCAGGATGGCATACAACAATATAAAAAAGATACAAATACAATAAAAAAGTAAATATAATTATCTAAAACTATAAACCGCAATTAAACACCCACAACTCAACAATCCAATCAACCCACATGCATACCATTCACTACAATTTGGCCATGGTGGATATCAATTTCATCATTATTATTATTATTATTATTATTATTATTATTATTATTATTTATTAGTTTTGTATGCCGCCCCTCTCCATAGACTTGGGGCAGCTCGCAACAATAATGAAACAATATACAACAAATCTAATATTTAAAAGTAACTAAAAAACCCTTATTTAAAAAGCAAAACATACACACCAACATACCATGCATAAACTATACAGGCCTGGGGGAGATGTCTCAATTCTCCCATGCCTGACAGCAGAGATGGGTTTTAAGGAGTTTACGAAAGGCAAGGAGGGTGAGGACAATCCTAATCTTCAGGGGGAGCTGGTTCCAGAGGGTCGGTGCCACCACAGAGAAGGCTCTTCCCCTGGGTCCCGCCAGACGATATTGTTTAGTCGCTGGGACCCAGAGAAGGCCAACTCTGTGGGACCTAACTGGTCACTGGGATTCGTGCGGCAGAAGGCGGTCCCAGAAATACTCTGGTCTGATGCCATGAAGGGCTTTATAGGTCATAACCAACACTTTGAATTGTGACCGGAAACTGATCGGCAACCAATGCAGACTGTGGAGTGTTGGTGTAACATGGGCATACCTAAGGAAGCCCATGATTGCTCTCGCAGCTGCATTTTGCACGATCTGAAGTTTCCGAACACTTTTCAAAGGTAGCCCCATGTAGGAAGCATTACAGTAGTCAAACCTTGAGGTGATGAGGGCATGAGTGACTGTGAGCAGTGAATCCCGGTCCAGATAGGGCCCAACTGGTGCACCAGGCGAACCTGGGCAAACGCCCCCCTTGCCATAGCTGAAATATGTTTCTCTAATGTAAGTTGTGGATTGAGGAGGACGCCTAAGTTGTGGGCCCTCTCTGAGGGGGTCAATAATTCCTCCCCCCAGGGTAATGGACGGACAGATGGAATTGTCCTTGGGAGGAAAAACCAACAGCCACTCTGTCTTATCAGGCCTCCTTATTCATAGCCTCCAGCCTGCTGGCAAAGCCAGGTCTTCACAGCCTTTCGGAAAGCAAGTAGGGTGGAAGCAATATGGATATCGGGGGGGAGTTGGTTCCATAGAGCTGGGGCAGCAACAGAGAAGGCCCTCTCCTGTGGCCCTGCCAATCTGCATTGCTTAGTCGACGGGACCTGGGAGGTATTCGGCAGGAGATAGTCTCATAGATAGTCTGGCCCTACGCAATGTAGGGCTTTATAGGTGATAACCAACACCTTGAATTGTGACCAGAGATTAATAGGTAGCCAGTGCAGCTCACGGAGTGTAGGTGTTATATCGGTGTACTGAGGTACACCCATGACAGCTTGCGCAGCTGCATTCTGGACTATTTGCAACATCAACCTTAATATTAATTTCATTTGCCTTCATTTCTGAAACACTTGTTATTCCCTTATATTAAGAAATGTTATCTATATTTCTTGTTATATCTTCATTATATTGTATTTTCTTTGTAATTTATTTCTATGCCGTTATCACAGATTCCAATTTGACAGCAATTTGATTCATAAATCTCAGAGAAAATAAAACTCTATGTGAAGCTTGATTAAACAGCTCCTTTGTTTGTACTTTCTATGTCAGAAATGCCAAAAGATATTTTAAAACCATCAAGTATCAATAATAATTAATAAGAAAATTAGAATTCTTATCCTTTCATTCTAATTATTTTAACATCATGCAGTTTATGTAAATGTCACTGATAAAGTATTTTCCATTTCTAGGCTAATAAAAGGTTAATGTTACAACTTGCTATTAGATTCCAAAATAATATGTTTCAGCAAGAAATAGTCAAAATGACCACTACTCAAAATAATTTAAAGTTGAAAAAAGATATATGAGTTTATTTTTAAAAAATGGAAAATCCATTCTGATATTTTCTTTTTTTTTTAACTTAAAGAATTGGTTTTATTTACTATATAAAGTATAACCAAACTGTTAATAAGTATTTCTATATAGGAACAGTCTTAAAATCTAAATAAATAAAAAGAGGAAAATCTGTGAGAGAATCAGGGGCGGGGTGTATCTTTCCAATTAAAAAGAGAATATGGTCATCTCATAAAAAGCATTTCTAAAAGTAGGAAAGCTATATAAACATCCAGTAAATTATGAAAGTGCAAATATTTTAATCAGATTATGACAGGACATGGAATAAATTACAAATGGTGGAATAGAAAATGACTTTAATATGCTACTATGACACTGAGACAAGTACAAGATTTAGAGCAAGGGTCTACAAAGTAACACAGCAGAAGGCAGATTAAAGGTGAGATTGAGTGCAAAAATATTGTGAAATTTAGAAATTTAGAAAACAATGATTTCAGATTTAAATTTACGGAGCATAACTGTCAGGAAATTAAAACAACAATATTTGGGGAAAACAGTATCAATAATATTTGGATATTTGTAACTGCATTATCTATATTCAAGGTATTTTCATAAATTAATTAGAATTATTTCTTCAAATATTGGAATACCTAACAAGTACCTCACAAGTTATTATTAATATATTATCAGTCAGAGACACAATAAAGTTTACAGTATTCTGTAATTTAAACTTGAAAACCAATTCTAGAAAACTGCAGAATACAATCCACTACAGTATTTTAACGATAGTTTCAGTTGATACTATTTTCTTAAGGATTTAATAAAATAACTGTTAACATGCAGTACTGACCATGGTGTATCTGACTGCTTCATACAGATTTGCAGTAAAGGGTCTAGATATGCCAAATAAACATTTTATTCAGAAAATGTATTTCTTCCATCCTGGATGAACTTTTGATTAACTGTGTACATCTTACCAGCCCTTCACTTGGCTTGATATTTGCTAGCTGAATCACTTCCAGATGAGCAGATTGAGACACGAGGGGATCAGATGAAAGTGAAATTATATGATCACAAACACTAGATAGAGTCTTACACTAGAGGAAAAAAAGGTATATTAATACAGGAACTTTAAATCTAACTCAGCAAACCTTGAGCATAATAGTTAAGGATACAATTTTACTCCCATATAAGCAGTGATGGGCTCCTATGGGAACGGTCAGGTACGCAGTACTGGTAGAAAAATTTTGGTCAAGTATGCAGAACCGGTAGAAAAATTTTGAATTTCCCTCCACCCTTCTGGGCTCTGGGTATGTGTATGTGTATGCATACACATACAGTTTATATAGTAGATAATATATATTTTTGTGTGCCTGTGAGTAATATGTATGTACACATATGGCATACCTACATAGAATTAAATAGTATATTTTGGATGTTCAGTAATAGTGAATAGATTGTATCTCTTTGAGGCAAGAAGAGGCCAGGTCCCCCAACCCTAAGCCAAACCCTTGACATGAGTGACGTCAAGTTGGCCACCTTTAAGCCAGTCACATGACCTTTAAGTCACCCACGGTCACATGATTATCAAGCCATTCCACCTGGTCACATGGCCTGCAAGCCACACCCACAAAATAACCCATGCCCACAATGTGGTAGTAAAAAGTTTTGTAGCTCTTCACTGCTTATAAGACTGCAATTATGATAAAATGATCAATCAGATAAAAATTTCAAAAAGAAAAATCTGTTTAGTTTGGGGATTTTTCTCTTTCTTCTCCCTTCTAGGAGTATTAGCAAATATATGACTGAGGGATACACATACAGTATATACATAAACTTATTTTATAACCATAATAATAAATACAGTTCAGATTTTTTCCATACATCTTATATATTATTTAATAATACAGGGTTAAATTTGAAATGTTAACAGCTGACCTAATCAAGGAAAAGGAAAAAAATATATAAAAGCACACATCCCCAGTAAGAGCACCTAGGGAAATGAAACTCATTTGCTGCAAATATACATAATACACTTTGTGTATTTATTGGCTGCCTATCTTACCATAAGGTAACTCTGGGAGGCTTACAGTCACATCTAAGTTAACATCTAACATAAAAAGTTAAAATCAAACATTAAAACCAAAGACACTTGGGGAGGATGGTGATGGAGTAGGGGAGAGATGGGATCTCCATTGTGCTGGTCCCCCACTAGGAATTCAAGCTGAATTGGAAAACATATTTAGACCCTTACAAAATAGATAGCAGAGTTGGGGCCAATCTCCCATCGGGGTGGGGGGGCAAGATGTTCCAGAGGGCATGAGCAACAGCAGAGAAGGTCTTCCTCCTAGACCTCACCAGCTGGAGCAATCAGGTTGATAGGTCCAACAGCATGCCTCCTTAGCCAACAAGAATGGTACAGGCCAATACCAAAGGGGTATGATGGTCCTTCAAGTAACCTGGACCCATGCCATGAAGGGCTTTAAAGGTGATCACCAACATCTTGAATTGCACCCAGAAGCCAACTGGCAACCAATGCAGCTCACAGAGCAGTAGTATTACAAGGGCCATTCTTGCCCCGCCCACACAACTACCTCTCTGCGCACTCCGCACCAGATGTAGCTTCTGAATGCTCTTCAAGGGTAGCCACATGTAAAGTACATTACAATAATCAGCCATGAGATGACTAGGAACTGAATGACTGAGTGCATATCAGTTAAATTAATCTCCAAATGCCCTAAGTAGGTACAATGGTAAAATAAAAAACTGATATAGGACACGGTTTTCTGTAAAGTGAAGAAATGTATGGTGGAAGTGAAGAAATGTATGGTGAACTACTGTTCTTGATAAAAAAAACAAAAACAAAAGGTAGTTAAGATAAAAAGGATCCCATTCTTCTTAGGAATAGTAAAATAATACATTCTCTTGGCTTTAGAACATCATTCACTTTTGATATAGTGCTGGCATAGCCTTGGTGGTTTCAAGTGGAAAGATTAGCAAGGAAGAATGGCTAGTGGTGTGTACCTTGTTCCCTTAAGTGCAAGATACATGGAAATCTATATGATTTTAGATAATGGTTCAGTATGTAAGGCAGAATTAAGCAAACTGTATTCTTAGTAAAAACAACTGTGTAGAATAAAGCCTAGAATGTAAGTAGACTGCATAGATGAACCAAAAGCATTTGACTATATAAGGATTAACATTTAGTTAATGAGTTCACTATTAATATCTATGATGATCAATAAATGCTGCTTACCACATGCAGAATTTTGTTCTCAGTTTCATGTACTGTGCAGTCCTAGAAAGATAAGATGAACTGAAATTACTTGAATTAAATGAAATATTTAGAGGAAAGTAGTTACTTTTTAATACAGTACTTCAATAATATGAGAGAAAGAGAAAAAGAAAGAAAGAAAGAAAGAAAGAAAGAAAGAGGGAGGGGCGGAGGGAAGGAAGGAAGGAAGGAAGGAAGTCATCATTTGGAGATAAGAAATATCAGTTCCATCATTTCATAGCCATAATTCTGAAATTATCCTGCCCCATAATCATAGTTCATCATCTACAACTCCTCACATATTTAGTTCGTTTACTAAATAAAGGATAGTGTGTGTGTGTGTGTGTGTGTGTGTGTGTGTGTGTGTGTGTGCAATAAAATAAATGAGAAATATGCACTAAGGTAGTATAATATATGAATTAAATTAATATGTGTTGTGATTCCGTCCGAGGCCCCTCAGGGAACGGCTGATCTTCTGTCGGTTTCCTGCTCAGAGGGGGAGGATGAGGAACAGGAGGTGCAGGCAGACGAAGAGGAGGAATCTCAGGCTGAGGAAGAGGGGGAACAGCCAGAGGCCCCCGAGAGGGAGCTCTCCCCAGCAAGCAGCCTGGATTCCTTAGAGGAAAATGCACAAGCAATAATCGATCTGCGACAGAGAAGAGCAACACAAAGGGACCAATTAGCTAGGTACTTTCAGCACTAAAGAGGCAACAGCTGGGTTTGGGTGTGGTGCTCTCTGGAAAGGCTAAAAGGCAGACCCACCCTTCCTGGCTTGTGGAGTATTATCTTTGGGAGTCCTGGGACCTGGCTGTGCTCTTTGGCGTCTTGGAATTCTGGTTTGTGACTTTGAATACTGAAACCTTGGGGGGAAAAGGTGGGGGGTCTTATTCTCTACAATGGTGGGTGTGCCAGCAAGAAGGCTGCTGTATTGTCTGGACATCAGGACTCTGCTGTAAAGTCTCATAACCTGCCTGTGGGGAAGAACAGGTTTTTCTCTGTGTTTATTTTTCAAGCTATAAAGTACTTTTGCTTTTACCAGCGTGTCTGGCTGTTTTTTCCAGTTGGTATTGAGGTCTGGGGGCACCCAGACAGAACAAATATATGAACTAATTACATACAAAATGAACACATGCATTACAAAGCTATTTTTAATGAAATGTCTTTTCAGAATGAATTTGTTCCGAATCTGAAACAATTTGGGTCCTGGAAATTCTTAGACTACTACAAAGCATTTTGTCCTAATGAATGTTGGTAAAAATAGTGGAATTAAGTCAATTGCATAAGTTCTATTTAGAATGATTATTTCCTTAACTTCTAAGGTGCATAAACATTGAGCTAATACCAAGAATTTCAATGGAAGAGTACATAGGACTAAAGGCCCTATAATTTGTTGATTTCTATTCATCCAACTTTGAAAGTAGCTTAATATTTTTTCAGACTGATAAAAATAGCCCCTTAACTCTTCTTTCAAAAGTATCAAGATAATTCATTAATCTAACATTACTTCAATCTAACATCATTAAAATATATAGTTATAGCTTTTGAAATTTTGAAATATTTCAGTCAAAATCATGGAATATTCTTAATACTTTAGCTTACAATTAAAATATCTTTCTGCTCTCTCCCTCTCTCTGCCCATCTCTCCCCTACAGACATAAATATCTGTTGCTAAAAGTTTCCATGAATAAGGTGAATGCATTTATAGGGAGAAAAAATAAGCCAACTGTGTGTCATCCACATTCAAGATAAACTGCTCCCACACATCATGATTTTCATCACAAATGAGAAACAATGGGATTCTTAACTAGAACAGAATTAATCTACTCATACTTACAGCATGTTTGCCTACCTTGAGAAATGTACAACATATAGTATAATGACTGCTATGTAAGACAAATAGGCAGAAGCCAAACAGAAGGTATCCATATACAGCAGTCAGAAAACATAACAGAGCAAAGCAGAGCAGAGCAGAATAGGAGCTGGAAGGGACCTTGGAAATACTCTAGTTCAGCCCCCTGCCCAAGCAGGAGAATCTATATCCCTGATGGCAAACCTATAACACATGTGCCAGAGGTGGCACACAGAGCCCTCTCTGTCAGCAAGCACGCTGTCGCCTCAGCCCAGCTCTATTATTATTATTATTATTATTATTATTATTATTATTATTATTATTATTATTATTAATGTTATTATGTCAATACAACACAGCAAACGAGATCACTATGCTGGATTTCGTATTTCATCACCAGTCGGGCGCTTTCCAAGCACCTAGGACTGCGTGATGTAGCGGCGAATTATGTTCGCCGATCCCAGTAAAGGAGCCTTTTGCAATTGACAGATGGAGATTTTGTCAATTCCGATGATTTTCAAATGTCCCCTGAAATCCTTTGGCACTGCGCCCAGCGTGCCAAGTACCACTGGGACCACTTTCACTGGCTTATGCCAGAGTCGTTGCAGCTCGATTTTTAGATCTTCGTATTTCACTAATTTCTCCAGCTGCTTCTCCTCAATTCTGCTGTCCCCTGGGATTGCGATGTCGATGATCTATATTTTCTTTTTCTCCACAATCACAATGTCTAGTGTGTTATGCTTCAGAATTTGGTCAGTCTGAAGTCGGAAGTCCCACAGTAGTTTTGCTTGCTCATTTTCGACCACTTTTTCAGGCTTATGATCCCACCAGTTCTTTGCCACAGGTAAATGGTAGTTCCGGCACAATTTCCAGTGGATCATCTGTGCCACAGCATCATGTCTATGCTTGTAGTCAGTCTGTGTGATCTTTTTGCAGCAGCTGAGTATGTGATCGATTGTTTCATCTGTTTCTTTACAAAGTCTGCACTTTGGATTGTCTGTTGATTTTTCAATTCTGGCTTTGACAGCATTTGTTCTAATGGCCTGCTCTTGTGCTGCCAGTATTAGTCCTTCTGTCTCCTTTTTGAGTGTTCCACTTTTAAGCCATGACCAGGTCTTTTCTTTATCCACTTTGCCTTCAATCTTCTCCAAGAACTGGCCATGCAATGCTTTGTTCCGCCAACTGTCCCTACGACATTGAGTTACAGTTTTTCTGTACTGGTCCTTAGTTTGCTTCACCTTGAGAAGCTTCCTATTATTGACCTCCATCAACGCTGACTCTTTGCTCTCCTTCACATAGTCAGCTAATGCATGCTTCTCTTCTTCCACTGCCTGCTTCTCTTGCAAAAGTCCTCTGCTGCCTATTTTCCTTGGTAAATACAGCCTGTCAATGTAGTGCATGATGGATCGTCATTAATTTTCTGGTTTTCCTGTCCAGGTTGTCCAGCTCTGCTTGAGTCCAGTTCACTATGCCAGCTGTGTATCTAATAACAAGTATGGCCCAAGTATTTATAGCTTTGATAGTGTTGCCACCATTCAGTTTGATGATGATGATGATGATGATGATTATTATTATTATTATTATTATTTTATTTATTAAATTTGTATGCCGCCGCAGCAGTAATAGAAAACAATATACAATACAAATCTAATATTTAAAAACTAAAAAATCGTAATTTAAAAAACATGTACAGAACATACTATACATAAACTATATAGGCCTGGGGAAGCTATCTCAGTTCCCCCATGCCTGACGGCAGAGGTGGGTTTTAAGAAGTTTACGAAAGGCAAGGAGCGTGGGGGCAATCCTAATCTCTGGGGGGAGCTGGTTCCAGAAGGTTAGGGCCACCACAGAGAAGGCTCTTCCCCTGGGTCCCACCAGATGACATTGCTTAGTCAACAGGACCCAGAGAAGGCCAACTCTGTGGGATCTAACCGGTCACTGGGATTCGTGCGGTCCCAGAAGACGGTCCCAGAGATATTCTGGTCCAATGCCATGAATGGCTTTATAGGTCATAACCAACACTTTGAATTGTGACCGGAAACTAATCAGCAACCAATGCAGACTGCGGAGTGTTGGTGAAACATTGGCATACCTAGGGAAGCCCATGATTGCTCTCACATCTGCATTCTGCACGATCTGAAATTTCCAAACACTCTATTGCATTTCTTACCATCATTTGCAGGACTCAAAAAAATGTGTGAAACAGCATTCCACCTTCATGGCGGTGCATTTGCTGTTGCTGTCTCCATGGCCTGCCCTTTACACAGCACAGTGAAATTTAGTACACTTCACAATGGAGGAGATGGGGTTCCTTTTCCTCCAGGAGGTCATTATGATGCAGAGCTACAATTTGACCCTGCTTCAGCATGGGCTCATTGTCACCTCCTAGTTGCTTTTTCTGAAGAGCTGCTTGTGTTGGGATGCCCCATCTCCCCCCACAGTTGGGCTTTACTGCATTACTTCTGGGCTCGTCAGCCTCTGGAAGTCAGTTTCCCACCACCCAGTACCATTCCAGGGGTTCCTTCCCAGCATCCCCAGGAGGGAGGGAGGGAGAGAGAAATGGGGGGGAGAGAATTAAGGAAATTTCTCCTTAATTCCAGGTTGATTCTCTCTTTGATTAATTTCCAATCATAATTTCTTGTCCTGCCCTCTGGTGGTTTGGAGAATAATTTGACTCCCTCTTCTTTGTAGCAGCCCCTCAAATGCTGGAATACTGCTATCATGTGACTCCTAATTCTTCCTTTATTTAGAGTAGTCAGATCAAAAACCCACAGCAGTTCTTCATATGGTTTAGTCTCCAGGCCTTTGATCATCCTGTTTGCTCTTTTCTGAACTTTTTCCAAAGTCTCAAACATATTTTTGTAGCATGGTAACCAAAATTGGTTGCAGTATTCCAGATGTGGTCTTACTAGGATTTTGTAAAGTTGAAATAATACTTCACATGATCTTGATTCTATGTATCTGTTTATACAGCCCAAGACTGTGTTAGCTTTTTTGGCTGTTTATGGACATTGCTGGATCATATTCAAATGATCATCCTCTAGGACTCCCACAATTACTGTTTTTGAGCCAGATCTTGCCTAATCTGTACTTATACCTTGGATTTTTCCTGCCTAAATTTAAACCCTAGGTTTTCTCCACATTAAAATTCATTTTGTTGAATAGGGCTCATAGTTCAAGTTTGTCAAGATCTTTTTGGATCCTGTAGATCCTGTAGATAGTTAGGTAGCAAAGTTTGCTGACAACACTAAATTGTTCCAAATAGTGAAAAGTGAAACTGATTGTCGGGAGCTCCAGAAAGATCTCTTGAAATTGAGTGAGTGGGCAACAAAGTGGCAAATGCATTTTAACCTAAACAAGTGCAAATCTATGAATATTGGGGGAAATAACTCCAATTATATCTACCAACTGATGGGGACCAAGCTTTCCGAGACAACCCAAGGAAGAGATCGTGGGGTTTCGGTGGACAGTTCAATGAAGATGTCAAGACAAGCCGCCCGGCCATTCTCCTGGCCGAGCAGCTTGGAGAGGTGGCCGATGCAGCAGCTTGCCTGCCAAGGAGCCGCAGGAGTCCAGGGAGGAGACCGGTGAGGCTCTTCTGGAGCCTGGGCCAACTTTGGCCGAACACAGGCAGCAGGAGGGACGCAGAAAAGCGGGACCAAGGTCCAGAGAGGAGCAGCTGCGTGGGTGCTGTGGGCCATGGCTTTAGCACTTCCAAGGTGCTTCTGGGGGCAGGGAGGCTCGAGCAGAAAGGACGGCAAGCTCATCTCCTGACCAAGTAGCTCAGAGAGGTGGCCGATGTAGTGGATGGCCAGGTGCTGCATGCAGAGCTTATTGCACTAGCTGACGTTCTGCCGTTGCCTGCCGCCAACTGCACCCACTCACATGCCCCACCCTGGAGGATTTCCTCCCACTGGCTAGTGGCTCCTGGATGGGACTGACCAATGCCTTGCCTCGCAGGACCCAGTCCCAGGGCCATTGGCCGGCTCCAGCGGCAGCAGGGGCAGAGGCACCCCACGCCCACCGGTGTAGCACTGCACTCTCTGGGCCCACTTAGCATGGGGTGCTGTTGCTACTGGCTGGGGCAGTGAGATTTAGCTTCTGCACATGTGCAGAAGCCGAATTTTGGGTGCACGGCACATATACGTCCAGTGATGATGGAGATGCATGCGTAATTCCATTTCTGCCAGTGTAATGGTGTTTCATGCCATCCCGCCTGTTGCCCACCCCTGCATACCCCTATGGCAATGTGACTCCTTCCCTTTTATATTGATCCATATATAGTCTGGACAGGCTTTATCTTTGATCATGTGCATTTCTGTAGAAATGTAGCGATATCTCACACTGTTGTGCTTCGCTTGCTTCCAGTGAGATTAGTTATGGATTCAGAGGATGCAGAGGCAGGGGAGATGAGGTATAGGTATCCTGTGTTCCTGGCACCCAAGACTGACAGTGAAGGGGACATGGCATCAGAGGCGGAACAACAACCAGGGCCTTCTGCACTTCCTGGGATGAGTGACTCAGGAGAAGAGGAAGAGCCTCGATGCTAGAGTACATAGGCAGTGAGCAGGCGTGACTGACTCTGTAGGAGGTTTACTCATGAGTAGTACTGCTGACTAATGGACCATGTCCTCAGGGTATTTAAGAGTGAATTGAGCCATGCCTCATTGCAGAGGACAATGCCGTTAATTTCAATTGGCTCTCCCAATCAGGAACAAATCTCAACAAGGTGACCCTACTGAGAAAGTTCAGGCTGTATCCCACGTCTTGCATAAACTACTCTCACTTTAAAAATAGCCACCTGGTGCTTCCCCCTGGTGCCCAGGACCAGCAGGCAGCTCTTTTGAGAACTAGGGGAGGGGAGGCAGGCACACCAGCAGAGATGGGATTTGATTGCTCATTCTGCTGTGACCCCAAATGCCTTGGCTGTGCTTCATGGGTGCTCTGTCCACGAGGGAACTGAAGCGGTGACCCACCACCTTCCAATGGCCCTGCATCCCCAGGCAGAGGTCCATGCAGAAGGGCTTGTTTTGGTCCTAGGCTGGAGTGGCGAGGAAGCAATGGCAACAGCATGAAGGGAAACCGTGCAACCAGAGGTCTGGCCACAGCCTGCAAGAAGATCTTTGGCACCACCAGATAACAAGCCTGCCCACCCTAGTGCAAGCCCTGGAGGCAAGGGAGGAAAGGTAGAGGGCATCACCTGGGGGGCAAACAAGTGGGGGACCTGTGAAGGGGTTGCGAAAGAATGCACTCAGGATGCATCTGCTTCTCTAGAAAAAGCAGTGTATCTGCTGACAATTGGAGGAGGGCAAGTACCAAGGAGTAGCTCCTTGTATTGTGGACGCTGCAAATGAATGTGAGAAACCCAGTCAAAGTTTGGAGCACAGTTAGCATCTTCAGCCCAATGAGTTCTCTGTCAATTTACCAATTCCAGTTAATATCAGCATTCCAATTAGCATCCGAGAAATAAATCAGAGTCCAAAAACTTGGCCTTCTTCCAAGTTTCAATTTATTAACCAAACCATGTTGGTTACGAATTGTAGTCAACCCAATACTAAGGTTTCCTACAGTTCTCCACCCATATTAAAGTTCATCCCTCATCCCCATACCCAGAAGTTCATCACATGGATCACTCCAGTTCTCTCAACGCCCACAATCCTTCCAGCTGGTGCTGAACAAAGGATGACCTTGAATCTCTGGTAAGAATTTGTTGTGGCTAGTATTTTTCCCTTTCATGCAACCATCCCTCCCCAATTCTACCTGTTGCAGGCCAAAGTCTCTAACAAAAAACGTTAGCTTTGGCCTGACAGTTACTAAACCAACATCGCACATCCAGTCACTATCACCTCACCAATGAATCTCCCAAACCAATGACATTAGCTGACCCTTTAAATATAGCAATTAGACCTATGGAAAGCATGCCTTTCATTCCCCAGGCATTGCAAACCTCCCCCTTACTAAAAAAAAAAAACCAGAGTAAAAACTTCATGCAGTATTAAAAAGAAGAAAAGAAACGGGGGCTGCTGTGTATTGTTTAATGGACTGCTAAATTGGCAAAACAGATGGCTATGTTGGCCACGCCCACCCCTCCATATGAAAAGTGGCCATGTCCACCCAATTATATGACCACCTAACCACACACACACAGTCAGATGACCCCCTAACCACACACACACAGTTACATGACCACCTAGTCACACTCACCTAGCCACACCCACATAACCCATTGTTACATTATTTGAATCCCACCACTGCCCAGATCCTGAGAACATCATGCCCAGATCCTTAGCTTTCATGTGGCTGTTTCTTTCAACTCCAAGTTAGACACCTAATGTGGCCTGTGGGCAAAGGTGCACTGTCAAAACACTTTGCTTTCCAGAAGCTCCACATTGGTCCCTCCAGGCCTGTAAAAGAATTCCCGCATCCCCACCACCAACGTCAAGCCAGCCATGCCTACCCAGCCACACCCACCTAGTTGCAGTAAACTAGCTGTGACCATCCAGTCATGCCCACCTGGCTACTGTGAGCCTTACATGCAACTGGCCCTTTGAGGGCAACCAGAATGCTGATGAAAGGGAGTTTAATATCCTTGCTCTTGACTGTACCCATTATTCATTACATATAAGCTATAAAACAGTTTATGTTGCCAGAAAGATATTCTTACGACAAATAGTGATATGATACTTATAGCAATGTGGAAGTCGATAAAATTATGAGACATACTGATTTTCAAAAATATATACAGAATCTGTAAACACAGACTCCATTTTCTCCACCTGAAACATAAATAGGGGTGGATAGGATAGATTTGCCAGTAAAAAAAATAAAAAGGGAATTCCCTCACTTCTTATCACTGCAGCAACACAAAGAATATATGTTTTGGTTTTATAACCAAGAATAACAGTTGGTGTTTTGTCTTTGTAACATCGCCAACATTATCCAGCAAAACTAGAGTTTCAAATGGGCTTTGCAATTAGTTTCAGAAAAGAAGCTGGAAGCTGCCTGAAAACAAGAATTTGAAATTATTCTTTGTCTTGCTGTTTTTCACAAAAACACTACTTCCTTTACATAGAAACATAGAAGTCTGACGGCAGAAAAAGACCTCATGGTCCATCTAGTCTGCCCTTATACTATTTTCTGTATTTTATCTTAGGATGGATATATGTTTATCCCAGGCATGTTTAAATTCAGTTACTGTGGATTTATCTACCATGTCTGCTGGAAGTTTGTTCCAAGGATCTACTAGTCTTTTAGTAAAATAATATTTTCTCATGTTGCTTTTGATCTTTCCCCCAACTAACTTCAGATTGTGTCCCCTTGTTCTTGTGTTCACTTTCCTATTAAAAACACTTCCCTCCTGGACCTTATTTAACCCTTTAATATATTTAAATGTTTCGATCATATCCCCCCTTTTCCTTCTGTCCTCCAGACTATACAGATTGAGTTCATTAAGTCTTTCCTGATACGTTTTATGCTTAAGACCTTCCACCATTCTTGTAGCCCGTCTTTGGACCCGTTCAATTTTGTCAATATCTTTTTGTAGGTGAGGTCTCCAGAACTGAACACAGTATTCCAAATGGGGTCTCACCAGCATTCTATATAGCGGGATCATAATCTCCCTCTTCCTGCTTGTTATACCTCTAGCTATGCAGCCAAGCATCCTACTTGCTTTCCCTACCGCCTGACTGCACTGTTCACCCATTTTGAGACTGTCAGAAATCACTACCCCTAAATCCTTTTCTTCTGAAGTATTTGCTAACACAGAACTGCCAATACAATACTCAGATTGAGGATTCCTTTTCCCCAAGTGCATTATTTTACATTTGGAAACGTTAAACTGCAGTTTCCATTGCTTTGACCATTTATCTAGTAAAGCTAAATCATTTACCATATTACAGACGCCTCCAGGATTATCAACCCTATTGCACACTTTAGAGTCATTGGCAAATAGGCAAACCTTCCCTACCAAACCTTCCCCTATGTCACTCACAAACATATTAAAAAGAATAGGACCCAGAACAGACCCTTGTGGCACACCGCTTGTAACCTGACTCTGCTCAGAATACTCGCCATTAACAATAACTCTCTGATGTCTACACTTCAGCCAGCTGTAAATCCATTGAACTATCCAGGGATTAAGTCCAATCTTCACTAATTTATCTATCAGCTCTTTATGTGGAACTGTATCAAAGGCTTTGCTGAAGTCCAGGTAGGCAATATCCACGGCACCACCTTCATCCAACACCTTTGTGACATAGTCAAAGAAATCAATGGGATTAGTCTGACATGATTTGCCTTCAGTAAAGCCATGCTGATTTGGGTCCAATAAGTTATTGTTTTTTAGGTGCTGATTTATCCTCTTTTTGAGTAGAGTCTCCATCATTTTAACTACAACTGATGTCAAGCTAACTGGCCTGTAGTTTCCAGCTTCTTCTCTACTGCCCTTCTTGTGGATAGGCACAACACTGGTCATTCTCCAATCCTCAGGAACTTCTCCTGTTAACAAGGATTGGTTAAACAAATCAGTCAGGGGGGTAGCAATGACAGATCTGAGTTCTTTAAGAACTCTGGGGTGGATGCCATCTGGACCCATTGCCTTATTTATCTTTAATCGTTCAAGTTCTTTCATAATTATTAAGAAATATGGTCTAGTGTAAACTATTTTTCTCTTCTCCTAAATTAAAATATCCCTGCTTTGTCAATTTTGTGTCAAGTAAAATAAAAAAAGTGTGTAAGACAGTTCAAATGTATAATATTTTAAGCTGAAAATGCTTTATTGCACACCTGAGATAGCTATTTGATATTAACTTTATATCTAAATGCAGTGATAAAATTTACTTTAAATTATCATAAGAAATTTGCCACACAGTTTAGTAGATTAGTAAATAGAAATATTTTTAACGCTAAGGAAATTATGTGTGCAAAATCTTTACCCAGAATACTTTTTAAATAGTAACATGTATTATGTAGTTTCACACCTGTTGTACAATTGTTGTTAATTCAAGGCAGAGTTGTATGACATTGTTCCTTGTGACAGAATAATCTGTTACAGCAGCAAAAGGTGATCTGGAAAAATAAAATATAGTAAATATAAATCTTTTTAATAGTGATCTGCTATAATGCTAACTATACAATATTTTTTAATAATATTGAATATTAAACCTTGTCATCTGTTCATTAAGCTGGAGCTGTGATCCCAGAAAGATGCACATGTAGCAACCCCATCCAAAATCAATGAAGGAGATCTATGTTGTGCTTGCATTATGAAAAATGCATTAACTATAACTAGATTGATTCTCTAAGAATTAACTATTTTAAGCAGGGGAAAGAAAACAAAAACCACACATTTTTATTGTTTTCTCATTTTTTAAAATTGATTTTCTGTAAACTCAAAACAGCACTGCAATAAACAGCATAAGACAGATCATGGGGAATATAATCTTGCATCAGATATTTTAGATTGCTTTTTACAAAAAACTTTAGTGTTTGCTTAAGAATAATAAAGTGTCTTTTAAAATAATTATTTTATAATACTATTCTCCTATATAGCGAATTTAAATTTAAATTTAAATGAAAATCTCCAGACTACAAAGCTAACTTTTCAGTTATTGCATTATTTATATAATGAATATAAAATATTGCTAAAATTATTTGACATTCATCTATCTTCAATATTAATTATCTGAAATGCTAGGACCACATATACTCCAAGTGCTTATATTCTATAATATCTGTTCATGTTAAATCACAGAGAAGTGAATGTTCTAGGAGTTGTTGTTGGCTTTTTTTTTGTATGTCTTGTTAAGCACTCACAACTTTTTTTCAGTTGCATATTTAAATTGCATTAATTTTCTTTATGTTTTGTATTTTCTTCATTCCATTATTATTATTTTCTTGAAATACTCTGAAGCGATTTGCCATTCACTTCTGCTGTGTTTGATTTTGGAATTAGTGCCCAGGCCAATAGGATTGGCCTCTCTCATGCTCTCATCACCAAGGACATTTCCATTAAAGCATCAAAGATCAGGGTGTTTTCAGTGGCAATAATGGTTATAAATGCTGGAGAGAAATCAGGCAGATGCACTGAGATGCATCTGAAAACAGGGCATATGCTGCATGATCCAATCAATCATTTTCCTGGCTGGCTGATCCCTTGATCATATAGTAGAAGCTGACACACATATACAGTATACACATGTGATATAAAGAGATAAGCAATGATTTTGTTGGGGTAGGTTAAATATTAAAAGTAGTAATAGGTAGATGGACCAAATCAAAAATACATTTAACGACCTGGTTCAGCAACTATTCAAACTTCTGACAGCACTTAAAAAGTGGTACTTACAACTGCGTCAAATGTTCAGCCATTATAGCATACCCACAGAATCATGTGATTATGATCCAGGCCCTTAGCAACTATCTTGGGCATGCCACAGTCACATGATCACAATTTATTACCTTTCCCGATAAGCAAAGTCAATAGGAAGTTGGAACTTGTGTCATGTGAGATTCTTCCTTAATGACCCACGTAATCATTACTTAACAATGGTAACCAGGGAATGGCAATTATGCCATCAATAAGCAGTTTAGTCACACAACATTAAGTTTTATGATTTCATCACTTAGCTATGGAAATGCTTGAATTCAATTGCCACTGTTAAGCAAGGATTACTTATAAAGTCACTGAAGAAACTTGGCTATTTTTAGAAACATGTTGCGATGGCATCACAAGTCAAATTCACCTTGATGACACTTAAGTAGTATTTTCGTGTTTCTGTCATGTAATATAGAATTGTGGGAATAATGTTATTTATCTCAATAGTTACTTTTTCTACAATCACTACCAACTATAAATTTGTGATAAGTTCTAAATTGTTTTGACTCTTGAAAAAGTGCATGAAACTGGATCTTAAATTAATTAGCTATGATTAATAAACAGAATAAAAACGTTCTTATTTGAAAGTACCAGTGGGTGTTATTTCATGCTGTACAATTTCATTTCCAAAAATGTTGGGTAAGCTTGGGTACACTACTATTTCAACAGAAATGTTGCTTATATAAAACATAGTCAAAAGGTCTTGACTATATTTGCTACACCACATCCTTATCTACCCCAACTGCCCTGAAACTGAAGCTGTGAAGGACTGTTTCTTCAACCAAAAAAAGGTGATGGAATCCTTAGCTTTAAACAGAGATGTCCAATCTTGGCAACTTTGAGACCTGTGAACTTCAACTCCCAGAATTCCCCAGCCTGTCTGAAATTCTGAAAGTTGATGTCTACAAGTCTTAAAGTTGTCATAGTTGTACACTCCTGACCCAAGGGCTAGTTACTCTTACTTCCATACCGGAGTGCTGCATGCACATCGTGGCATTTTGCGTCCCCTCATGCGATTTTGCTTTTGCACATGCGCAGAAGCAAAATATTTCCAAAAACTAGTAAAAAATGGCGCTGCACACAGACCGGCAAAAACAGCACCAGAGTTGTCATGTGCAAATTGCTCAATCGGCAGGTTACTACCTGACTACTGCACCAGTAGGAACCCATCTCTGTGCTGAGCTAAAGGAATGGCAGCCCATTAATAAAGCGGCATTTGGTTCTGCCACCAGTAATCAATCTGCCTCTATGCAGCATTGAAAAGCAGTTGCAAAATGGGACTAGTTTTGGTGTTAAATCTTCAGTATACAACTATATTTAACTATATTTAAGCTTAAATTATATGTTGTGCTCTGTATAAATTTTACTGATGTTTCAAATAAAGCAGATGTAATTAATACTTTAATACAATTTATAATACATTGCATTTATTTATAAGAACAAAAAGATAGTCATCATTGGAACAACTGAAATGGTTTTACCTGTCCAGCCATGCTAGGAGACTTTTTGCTGCTCCAATCAAATCCACCACTGAGGTAAGGAAATCATTTGGTAATTTTCTGCTACTCCTACCATCATAATGACCACTCCTCCTTCTTCCTGTGATAAAGTTCTGAAGGTTTTTGGCAGATGCATTTAGCTTGTGAGAAAGTGTTTTTAGGTTCTCAGTTTCTAATCCATAATTCTGCATTTTAGAAAAGGGAACAAAAAGTTTATTCTTATAAATAACATTTTAATGCTTAGCCCATGAATGCATGAATTATTATTTCTTGCATAATTTTATTTCTGTGTTAGTAGAAATTAAAAATCTACCAACTATAAATTTGAAATGTGAGTATTATATAGTTAGTTCCATAATAAAATAGTACTTTTTTAGTTAAAAGAAACAAATATTTATGAAAACAGTTTGAGGCTTTATTTGAAAAATACATAAGAAATATTCAATTCACAATTTAGGAATTATATACTGTATGGCTGTATAAGTTTAAGTATTGTTCTGAATCTTTAATACACTACCGTACAGGATATTTTCAATAGCATTCTTATTTTTTGAAAATTAATGTACAATCTGCCTTTTTGGACCAGAAATCCCCACCATTCCTTAACATATTTGCTTCTTTTTATAAAACTTATATTTCCTAGAAAACTTTCTCCTTAATCATTCTAGGACACATTTGCAATAAAATCTTTAAAATTATGTGCTGACCAATTGGCCCCCATCTTCACCCAAATCTTCAACAAATCACTAGACAGGTGTTATGTTCCTCCCTGCTTCAAATGCTCTACTATCATCCCAGTGCCCAAGAAACCTCCATCAAGGAACTGAATGACTACTGATCAGTTGGTCTAACATCTGTACTAATGAAAACCTTTGAGGATCATTAATGAACCTCAACACAAATCAGAAATAAACTCTTTAATATGGGAAATAATATCCCAAATACACCATTGAAACAGACATCGTAACCAACTGTGATACCAAAAAATGGCTAGACACTCTCATTCCAATTCTCCCCCTCTTCCCTTTACTTCTTTATCCTTTCTATTATCCCTTTTCTCATTCTCTCCTTTTCTATCGCCTACTCTATTTTTCTTCTCTCCTTCCTTTCCTTTTTTCTTTTCTTTTTTTCTCTTTTTTCTCTTTCTTTAATAATATAATAATAAGAGACGTATAGAGAAGCGATGGAGGAAGAGTAAGCCCGAATCCGATTGAACACTTGTAAGAGCTCATATTAAGACTTACAAAGTGGCGCTCAAGGGGGCAAGATGCTCGTATCATGTGACCTTGATTGCATCAGCGGAATCTCGCCTGGCCACTCTGTTTAGAGTGACCCACTCCCTTCTTAACAAGGGGGGAGTTGGGGAGCCCTTGCAGAGTAGTGCCAAGAATTTTAACAAATTTTCCGCTGATAAAGTCACTCGGATCCGAGCGGACCTCGACTCTGATTGCATAACAGAGTCGACTGACAACAAGTCAGTCAAGGTGACTGGGGCCCATACTTGTCCATCTGTCTGGGAAGAGTTTGATCTGGTGACACCTGATGAAGTGGACAAGGCCATTGGAGCTGTGAGTTCTGCCACATGTTTACTGGATCCGTGTCCCTCCTGGCTGGTTTCGGCCAGCAGGGAGGTGACACGGAGCTGGGTCCAGGAGATTGTCAATGCTTCTTTGGGGAGGGGGTCCTTTCCGGATCCCTACAAGGAGGCACTTGTGCACCCCCTCCTCAAGAAGCCTTCCCTGGACCCAGTCATTCTTAACAACTACCGTCCAGTCTCCAACCTTCCCTTTATGGGGAAGGTTGTTGAGAAGGTGGTGGCGCTCCAGCTCCAGCGGTCCTTGGAGGAAGCCGATTATCTAGGCCCTCAACAGTCAGGATTCAGGCCTGTACAGCACAGAAACTGCTTTAGTCGTGTTGGTGGATGATCTCTGGCGGGCCCGGGACAGGGGCTTGTCCTCTGTCCTGGCGCTTTTTGACCTCTCAGCGGGTTTTGTCTCCCAAGGACAATTCCATCTGTCTATCCATATCCCTGGGGGGGATTATTGACCCCCTCAGAGAGGGTCCACAACTTGGGCATCCTCCTCGATCCACAGCTTACAGTAGAGAACCATCTTTCAGCTGTGGCGAGGGGGGCGTTTGCCCAGGTTCACCTGGTGCACCAGTTGTGGCCCTACCTGGACCAGGAGTCACTGCTCACAGTCACTCATGCCCTCATCACCTTGAGGTTCGACTCATGTAATGCTCTCTACATGGGGCTACCTTTGAAAAGTGTTTGGAAACTTCAGATCGTGCAGAATGCAGCTACGAGAGCAATCATGGGCTTCCCTAGGTATGCCCATGTTACACCAACACTCCGCAATCTGCATTGGTTGCCTATCAGTTTCCAGTCACAATTCAAAGTGTTGGTTATGACCTATAAAGCCCTTCATGGCATCGGACCAGAATATCTCCAGGACTGCCTTCTGCCGCACGAATCCCAGCGACCAGTTAGGTCTCACAGAGTTGGCCTTCTCCAGGTCCCATCGACTAAACAATGTCGTCTGGCGGGACCCAGGAGAAGAGCCTTCTCTGTGGCAGTCCCAATCCTCTGGAACCAGCTCCCCCTGGAGAGTAGGATTGCCCCCACCCTCCTTGCCTTTCGTAAGCTTCTTAAAACCCACCTCTGCTGTCAGGCATGGATGAATTGAGACATCTACCCCAGGCCTATATAGTTTATGCATGGTATGTTTGTGTGTATGTCTTGCTTTTTAATTAAGGGTTTTTTAGACATTTTAAATATTAGATTTGTTGTACATTGTTTTTATTATTGCTGTGAGCCACCCTGAGTCTATGGAGAGGGGCGGCATACAAATCTAATAAATAAATAAATAAATATTACTATGATGTTGTTGTAGTTAGCTCTGGCCCAGCTCCTGCCCCAAGGAATGTGCAGGTGGATGTGGGGGAAACATCCACATGCCTCAGGCCTGTTTTGCTCCCGATGGAATCTGCCGACGAAGCCTCCTCTGACCAAGGAAGCGTGGGTGACAGGGAAGAGGGGAGTTTGGCAGACAGCCCAAGAGGAGATCAATCATCTGTATCATCCCTGGATTCTGAACAAGAATTAATGACACATCCACGCATGCGTAAAGTGATGCATAGGAGACAACAACTGAAGGATTATTAGAGGAGAAAATGAGGCCACCTGTGGTTGGGTGCGGCTGCTGAAATTAGTGCTACAGAAAAAAGTGCAGCTTGGTGTTTTAGCCTCATGGCAGTTTATCTGATTCATTGTTTTGTCAAGATCGTGGTTTTTGTGCTGTTCAAGATTGTGTGTGGACTCTCTGGACTTTAGAATTGGACTCAATTTCCCAGTTATTGGATTGCATTTAACCTGTGCCTTGTGTGTACCAGAAAATCCCTTTGACATTTAAAAAGGGAGCAGTTTCTGTTTTTCTGTTTATAAAAACTTTTGGGGTTTCCTTTTATCGTGTGGTGTGTGTCTTCCTGGACTAATTACCCTGTAATTACGGGCGGTTGAAACACGCCGGCAGAACAGATGTTATGTGATATGAACGTTAATCACTATGTACTATTGATTCCTCTTTGTCTTATTCTTAATAAAACTCAATAAAGATTTTTTTTTAAGAAAACCTTTGAAAGTCTAGTGTTGTCCCACTTGAAAACCATCACAGATCCACTGTTAGACCCCCTGCAATTTGCGAACCGGAATTTGCATACTGAGCAAATAGATTGACAGATGATGCTGTTAATATGGTTCTGTGTTACATCCTACAACATATTGAATCTCCAAAGACCTACGCTAGGGTCCTTTTTGTATACTTTAGTTCAGCATTCAACACCATCATACCGGACATTCTTTTAACTAAACTAAACCAGCTAGCAGTACCTAAACACACTTGTAAGTGGGTCACAAGCTTCCTAACAGGTGAAGCTAGGCAAAATCACATCAGATACCTGTACAATTAGCACAAGCCCCCCCCCAAAAGGCAGACATATAATAATGATTGCTTTCATTCGTGATAACAATGAAACCACATACAGACGGTAGGTTGAACTCGTGATGCGACCGGAACAATCTAGAACTGAACACACTCAAAACCGTAGAAATGGTGATAGACTTTAGGAAAAACTCTCCCATCCGACCACCTCTCACAATACTAGACAACACAGTATCAACAGTAGAGACCTTCAAATTTCTAGGTTCTATCATATCTCAAGACCTAAAATGGTCACCTAACATCAAAAATGTCATCAAAAAAGCCCAACAAAGAATGTTCTTTCTGCGCCAGCTCAGGAAGCTCAAACTGCCCAAGGAACTGCTGATACAGTTCTATAGAGGAATCACTCAGTCTGCCATGTGCACCTCTATAACTGTCTCGTTTGATTCTGCAACCCATCAAGACTAACACAGACTTCAGAGGATAACCAGAACTGCACAAAAAAACAATTGCTGCCAATCTGCCTTCCATTGAGGACCTATATACTGAGTCAAAAAGAGGGCAGTGAAAATATTTACTGACCTCTCGCATCCCAGACATAAACTGCTTCAATTCCTACCCTCAAAACGTCACTACAGAGCACTGCGCACCAAGACAAATAATTCCCTCAACACTGTCAAACTATTTACTAAGTCTGCACTACTACTACTAGTAGTTTTTTCTCATCATTCCTATCACCCATTTCCTCCAACTTATGACTGTATGACTGTATTATTATTATTATTATTATTATTATTATTATTATTATTTTTTATTATTTGGATTTGTATGCCGCCCCTCTCCGAAGACTCGGGGCGGCTCACAACAAGTGCAACAAATCATAAATAATCCAATTAATTAAAATATTTAAAGATTTTAAAAAACCCATATACTAACAGACACACACACAAGCATACCATGTATAAATTAAACACTTGTAACTTGTTGCTTGTATCCTTAATATTTTTATTAATATTGATTGTTTCCTCATTGCTTATTTGACCCCTATGACAATCATTAAGTGCTTTACCTCATGATTCTTGACAAATGTATCTTTTTCTTTTACGTATACTGAAAGCATATGCATCAAAGACAAATTCCTTGTGTGTGCAATCATACTTGGCCAATAAAGAATTCTATTCTATGTCTAATGATGTATAATATCTTTCTATAGAATAGAAAATTCATAAAAATCAAGTAAAACTTGCATGAGATCAGTCTTATCTTCAGGCAACAGAAAAATCTGTTGCCAAAATGTCCATGCAGCACAAACCACTTTGTCAAGATTGAACCACTTTGTTTCTTTCAAACCTTAATGCTTTTCAACTTGTCAATGAACTAGGGGAAGGGGAGATACTGAGAATGTATATGGAGATTGTGAGAGATTGGCAACCATCAAGGTCACCACTACCGTTGCTGGAGAAAGAACAGTTATGGGACTGTTCCCATAACAAAGAGAAATTTTATAATTAGACAATATGATAACCCAGGGGTAGGGAGAAGAGGAAGCTATTGTCTAACTAGGTAAGCATTTGAGAGGGAAAATGAGAACTGGTTTTGTTTCTTCAATACCAAAATGGTGTATCCAATAAAGTTTTACTTTTGGGAATTCAAAGCTCCTGAGAGTGTTTCTTTATTTTGAGTTCACTAGTCAGACAGTTGATATTTAACCAGCTCTACCTAAATTAACGCAGCCTACTTATATGCCTCTGAGAGAGCAGTAACCTAACAATGTCTGGATCGCAGCAAAAAATTGATGCTGCAGCAAAACCTGAATTGCTTCCTCCTCAAGAGGCACCAGAAGCCACCCAAACTAACTCAGAGACGCAGATGGTGGTGGCCTGACCCAAGATGGGGGTGGAGAAATTAGAGCAGCCATCGATGTGTGGGGAAGGAGTCATGGCCTTATCCATTTGCTTTGACATGAAGACACAATGGCTGAGCAGAGTGGGGAAGGCACCTAAATTAGAGTTCCCCTTAGTCCTGCCTGGAATGGTCATAACTCGAGGTAGCAAATGAAAGGCTTGGAGGGTTGCAGACTGGGAAGAACCAGGGGATGGAAATTCCTGCAGCATGGTGTAACACTTCTGTGGAGCAGCTGCACAAAAGCTTAGTCAGAATGGAGATGCAAGGAAAAGTGTCAATAAAATCCTCTGTCCCGGGAGCAGGGCTTGGATGGACCAAGCTTCAGCAACCCTATCTCCACCCTAATGGGTGAGACTGAGGAGTATAGCCCAAGGAACTGGGATTCTCCCAGGGAGGTTGCCATCTCTCCCATGATTGTGGGAAAAGCTTAGGAGCTCAGACTCAAGCAGTTCCATATTCAGTGGGATTTTCACTGGGCTGTGTGCTGGGAGCTCCTGCCTCTGAAAGCCATGTTTGACGGGTGACCAGAGAAGCTAGCCGATTTCCTGAATCAGATGTAGAACTATTTTGAGTGATATGGAGCAATACACCCGGATGAAGTTGACTTTATAAATGGCATCTCTTTGAATCTAGAAGAACTGGCAGATTGGGTGATGTACCTCCATAATGAAGGGGCGCCAGGACTGGGGAATGTTGATGCCCTCCTGAAAGAGCACCAAGACAGGCTTGGAGACCCTGTGCAAGCCTGCTGGGTGGAAACCAGAATCTGCACTATAAGACAGGGCAGTAGGTCAGTAACCTAATGTATCCAGGAGTTCTGAAGCCTGGTTGGAAGCTGAGACAGTGGCCAGAACACTTGCTGGTCTACCAAAACTGTCTGACCTGAGGTATTCCAGATTATCTCAGGGCCTGGTACCAACTGCCAAACATAGTGAAACTATACCAGTTGGAATACTGGCTGTATGTGGTGCATGAGGGTCACCCCAATGAGGCCAAGCGAGGTGCCTGCCAGCATGCAAGGGACAAACAATCCCTCCCTTTAATCCAAAGGAGAGCCAGATGACCTTGCGGCATGGTACCAACTGGAAAACACAATGAAACTAGACCTGTTGGAGTACTGGCAGTATGTGGTGCATGACCCCGATGAGGCCAAGAGAGATGCCTGCCAGCATCCAAGGCACCAACAGCCCTTCCCTCTAACCCAGTGGTTCTTAACTGGGGTTCTATCGAACCCTAGGGGTTCGGTGAGTTAGTCTCAGGGGTTCGGCAGAGCCTCCGCCACGGAGGTCAAGACACACCCAACTCATTATGTACATTTGTGATGACACGCCCCGCTTGGCCATCACTTACTGCAGATGATCACGTTACATTAATTGGGCAGTATCCAATTATTGCTAAGAAAGCCCTGGAATTTTTTATACCATTTGTTACAACATATCTCTGCGAACAATCTTTTTCAAGGATGCTGGACATAAAAACAAAGAAAAGGAACAGACTTTGCTGTGAAAATGACATGGGAGTAGCACCTGCCAAGGTGAAGCCACGCATATCTGAACTAGTATCTCAAAAACAAAAACAACAGCACCCTGTCACTGATTTGCAGGTATGTAATTTGTTGTGAGTTCATGCGCTGTGTTGGTTTTGTTCTTTGATCAAGGTGATGTTCATGCACGGTTCATTTTGTGTACCTGTTAAAAAACCTATACCTATGTCTTGAATTTGAAAAAAAATCATATTTGATTTATCACTAAAGAAGGGTTCAGTGAATGTGCATATGAAACTGGTGGGTTCAGTACCTCAAACAAGGTTAAGAACCACTGCTCTAACCCAAAGGAGAGCCCATGACACCTTTCCCAGAGCCTGCTTCTGATGCGGGAAAGAGGGCCATTGAGCAGCCAATTGTCCAGTCCCACAGCCCACGTCAGTGTTGAGGGGTCTGAGCCAGCCAAAGGTCAAGAAGGTGCCAAGGAAGGGAAAGAAGATGATGCGAGTGGCATAGCAGGTTGTGGAAGTCTCTTACCCCTCCAATGAGAAGAAGGGAACTCTGACTCCCAGCAAGCCCAACCTGGTCTTCTACAAGAGTGACAACAAAGGGAAGGATGATCCAATAGTAAGTGGAAGCATCTCTCCTTTGATTGCTCTGGTGAAGATGCTAGTGCCCATTCAGGAGCAAGGGGGATCTTCATGGCCCTGGTAGATTCAGATTGAACCCGCTGCTTGGTTAGCCTACAAACTGTAGAACAGATGGGACTGAGACTTAAAAAATTGAGGTAGCCTATAAAGTTTGAGCATGTTGATGGCTCCCTTACTGGGGGGCTGCCCATCACATACCTAACTAAGCTGGTAACTGTGAAAGCAGGGAGCCACAAGGAGACTATTTGGTTCATATTAGCCCCCAAAATGGCAGACTATGACATTGGGGTTGGCGTGGCTGAAGAAGTGGGATCCAGCAGTTGACTGGAAGGACAATTGGTGCTGGAGGATTAGAGCAGGTGTATTGCACGATGTAGGGACAGTTACAAAGGTAGAGAATCACTATTGGTGGGCAAGGGAAAGAAGACCCTGTTAAGGCATTAGCTGAGTGGCCAAATGGGCCAACCATCCCAAAGGAATACCTGGACCTAGCTGAAACATTTAGCAAGTGGGAATCAGATGTACTCACTCCCCATTGCCCCACTGACTGTGCCATTGAAACACTGCCTGGGGCGAAATTACCCAAGCCAAAGACATATTCAATGACCCCAAGGGAGATGGAGGAGCTTAGAAGTTTCATGGAGAAAAATCTAACTCAATACCACTCACTGGATGCGGCTGACTAGAGATGGCTGGGTCAGGACAGAATAAGTCACACCTGCTAAACTGATATGGAGACAATTTGGTGCCCCACAAGCTCCTTGCCTCCCCAAACTGCAGGCAGCCAAGCATGTGCACATGCACGCACGCACATACACACGTATTTCAAGTTTGGGGACTTTTATCCACAGAGGAAGGTGAGGGCATTCCCCCCAAGCCCAGCCATGATTGGCAGTTTGCAAACTCAGATGTGGATAAAAATCTCCAAGCTTGAAATGGGGTATGTGTGTTTGTGTGTGTGTATGTATGTGTGTGTGCGGAGACATTCTTTTCCAAATCTCAGACATCATTGCTGTTTCTCTGTCCAGTGCCTCTTCCAGGCTGCTTTTTGTGAAAGTGCAGAGGACAATGTTTGCAGGAAGCAGTTTCCTATGAGTCCAACTTCTACCTCGACAGATCTCTGGAAAGCAAGAGAATAAGGCAGGGGAGCAGTGCTCCCCATTCCTGCATGAGGGAGGCTGGCCATTCTCAAAAGGAAATCTCCATTTACAATCATGTGTGGAAAGAATGCTGGCTTGTTGGGGTAGCCCACCCTCATGCAGCTCTCTTGCTACCTGCTCCTCCTCTCCAGATATCTGTCAATGTAGAAGTTGGACCACAAGAAACTTCTTCCTGCAAACCTTGTCCTCTGCAATTCCACATGGAAATTCAAAGCTCCCGAGTATGTATCCTTATTCTGAATTTGAATTTGGAAATATTCAGACATTTGCTTCAGCTGCAGTAATATCACAAATGAAGTTCTTCTCTTTAAAGTGCTGAGGAGTTTAAAACTTTTCAAAAATTTAGTATGGCTACTTTCCAGGTAATCTGCTGACACATGTATATGCACAGTAATTCACCCATTGCAATTTATTCACCAAATCATAATTACAACTACCATTTAATATGAGGTATGAATCCAGTCAAAGTGCCTTGTTTTTTATTTTGATAAGAAGGCATTTTGCTTGCTCTTCTAAAAAGTAGGTATGATTTACAAATAAATCATTTTCTCCTTTGGAAACAAATTATTTCTGCAAACAAAATAGTCATTTTTAGTTCAATAAAAACACATTTTCTTTGAAAAAAGCTTTGATTTTAGAATGAAAGACTTTTCAACTATGATTTGTACTACAATTAATTTTTTGTATCACTAAAACTAAATATATTAGTATTATTCAAAATCCTTGAAATAGTTTTGCACATTCCCATGGGTTATACAATTTTCATACATTTCAGAACCCCTTTCTTCATTTTCAAATTATTTACCAATGCACAGAGTAAGTCAACTGCTTCCAGGATAAGCTCTTGATGACCAATTCGAGTAACGCCCAAATCCTCCAGTTCTTGATGAGTAATACGTAGTAGCTGGTCTCCACCAATCTTTTCTCTCTCAAAATTCTTGATATATTGTTGCAGGCAGTCATCAAGGCCTAAGACAAAGAAAATAACAAATACAATATTTATAAACTAGAATTGGTACTTGAACTGTATTATCTATCAATGTTAGATTATCTGACTTTTTTCATCTGGAATATATTTACTTTTGTTCCAATATAAATACACATATATTTTAAAATTATGTTTCAAAGCAAAGTATATTTAGGAGGGCTTTTTGTAGCTTGAAGTTATTTTTACCATCATATATCATTGCCATATATATTCAGCACAAGTCATAGAAAAATACTGTACTAAGAAGTAGTGAACAAAGAAATGAAAGAACAGAAATCTACTGAGTACCAACTCTATACAGTTCTGTCTTTGAAAAGCATCTTTTTATCATACCCATATGTTGTTTCATATATTCCCTTCTATTCTTTTAGCCTCACATTTTTCCTTTCAACAATTTTATCAATTCCATACAAACATGACTTTCTGTCTTTCCCTGCCTCTTAAACAATTTACTCCTGCTCTTCCAATAGTTTTGCAATTTGATCTTCATACATTTTCTTTATAAGACCAAATCAATGCATTTACATAATCCAGGCCATTAAATATGCTTAGTCAGAAAACCTAACTATTAGCATAATTCCTCCTCCTTCAAAAAGATCTTTTTGAACCAATATGATATTACAGATGAGACATGCAACAGAATGCTGCAATCTTTCATTTTACAATGTATTTATTGAATATTTTCTAAAAAAATAGTTTCAAGACATTTGTCAATTGTCCAAATGACTCTAGCTGAAACCATATTTTTCTTGCTTCCTTTCTTAGTTGCCATACTTATGGGGGAGGGGGGCCTATGGAATGTAGAATGTTTTTCTCTGATGTGCCAGACATAACACTGATAAGGTTCTTGAAATGCAAGGCCATATCAGCATGCCCTAGCAACAGCAGGAGGGAATGCTGAGAAATTCATCACCTGCTTGGTTGGCTAACGTGACTGTGACACACAGGGGGTTGATAGTATCTATTATTTAATTATACAAAAAATGCAGGAATTATTCAGTGTTGGCTTCACCTTTGATTGTGCTGATATGATGTACCCAATAAACAGGATTTTTGAGGAAGTCAAGGCCTCAGAGTCTTGAATTAGTTGTGAACATTACTTGGAACCATCACATTCTTTTTAGAAAGAAAAATTAAAAATTATAAAATGCCATAAATTAAGACCCGCCTTTAGTAAAGCTAGCAATATATATGAACACTAATTCTAAAACTACTAAATTCAAAAAATACATTTTAAAAGCATATTAGTCTAATTGTCCCTCTCTGTTTTGTGTTCACAAATGAAAGGGAATAATCAACATAAAATCTCTTATTGTGTGGTGACAGCAATTTGTTTCAAAGAAATGATCACTGAGCAAAATGGCCAGTAACCAAACTTTGTGACACACATATACTGTATATATACACACACAGAGAGAGGGGAGAGAGACAAAGATTGGGAGAAATGGAGACAGTTTCAGAAAGAAGCTGCAAAGATCTCTGGTTGCTGCCATCTCATTTAGATAGATAAGATAGATAAATTACCTTTATTATTATGTTTCAAAGTATTCTTTTCAAATTTGGATACTGTCCTCTTTAACAAATTACTAGTCTACATGGGCATGTTACCTATCTAGAATCTCTAATCTGTGCTCTGCAAGCAGAAATCAGGTGCAAAATTCAGGCATTACATTCTAATGAGCTACATTATCAGCCCCCTCTACCACAAAGATCCTGAAGGAGAAGGGCGATATGGACAACTATGGGATCTGGCAAAGTAAGAGCTTTGAAACACAAACACAATGCTTTTGCTGTATCCCAGTATAACAGATATAGTGCTTTGGCCAGTACAGGGCAGCAAAACATTTTACTACCACACTGGGGGCATGGCTTATTTTGTGAGTTTGGCCAGGTCGGAGTGGCTTGTCAACCATGTGGCTGGGTAGGAGTGGCTTGCTGGCCATGTGACCAGTTGGGAGTGGTTTGATTATCATACGACCGGTTGATGGTGGCTTAAAGGTCATGTGACTAGCTTAAAGCTGGCCAACTTGAGGTCACTCATGTCAAGGGTTTGAGTTAGGGTTAGGGTGTCTGGCCTCTCCTTGCCTCAAAGAGATACAATTTCCCTATCTACCGTATTTAGTATTACTGAACATCCAAAATATACTATTTAATTCTATGTACAGTGATCCCCCGATTATCGCGAGGGTTCCGTTCCAAGACCCCTCGCGATAATCGATTTTTCGGGATGTAGTGGTGCGGAAGTAAAAACACCATCTGCGCATGCGCGCCCCTTTTTCCATCGCCGCACATGCGCAGATGGTGGAGTTTGCGTGTGGGCGGCGGGGAAGACCCAGGGAAGGTTCCTTCGGCCGCCCAACAGCTGATCTGCTCCGCAGCGCGGCAGCAGCGAGGAGCCAAAGATGGGGTTTCCCCGTTGCCCAGCCAACGGGGAAACCCCATCTTCGGCTCCTTGCTGCTGCCGCGCTGCGGAACAGATCAGCTGTTGGGCGGCCGAAGGAACCTTCCCTTGGTCTTCCCGCCGCCCAGGCAAAGGGGAAACCCCAAGATCGCTTGCCGCTTGCCCGTTCACCCGCCCGCCCGGCTGCTTGCTTGCCCGTTCACCCGCCCGCCCGGCCGCTCTGCTTGCCCGTTCGCCTGCACGCCCGGTTGCTCGCTTGCCTGTTCACCTGCCTGCCCGGCCGCTCCGCTTGCCCGTTCACCTGCCCGCCCGGCTGCTCGCTTGCCCGTTCACCTGCCCGCCCAGCCGCTCCGCTTGCCCGTTCACCCACCCGCCCGGCTGCTCGCTTGCCGCTCGAGAGCAAGAGGGGGAGAGATAGAGAAAGAGAGAGAAGGAAAGAAAGAGATGAGAGAGGGAGGAAGAGAGTGTGAGAAAGGAAGAAGCAAGATAGAGAAAGAGAGAGAGAAAGAAAGATGAGAAAGGAAGGGAGTGACGTCATCGGGTGGAAAAATCGCGATATAACGTTTTGCAAAGATTGAGATCGCGAAACTCGGGGGATCACTGTATATATGCCTTATGTGTACATACATATTACACACAGGCACACACAAAAAATATATTATCTAGTATATAAATTGTATCTGTATGTACACAGAGAGAAAGAGAGAGAGAGAGAGAGAGAGAGAGAGAGAGAGAGAGTTCTTATAAAATTATACACATTCAACTTCACTTAGGAAAAGTGCAATAGGAAAAACATAACCAGAGTCCACTTTCTGCCACACATTTAACCATAACTAGAACATTATACATGCCTTCAGACGTACTTCACTAACTTGCACATCACTGTTAGAGATAGGACATATCATGGATTGAGTAAAATGTGGTGAATCTCACAACAACACTCTTGCATAGCAACCAAAATTTTGGGCTCAATTGTGGTTATATGTCTTTCTTTCTTTCTTTCTTTCTTTCTTTCTCTCTTTCTTTCCTTCCTCCCTTCCTCCCTATTTCTTTCTTTCTTTCTCTCTCTCCTTCCTTCTTCCTTCCTTCTACCCTCTCTCCTTTCTTTTTCTGTCTGTCCTTCGCTCCTTCCTTTTTCTTTCCTTCTTCCTTCCCTTCTTACCTTTTTTTATCTCTCTTCCTTCCTATCTACCTACATCTTTCTTTCTGTCTGTCTCTCTTCCTTCCTACTATCTTTTTCTGTCTTTCTGCCTGCATGCCTTCCTACCTTCTTTTTCTTTCTATCTGTCTTCCTTCCTTCCTAGCATCTTTCTTTCTTTCCTTTCTTTCTGTCTTCCTTCCTAACATCTTTCTTTCTGTATCTGTCTTTCTTTCTTCCTAACATCTTTCTTTCTTTCTGTATCTGTCTTTCTTTCTTCCTTAACATCCTTCTTTCTTTCTTTCTTTCTTTCTTTCTTTCTTTCTTTCTTACAAATATTTTATTTAAAAATATCAGATTGCTTTGGATCAAATCAGACATGTGTACTGCTGTATAAATAACAGAATATTTTTTTAGGTCTCAGAATAAAGTAATATACACAATAGGACTACTGGATGCTGTATAAAGGTAATTCTAATTATGCATTTTAGATAAACCAGTTTCCCAGAACAAATGTTCTAAAAAGGCAGAACCCACTGACAGGGTTCCCTCTATTTTTTTTCGGTGTGAGCAGAAAAGTATAATGTCTTGAGCAGTACATTTCCATGCCTGGGCGTGGATCGGTTAGAAACAAAAGGGCTGCTGCGAAGGTGCTAAGTGTTAAAAAGGGCCATAAGTCACTTTTTTCACAGCCGTTGCTACTTTCAACGGTCAGTAAATGAACCAATGAGAATAGAAAGAATAAAATGGAAAGGGGGATTAAAAGGGGATACAAAAAAATTAAAAAGAAAACGGTTTGGTTCAAAGTTCTGCTAAGATTGAAGAAATTGGAGTTTGAGAAGGGTTGATTAAGCTTGGAGTATTGTTTTGTTTGCTCTTTTTTTAACTTCAATTTTTCTATTTAGATATATGAATTTAGGAATTGCTGATCTGTTTTAATAAAGTTAGATGTATTGATTATGCAGTAGGTGATAATGATTTGGATTAATGCATAAATGGAATTGAATTTAGCACTTTGGCATACTGGTTAATAAGTTAGAAATATAATTGGTGTTGTACTTTTTGAAGGAACATTAAGGAAGGGATTTAACTAAAAGAAAATGTATGTAACTGGATGACAAAATTAGAAAAAAAACTTTTGCAACTTTTGGGATGATTATATTAGTTACTAAGAAAATACTGCATTTTTTTATTCATGGAAAATTAGATGGTACATTGTGTTGTTTGAATGTATGTTGAGAGAAAAAAAATTACCCCCCAAAGGTCCTTCCACCCTCTTTCCCTCCATTCATTTCATTCTTCCTCCTTCCTCCCTTCATTTCTTCTTCCTTCCTTCCTTCCTTCCTCTCCACTTCTCTCTTTTCCCTCTCTCTCATTCTCTCCTTCCAGGTCTCTCTCATTCCTGCATCCTCTCCCTCTGTCTCCCCTTCACTCTCTCATTTGTTTATCTCTCCTCCCTTGTGTGTCCAATCACACTTGGCCAATAAAGAAATAAAGGAAGGATTATCCTGGAGTAGATTCCAATGGCTCCAAAATGGGGGGACGGGCCCCGGCCGTGTTGGAGGGAAACGGGGTGGGGAAGAGACGTGCTGCTAGGCACTCGGCTCCAGCCCCTCCTGCCCTTTTCATCCTCCCTCTCCGAAGCTTCGTCCTCCCTCTCCAACCCCCACCCCTCTTTCTGAAGTTTCTTTTTTTTTCCAATTTTTTTATTAATTTTCATAAAATAAACAAACACACATACAAACACTAAACATAAAGTGGGGGTGTATTTCCCCCGCTTCTTTTGAAAGTGTACATTCAAGTACAGAAAAAGAATACATAATTGAATATATGTTAAATGTTAAAAGGTTTAGTAAATTTGAGTTAAAGTTTTACAAATCTTGAATACAATATGAATATTAGGTAAAATTAGTATAGAATAGTCATTAAAAAAAATACCTTTAATATAATCTTAATTACTATAGTAAAATGCCATATTCATCAAACAAAACATTTAAACTAATTTCAACTATTATACATATATAGACCAAAGTTCTTAATATGTTACTTATACTTATACCTATAGATAAACTACTATGTCATAATCATCAAAAAATGCATTTAAGCTAGTATTGATATTGTTATCACCTAAGTAAAAACAAATACAAAAAGTTAACTAGAAATAAGTGTATATATTTTATTTTTTCTTATCTATCCATTTATAAACATTGTTCCATGTTTCATAAAATTTAGTATCTTCTTGATCATTTAATCTTCTTGTCATCATGTCCATTTCAGCGCAATCTAGTATTTTAGCTATAACCTCTTCTTCCTTGGGGATTTCCTCCCCTTTCCAATTTTGCGCATATATTATTCTAGCCGCAGTTAATATGTGTATAATTAAGTAAAGAATTTCTTTCTTATAGGTCTGATTGGTAACTCCTAATAAGTAAAATTCCGGGGTATTATCTATATCTTGCTTTATTATTTCTTTTAATATTTTCTCAATCATCTTCCAATATATTTTAGCTTTACCACGTGTCCACCATTGATGGTAATAGGTTCCTATATCCTTCTTACATTTCCAGCATAATGGGGATGTTTTGGGAAACATTTTTGCTATCCTATTTGGTGGGAGATGCCATCTGTAGAACATTTTGATTTGGTTTTCTTTTAATGAAACTGATTTGGTCGTTTTCCAGTTATTAATCCAAACTTTCTCCCATGTATCTATGTCTATTTCCTTACCAATATTTCTACACCATCTTATCATAGTATCTTTTAAAGTCAACTCTATATTTTTATGAGCGATAAGAAATTTATATATTTTCCCTATCATTTTTATTGAATTAATAGTAATTAAATTGCTTAAAAGATTCTTACTTTTATTAAAAATATAAAGAGTTTTATCCTTCTGGTATCTAGATCGAATCTGAGCATAATGCCACCAGTCTATTATTATCCCTTCTTCTTGTAATTTAATCCTAGATTTTAGCTTCATCTGGTCATTTAATAATTCTTTATATCTATAAGTTATTTTCTTGTCTTTTATAGACTTTGGATGCGTTATTGCTTCTAGGGGAGCTAGCCATTCTGGGATATTTAAAAAGTGATTTTTCTTTATGTCTTTCCAAACTTCTAGTAGATACTTCCTTAATGTATGCCTTTTAAAATATGAATGATTTTTTTCCTTATCGTACCATACAAATGCGTGCCAGCCAAGCATAAGATCATGTCCTTCTAAGTTAAGTATTCTTTTGTTCTCTAGAGTTATCCACTCTTTAAGCCATGTTAATGCGGCAGCCTGATAGTATAATTTCCAATTTGGAAGGCCAAATCCTCCTCTTTCTTTGATATCTTCTAAGCAGTTCATTTTTATCCTTGCTTTTTTCCCTTGCCATATGAATTTTTTAACTAGGTTTGTTAAAGTTTTGAAAAAAATTCCCCCTGGATTTATTGGAATTACCTGGAAGAGAAATAAAACCTTGGGTAAAATATTCATCTTAATTGTTGCAATTCTTCCTAAGAATGATATTTTCAGATTATTCCACATTGCTAAATCTTTTTTAATTTCTGTTAATAATTTTATATAATTATCATTTTTTAATGTTATTGTTTTCGCTGTTAAATTTATTCCTAAGTATTTTACTTTTTTTACAGTCTTTATTCCAGAGATGCTTTCTAGTTTAGTTTCTTGTGTTTTGTTCATATTTTTAGTCAAAAAATGTGTTTTGCTTTTGTTTATCTTTAAACCTGCTACCTTTCCATATTGTTCAATAGCTTGCAATAAAGTAGGAACTGTTATTATCGGTTCTTCAATTATGAACGTTAAGTCATCTGCAAAGGCTTGGACTTTATAAGTTTCATCTCCTACAGTTAAACCTTTTATTTTAGGATCCGCTCTTATTTTAATTAATAGAGTTTCAAGAATCATGATAAATAACAATGGTGATATAGGGCAACCTTGACGAACTCCCTTATTTATATCAAGTGTTGGTAATTGATTGTTGTTCAATATTATGTTAGTTGTTTGTTTTGAATATATAGTATCTATTAAGTTAACAAATTTTGGGCCAAATCTCATTTTATTTAGTTGCATTTTTATGAATATCCAATTGATGTTATCAAAGGCCTTTTGAGCGTCTAGAAACATTAAAGATGCTGTCTTGCCTGGATATTGTTCATAATACTCTAATGTATTTATTACTGTTCTAAGATTGTTTTTAATTTGTCTCCCTGGTAGAAACCCATTTTGGTCTTGGTGTATTATTCCATTTATAACTCTTTTGAGTCTGTCTGCATAAATGGCGATAAATATCTTATAATCTACATTTAGTAATGATATGGGCCTATAGTTTTTAATTTTTTCTGGGTCTGTGCCCTGTTTATGTATTAAAGTTGTCAGTGATTCTGACCAAGATTTAGGAATTTTACCCTCAAGTCTACATAGATTGAAGGTTTCTAACATATGGCTTCTTATTGTTTCATTTTCTATCTTGTACCATTCTGCCGGTATGGCGTTTGGGCCTGTGGCCTTGTTGCTTTTCTGTTTTTTAATTGTTGTTAGGAGTTCTTCCATTGTTATTGGTCCATCCATGGTGGCCTGTTGGTCTTCTGTTATTTGTGGTAATTTTGAAGCTTGTAAATAGTTAAAGACTTCATCTTCACTAACATTATCTTTGGCATATAGATCTTTATAAAAATTATACACAATGTCTGCCTTTCCTTCTGTATCATATTTTATTGTACCATCTTTGTCTTCTAGTTTTTTAATTAATTTTGATTGGCGCTGTTTTCTAAGTTTATATGCTAACCATCTGCCTGGTTTATTTGCATGTTCAAAGTAGTGTTGCTTTGCTCTTTTAATTTTTTCAGTTATTTGGTTTTGTTCTATAATTCTAATTTTATGCTTAATTACATTTATTTCTGTTTTTAAGTCTCTGTTCTTAATGTGTTGCTGTGATAAAAATTCTAATTGTTTCAATTCATTTACTAATTGTGCATACTTTAATTTATTTTCCTTGTTATATTTTGCAGTGTAAGATATTGTTAATCCTCTTATATAAGCTTTAGCTGTATCCCAGTGGGGTAGTTTCTGAAGTTTTGTTGATTTCAAAAAATATTTTTAATTCCTTTTCGATCCAATCCTTATATTTCTTATCATTCAATATATTCTATTCATCCGCCAATTATTCTGTTTGTTATTCATTCTCATAGAAACCACTATTGGATTGTGATCGGCCCACGTATTAGCATCTATCTCTACATCCCTTATTTGTTCTGCAACCGTTTTTGGTGCCCATACCATGTCTATTCTTGTCCATATTTTGTGGGGGTTAGAGTAAAAAGTATATTGTCTCTTATGGGGGTATCTTTCCCTCCAAATATCATTTAACAATAATTCCCCTTTCATTTTTTGAAAAGTACTAGGTAGCAAATTCCTTCTTGTCTTTTTGTTTCTTTTCCTTTTATTGTTACCTCCCCCCCCTGAGTGGTCTAATTGTCTATTCGCGATAGCATTAAAATCACCTATTATTAATACATTTTCAATAGCTAGGTCTATTATTGTTTGATGCAAATTTTTATAAAATGTCATTTGATCTTCATTAGGAGCATAAATAGAGACAACAGCTAAAGATCTAGGTTCAATATCAACTTGTACAATCAATATTCTACCCTCATTATCCTTAAATATTTGTTTGGAATTTATAGAGTTCTCAACATACATCACTACACCTCTTTTTTTTTGATCTGCTAATGCAGCATACATTTTTCCAATTTTTGGATTCAACAGTAATTTTTGGTTATTTTTTTTAATATGCACTTCTTGTAATATTGTAATTTGAGCATTTTGATTTCTAATTTTAGAGAAAATTTGTTTCCTTTTCCTTGGTTCATTAAGTCCATTGACGTTTACAGAAAAGATTTTTAAATCTTTACTTGTTGTCATTTAATAGGTTTTTTGGTTTCTCGCTGAGGTTGAACTCTTCTGGCACCTTGGTCCTGCTCTATTACCTGAGCAGTAGCCCCCAGATCTTCTTCTTGCTGAGTTGTTAGTTTTTCCCCTGGTTGTTGTTGAACTAGTTGTTGTTCAACCACTTGTTGCTGATTTGCATGGTCCAGGCGGCTGATGCCACTGTTTTCAAAAAAGTACATAGCTTGTTCTACATTTTCCAATTTGTATCTTGTAGAGCGCCATGTCAGAGAAAGACCTTGTGGGATAAGCCAACGATAGGTTATATTTTCTTTGATCAGAATTTGGGTTAGAAAGTGGTAATCTCTTCTACTTTCTCTGACACTTCTTGGAACTTGTTTTAGTATTTTTATTTCAGCTCCTTGATGTTGGAGTTTGGCATTTCTTGACCAGTGAAGTATGTCATCTCGCAGAGCTTTTCTTGTGAATTTAATGTGTATCTCTCTTGGGAGGTTATGACGACGGATGTAGCTATTTGAGATTCTGTATACTTCATCAATTTCTTTCAGTAGCGCTGTGGGATCCTCTTGGAGTATTCCTCCAATAGTTTCAGCCATAGTCATTTTTAAATCTTCATCTTTTTCCTCTTTTATATTCTGAAATCGAAGTCCATACGAAGCTCGTTGCATCTCCAACTGAGTGATTGATTCGTCATATCTTCTGTATCTTGCATCAGCTCTCCCTTCAAGGTAGTCCATTCTTTTTTCATTTTTGTCAGATTTCTCTTCGACTTTTTTGACTCGGTCATCACTTTCTTGTAATGTTTGTTGAATCTCCTTTATCTGGTCTTTCATCTCACCCACATCAACTTTCAGTTGGGCCATCTCCATTTTAAATTCCGCCAGGTCTGCTTTTATAGCTTCTCTTTGTTGTGTTGCATCCTCTTTTATGGCCTCTCTTTGTTGGGTGGCTTCCTCTTGAGATTTAAACATAAAGTCCTTCAAAGTGTTCAAAGTTTCTTGTAATATTGCAAAATTGGACTGCATTGTTTTTTCTTTGTCTTTGTCCTTTGTAGACATGGTTAACACCTGGTGCGACGGGGAGGGGTGCGGTGACCCTTGTGGAGAGGGAATTGTTGCTGTAGTTTGTTTTTTGACCGTTTTGACAAAGGTTGAAGTATTTGACATTGTCTAATTTGAATCCACTCTTTAAAATTTAAATTAGTTTAAGTTAATTTCCAATTGTATGTAGTAAAAGGAAAAGAATTCCTATAAATTCCAAATCTGTCAAACTATTTTTGACAATTACCCTTAAAATATAATTCAGTTACCAACAATTGCCAACAGAATTATTATAATTTTTAAAACTCTAAATATGCAATGCCAAGAAGAGCAGGTGTAAAACTTTTTTTTTTAAATAAGTAAAAAGTAAGAGTTAAAAATAAGTAATCTAGTAGGAGGACAAAGTAAGTAAAAGAAAGGAAAAATATTAGCTATTCATAAAAAATAAAAGAAAGCATGAAAAAGAAAATTTATGGAAAGGAAAAAGGAGAGGGAGAGAAGAAAGGGGAGAAAATTAATAAAATTAATAAAAGGAGTGGAAGAAATTGTTTTAGGGGAAATAAGAAACAAAAAGGAGGTAATATTTTAATTCAACTAATTAAAATAGAGCAGGAGACCAAGGTTTGCTAACAATGCATATGTTTCAAATCAGGTTTCTTTTAGAATTAGCAGTGCACAGAAGAAAAAAAAAGAGTCAGGAAGAGATCAAGAAGGAAGGAATAATTATTCAAGAAACACAATATCAATATTATATACTTATGTTCTTCTTATAGGTCCTGTAGTTTTGCTAGAGAGTAAGGATGTAAGTCCAGGTCTCAAAGGACAAAGTTATGTTTAATTTCACTTTCAGGTTCAAAGGGAAAGACAAATTAGTAGTTTTCTTGTATTTGAAATGAAGTCAGTTTATTTTCCAAGTTCAAGGCAGGAGCAAAGAAACAAATCCCAAGATGGAGTCAGGTTAAATTTCGTACAGCAAGGCAGATGTTAAAAAGTTCTCAGCAAATAATCCAAAAGGAGTCAGCAAATAATCCAAAGAGGCTCAGCAAGTAATCCAAATAGGTTAATCCAGGAGTAAATAGTCCAAAGGAAAGGTTTCAGTCACTTCTAATTTCCATTTATTTTGTGGTTATTGAGTTATTTCATTGTTGTGAAAAAAAAACAAGATGGAAAAAAAAGGCAGCAAGAGTATGTTCCTCGGCTTTCAGAATTTAAGCCCGGAACACTATGTTTTTAGCAATCTATCAAAAACAAATTCTAGTCATAGCTACTGATTTCCTTTAGCAATTTAAATTTTCTAAATAGTCATATCAAATTTGAGTTATTTTGTTAATCCATAAAGTAAAAAAATTATTTTTTAAGTTCCAAAGTTCAAGTTCAAGATGGAAAAAATGAGAGTAAAAAAGTTAGATCCGGCTATTATATGCGGATGAATCCAAACAGGAAAAAACTTTCACCTTCGCCTTATTGAAAAAAAAGAACTTTCACTTAGAACTTTCACGATCCAATCTTCTGCTTTTAAACACGAAACAAAAAGGGGTTTTTTACCTTAGGTCTTTACTCTGCTGTATTCCTTTCCAGTCAAATTGATTTAGCACTTTCACTTCTTAGGCTTTTTTCTCCTTCCCGCTGGGTGAGGGGAGAAAGCGCTGGCCGATCCTCTTATGGAAAGGGGAGCGGTTCTGAAGTTTCACAACTCCTCCCATTGTCTCAGCACTCACAATGATCAGCTCTCATCTCTTTTGACTGCTGGATTCTCCCTTTCAAAATGCAGGGTGGGGGGAATCTTCCAGACCCTGCTTTAAACCCTCTCAGGAGGCTTTTGAGACTTCTTCACAGCGATTGGGTGGTTGCTGTTAGCAGCTTTTCTGGCTGTCGCCTTATGCCATGGGGGGGGAGTGTGCAAGCCCCTTGCCTCCACCGCCTCCTCTTCCACTGCCCTGCTGCCTGAGCCTGTTTACAAGGGGCTGGTGGAAGACCCGATATTGCTTTTGCTAAAGGTAGATAATCAGAAATGAGTCAATCCAGACCAGATATTGTTTGATGCCTTCTGGCTTTGCAACCCTCTGTGTTTGGGGGATTAATATCGAATGCTGCTGTGTTGCTTTATGTGGCGCCAGGGACAATAGCCCCGAGAAATTGCCTGGTTGATCAGCTGGGGAGCGGAAGATGGCGGCTGCTCCCAGACGCCCAACACTGAGGTGGAGAGAGGTGAGCTGGAGATAAATGAGCAGAGAACAACCCAGGGAACAAACCGACCCACTTAGCGAGACAACAGGAAGTGAGAGTGACTGGTGCTGTGTGAGACTGAGGACGCCGAGGGTGCAGGCCGGTGGGAGCGGTCGGCTCTCGGTGCCAGAGGTCGTTTCCGGAGAGCGGAGGAGCTGGGGATGCCGGCTGGTGGGCGACGAGCAGCAGTCCAGTCCCCTGTATGATGCAAGTTGGTGAGAGCTGCTGGTGCTGAGGGGGACGAAGGAGACATATGGCCGGAACAGGCAGGAAGGAGGTTGAGGTTAGTGGGAGCTGCCCTGTGGAGCGGAGCGTTGGCTGGGATTGGACTGAAAGAACAGAGAGGGCAGAGTTGGGGGAGACTTAACAATGGAATCCCCCCTCCTCTCCCCTTACTTCCAGAGTGGACAATGGGAACTGAGCTGCCGAATTGCCAATTAAACTGGGGGTATTTGCAAATGTTGAGATCATTGTTTTGTCATCTTCCCCCCCCTCCCCCTGCTCCCATCCATCTTCTGTGTTTCCTATTCCCTATTGAATAACATTGAAGACACTGCGCCTCTAGTGGATGACTTTATAACACAGCAGTCTTAAAGAAGGATTTACTAAAGACATTATTATCACCCTGACCTGGATTGATTGATTGACTGATGAATTTTGAACTACTTACTTAAGAACTGATCTTACATTAATTGATCCTAATTTATATTATTGTCTCAGTTTAATTTTATAATTGACCGATTGACCTTTTTAAACCTTTTTTAATTAATTAATTAATTTTAACTTTTATATACTTTTTAACTAACTTATTGGGGGGTAATTTTAGCGAAGGATATTTGGGATCGGATGGAAGGTATATATGAAATGAATGGAATGAATTATTGGATTAACTTGCGGAATTGATGGGATGGGTCGGACTATGGTATGGATGAGGTAAATGGTAACTGTAATTTATATGATATGAATGAGCGGGGTGGGTGGGATGCTATGTATGGGTACAATGGGGATAGTCTGAATGCAGAATTTAGCCTACCTGGTGGTAGAGGGACAGGAGGGATGGGGGCATCTTTCTCCAGGGTGACAGAGGGCCAGAATATTCTGGTCCTGCTGGGGAGAGGTAGATATGGCAGGAGTCACGGGGCTAGCCATTCTGGAGGAAAAAGAGATCGCTGCTTAATAGCAATCCCTTGTTCCAGTTCCGTGAGCTCAACCCCGGGTCCTGGTGATGAGTGTAATCCGGGCCCTGGGCTCAGGCTGCTGCTGCTCAATGCCAGATCGGTAGTAAACAAAGCTCTCCTCATCCAGGATTTAATCCTGGATGAGGAGGCCAATCTGGTATGTGTGATTGAAACCTGGCTGGACCCAGAGGGAGGAGTTCCTCTCTCGGAAATATGCCCAGCCGGGTTTCAGATATGGCAACAGCCTAGACCCCAGGGAAGGGGGGGAGGAGTGGCTATTGTAGCCAAGGAGAACCTTTGCCTGCGTAGACTCGTTGCCTCTGAGATTGTGGATTGTGAGTCACTCCTTGTGAAGTTGGATTTAGGGGTTCAGGTGGGCTTGTTACTCATGTACCTACCTCCCAGCTGTGTGTCAACAGCCCTGCCTGTGCTGCTCAAGGAGGTGGCTGGGTTGGCGGTGGAGTTCCCCGGACTCATTGTCCTGGGGGACTTCAATCTGGATTAGCACAGGAGTTCATGGCCACCATGACAGCCATTGACCTGATTCAAGTAGTTCACAGTCCGACTCATGAGGGTGGACACACCCCCAACATGATATTCCTCTCGGAGTAATTGAATAATGATCTGAGACTAAGGGGCTTAGAAGCATTGCCTTTGTCATGGTCAGACCATTTTCTATTGCGGCTTGATTTCCTGGCTCCAATCCTACCACGCAGGGAGGTGGAACCAATTAGGAGGTTCAGCCCCAGATGCCCGATAGACCCTGAGGGCTTTCAGAGGGCACTTGGGGTTTTACCAGATTCACTCATCCACAGCTCGGCAGAGTCTCTTGCTGAGGCCTGGAACAAGGTTGCAGCGGAGGCTCTTCACCGAATTGCACCATTGCGACCTCTCTGTGGCACTAGACCCCACAGAGCTTCATGGTTCAACAAGGAGCTCCGGGAGTTGAAACGCCAGAAGAGACGTCTAAAGAAGCGATGGAGAAAGAGTAAGTCCGAATCCAACCAAACACTTGTAAGAGCTTTTATTAAGACCTACAAACTGGCGCTCAAGACGGCAAGATGTGCGTACCATGCCGACTTGATTGCATCAGCGGAATCTCACCCGGCCGCTCTGTTTAGGGTGACCCGCTCCCTTCTAAATCAGGGGGGAGTTGGGAAGCCCTTGCAAGGTAGTGCTGAGGAATTTAACTTGTTTTTCGCTGCTGTAGTCGCTCGGATCCGGGTGGACCTCGACTCCAATTGTATAGGAGTATCGGCTAACAATGAGTCAGTCGAGGTGACCGGGGCTAAACATCTTTGTCCATCAGTCTGGGAGGACTTTGACTTGGTGACACCTGATGAAGTGGACAAGGCCATTGGAGCTGTGAGTTCCGCCACCTGTTTACTGGATCCGTGTCCCTCTTGGCTGGTTTCGACCAGCCGAGAGGTGACACGGAGCTGGGTCCAGGAGATTGTAAATGCCTCCTTGGGGAGGGGGTCCTTTCCGGCCCTTTATAAGGAGGCACTTGTGCACCCCCTCTTCAAGAAACCTTCCCTGGACCCAGCCGTGTTTAATAACTACCGTCCAGTCTCCAACCTTCCCTTTATGGGGAAGGTTGTTGAGAAGGTGGTGGCGCTCCAACTCCAGCGGTCCTTGGAAGAAGCCAATTATCTAGGTCCTCAGCAGTCTGGATTCAGGCTTGGCTACAGCATGGAAATTGCTTTGGTCACGTTGATGATCTCTGGCGGGCCCGGAACAGGGGCCTGTCCTCTGTCCTGGTGCTTCTTGACCTCTCAGCAGCTTTCGATACCCTCAACCATGGTATCTTCTGGAGGGGTTGGGAGTGGGAGGCACTGTTCTCCAGTGGTTCTCTTCCTATCTCTCCGGTCGGTCGCAGTCGGTGTTAGAGGGGGGTCAGAGGTCGACCTCTAGGTCTCTCCTTTGTGGGGTGCCTCAGGGGTCGGTCCTCTCCCCCCTGCTATTTAATATCTACATGAAACCGCTGGGTGAGATCATCCAAGGACATGGGGTGGGGTATCATCAATACACCGATGATGCCCAGTTATACATTTCCACCCCATGTCCAGTCAACGAAGCAGTGGAAGTGATGTGCCGGTGGCTGGAGGCTGTTGGGACCTGGATGGGTGTCAACAAACTCAAACTCAACCCAGACAAGACGGAGTGGCTGTGGATCTTGCCTCCCAAGGACAATTCCATCTGTCCGTCCATTACCCTGGGTTGGGGAAACTACTGACACCCTCAGAGAGGGTTCGCAACTTGGGCGTCCTCCTTGGTCCACAGCGGACATTGGAACATCATCTTCCAGCTGTGGCAAGGAGTGCGTTTGCCCAGGTTCGCCTGATGCACCAGTTGCGGCCCTATTTGGACAGGGAGTCATTGCTCACAGTCGCTGATGCCCTCATCACCTCGAGGTTCGATTACTGCAACGCTCTCTACATAAAGTGTTCGGAAACTTCAGATTGTGCAGAATGCAGCCGCGAGAGCCAACACGGGGCTTCCAAGATTCGCCCACGTTTCCACAACACTCCGTGGCTTGCATTGGCTGCCGATCAATTTCCGGTCACAATTCAAAGTGTTGGTTATGACCTTTAAAGCCCTACATGGCATTGGACCAGAGTACCTCCAGAACCGCCTGCTACCGCACGAATCCCAGTGACCGATAAGGTCCCACAGAGTTGGCCTTCTCCGGGTCCTGTCGACTAAACAATGTCATTTGGCGGGCCCCAGGGGAAGAGCCTTCTCTGTGGTGGCCCTGGCCCTCTGGAATCAACTCCCCCCAGAGATTAGAATTGCCCCCACCCTCCCTGTCTTACGTAAACTACTCAAGACTCACTTATACCGCCAGGCTTGGGGGAGTTGAGACACCTTTCCCCCAGGCTCTTTTATATTTTGTTTTATGTTTGGTATGAATGTGTTGTTTGGTTTTTTAAATAATGATAGGGTTTTATATGTTTTTTAATATTAGATTTGTTCTACTATAATATTGTTTTTATTATTGTTGTGAGCTGCCCCGAGTCTTCGGAGAGGGGCGGCATACAAATCTAATAAAAAAAAATTTTTTATTATTATTATTATTATTATTATTATTATTATTATTATTATTATTATTATTAGGGGGGACAGAGTAAAAGCGACATCGGATCTTCCACCAGCCCCTTGTAAACGGGCTCAGGCAGCGTTGCGGTAGAAGAGGAGGAGGTGGAGGCAAGGGGCTTGTATGCCCCCCCCGGGGCAGAGTGGCCTGCTGACCTCAAGGACGCCGGGGAAGCAGCACGCAACGACAGAGCCGGAGAAGCTGGGCAAGGCTTAGAGCCCACAGGGCGCCGACTCCATCACGCTGGCATGGAAAACTCTGGGCTGAGCTTAGTTTTTCCCCGCGCCCCAGCATGCTGCGTGTGTTAGAGGGAACATAGCCCACTGACAAGGGGAGGACAACTGCAACAGAATGAGTCAAAAATTAATTCAAAATCATGTTCAATGAGCATTTTTTGCACCATATGATTGCTAAATAAAGCTTTCCCTTAATTTTAGATATAACATCTGAATAGCAATAACTTTTTAAAAACACTGGGCAGGGATCCACATTTTTCACCTCATTCAATAGAATGATTTATATGTCATTTTAAATGTAAGACTATGGAAAATCAAGTAAAGCTTCTTGAGTACACCAGCCTTGTTTGCAGAGGGAAAGGAAGGGTGCTGCCAGGGATGTGGGTGAAAGAAAGGCTTTTCACTTTTTGGGGGGAGCGGGATAGTTGAGGTTTCCTCCTGACCCCCGACATTTCTTTCCTCCACCCATTCGCGAGCTCTCTCTACCGCACAAACCGAGGCGAGTGTCGGGCTCACTCAGACGTGGATTAGTCAAGTTCCAATATTCTCTCTCTTCTACCCTCCCACTCCCCATAGTCCCCCCTCAAGGCGAGGCTCCCAGGACTTACCTGACCGGGCTTGTATTTTTTAGCCTGCATTGGTGCACCAGTTGCGGCCCTATTTGGACAGGGAGTCATTGCTCACAGTCACTAATGCCCTTATCACCTCGAGGTTCGATTACTGCAATGCTCTCTACATGGGGCTACCTTTGAAAAGTGTTCGGAAACTCCAGATCGTGCAGAACGCGGCTGCGAGAGCCATCGTGGGGCTTCCCAGATTCGCCCACGTATCTACAACACTCCGTGGCCTGCATTGGCTGCCGATCAGTTTCCGGTCACAATTCAAAGTGTTGGTCATGACCTTTAAAGCCCTACATGGCATTGGACCAGAGTACCTCCAGAACCGCCTGCTACCGCACGAATCCCAGCGGCCGATAAGGTCCCACAGGGTCCTGTCGACTAAACAATGTCATCTAGCGGGCCCCAGGGGAAGAGCCTTCTCTGTGGCGGCCCTGGCCCTCTGGAATCAACTCCCCCCAGAGATTAGAACTGCTCCTACCCTCCTTGTCTTCCGTAAACTACTTAAGACCCACCTATACCGCCAGGCATGGGGGATTTGAGACACCTTTCCCCCAGGCTTATTATAATTTATGTTTGGTATGTATGTGCTGTGTGGTTTTTAATTATGATAGGGTTTTTTTTAATATTAAATTTGTGCCAGTATAATATTGTTTTTTATTGTTGTTGTGAGCCGCCCTGAGTCTTCGGAGAGGGGCGGCATACAAATCTAATAAATTATTTATTATTATTATTATTATTTTCTTCCCGGGTGAGGTATATCAGCAGAAGTCGGGGGCCTCCCATTTTTTTCTCCTCCCACCACTACTTGGCCACACTCTGAGGAGAGCCCGAAAGGAAAAAGAAAACCGCCTTCCCAGGTCAAGCAGGGAGTTTGGGGTCTGCATTTCATCCCAGCTGCATTCTACCACATTGGAAGAGAGGAACTCCCTTGGCGTCCAACACAGGGGGAAGGGCAGGTGGGCAGGGAGCTCAGGCAAGGATCTACTTGGAACTATCCCTGTTGCAGCTGCGAGAATGGCATGGGGGGAGGGGGGAGGAAATCCCGACTCCTCCACATTCCAACAAGTGGCTAGCAGTGCTCAGGGCCGCTTCCCTCATAGCAGGGCCGCACTCTGCTGCCTCGCATGCCAAATACAGAAGCCCTCCAGTCGGCAAGCTTCTGTCCATTGCCTTGCTCGCTAATGCTCGTGCAAATGATGTGACTGTATCTGACAAAAAACTTCTATTCTATTGTCACTGTCTATTTTTGTCACAGTCACATCATTTTCTGAGATGCTGCCATGCTGCCGAACCATCCAGGCAACATAATCAAGGCTGCAACTGACACTGCCTCACGCTTCGCAAACTTGCTCTTTCCTGCTTCTCAAATAAACTGTGACTTTGGCCCAATCCGGCCCAGCACTGAGTTCCATGCTGCCACTGACGTGAACTTCCCTTCCGAATGGCCCTTAGCGCGGCTCATCATCTGCTGTGCCAAAGGCAACAGGCTGGGACACCAACTCAGCAAACACCCGAGTTGGAGAGAGTGGCAGCAAAGGCGGTATTTGGCTGCGGTATTGGCTCTCCTTTTTTTCCCTGCTGCCCTATAGAAACAAAGGCCCATCCATCTGACATGTTTTATAAGCATTATATACAGTATCCTGGGGTTCCTTGGGCCAACCCCTCCGTACCCAGTCCAGAACCTGGTTTTGCGGAATGGCCGTCTATGTCAGAAGCAGACACAGCACCCCACCAACTCCTCAACCAGCAGCACTTCAGATGCTGGAGAGGAGTCAGATACAGCAATATGAAGAGGATACCTGCTCTGATAAGAATAGGCTGAAATAAACTCAGCCCAGCGGGACATATGAGGTGAAATAAATTGGGGGGGTCTGTCTGTCTCATGAAAGAGTACACGAGAAGTATGCTATGGGAGCTTCTCAACCACTAGATAGCAGGTGACAAAGGACAGCTCCAACACCGTACAGCGAAGCATCCACCGCCAGCGTAAGGAGCACTTCTTGGTCATATTGGACCAAAACAGCCTCCAAGGACAACAGACTTTTGACTGAATCAAATGAAACTTATGCCTCAGGGCTCCAAGACCATGCAAACCTTAGAGTCCAGGAGCCTAGGCAAGGGTTCCACCAAGGATGCCTTATGGGACAAAAAGCCTGAATAAAAGTTTAGAAAGCCCCCAAAAGCCTGAAGTTTGGCCTTATTGGCCGGTGGGTGTGCTCATTTAATAGCCTCCACTTTCAAAGGGGTGGGATGAATACCTTTAGAATCAATAGAATACCCAAAAAATTTGTTTGCATTTCAATTTAAGGCCCACCTGGTGAAATCAAAGAAGTACTCCCTTAACGCGTGCAACAAGATCTGGTGAAAAATTTGCTGAGATCAAGACATCATCAAAATAAGGAATGGCAAGAGGCAGGCCATAGAGCAAATGCTCCATCAGATTTTGAAATAGGCCAGGGGCCACATTTACCCCAAATTAGAGGCAGCAACATTTAAATGCCCCCCAAGGTGTGACTATAGTCTGGGCCTCAGCAGTTGCGTCATCCACAGGCAACTGAAACGGAATGAAACTGACAAATGGAATATATAGCTAAATTATTATTTTTTTAAGACCAAATAAAAGAGAAGGTGGAGTTGTACTATATATAACAAATAACTACACCTCTACAGAAATAGAGCACAACAATAATGAAAATCATTTTGAATGGATTTGGGTCAATATTTTGGGGGTGGGGTGGGGTATAATTTTTTTATTATTTTTCACACCTTACAGAGATTCCAAATTACATACCTCAAATTAAAATATAATACAATACAATATCAAATGCCAAATTCTTAGTCAAATTAATCAAATTTTTCTAATTATTTATCCAATTTATTCTGGCATATATCATTCATCCTGTGCTACCTCCTTTCCAAATACTAGCATCCAGATTTTAGATATTGTTCTTTGCTTTCATTTGTATTTAAAGTGCTATAGCTGGAGGTGGGGCCAGCCATGGAGCCGAGTGGTCAGTGGGGAGCAAAGCTCCAGATGTATCACCACTTTTGAGGCACTCAATCAGTCTTTCTTCGACCACAGATTAAATGGGAAGGTATCTGACGAGTGGGGAGTCCTGCTAGCCATTTTTTGGGGGGGCAGCGGCCCAAAACAGTGGATCAGAAATTTCCCAGTAGAAGATCGTGCACTTAAAATCAGGAGCAGTATGGCGGCCTGAGGTACTCCCGGCTGGAGAATACTAAACCAAAACTGGCAAGGCGATTGTACAGACCAGAGTTGTGTAAATACTTATCAGGATTTTGATTTGTTTGCTTTTGTTTGTGATTTCGGCGGTGAGTGTCTTGGGGGTTGCACCCGATCGGCAGATTTATAAATATTATTAAAGAACTGTGAAGCAAGAAGGAGGGTGGGAGCTGTGACCCTCCCCCCTCAACTAGCGGCAAGACGTTCATGATTGAGAGAAATTTTACTACCTTAATTAGCGATCTATTGGCATAGACGGATTTTCGGGATACCCCCCCAAAAGTAAAAGAAAAAGAAGGAAAATTATCTAATCAAATTAGAACACTGGGTCGTTTATTTCCTGTTGCATCATAAAAGTGAGGAAGTGACTAAGGGAAAAATGCAGTCACCATTTGTTCTCCTCGTAATTGACAAGATCAACGGAAGTGGAACTTTTTACTTAGCTTTCTATTCAGTCTATTTTCATTAGCTGCAATGTCATAAAATTTAAATTGCTGGATTGTTAAATCATTGAACAATAATCTGCAAGGTTTATTCTCAGCTACCTCTTAGAATTCTATAACCAATTTGGATACTCCACATGAACATTGTCTGTGAGAGTTGAGCTCATTTACAGAAGCAGACATTTAAAAAATCCTTTTGTGAAGGAGGCACCTTTTCTTTCCTGTAGCCAGAGGGGAGAACTACCTTCTACTAATTCAACTTCAATTTAATTTTCTATTACAATATAAAGGAACTGATGAACTGATATATTAATGAACTGTGCCTAATATTAATTATACCTCTTTAATACTTGATTTCTCTTTTTTTGTCTGATGAATTGCCAATATATATAATTAATTAGTACCAAATAATTAATTAGTACCAAATAATCACCAAATAATTAATTAAGTTTCTATGTCTACTGAAATATACAGTCAGTGAAGTTATTAAATTTTATAACATTTAATAAATTAAATAACAGTAATTAATTGTATTGTATAATATAAATATTTCCACCTAGTTAAACTTATATTTACATATTTACACAGTCCAATATAATTTTCAATACCCTTCTTTGTTATTATTTAACTACATAAAGTTATTAAGATTTATGATCTGATCTATTTATGTAGAAATTCTAGTACTATTATTGCTGGGAATTATTTATGACTGATCTTTTGTTTTTGCTTTTTTTCCTTTGTTTTTGGATGAATTGTAAAATCTTGGTTACTTACATTTATCGAGTTTCAAACACTTACAATCAATGAACTCCACAGAATTGAATGTATATATTTTTTTCAATGTTATAACTGATCCATTTGTATCTTTGTAGGAATATTGCATTGACAATATAGATTTATCTTATAATACTCAGATATTAATTTAGGCTTTGTTTGGCAAAAATTCCTGAGTTTGGAAAACAAAGTTAGAAAAAAAGGGGGGGAAATTAAATCTAGAGAGAAGAAAATCTCAAGAAAATTTTGCTATAAGACCCTCAAAACCTGTTTAGGTCTGAATTAAGCACAATATTATTAAGAGTGGAAGGAAACAAAAAAGGTGTTACTAAGTTGGACTCCTGGTGGGAAATCTTAATAATGACGAGTCTTTCTAATCTAACTAGACTCGGATCTGGGAGAAGACTGATTAACCACTCTACTTCCACCATTCCGAGCCTTCCTCTCCGAGATCTCTTGAGGATATGCTTCCCAAGGAAAGATCAAATTCATTCAAGGACCTACAGAGTATGATGTTACAAATTGAAGATATGATGTCCAAAAATCACGATGATATTAAAAAACAATTAGGGGAGGTCAAGAACGATACAAGCAAGTTAAAAGAAAGAATTCAAAATATGGACAAGAAACACGAAATTTTTCAACAGCAAATATTAAAACACGAGCAAAAAATACAAGATTTAGAGGACAGAATAGTTCAAGATCATAGATATATGGAAGAAATGAATGAGAGATTAATGCAGGCAAATAAAGAGCTGGAATTGTCAGTGATCAAGCTAAAATCCGAAAAAGCAAACCACTTTCTCCACTTTCAGAATCTGATAGAGGAAAGAAATGAGGACTTGCCCGACACTATGGCTGACATTCTTTCCAAAGCCTTGGGTACAGAGAAAGAGGTTATGCTTAATGAACTTGATGAGGTCTACTGAATTAACACCAACTACGCGAGACGTCGCAACCTGCCCAAAGAGGTCCACATAAAACTCGTTAAAAAATCAGTGGGAGACGAAATACTTCACAAAGCAAGGGAAGACCCCATAGAACATAAGGGAAGGCAATTAGTAATTCTTAAACAGGTGCCAAAAAAAGTCAGAGACTTGCGCAAGCCTTACTCCTTTTTGACCTCTAAACTAACCAGGCATAACACCAACTTTAGATGGTTAGTTAGAAAAAAGAATAAAAATAGATACCATAGCCAAAGCAGAAGAATTTTTTGAGCAAAATTTTAACAAAGAACAACCTCCAGAAAACAAAATTCTAAATGATGCTAGAGATGGACCAAGACAGATAGATAGAACAGAAGACCGGGAATGGAAACGACAACAAGAGATAGTGGATAAGATAAGGGAAGCAGATGAAAGGACTGGATATTTAGTAGAGCCTAAAGAACTGCGAAGTACTAGAGCAACTAAACCTAAGTACAAGTAAAACAACCTTGTAGGAACTATCTTAGGGATGGAAATATACTTGGCAAATGTTAATGGGTTAAATGCTCCTAAAAAAGAAACAAATTCCTCAATAAATTAACTAAAAACAACTTACCGTATATACTCGAGTATAAGCCGAGTTTTTCAGCCCAAAAAATGGGCTGAAAAACACAACCTCGGCTTATACTCGGGTCATTGACAAAGTCACCACACGAGGGCGCCATTGCTTGAGCCAGAGCGAGGAGGCACCAGCTTTTGTCCCCTCTCGCACACCGTAGTTCCTCTCCCTGGCTAAAGCAAAGGAGGCAGCCATTTGCTCCAACCGAGAGGGGGGGAAAGCAATGGGAAGCCGGTGAGGTCGTGTGTGTGTGTGTGTGTGTGTGTGTGTATGCCCCCTCTCCCCCCCACCGTGAAAAAAGCCAGCTACCTCTTGCTGAAACCCAGAGGCTTTTTTTTTTTACTCCCTGTGTGTATTTGTCAACAGGTTTACAGTAACTAAAGGCCCCCTGCTGTCAGATTCTCCTCCCCCTCCTTTGAAAGGATTTAAACTGTTTAAAAAATGGTATTTTGTGGTAGTTGCTGTCCTTGCTTGGATAGGATCTAATAATGTGTTATGAGGCAGAGCTAGACAGGAATTCTTTTTCTATCTGTCTATCTTTCTATCTATCTATTTTTCTATCTATCTACCTATCTATCTATTTTTCTATCTGTCTGTCTGTCTGTCTATCTTTCTATCTATATCTGTCTGTCTGTCTGTCTGTCTGTCTGTCTGTCTGTCTGTCTATCTATCTATCTATCTGTATCTATTTCTATCTATCTATCTATCTATCTATCTATTTTTCTATCTTTCTATCTATCTATTTTTCTATCTATCTATCTATCTATCTATCTATCTATCTATCTATCTATCTATCTATCTATCTATTTGGTTTTCTATGCTGATAACCTCACAGCAGCTAATGCTGAAGCTCTTCTTTGGATACACTTATTTGTTTGTTTGTTTGTTTGTTTGTTTATTTAATTGGATTTGTATGCCATCCCTCTCCAAGGACTCAGGGTGGCTCACAGCATATATAAAAACAGAACAATAATGTAAATCCAATTAATGATGAGAAGGAATCCAGTTTTGAAGGATTTTAACTCTTAGGTTTTAGCTTTGTTGCTGATCGAGCTACTTTTTTTACTTTTTAATTTATTGTTAATATTGTTAATTTGTTTACCCTCTTTTAAATTTACAGAGCTAGTTTACTGGTTTTCTTTAAAATAAATATTCTAAAACATGTCTCAATTAATGTAATTTTATTGTTTTCCATTTTTATAAGTTACCAGTAGCCACTGCATTTTCTAACCTCGGCTTATACTCGGGTCAATACGTTTTCCCAGTTTTTGTGGCAAAAATTGGTGCCTCGGCTTATACTCGGGTCGGCTTATACTCGAGTATCTACGGTACATATAATTGCCTTACAGGAGGTCCATATTAAAGAAAAATTTAAACACCTTCTAAAAAAAGATAAATTGGGCAATTTATTTGTTTCACTAGTACAAGAAAAAAAGAGGAGTAATTTTTTACATAAATATAAATATCAAGGCAATTCTAAAATATAAAGATTTAGAGGAGAGAATACTAATTGTAGAAATTCAAAAAAATCAAGAGGCAATAACCTTGGTTAATATATATGCACCCAATGAAGCCCAAGAAAATTTGTATAAAAATTACATAACAAATGTAATTTACAAAAGAAAATGTATGTCTGATGGGAGACTTCAATGGAATAATTAGTAGAGAATAGGACTACAAAAATGGGGGACTACAAAAACAAAAGAAAAAAATCTTACCAAAAGCTTTTTTTGAAATAATTAAAGAATTTAAGCTAAAAGACCCTTGGAGAGAGAGGAACCCCCAAACCAAAAAATTTACTTACTATTCTAATAGTCAAAAATCTTGGCCAATGCTAGATATGTTCTGGACCACAACAGAAATAAATACTCAAATAGTTAATATAGAGATAGAAACTAATCTTGCTTCAGACCATAACACATTAAAACTATCCTGGAAAGGCAAAAAGTCGATAAGTAGATGGACATGCAAAAAGTCAATTTTAAAACAAGAAACCTTCAAACAAAAATTAGGAAAAGAACTAAAATTTTATTTTCAAGAAAACATTAAAGAACATACTAACCTCCAAAACTTATGGGATACATCAAAAGCGGTAACTAGAGGTACACAATATCCTATATGGCTAAAGAATATAAAAAGAAGAACATAGAAAATGATAAATTGGAAGACGATTACAAGAAAATTGAAGGCAAACTCCAAAAACATCCTCAAAATTCTGAACTAAAGCATCAGATGCTTTTAATTAAACGTAAGCTAAATTTGATTGAAAATGATAAATTAGCACAACACATTAAAAACAGTAAACAATACTATTTTGAAAATGCAAATAAACCCAGCAAATGGCTAGCAAATAAGCTTAAACAACAAAAAGGAAAAAAAATGATTAATTGCCTTAAATCGGAAGACGGAGAGATTTGCCATGATTTGGGGGGGGGAAACAGATTGCAAATTGTACGAAAATCAAGATCCAAATGATGAGACTCGGGATTTAATGATACAGGATATATTTACATGAGCAAACCTCCCTAAAATTCCAACGGAAACAAAAATGCTACTAAATAAAAAGATTATGACAGAATTAGAAGAATCAATTAAAAGGCTAAAAAATAACAAGGCACCTGGCCCAGATGGCCTTCCAAACGAATTGTATAAAGTTCTTCCAAAAGAAGCCGTAGAATCTCTCTTAGAGCTTTATAATGAAGTTCTGGAGGAAGGAAAAATTCCATCTTCATGGAAAGATGCTAATCTATTGTTAATAGCAAAAAAAGATACTGATTAAACCGATACTGCTAACTATCATCCCATCTCCCTTCTAAATGTGGATTACAAAATTTTTAGTTCTATTCTCGCTAACAGACTTAAAATTTATTTAAATCAATTCATTCATTCAGATCAGAATGGATTTCTCCCAGGTAGACAATTAAAAAACAATATAAGAATTATCCTAAATATTTTGGAATATTATGAACTTCACAATGAAAAACAAATAGCCCTAATTTTTTTAGATGGACAGAAGGCATGTGATAATGTTTCTTGGAAATTTATGGTGAAACAATTAGAATTTATGGATTTTGGTACAAAATTTATAAATGCAATTAAAGCAATTTATTCAGAACAATACGCCCACATTATAATAAATTATGATGCTTCGACAAAAATTAACATTCAAAAAGGCACAAGACAAGGTTGTCCATTATCACCCTTCCTTTTTATCTTGACTCTAGAAGTCTTAACTAGAATAATTAGAAACAACGAAGAAATAACTGGGCTAAGATATAAAAAGGAAATTTATAAACTCTAGGCCTTCGCCGACGATCTGGTGTTTATACTAGAAGACCCAATGAAATCCGGACCAAGATTAAATACTTAGGGATAAACATAACGGCGAAGACCTCAAGCTTGAAAGAGGACAATTATGACAAATTGGCAATCAAAATTTAAAAAGATATAGAGAAATGGGATAAATTGCAAATTTCTTTTCTTGGAAGAATAGCAACAATTAAAATGAACATTCTACCAAAAATAAACTTCCTCTTCCAAACAATTCCTATCTATTTAACTCAAGATTTTTTCAAAAAAATAAAAAACATAACAAACAAATTCATTTGGCAAAATAAATGCCCCAGGATACGCTTAAAATATATGTTAGATAAAAAAGAGGATGGATGATTGGCAATACCAAATTGGGAAGACTATTATCACACCTCATCTCTTGCCTGGATTCAAGACTGGACACAACTATCTAATAAACGTCTACTAACTCTAGAAGGACATGACCTCCAATTCGGTTGGTATTTTTACCTATAGGAAAACAAAACAAAAATCCATAAATATTTTAAAAATCATCTTATAAGAAAATCCTTGCTTATAACTTGGCTGAAAATTAAAAATCAATTCTACAAGGGTATACCGACTTGGTATGCACCTCTAGAGGCTCACGTTCACCCGAACTTAAAAATAAAAATTAGTATAATTAGATATAAAGATATAATCAAAACAAACGGAGAAATAAAAACAAAGCAAGGAATGGCAGATGAGGGTTTCAATACAGAATGGTGGGAATATTTGCAAATTCAATCAAGAATTGTTAAAGATAAAAACTCAACAGGAATAGAGAAAGAAAAACCCTTAGATAAAGTTCTACTAGGGGCACAAGACAAATTAATAAAAAAAATTATACTGCTGTCTATTAAATAACAAAACAAATTTACCCAAAATAAAAACCAATATGCATAAATGGAACTCTAACTTTAAATCAGAGATAAAAATGGAAGAATGGCAACTGCTATAGAGTAGGAACTACAGATTAACTTTGGCAACATCCTATAAAGAAAATCTAATCAAAATGTTCTACAGATGGCACATTATGCCAGCTAAACTAGCAAAAATCAACAAAAAATTATCACCCCTTTGCTGGAAGTGTCAAAAAGAATACGGATCATACTACCACATATGGTGGCAGTGTAAAAAAGCCCAGATTTTCTGGGAAAAAATTGGGACGTGGATTGATGAAATATTAGAGATAAATCTAGAAAAAACTCCACAATGCTTCTTATTAGGGATTATTCACCAACAGTTTAATCAAAATTACATTTATTTGATTATTCATATCACTATTATGGCAAGACTAGCTTTTGCCCAAACATGGAAAAAAGAAGAAATCCCATAAGAAGAGTTAGTATTAGAAAAAAATCACTCAATGCGCAGAAATGTCTAAATTGACCCTTAAAATCAAAGACAAAGAAGAATCACAATTTTATGATTGCTGGAATTTACTCTACCACTGGTTAGAAAATAGAAAAAATATGCTAAGTACATTGTGAACACTTAAGTATGTAAAAAAAATTACCGTGTTTCCCCGATAGTAAGGCAGTGTCTTACTATCTTTTTACCCCCAAAAGCCCCACTGTGTCTTACTTTGGGGGTATGTCTTATATTGTCCCGGGCACCGGGGGTTGCTCGTCTTCAGGCTTCGGCCCGGGCGAGGCCTCTTCTCCTCCGGGTGGGCGGGGCGGGGCCTGCCCGTTGGGCCCGGCCTCCATCCCTCCTGCGCCGCGGCAGGGCCAGTCCACGATGCTCGTCCTGGGGCGCCCGGCTGGCCGGCTCCGGAGGCTGCGGCTCGTCTTCGGGCTTCGGCCCGGGCGAGGCCTCTTCTCTTCCGGGCGGGCGGCATTAGGCGGCGTTGCGTGGCAGGCGCGGCTGCCCGTCAGGCCCGGCCTCCATCCCTCCTGCGGCGGGGCCGGTCCGCGATGCGCGTCCTGGGGGCGCCCGGCTGGCCGGCTCCGGAGGCTGCGGCTCGTCTTCGGGCTTCAGCCCGGGCGAGGCCTCTTCTCCTCCGGGCGGGCGGGGCGGGGCCTGCCCGTTGGGCCCGGCCTCCATCCCTCCTGCGCCGCGGTGGGGCCGGTCCACGATGCGCGTCCTGGGGGCGCCCGGCTGGCCGGCTCCGGAGGCTGCGGCTCATCTTCGGGCTTCGGCCCGGGCGAGGCCTCTTCTCCTCCGGGCGGGTGGCGTTAGGCAGCATTGCGCGGCAGGCGCGGCTGCCCGTCGGGCCCGGCCTCCATCCCTCCTGCGCCGCGGCGGGGCCGGTCCGTGATGCGCGTCCTGGGGGCGCCCAGCTAGAGGGCTGGACCCCGCCGCTTTGCCGCCGCTCTCGCTGCCGGCTTTGCTCTCCCCGCCGCGCCTGGGGCTGCCTGCCTGCCTGCTGCCCAACGCCGAGGATGCCCCGCGCCCAGCCCAGCTACGGCAGCAGGCAGGCAGGCAGCCCCAGGCGCGGCGGGGAGAGCAAAGCCGGCGGCGAGAGCGGCGGCAAAGCGGCGGGGTCCAGCCCTCTAGCCGGCGCCTCGCCAGCTATCCGCCGCTTCTTTCTTCTCCGGAGCCTGCCGCCGCCGCCGTGCTTTCTCCGCCGGCCGAGGAGTCCTTATCCGCGCCGGGTTTGGGAGACTCTCCTGGGCTCGAAGCTCCCTCGCCAGCGCCAAGAACTGCTCCGATGCCTCCCTCTCTTTTAGTACCGTGTTTCCCCGAAAGTAAGACATATGTCTTACTTTCGGGGTATGGCTTATATTAGCCAACCCCCCTGAAACCCCCCATATGTCTTACAATCGGGGGGGTCTTACTATCGGGGAAACACAGTATATACCTGATGAAAGCTTAATAGAGCAAATAAGATAAAGTTATGAACTATCAACTTAGACTATTATTTGTTTTCCATGTTACTTATATGTTTTGCTTCTATTTTTTGTGTTGTCTAAAAGAGAAAAATTGATTTCTGACAATAACTATAACTGGGCTAAAGAAAATATTCACAGTTTTGGAAGAATACATAGACTGGTCCTGTACTCGCCTACATTTTAATATGTGTTTTTGATGTATTGTGTTTTGTATTGTCTTTTTTTTCCTTTCTGTATTATAATTGTAAATATTTTTTTTCTTAAAAAAAATAAAAAAAATAATGTGCTATAGCTATCTAAATTTTTCTTGGCTATTTGCTACTTTTCATAAGTGCCATCGTGCTTCAGTCTTAGTAAACACATTCCTAATTTCATTTGAAAAAACCCTCATTTTATCGTAACTTCCCTTAACAATAGAAATATCTGAACTTACTTCTCTTTAAAAACCCAAGAAGGAAAGGGGGGGGAAGAAAAAAGAAAAAAAAGGGGGGAAAAGAAGCACTATTCATATCGTATTTTAATCTATACATAGGAGGAAGGGTTGTTGTTAGAGATTTTAAAATGTATTTCCTACTCAATTCATTTCTTTCATTTCTTTCATTATATCAGTATACCGTTTCTAATTAATAGATCAAAATAAATATAAATCATTATTATTCCATTATTTTGTGCAAAAAGAATCTTCCATTTTAAAAAAGACCAAAATATTAATATTCTTCCCTAATCTAGATATTTTTCAGTGCCATTCTTAGTGTGACAGACTTCCCTAATCTATAAATTCCACTGCCAATCCTAGTGTAATTATCTTACCTATTCTGTGTGTCACTGTCATATCAGTGCAATAATCTTCCCTATTCTAATTATTTTCACTACTGAGTGCAGTGCCAGAATCTTCCCTAATCTATATATTTCCCTAATCTATATATTATCCCTAATTCTAAATATATTCCACTATCAAACTCAGTGTGATAATCTTCCCTAATCTATTCATTTTAACTCTTTCTTTCCTTATGATGTCTAACATAATTAGTGCTAATTATTATCCCATATTAATCCTACTCCTGATATAATACCTCTTTGGGTCAATATTAAAGGGGGTGGGGGAAATTACATTGCCATAGGTCTATGCTATAGGCCACCCAACCAAACAGAAGTAGATGAATTTTTTGCTAGTTAGCTAGCTAAGGTATGTAGGAAGCACATCACAATAGTAATGGAGGATTTTATTTACCCTGACATCAACTGGGAGACAAACTCTGCACCAAGTGGAAGATCCAACAGGTTCCTAACAAACCTAGAAGGCAACGTTGTTACCCAAAAAGTAGAGAAAGGAACAAGGGGATTCATCTCACTAACAGAGATGAAATGATAGAAGGTGTTGAAACTACAGGAACCTTGGGGGCAAGTGATCATGCAATATTGGAATTCAACATTATGCAAACACAAGCAGTAGAACAAAGTCAAACTAGAGTCTTGGATTTTAAGAGAGCTAATTTCAATAAACTAAGAGAGAACTTGGGAAAGATTCCATGGATGAGAACCCTCAAAAGGAAAATAACTCAAGAAGTTTTGAAAAATTTGAAAAGTGAGATTATAAAAGCCCAGACTAGTTCAATACCAATGAAGAAGAAAAATAATAGGTCACAAAAGAAACCAGCATGGCTGCATAAAGAACTTTCTGACGAATTGAAAGACAAAAAGGACAAGTATTAAAAGTGGAAAGAAGGGGAAATAACTAAGGCAGAATATCATCAAATAGCCTGAACCTGCAAAGATGAAGTGAGGAAAGCTAAAGCTCACAATGAACAAAGGCTTGCAACAAGAGTAAAAAGTAACAAAAATAGCTTCTTCTAACATATTAAAACAAGAAAAAAGTCAAGGAAACAATTGGTCCATTGCAGAGAGAAAGTGACACGGTGACAGGCAACAGGGAGAAAGTGTCAGGTTCAGCTCTATCTGAGAGAATATTCCAAATTGCAGAGAGAGAAGAATTGTATCACTTTAAACATAAAACTACCTAGTCGTGGTAAATATGCAAATTGTAGTGTGGCCTGATTGGTTGACAAAAGTACATAATGCACCTTTGCATTGGTGTGGCTTGGCTTGAAGGTGTAGTTTGGTTTATTGTGTTGCTTGGAAATTAGGTGGCTTGTAATGGATGAAGAATTGTAGCTACATATTATAACTGAGAATAGTAGTTAGAAAATTGTGAGTACTGTACTTTGTATATTAACTACTAGGGAGCTACAGTGTAAATAGTTATTGTAGGTTTGCTACTAAAGAGTAAATATTTTCCTAAGAAACTGCAGTGAGTATCTTCAATTATCTTCAAAATAAAGGTTCCTGATATCCTGGTCTGAGACAGGCTGGTAGGATACTGTGGCTATCTGGGTGGGCTAGCTTCTGCAAAACATTACTCCGACAGAAAGCAGAGCATCTGTCCTTACACAAAGGTAAAAAACAGTCCAACCTATCAAAAATAGCATCACAAAATGCATACTAGGAACACAAGTTAAAATAGGAAGAAAATGGTGAAGGAACACCTGTCTACCCTAGACAAATTCAAACCGCCAGGACCATATGGATTACACCTCAAAGTTCTGAAGGAACTGGCAGACAAGATCTCAGAACCATTGAACTATATCTTTCAAAGATCCTAGAGGACCAGGGAACTGCCAGAGGACTGGAAAAGAGCTGACATAGTTCCCATCTTCAAGAAAGGGGAAAAAACAGATCCAGGAAACTACAGACCTATCAGCCTGACCTCAATACCAGGAAAGATTTTGGAAAAGATAATCAAGCAATGAATAAACAAATACCTAGAAACAAACAAAGGGTCTGTTCTTTGTCCTATTCTTTTTAATATGTTTGTGAGTGACATAGGAGAAGGTTGGTAGGGAAGGTTTGCCTATTTGCCGATGACTCTAAAGTGTGCAATTGATATTCCTGGAGGTGTCTGTAATATGGTAAATGATTTAGCTTTACTAGATAAATGATCAAAACAATGGAAACTGCACTTTAATGTTTCCAAATGTAAAATAATGCACTTGGGGAAAAGGAATCCTCAATCTGAGTATTATATTGGCAGTTCTGTGTTAGCAAAAACTTCAGAAGGGAAGGATTTAGGGGTAATGATTTCTGACACATTTGCAATACTGTGTTCAGTTCTGTAGACCTGACCTACAAAAAGATATTGATAAAATTAAATGGGTCCAAAGACGGACTACAAAAATGGTGGAAGGTTTTAAGCATAAAACTTATCAGGAAAGACTTAATGAACTCAATCTGTATAGTCTGGAGGACAGAAGGGAAAGAGGGAACATGATCAAAACATTTAAATATATTAAAGGGTTAAGTAAAGTTCAGGAGGGAAGTGTTTTTAACAGGAAAGTGAACATAAGAACAAGGGGGCACAATCTGAGGTTAGTTGGGGGAAAGATCAGAACCAACATGAGAGATGCTTTTTGCGCATGCGTCGTCGAGAGTAGACGCTCCCACGGAACGCTCTCCAGATGTGATTTGAGAAAACAAATCTTAACCCTTAACAGCCCTCTCAAACTAGGTGAAAAGTGGATTGAGAGGTAGAGAATTTAAAAGCTTGGAAAACCTGCTGGGATCAGCTAAAAAGAGGAGTTACAGACCAGAACTTTACCGTTTAAAAAGTGAGTAAAAAAGACAAAGGGAAATGGCAACTATTCCAGATTTGGGGGGGGGAAATGGATACACTCCTTCCGGCATTTGCAAACCTAGGACAACAACTTAAAGACATGCAATTAGCCATGAAAGAAGTGACAAACGGTATGAATGAATTAAAAGACCAATCTAAAGATCAGGAGGCAAGGATCTCAAGACTTGAGGCAGACAGAAAAAAACAAGAGCAGCGTATAAACAATTTAGAAGACCGGCAAAGAAGATCAAACTTACGTTTGAGGGGATTTAAACAGGATTTTGCTGAAAATAAGAATTTAATTCAATTGATTTACCAATGGCTCCTAGAAAACAAAATTAAAGTCGAATTAAATGAATTTGAAAGAGTTCTTTGGGTCTACGGTCCTCGGAACTCAGGCAATCAAAGAGACATTGTTGTAAGATTTGCCTTGGAGCGTAGGGCTGCTGAAGTCTTCAGAGAGCTTAAACAAACTTCTAATCTCCATTACAAAGGCTCTCCTGTCCGTGTCTTGAAAGATCTGTCTGCTCAAATGCTGCTGGCAAGAAATCAGATGAGACCTGTTGCGAATCTGCTTTTTCAGAACAATGTTCGTCTTACTTGGAAACACCCAGCTACGATTCTGGTCTTTAAAGGTACCAAAACTTTTTTGGCAAGTTCTCTGGAGGAGGGGATGAAAATGCTTCAACAGTTGGGAATAAATCCGGATATAAATCAGCAGGCAACGTCAACAAACAACTGGAGCTGATGGGGGAGAAGAAATAGGAGATTTGATTCATGATTTATCTACAGGAGATCCTACCAGCCAAGAGTCTGCGAAGGAGGAGAGAATCGTTGCACTAGAAAAGGAACTAGCTTTACTCTGAGAGAAGGGAAAGAAGGAGGAGGGGCAAGCTACGCATCAAAGAAAGAAATAAGAATTGCATTGTATAATTGGCATTGTTGTTCACAGCTGATTAGCTTTTTGGGTATTCTCTTTCCTTTCAATACTTAATAAGGGGAAATGAAGGAATAGAGGGGGGGGTTGAGGGTTACTATTTGTTACTTAAATGGGTAATTTTTTAGAGCGTCCTTAGAGGGATAGCAAAGCCATGGGTGCCTCTCGGAACCAATGGAGGTTTTTTCCATTGATTCCCCCTTGGGGGAATGTTGAGGGAGGGGCACTTGGGTGGGGGTTTAAAACTACAAATGAAGAATCTTCCAATATGCTTCGCTTTACAGAGAAGAGAAATATATCTGAAAGGAATGGATGAAAAGATTTAGATGTCATTAAATGTGAATGGAATGTCGACACAGAATAAATGTTATAGAATTATGAAACTGGCTAGGGACAAAAAAGTAGAATTTTATTTTTATCAGAAACACATAAAGGGAGGAAAAGAGAAGATAAATTAATTAATTGTAATGACTGGGGATGGATAGGTCAAGAAGCACCAGGATAGAGGAGTAACCCCTATCCCATGTATGCCAGAGATCATCCATCAGTGCAACCAAAGCAGTCTCAGTGCTGTAGCCGAGCCTGAAACCAGACTGCAGAGGGCCTAGGTCAGTGATGGCGAACATATTTTTTCTTGGGTGCCAAGTGCCTACACCCATAATTCAATGCCTGGGGAGGGCAAAAACAGCTTCCCCTGCCCCTTAGAGGCCCTCTGGAGGTCAGAAATGGCCTGTTTCCCAACTTCTGGTGGGCCCAGTAGGATCATGTTTCACCCTCCCCAGGCTCCAAAGACTTCCCTGGAAGGATGACCTTCCCATCCCCCCTGGAGGCTCTCTGGAAGCCAAAAACACCCTCCCAGAGCCTCTGTGTGAGCCAAAAATCAGCTGGCCAGCATACACATGCACGTCAAAGCTGAGCTAGGGCAACAGCTTACGTGTCAACAGATATCGCTCTGCATGCCACCTGTAGCACCCATGCCATAGGTTCGCGATCACTGGCCTAGGTAATCAGTTTCTGGTTCCAGTGGTGGAAGTAGCAGGAGTAGCTTCTTTTTGCTACTCTGATCTCCCTTGTTAGTACATTTCTGGCCTGATTGTACAACTTTTATCACCTTTTCTATAGGCTTCCTCTTTGGAACAACTTAGCTGCTTAGGTTTAGCTGTGAACAAAGCTTTGTTGTTGCCGTATATTTGCAAATTCCTGGTTGGTACACACAGATCTTCACAGAAGCTTACATATGATGTTACAGTATTTGTGAGTTCATCCTGGTCTGCAGAGGTATCTTCAAAAATATTCCAGAGTGCAGTCAAAGCAAGCCTGTATCTTTAATTAAAAGTATGGTTTATATAGGGAAGAACAAGAGCTTGACAAAATATTACAGGGGATGGATGAAAAAATGATAAAAAGATATATAACTATTTACTGAGATCCAAATGGAAGAAAAACTGTTAAAGAAACCATGATAACCTGGGCAAAAATACTATTTGGCTATACTATGAATTAGAAAACCAGGAAAAACTGTGGGGAGAGAGTTAAATACTGATAATTTAACAAAAATGTTCCCAAATAGACTAGCAAAATGTTTGAAATATAAACAGAAGCAAGGAACATTCTACCATATATGATGGAAATATCCAGAAACAAAGAAATATTGGGAAAAGATAAGAAAGTTGCTAGAGGAAATGATCAAACAAATAGATCCAAAACAAGCAGACATGGTAAGCTCTTTCATCCTCGCACTGGAGCGGACCCCGACCTCCGCGGACTGGTCACAGATAGCGGGCGGGCTGGTCACAGACGGCGGGCGGGCTAGCTGCAGCCCATGGGCCACCCCTTGCACAGGTCTGGGTTAGAGAATAGAAGTAAAGATTAAGAATGTAAAAGTAAAATAAGATAAGATTAAAAATGTAGTATATATGGTGAGATAATTATAATAATTGTATGGTCCTTACAATAGGTATATAAATAAAGAGGGAAGAAAAATAACAGTAACCTATATGTACATATGAGGTATACTAATACCGGAGTATTGTAAAGATGGATATTGTGATAGAAAATGAAGAAAATTGGGTAATAAAAACTATTTTCAAATAAATAAAGGTTTCATCTATCTCTGCATCCATCTCCTGATTATCAATCTTTAATGCATTTGCCACCGGCTCTTTCATAGTGCCTGGTAGGTCTTCCCTTTTTCCCTCTTCTATGTTCTGGAATCTTAAGTAGGCTACCTTCTCTGTTTCCAACATTATCAGGGCCATCATCAGGAATTTTGGGGCCCCTTACGGCCTAAGTGTCTGGGCCCCCCCGCCATTTTAAAACTATTTTAAGTCGCCAAGCCACTCCATCCCCCGGGGATCATTTCCCGCTTCACGCCAAGCGAGGCGGTCCCATAGGCCAGTGTTTCCCAACCTTGGCAACTTGAAGATATCTGGACTTTAATTCCCAGAATTCCCCAGCCAGCGAATGCTGGCTGGGGAATTCTGGGAGTTGAAGTCCAGATATCTTCAAGTTGTCAAGGTTGGGAAGCACTGCCATAGGCTGTGTGCCTGTTTTTTATATATACTGTTTTTTATGAGATTATTAATTTAAATTGGAACTGGATGGGTGGGCATTGGATTTGGTATTGTGTACTGTATTGTTTTTTATTATTGTTGTGAGCCGCCCCGAGTTTGCAGAGAGGGGCGGCATATAAATCCAATAAACCTAAACCTAAACCTAAACCTATTTCAGGAACTGGGTTAAGCCGATTGTGTGGACTCGTCCAGGAGAAAGAAAGAAGCGGGAGTGACAAGGGAAAGAAAGATCCTCCTGGCATCGGTCAGGTGGAGCGAGGCTTATTTACGGCTCCTTGGCACTTCTCCCTTCTTGTTGACAAAAAACCATGTGCTTTCTAGCGAGGGGAGAGGGGAGGGGGAATCCCACACCCGGCAGCCACCAGCAAGGAGCTGGAAAGGACGAGGGGAGAGAAAAAGCAGGGTACCAGAAGTCAGGCGGGTATCTTGAGGGGGCACTCCCATCTGGAAGGAAGGGAAGAAAGGCGAGGGCGAGCTAGGAAGGAAGGAAGGGAAGAAAGGCGAGGGCGAGCTAGGAAGGAAGGAAGGAAGGAAGGAAGGGTAAAAGGGGCGAGCAAGAGAGGAATGGGTGAATGAATGGACGGAGGGTGGGAAGGAAGAAAGGAAAGAGGGAAGGGACAGGAACAGAGGAAGGGTGCAAAGAAAGCAAGGAAAGGTGAAAGGGGAGAGTAAGAGAGGATGGAGTGAAAGAAGGGAGTGAGGGAGGAAAGAAGGGAGGAAGGAGAAGGAAAGCAAGAAATGGAGGGAAGGAAGGAAGGAAAGAAAGGGGGAAGGGACAGGAAAAGAGGAAGGAAGCAAGGAAACTTATGAAAGGGGAGAGTAAGAGAGGAAGGACTGAAGGGAGGGAGGGAAGAAGGTAGGAAGGAGAAAGAAAAGAAGAAATAGAGGAAGGGAAGGTAAAAGAGAGAAAGAAAAAGAGCAAGAAAGAAAGCAAGAAAGAGAATGAAAGAGAAATAAAAAGAGAGAGGGGGAATGAAAGAAATGGAAGGAGGGAAGGAAGGAGAGAAAGCAAGAGAAAGAAAGAAAGCAAGAGAAAGAAAAAAGAATGAAAGAGCAAGAGAGAAAGAGAGAAAGAAAGAAAAAGAAACAAAAGAAAGAAAGAAGGAAAGAAAGAAAGAAGGAAAGAAAGAAAGAGAAAAGAAAGAAAGAGAATGAATGAGAAATAAAAATAGAGAGGGGGAATGAAAGAAATGGAAGGAGGGAAGGAAGGAGAGGCTCACTGAGCGGATGCATGAAAAGAGGGACCTTGCCTCCCCCTCGCGCCTCGCCCTTCCCACCCGGCCGGCCGCGTGCACTTACCTGCTCCCAGCGCCAGCAGCAGGAAGGCGAGCAAGTAAGCTAGCGCCCGCCCAAAAGAAGCCATTGGCTCCGGGCGGCGGGCGGTGTTCACGGGCCCCCCGAATCCCCGGCCCAGCACCTCCGGAGGCCGAAAGGCGCTGCTCTCTTGCCCTTGCAATCCTTGGGGGACACACAAGGCCGGCGGAGAAGCCGGCCAGGCTCAGTCCTCTCCCGGCTTCCCCAGCAGCGCGGCTTGGCTTCCAGAGGGCCAAGTCACCCCCGCGCTTTCTTCCGCGGCTGCGATTGGGGCTCCCTGCCTATCTGCCGGCCTCCCTGCCTTCTTTCCTCGCAGGGGTGGGAAGAAGGTGCGGGCCGCGGTCAGAGAAGCTCCGCAGAGCTGAAGTTTGGCGAGGTGTCTCTGGTCCTTTTGCTTTCCTTGGCGCGCTTTTCCCCATGGCAATCTGGGTTGGGGAGTTTTTGGCGGGCGCCCCCCCCCCCCCATTTTCCAATTTGGCCGGGCCCAGTACGCCACTCCCAGTAGTACCACCCTATCGGCGGCCCTGAACATTATCACTATGCTTCTAGCTTTATTTGCTCGAGTCAATCTTTGGTGTATTTGATCAAACTTTTTTCTCGCTTGTTCTGATTTTTCCTCCATTTTCTGAATCCTTTGTTCATTTTTTTTATCATTTGTTGAAAGTTCTCTAATTTTCCATCCATATGTTGTTTTTGTTTTTCTTTTACCTCTGCCATATCATTCATCTCCCCCATCTCCTTTTCCATCTCATTATGTTTTTTGGCCATTGCCTCTTGTATTGACTGAAGCATAATTTGTACAGTATTTCCTTTTCAAATGTATTTATTTTATCTTGCTGCAACACATTTTCTATTGACCTCTGAATCCATGGACTTGAAGTAGCTGATGATAGTGTAGATGATCCTTTCTTTCATATTCTGGTTAGATTTGGAATACTTTTCATTTTAGACCCTAATATTAATCCCTTTTTTCTTTTTCCCTTTTAAAAACACAAAGGGGAAACCCACCAATCCCACCAACAGCCCAAACAACCTATCCACAAACAACCCACCAACACTTCAATATCCCATGTATCAAACAGAAAAAGATCAGATGAAAAATCCAATTCCCTCAAATATTGACTATTCTTCAAAGTCACAATCAATTAGATTTGTATTCCACAGTCAATTCATTCAGTCAATCTGTTATAAAGAGTGGGGGGGGGGATAAAATAAAATATTTGTCTTTGCAGGCAACTGTTGTTCTATCTTGACTTTGTCAGTTAGTATTAGTGATCCAAAAGGCCCACTGATTCCCCCACCTTTTAATAATCTAATAATCCAAATATTTGGCTAGTCCAAAGGACTTTTCCCAGGTTCTCAAAACAAGTTCAAATCAGTCAGAAATATTTAAAATCCACTGAGTCAAAAGTTTTCATTATAGCCACCAACTATCTCCTCCTTTTTTTTCAAGTCACTTTCCCAAACAAATTCCATCTTCAACATCTCTAAACACCAGGTGAAGCAGTTCCCCAAGTAGACAGATTTACAGCTGTTATTTGGCTTCACACTTTTATCTGTCTCAATCACTCTCAAAATATTTTTTGATTGACTGTCTCAGTCACTCTGAAAAAATCCTCTTTGTTCTGTGCTTTTTTATTTTATACGATCTTTGGATAGTAGATGCCACCCTTACTCCTTACTCCTTTTCTCCGGCTTTACTGCAAACTTTTAAAAGACTAAAAGAGAGAGAAAAGAATCTTCCGCACCCTATGGACAAAAGCTAAAAAAAATGTCCATATTTTAAGTAGAATTTCTCTTGTTCAAACAATCAATCAAGTCTTTCCCTTTAATTTTAAGATTAACTTTCCAATTGCTTATCTCTTTTTTCATACTGATCTGTCATCAGCTCTAACTTTCATTCACCGTTTTTCTTAGGAGGGAGGAAAACAATCCCTTTCTCCTACTCTCTGGAGTCCCATTAGGAATTACTTCTGGAGAGCTTAGTTCGGGGTAGAAATTAGTCAGTTCTTACCCAGATTGAATACCTTGTTTCTTCTTTGTCTCTTCCTGCTTACTTCATTATGGTTGTCATAGCCTTGGTTCAGCCATAATGGCCATTATCTTCTCCACCTGTCAGGAAGGTTTCTCCAGATCTAGCAAGGGGACTCCCGTTCCCTTGAGATTAACAGAGATGACTTTGGCCCCTCCAGGCAAGCAGAAATTGGCTGAGCTTCGAAGAGCTCTTCTAATTACAAACACTCCAACATATGAAGAATGGTTACAGGAAGTGGACATGACTAGGGGAAACATGATAGCAATGTTCCAATATTTGAGGGGCTGCCACAGAGAGGAAAGGGTCAAGCTATTTTCCCAGGCACCTGAAGGCCAAACAGGAAATAATGGATTTTCTGACTCTGAGATCAACCAAAGGAACAGCTTGCCTTGGGAAGTTGTGGGAGATTCATCACTGGATACTTTCAAGAAGAGATTGGACTATTTGTAAGAAATAGCATAGAGTCTGCTGCTTGGGCAGGGGACAGGACTAGATGACTTACAAGGTCCCTTCTAACTCTGTTAATCTGTAAGCATATACACATGCTTTATACATACATTTAGATTAATTCTCTCGTGCAGCAATGTTATGGAAAAGGCCCTGATTTTAGGGGGGGAAAGACAATAAAAACAGACTAAAGGAAGATTAAATGACATTATCCAATCAAAATACAGTATGTAAGTGTTAGCTTTATTATTCGTACCTCCGGTGTGCAGTTATCCATAAATCATCACCTACGACTCACAATGCTACACAGGTCAGATCTAAGTCTGACTGCATTCTGGCCCGGATGGCTGCCGTACAACTTCATAGCACACTTGCTGGCCTGGTCCGGCAGCAAGAAAAGCTTCCCTTTCACCAAGACTTCCCGGCCCCCACATAGGAAACCCACAGCTGCTTGCTTTCTTCCTCTCCCCTCATCCTTTCCTGAATGCAGAGGAAGGAAAGAGATGGGAAGGAGAGGGAGGGAGGGAGGGAGGGAAGGAGGGAAGGAAGGAAGGAAGGAAGGAAGGAAGGAAGGAAGGAAGGAAGGAAGGAAGGAAGGAAGGAATGGCCACTTGATTGGAGATGCCCCAATTCAGGCAGTTCTGCATCAATCCTGGATCCATTGAGACTTGGGCTCAAAGGAGAAAGCAATTTTGTGTTCTGTTTTGTCAGAGATAGGACTTCGTTGGCAATCCAAGTTAATATTGGTATTCTTGAATTGTGAGCTCTTAGGAAAGCATCCTGCCCTTTCATGTTGCAAACAGCTATAGACCAAGAAGGAGAGCCCTTTTAAACAGTGGTGAACGGGTTTACCAAACTGGAGGATATACCACCAAGCATCACAGTAATGTGGATAAAAGACTGGGTAATGTTAACAAATAAAAGAATAATAGATATTGAAGGACATGAGCAACAACTGAGTTGGCACAAACATCTTTGTAGTGATGAAAATAAAATCCATAATTATTTCAAAAAACATCATGTGAGAGGGGCACTAATAGAGGATTGGCTGGATATTGGAAATAAATTTTATATTCAAATTCCAAAATGATTATCTATGATGGAAACCACAATCTATCCCAATTTACTAAACCTACACAAAAAAATTACATATAAACAATAGCTTGATTATCAAAATAAATTAAAAACAAGGGATAATTTGGCATCCACATAGAAAACATAGAAGACTGACGGCAGAAAAAGACCTCATGGTCCATCTAGTCTGCCCTTATACTACTTCCTGTATTTTATTTTACGATGGATATATGTTTATCCAAGGCATGTTTTAAATTCAGTTATTGTGGATTTACCAAACACGTCTGCTGGAAGTTTGTTCCAAGGATCTACTACTCTTTCAATAAAATAATATTTTCTCATGTTGCTTTTGATCTTTTTCCCCAACTAACTTCAGATTGTGTCCCCTTGTTCTATGGTTCACTTTCCTATTAAAAACACTTCCCTCCTGAACCTTATTTAACCCTTTAACATATTTAAATGTTTCGATCATGTCTCCCCTTTTCTTTCTGTCCTCTAGACCAGTGTTTCCCAACCTTTTTGAGCCGCGGCACATTATTCACATTTTCAAAATCCTGGGGAACATAGAGTGGGGGGGGGGGCGCAAAAAAGTTTGGACAAAAACATCTCTCTTCCTCCCTTTCACTCTATTTCTCTCTCCCTCCCTCTTTCTCTCCCTTCCTCTTTCTCTCTCTCTCTCCACCCCTTTCTTTCTCCCTTCCTTCCTCTCTCTTTTGCTCTCTTTCTCTCTCCCTCCTTCCCCCCTCTTGCTGTCTTTCTTTCTTTCTTTCTCTTTCTCTCTCTCTCTCATTCTGTCTCTCTTGCTATCTCTTTCTTTCTCCCTTCCTTCCTCTCTCTTTTGCTCTTTCTCTCTCCCTCCTTCCCCCTCTTGCTGTCTCTTTCTCTCTCTCATTCTTTCTCCCTTCCTTCCTCTCTTTTTGCTCTCTTTCTCCTTTCCTCTCTCTTTTGGTCTCTTTCTCTCTCCCTCCTTCCCCCCTCTTGCTGTCTCTCTCTTTCTTTCTCTTTATCTCTCATTCTGTCCTCTCTTGCTATCTCTTTCTCTCTTCCTTCCTCTCTCTTTTGCTCTCTTTCTCTCTCCTTCCTCCCCCCCTCTTGCTGTCTCTCTCTCTCTTTCTTTCTCTTTCTCTCTAATTCTGTCTCTCTTGCTAAATCTTTCTCTCTCTCTCCCTTCCTTCCTCTCTCTTTTGCTCTCTTTCTCTCTCCCTCCTTCCCCCCCTCTTGCTGTCTCTGTCTTTCTTTCTCTTTCTCTCTCTCTCTCTCATTCTGTCTCTCTCCTCTTTCTCTCTCTTCCTTTCTTTCTCTCTCTTGTTCTCTCTCTTCCTTTCTTCTCTGTGGAGGCCAGCAAAGCTTTTTTCTTATTTTAAATGTTCCGGGTCGGCTGGCTGGGGGATGGGACGCGCGCGCAAGCCCCCGACATATCAAAGAATCTTCACCAACCTCCGCTGTGAGGTTTTTCTCTGAGTGTTCGCCGCTGTTGCAGCCACCGCTGCGGGAGGAGCTGGAGAAAGGGGTGGATCGGGCAAGCATCAGTGGCGAGAAGCCAGGGGCGCGAGGGGGGTCGGAGGCACTGGCGGGTGGGGGCGGCCGCAGAGCCGGCCTCCACACTTCCGTCGCTCCTCGCCCCAAACTCCAACGCCTGGCTCCTTGCGCGGCACTGGAAAAGGGTGCTTGCGTTTGCCGGCTACTTCCTGGTGCCGCCGGGGAATCTCCAGCTGGGCGGGGCACTTCCGGTGCCTCTGACCTGGAGCTCCCGCTCGCAGCCGCCGCCCCGGCTACTGTCCGATGCTGCTGCTGCCAGCGCTCTCCCGCAGGGCCCCCAAAGGAGGTGGGAAGAATGAAGCTCAGCTGACCATGTCTCGCGGCACACTAGTGTGCCGCGGCACACTGGTTGAAAAACACTGCTCTAGACTATACAGATTGAGTTCATTAAGTCTTTCCTGATAACGTTTTATGCTTAAGACCTTCCACCATTCTTGTAGACCATCTTTGGACCCCGTTCAATTTTGTCAATATCTTTTTATAGGTGAGGTCTCCAGAACTGAACCCCAGTATTCCAAATGTGGTCTCACCAGTGCTCTATACAGCGGAATCACAATCTCTTTCTTCCTGATTGTTATACCTCTAGCTATGCAGCCCAAGCATTCTACTTGCTTTTGCTACTGCCTGACTGCACTGTTCACCCATTTTGAGACTGTCAGAAATCACTACCCCTAAATCCTTCTCTTCTGAAGTTTTTGCTAACACAGAACTGCCAACACAATACTCAGATTGAGGATTCCTTTTCCCCAAGTGCATTATTTTACATTTGGAAACATTAAACTGCAATTCCCATTGCTTTGACCATTTATCTAGTAAAGCTAAATCATTTATCATATTACAGACGCCTCCAGGAGTAATCAACCCTATTGCACACTTTAGAGTCAAATAGGCAACCCTTCCCTACCAAACCTTCCCCTATGCCACTCATAAACATATTAAAAAGAATAGGACCCAGAACAGACCCTTGTGGCACACAGCTTGTAACCTGTCTCTGCTCAAAATACTCGCCATTAACAACAACTCTCTGATGTCTATGCTTCAGCCAGCTGCAAATCCACTGAACTATCCAGGGATTAAGTCCAATCTTCACTAATTTATCTATCAGCTCTTTATGTGGAACCGTATCAAAGGCTTTGCTGAAGGTCCAGATAGGCAATATCCACGGCACCACCTTTATCCAACACCTTTGTGACATAGTCAAAGAAATCAATGAGATTAGTCTGACATGATTTGCCTTCAGTAAATATCAATTTACATAAATATTGACGGGTGGCCAATGTTCCCTCTAATTTTTTTTCCATGTGGGCGGAAAAGTATAGTGTCTGAGCGGGCAGTCCCTTCGAGACTGGGTGGCATAGAAGTATGTATAAATAAACAAACAAATAAATAAATAAATAAATAAATTTTTCATGCCTGAGCTCCTGATTTTTTTTTTCACAGGTGTCACCCAAGGCAAACTTATTTTGTAATTATTTGGGGCTTGGTGCTGGGGCAGAATAAGGTCCCTTCCCACTATGTTATTCTGTTATTTTATACTTCAATTAATATCAATTTCTTCTTACAAATCCAGATAGGCCGTCATGCCTACTCCTTCTTCTTATACATTCTTCTTAAAAGAAACAAAAAACATTTATACAACTTTCTCCTAATTAATAGGGAAAAAAAATTTCCTTCTTTTTTAATAAAAGAAATTATTAATAAAACAAAACCAAAAATCTATTACTATTAAAACTAAAACAACCAGCAAAACCAAAAACCACAACTAGTAATAAGTCTGCGAGTCTGCGGAGAGGGGCGGCATACAAATCTAATTAATAATAATAATAATAATAATAATAATAATAATAATTCCATGCTTTAAAATCTTAATTTCTTAAATGGGAGTGGGAGGCACTGTTCTTCAGTGGTTTCTCCTCCTACCTCTCCGGTCAGTCGCAGTTGGTGTTAGTGAGGGGGTCAGAGGTTGACTTCTAGGTTATTCCCTTGTGAGGTGCCTCAGGGGTCGGTCCTCTCCCCCCTGCTATTCAATATCTACATGAAACTGCTGGGTGAGATCATCCAGGGGCACGGGGTGAGGTATCCTCAGTGTGCTGATGATACCCAGCTGTACATCTCCACCCCATGTCCAGTCAACGAAGCAGTGGAAGTGATGTGCCGGTGCCTGGAGGCTGCTAGGGTCTGGATGGTTGTCAACAGACTCAAACTCAACCCTGATAAGACAGAGTGGTTGTGGGTTCTGCCTCCCAGGGACAATTCCATCTGTCCGTCCATAACCCTGGGGGAGGAATTATTGACCCCCTCAGAGAGGATCCACAACTTGGGCATCCTCCTCGATCCACAGCTCACATTAGAGAACCATCTTTCAGCTGTGGCGAGGGGGGCGTTTGCCCAGGTTCATCTGGTGCACCAGTTGCGGCCCTATCTGGACCGGCACTCACTGCTCACAGTCACTCATGCCCTCATCACCTCAAGGTTCAACTATTGTAATGCTCTCTACATGGGGCTACCTTTGAAAAGTGTTCAAAAACTTCAGATCGTGCATAATGCATCTGCGAGAGCAATCATGGACTTCCCTAGATATGCCCATGTTACACCAACACTCTGCAGTCTGCATTGGTTGCCGATCAGTTTCTGGTCACAATTCAAAGTGTTGGTTATGACCTATAAAGCCCTTCATGGCATCAGACCAGAATATCTCCAGGACCGCCTTCTGCCACACGAATCCCAGTGACCAGTTAGGTCCCACAGAGTTGGCCTTCTCCGGGTCCCGTCAACTAAACAATGTCATCTGGCGGGACCCAGGGGAAGAGCCTTCTCTCCCTCTTTCTCTCTCTTTCCTTTCTATCTCTCCCTCTTTCTTTCCTTTCTTTCTCTCCTGGGGCTGCCTACCCCCCCCCCCCATGGACTGGCAGTGGGCCAGCAGCAGCACGCGCCACCAGAATCTGTGACACCTCCCCCCCATGGACAATTATCTTACCATACCCATTCGGCTGCTGGGGGAAGGAGAAAACCCGGGGTTAAAGGGGCAGGGAGGAAAGCGGGCCTGCAATTGGCCCCTTTCTTTCATGCCTTTACTAGAGAGGAACTGTTGCTGCCCTATGGTTGCAGAGCAGCATCCGTTCTTCTAATTGCCAATTCCAGCGCAGAGGTCGGACCTCTGCGCTGGAATTGGAAATTCCTGCACTGAGGTCTGAAATCTCCTGCACTATAGCACACAGCCAGGTTAGAGGAAACATCGCTGGTGGCCTTCTTTCAGATTCAAAATAAACATACGGTAAATCAGATTTAGTCCAATTTGGCTTTCAGACAAATGACTATGAATTACATAAAATCTTATTAGGCCCCGATGAGAAAGTGATTTGAAAATTGTACAATTGTATATTAAACTATAAAATGGAAGACAAAGGAGTCAAGGAGGTAATGATTGCATGGGCCCAGAATATTGGGCATATGATTGACCTAGATGACTAGAAAAGAGTATGGAATTGGAATCTTAAATTAACAGTGTCTACAGTAAGAGAACATTTATACAATGTTCTATCACTGGCAGCTCTCTCCGACAAGGCTGGCAAAATTTTCCCCCAAATTCTCTGCTAAATGCTGGAAACGTAAAATAGAACTGGACATGTACTACCACATATGGTGGACATGCCCAGTGGCCAGGACCTATTGGAAACAAATACAAAAATGGTTAATAAAAATTACATTAGTTAAATTGGAGTTAAAACCAGAAATACTTCTTTTAGGCATGATAGATAAAGGGTACAAAATAAAAACAATCAATATTTGATAATACACATAATGACAGCAGCAAGAATCTCATATGCATTGGCATCCTTCCAGTTGATACTGAAAGTGGCAGAGATGAACAGGTAACTATGCAACTAAAAGAGAAAGAAGAAACAGGTTTTTATAAAATTTTGGATAAATGGTATGAGTGGTTGGATAAGAAAAATTAAATTAAAATAAGAAGTATAGAGGAAATATAAAAGAGAACTTGTAAATATGTACAACAAACTGGGTGAAAAACTGAGTGATAAGATGTGAAGAGAGGAGTAAAGTAACAACTGATACTGTTATTTTGGAAAATACTATTGCTATTATCAATACTAATATGATAAAGGAGATTTGTTAGAGTTTTGATGTACCAAAGAAAATGATAACTGCATAAAATTAATAATGACTATTGGTGTATGTACGGAACTTACTAGAGAAACAAGCTGTTTTGCTCTTTTTAACATGTAGAGGTTTAAAAGTAGTATTATAAGATGTTATAGTTACAAATGTATATACAGTGATCCCTCGAGTTTCGCGATCTCGATCTTCGCGAAACGCTATATCGCGATTTTTTAAAAAAATTAATTTAAAAAAACCCACTTCCGTGTTTGGCTTCAGGGCTCAGCTGGGAAGCAGCGCGGCTGTTTTAAAAGGTCGCAGCTGGCCTGGGGGGCTTCCCAGCACCCCCCCGAACCCCCAACCCGAGTTCAGGGGGTGCTGGGAAGCCCCCCCAGGCCGGCTGCGACCTTTTAAAACAGCCGCGCCGCTTCCCAGCTGAGTCCTGAAGCCAAACGCCAAAGGCGAACGTCCGCGTTTGGCTTCAGGACTCAGCTGGGAAGCGGCGCGGCTGTTTTAAAAGGTCGCAGCCTGGAGACCGCTAAGGATATCGCTCTGGGAGAGGGGGCAACTGCCCGGTTAAAAGCAAGAATCCACCCCCTAGCCAAACGGCTTTTTTCCTGTTTAGCGCTCGAACGCCGTGCTAAACAGGAAAAAATCCGTTTGGCTAAGGGGTGGATTCTTGCTTCTTAACCGGGAGCAGTTGCCCCCTCTCCCAAAGCGATGTTCCAAAGCGGTCTCCAGGAAGCGACCAAGGGAAAGGCAGTCGCCTGCCTTTCCTTCAGCTCTAAAGAAGCGGCAACTGCCCTGCCTTCCCCCAGCCAGTTAACCGAGTGCTTCAAGTTAACCGGCTGGGGGAAGGCGGGGCATTTGCCTCCTCTTTCAAGCTGAAGGAAAAGCAGACGACTGCCTTTCCCTTGGTCGCTTCCCGGAGACCGCTTTGGAACATCGCTTTGGGAGAGGGGGCAACTGTTCCCAGTTAAGAAGCAAGAATCCACCCCCTAGCCAAACGGCTTTTTTCCTGTTTAGCGCTCGAACGCCGTGCTAAACAGGAAAAAAGCCGTTTGGCTAGGGGGTGGATTCTTGCTTCTTAACCGGGAGCAGTTGCCCCCTCTCCCAAAGCGATGTTCCAAATTGGTCTCCGGGAAGCAACCAAGGGAAAGGCAGTCGCCTGCCTTTCCTTCAGCTCTAAAGAAGCGGCAACTGCCCTGCCTTCCCCCAGCCAGTTAACCGAGCGCTTCAAGTTAACCGGCTGAGGGAAGGCGGGGCATTTGCCTCCTCTTTCAAGCTGAAGGAAAAGCAGACGACTGCCTTTCCCTTGGTCGCTTCCCGGAGACCGCTTTGGAACATCGCTTTGGTTGCGCCTGCCTCTCCTACAGCAGAGAGAGGCGGCAAATGGCCAACCCTTCCCCCAACAGCTTAGCTGAGTGCTTCGGGAAGGTGCTGCCTGTCTTCGCTGTAGGAGAGGCAGGAAGCCCCCGAGCAAGCCCCCCCGGCCGGCTGCGACCTTTTAAAACAGCCGCGCCGCTTCCCAGCTGAGTCCTGAAGCCAAACGCGGAAGTTCGCCTTTGGCGTTTGGCTTCAGGACTCAGCTGGGAAGCGGCGCGGCTGTTTTAAAAGGTCGCAGCCGGCCTGGGGGGGCTTCCCAGCACCCCCCCGAACCCCCAACCTGGGTCTTCCCGGCCACCCACGCAAAAGGGAAACCCTGGCTCCTTGCTGATGCCCGCCGCTCGCCCGTCCGCCAGCAAGAGGGGGAAGACCCAGGGAAGGTTCCTTCAGCCACCCAGCAGCTGATCTGCTCGGTAGCGTAGCAGCAGCGAGGAGCCGAATCGGGTTTCCCCTTTGCGTGGGCGGCGGGGAACGCAAACTCCACCATCTACGCATGCGCGGCCATAGAAGAAAAAAAGGGTGCGCATGCGCAGATGGTGTTTTTACTTCCACAACCCTACATCGCGAAAAATCGATTATCGCGAGGGGTCTTGGAACGGAACCCTCGCGATAATAGAGGGATCACTGTACTCCTGTTGGTGCCTCATGGTTTTTTCCTTGTGCCTGTGTGTTTTTCTTTTTTCTTTTTTTTCTTTTTTTTTGTATTTCTTTAATGTATTGAATGGTTTTTTTGTATGTCAAATTGTTTTTTTAAATCCTCAACAAAATCTTTTTTAAAAATTTAAAATATTATTTGAAAGTATCTATGTTAAGATAAAGTTAAATAAAAAGATTATTAGCTTAAATAAAAGTTTAGAGTTTTTAAAAGGATGTATACAAGAAGAATTTTTTTTATTTTATGAGGGTAACTTGAAGTGATTTAAATTTAATGAGTTCATTGGAATTTTATTAGTCTAAAAGTGAACTTTAAAAGGAAATTTAAAAGATTTATCAGAACTTGATGTTTTTAAAGAAAACTTTAGTGTTTTCAAATAGATTTAAAAAGTATTTTCCATTTAAGGTTAAAGAATCTGAAAGAATACAATGAATAATATAAATGGTGAAAGTAAAAGGCCGTAATGCTGTTATCTTCTACTGTGTTAAAAAGAGTTGGAAGTCAACACTTTTTTCCTTTGTACTCCATATTTTCTTTTTCCTTCGCCTAATTTCCTATTTCTATTTTCCTTTATGTTTTATACTTGGATAAAACAATTAAAGTTGGAGTTTTAAAAACTAGTTCTTATTGCAGAATAAGTTAACTCCCTCTTCTTTGTGGCAACCCCATAGATATGAACAGTGGTATTATGTCACCCCTAGTCATCCTTTTCATTAAACTAGATATACCCAATTGCAGTAACCATTCCTTATATGTTTTAGCTTCCAGTCCCCTAATCATCTTTGCTGCTCCTCTCCGCACTCTTTCTAGTGTCTCAACATCTTTTTTACACTGTGTTGACCAAAACTAGATGCGGTATTCCAAATGTGGTCTTACCAAAGTTAACACTTAATGTGATCTTCATTCTATCACTCTGTTAATGCAGCCTAGAACTGTGTTGGCTTTTTTGGCAGCTGCAGCACATTGTTGGCTCATATTTAAGTAATTGTCCACTAGGACTCCAAGAATTCTCTCATAATTATTACTATTGCGCCAGATACCACCTAAATTACCCCATGCATTTGGTTTTTCTTGCCTAAATATAGAACTTTGCTCTTTTCACCATTGAATTTAATTTTATTAGATAGGACTCAATGTTCAAATTGGTCAAGATCCTTCTGTATTAAAGCCTATCATCTGGAGTGTGGGATATTTGTTTGTTTGTTACTTATTTATTTATTTTTTTGTTTGTTTGTTTAGATTTCTATGCCGCCCTTCTCAGCTGACTCATATTCCCGCCAATTTGGTGTCATCTTCAAATTTGATTGGTCCCCCTTCTATCCCCTCATCTAAATCATTGATGAAGATATCGATATAAAAGAGAACTTGTAAATATGTACAACAAACTGGGTGAAAAACTGAGTGATAAGATGTGAAGAGAGGAGTAAACTAACAACTGATACTGTTATTTTGGAAAATACTATTGCTATTATCAATACTAATATGATAAAGGAGATTTGTTAGAGTTTTGATGTACCAAAGAAAATGATAATTGCATAAAATTAATAATGACTATATGTGTATGTACGGAACTTACCAGAGAAACAAGCTGTTTTACTCTTTTTAACATGTAGAGGTTTAAAAGTAGTATTATAAGATGTTATAGTTACAAATGTATATACTCCTGTTGGTGCCTCATGGTTTTTTCCTTGTGCCTGTGTTTTTTTTTTCCTTTTTTTTTGTTGCTTTTTTTGTTGTATTTCTTTAATGTATTGAATGTTTGTTTGTTTAGATTTCTATGCCGCCCTTCACAGCTGACTCATATTCCCGCCAATTTGGTGTCATCTTCAAATTTGATTGGTCCCCCTTCTATCCCCTCATCTAAATCATTGATGAAGATATCGATATAAAAGAGAACTTGTAAATATGTACAACAAACTGGGTGAAAAACTGAGTGATAAGATGTGAAGAGAGGAGTAAACTAACAACTGATACTGTTATTTTGGAAAATACTATTGCTATTATCAATACTAATATGATAAAGGAGATTTGTTAGAGTTTTGATGTACCAAAGAAAATGATAATTGCATAAAATTAATAATGACTATATGTGTATGTACGGAACTTACCAGAGAAACAAGCTGTTTTACTCTTTTTAACATGTAGAGGTTTAAAAGTAGTATTATAAGATGTTATAGTTACAAATGTATATACTCCTGTTGGTGCCTCATGGTTTTTTCCTTGTGCCTGTGTTTTTTTTTTTCCTTTTTTTTTGTTGCTTTTTTTGTTGTATTTCTTTAATGTATTGAATGTTTGTTTGTTTAGATTTCTATGCCGCCCTTCACAGCTGACTCATATTCCCGCCAATTTGGTGTCATCTTCAAATTTGATTGGTCCCCCTTCTATCCCCTCATCTAAATCATTGATAAAGATATCTAAGAGTACTGGGCTTAAGACAGAGACTTGAGGTACCCCATTGCATCCTTCCTTCCATGAAGATGGGAGTTCCACTGAGGACTACATGAGTGCAGTTGGTCAGCCAGTTATGAATTCATTTGGTAGTGAAGCTGTCTAACCCATATTTTTCTATGTTATTTTAGTTTACTCTATCTTATTTTAATTTAATATACTTCATTAAATAAAAAAAATATACTGAACTCCTGCTTATTCCTTTGTGAAAAATTATGTGGTATCATACTAATGTCAATCATTATTTTATAAATATTAACATTTATCTAAACAAAAAATGTAAGCATTGATTTAAGTAAAAATTCTTTGATTTAAAAGTGAAGCCCTCATCAAATTGTCAATTTTATTTTATTTTCTTAAACTTAAACCTTTCTGCATTCAATATATGGTTCAAAATGTGCATATAATTAACTTCCCATGCCCCGTGTTATCTTTAATATGTTTTTTATTAATTTTACTATGGCAACCCAGCTATATAGGAATAAACATAAATTGGTTTTTATTCAAACATGTTATTTCATTAAAAATGGTACTTGTAATTTAACAGCTGCTTAGAAACAAATTACTTATTAGTGGGCAGCATTAAGTTTAAGTTTAAGTTTAATCAGATTTGTATGCCGCCCCTCTCCGCAGACTCGGGGCGGCTCACAGCAACAGCAATACAAGACAAATCCAATATTAAAATTAATTTTAAGAACACCACAAGTTAAAAACCAATCATACACACTAGCATACCATACACAAATTTTATAAGCCTAGGGGGAAAGAACATGTCAATTCCCCCATGCCTGACGACAGAGGTGGGTTTTAAGGAGCTTACGAAAGGCTAGGAGGGTGGGGGCAACTCTGATATCTGGGGGGAGTTGATTCCAAAGGGTCGGGGCCGCCACAGAGAAGGCTCTTCCCCTGGGTCCCGCCAAACGACATTGTTTAGTTGACGGGACCCGGAGAAGACCAACTCTGTGGGACCTAACTGGTCGCTGGGATTCGTGCGGCAGAAGGCGGTCCCGGAGATATTCTGGTCCGGTGCCATGAAGGGCTTTATAGGTCATAACCAACACTTTGAATTGTGACCGGAAACTGATCGGCAACCAATGCAGACTGCGGAGTGTTGGTGTGACATGGGCAAATTTAGGAAAGCCCATGATAGCTCTCGCAGCTGCATTCTGCACGATCTGAAGTTTCCGAACACTTTTCAAAGGTAGCCCCATGTAGAGAGCGTTACAGTAGTCGAGCCTCGAGGTGATGAGGGCATGAGTGACTGTGAGCAGTGACTCCCGGTCCAAATAGGGCCGCAACTGGTGCACCAGACGAACCTGGGCAAATGCCCCCCTCGCCACAGCTGAAAGATGTTTCTCTAATGTGAGCTGTGGATCGAGGAGGACGCCCAAGTTGCGGACCCTCTCTGAGGGGGTTAGTGACTCCCCCCCCAGGGTGATGGATGGACAGATGGAATTGTCCTTGGGAGGCAAAACCCACAGCCATTAATAAATTAGGAACACATGAATATATACAAGAAAAAATATAGGTCTCAAAAAGGACAAGAATTTTTTAAAAAATATTTAAAGATCTAGAATGTTTAAGCCAGGGGTGTCAAACTCAAGGTGTGTGGGCCAAATCTGGCCCATGGTGCTGACCTGGAAATATAAAAGGACCAGCCTGTGGTGTCTCTGCTGACCAAAACGCGAGGCCTCAGCTGGCAGAGTGCTATAGGAGGACTGGATTGAACTGGGTTGGACTGGATTACAATTATGTGACCTCAAGTAAATGCCTGATCTGGATAGAAAACAAGCAACATCCTTCTGGTTTGGACCAGTGTTTTAGAACAAGTAGCAGGAATTTACCCCCAATTATTATTATTATTTTTATTATTATTTATTAGATTTGTATGCCACCCCTCTCCGGAGACTTGGAGTGGCTCACAACAACAAAATAGTACAAATCCAATGATTAAAAACAATTTAAAACCTTTAATATAAAAAACAGTCATACATCTCAGACAAACCATACATAAAATGGAAATGGCCCAGAGGAATCAATTTCCCCATGCCTGATGGCAGAGGTGGGTTTTAAGGAGTTTGCGAAAGGCAAGGAGGGTGGGGGCAATCCTAATCTCCGGGGGGAGTTGGTTCCAGAGGGTCGGGGCCGCCACAGAGAAGGCTCTTCCCCTAGGTCCCGCCAGATGACATTGTTTCGTCGACGGGACCCGAAGAGGCCAACTCTGTGGGACCTAACCAGTCGCTGGGATTTGTGTGGCAGAAGGCGGTCCCAGAGATATTCTGGTCCGATGCCATAAAGGGCTTTATAGGTCATAACCAAAACTTTTAATTGTGACCGGAAACTGATCGGCAACCAATGCAGACTGCGGAGCGTTGGTATAACATGGGCATATCTGGGAAAGCCCATGATTGCTCTCGCAGCTGCATTCTGCACCATCTGAAGTTTCCAAAAACTCCTCAAAGGTAGCCCCATGTAGAGAGCATTGCAGTAGTCGAACCTCGAGGTGATGAGGGCAAGAGTGACTGTGAGCAGTGAGTACCGGTCCAGGTAGGGCTGCAACTGGTGCACCAGGCGAACCTGGGCACGCACCCCTCTCACCACAGCTGAAAGATGGTTCTCTAATGTTAGCTGTGGATCAGAGGAGGATGCCCAAGTTGCGGACCCTCTCTGAGTAATCCCCCCTCCCGGGGGATGGACAGACATTGCCGAGCTGTCAGCAATGCCTAGATGGCCATACCCCTGAACCTGTTCTCTTGGTGGTGCCATAGGTGCCACCATCTTGTTTTTCACTTCTATGCACATGCAGAAGTTGTCTTTTGCTTCTGTGCATATACAGAAGCTGAGTTTTCAGCACTGGATTGCTTCTAATATCACACTTGTTATTGATTTTCTCTGGTGCTGTTCAAATTTGCCTGAATTTCTTCTTTAAAATTTTTCAGGCTTTTTAATTTAATTATTTACAGGTTGCCCACTTCATATGAACACTGTTCAATTTCTAATCATTCTCAATATACATAATAACAATCCAAGCTAAGGTAAATAACTAAGCAGTCCATGAACTATTAGCAATAGTCTTGGAGGAATATGAATAATTGATCCCAGTGTATAAGCATTTGATGCTTAATTCTAAAATCCAAAACCTAGTCTGTTTAATTTCTTTATTTGATGAATCTAGAATAAGCAAATCATTCTGGGATCTGTGATACTTGTAGTCAACCCTGAATGGATTGAAAGAACTTATGGAATACAATTGTTGTACTGAACTTTAAACAAGAACATGTTTCTGTACATTTTTCTACAGTATCAGTCTGAAACTCTGATTCTTACCTTTTAATCTGCTCTTCAGTTTCCTCATAGAGAAAACATACTTTTTATGAAGACTGATCTAAAACAAGACTTTAGCTCTGCCCTTTGATAGAATAGAATTTTACCTTCTTCCCTGAGAAAGCTAGTGTAGATACCAAGATGGATAGGATAGGATAGGATGGGATGGGATGGGATGAGATACCAAGATGGATAGGATAGGGTAGGATAGGATAGGATAGGATGGGATGGGATGGGTGGGGTAGAATAGAATAGAATAGAATGGAATAGAATAGAATAATCTGTTTTTCCCCATTTTTTAAAACAATAATCCAATAGTCCTTTTTAAATTCTTAGTATCCTACAATAACCTACTTATTCTTTGCTTTCTTGCTACAAGCTATAAAATTCCAAGACACCTTTCCATTTGTTTTTTGACCTAGCCCTTTTTTTAATTTTACTTTTGCTTATTTTCTGCCAAAAGGTTTACTAAGCCTTTTGTGCTAGTAAACCTTTTGGCAAAAAATAAGCAAAAGTAAAATTAAAAGAGGGCTAGGTTAAAAAACAAATGGAAATGGAATGGAATGGAATGGAAAGAAATGGAATGTAATAGTCTGAAATAAGAGCTTGTTTTCTCATTAACTTCTGTTATCATATTTACCAGACCTGGCAATTAAGAAATCCAGTTTATTTGTTCACTTTCCTAGTTATCTCTAGTTTTAATTTTCTCAATTAAGGCTTCCTATTAGACAAAAACTCCGATGGATAACGTTTTTATCAAGATAAGTCAGAAATTTTCTACAAAGATCTCATTTGGCAGAGTTTGTTTTTCAATAAATGTTGGGATAATTATACTTCAGCAGCAGTACAACTTTTTTTAAAAATCCTGCTTCTTGCTTTTGTAAGGCATCATAATCATCACCCTGTATTAATTTCTCCAAGGAGCCCAATGAGAAAGTGGGACTGCTCTGGAGGCCAGAAGTAATTGGGCTGTAAAGATGTGTAGGCATGCAGGGGAGGGGAGTAACTTTCAAAATAAAAGCCACACTGTCTGAACAGGGACAGCCAAAGGGTCAGATGTGACCTGGGGGCTATAAAATGCCAGGTCTGCTCTACAATAATGCCAAGTTCATTCTTTCTGATTTCTATGCACAAGTGACTATGTTTAAGACTCAGTGAAACTACTCCATCTTTTCCATAGTGAACAATAATAAAATCAGTTAAAAATCAAATAGAAATGCAATATATAAAGGTAGAGAAGAAGAGAGGGAAGGAATAGAGACAGATAATAACAGTGATATAGGTAATCCTCAATTTATGGCCACAATTGAGCCAAAAGTTCCATTGCTAAGCAAGGCTGTTGTTAAGTGAATTTTGTATCATTCAACACCTTTTCCCTTGGTCGTTAAGTTTATTTATTTATTTATTAGATTTGTATGCCATCCCTCCCCGTAGACTCATTTAAGTAAATCATTTCAGTTGTTAAATGAATCATATGGTCATTAAGTAAATCTGGTTTTCACTGCTTGTTGGAAACTAGGTGAGAAGGTCACAAATGGTAGAAACATAGAAACATAGAAGACTGACGGCAGAAAAAGACCTCATGGTCCATCTAGTCTGCCCTTATACTATTTCCTGTGTTTTATCTTAGGATGGATATATGTTTATCCCAGGCATGTTTAAATTCAGTTACTGTGGATTTACCAACCACGTTTGCTGGAAGTTTGTTCCAAGGATCTACTACTCTTTCTGTGAAATAATATTTCCTCACGTTGCTTTTGATCTTTCCCCCAACTAACTTCAGATTGATCACATATCTTAAATACATGCCAATTGCCAAGCATCCAAATTTTGATCACATGACCATGGGGATACTGTAATGGTCATAAATGTGAAGAATGGTCATAAGTCACTTTTTTCACTACCATTGTAATGTGGGAAGAAATAGCCATCTGGTTCAGTTCCATGCTGTGAGAAAGGCACTGGAGACTAACTGGAGGCTGATTGGAAAGAGGGACCACCAAGCACGTGATTCAGGGCAGCTGACCACATGGAGTTGAGAGTGGGTGGCTTTTATACCTTTTCTGGGCTTTATATTTGAGTTTCCTGTTCCTGTGCAAGTACATGTCTTCTATTGGCTTCTGTCATGCTCCCATGGGGCCATGCAGGGGTTATGTAGGAGTCATAGCTGGCTCTATAGGCAAAATACAACTCCTAGGTGTTTTGACTGAGCTTTGGTTGGTTGGTTTGGTTGAAGTTTTCTGGGGATGATGCAATGTCAGAAAGGGTGTTGGGTAATTCATATTGTGGCTTAATGGCTTTGTCCTGGTTTGGCTCTTGGGTGAGGGTATTTGCTTATAAACAGAGCTATCAAGTTTTCAATAAGCTATTTATCACTTAAGTGCTGACATTTGCTGAGGGCTATTAAGAATGGTGGGGGCTGTTTTCTGTCTCCATGAACATGTTTTTTTCATTCCTCCTTTAAGGAAATATATGTCTAATATTCAAAATATTTCATTATTCTAGGAGGGGAGTGGCTTCCCACAGTAAATTTGAACAGCCATTAAACAAATGATTGTATGTAAATGACTACCTAGAGAGATACAGAGAAATACAGAGAAAGACACAGAGAGAAAGACAGGGATCTTCGCTAGAAAGCCAGCTGTGTGATGTTGGCTCAGTTACTTGCTCTCAGCTCTAGAAAGGAGGCAAATTTTCATTTCTAGAGATTTCTACATGCAATTTCTGAGAACTAGACACAACTGAACAGAAGAAAAATAATATATAGTAGCCAAGAAAAATTACAACTCTCAATATAACCAGGAAATGGAGCCTTTAACTCACAGGGCCTCAAGCCTGGACACAAAACCCCGTCTTCAAGGTCTTACAAAAACCCAACAAGATTATGCCCATCCTAATCTCTGGGAAGAGAATGTTGCAGAGGGCATACATATTTCTCTGCGATATGACTATGGCAGAGAAGCCATGCCTCCAAGTATCCTTCAGCCAAATATTCCCTGGACCTACCAGGACCTGTAGTATGCCTAACATGCTGGACTACATTGGATAGGTAGAAATGTGGGAGAAGATAATCTTAAAAGTTTATGTAGAAAATATAATCACTTTTAAGGGGACAAAATGAACTATTATGTAATCAAAATATACAGTAGGGAAATAATTCCAGAATTTAATTATGAGAAAAAAAGAAAACCCTTTAAAATTTACTTAAAAACTAAATTGTAGCAAAATCAAATTGGACATTTCTTGAATTCCAACAGAAATGCTTCAACCAAAATTAAAACAGAGAAGTTGACAGAAAAATGTTTAAGAAAACAAAACAAAACAAAAAAACATTGGTTCCTTCTACTGCTTTGAAACTAAATTGGAAAGCAATATCAAAATAAAATCCAGTAAATTTCTTAAAAATTCAAACAATAAGATTGATTTTTTTAAAAACTTGTTTTCCTGGAAAGAAAATTTTCAGGAAATTGGAAAACAAATTTCAATACAAAATTACTTAGGAACCTGCAAAGAGAAACTGCAATTTAGAACTGGTTCTCTCCATTTTCCTTCTGTTTAGTGATCAGTTAATGATTGAAAATTCACTCTCATCTCAGTATATTTTAGATTTTTGAGCTTCTTCAAAGTCTCTCAAATATACAAATCCAGACATAATGCCAAACTACAATTAGTGCAAAGGAAACCACATGTAGCACAAAATGTAGTACAAATCAATTTCAATGTTTATATGAAACAAAATTTATTTTAGCATTACAGTATTTCATTTACTGAAACATTTCAGAAGTCTTTGTAATCTTTAAAAAAAACTATTTGCAGTCCTAGTAAAATATAAACCTAAAATCTGCTTTTATGAATTTCAAAACATAACTTCAGCTATTGATTTTCTAATTGCTGCATGTGAAACATATGACAATTATAGTATACATTTTCGGTGAATTCACTACTGAAGAGCAGAATATTAAGATGAAAAGTATATCTAACTGATATCATTAAACTAATATCATTAAATTGATGAATATTGCTCAATATAGCTGACATTTTGTTTGGGATACAAATTTGGTGACTAGTGCAGCATCCATGTCACATAATGGGATCGAGAAAAATTAATCTTCTTTCTGGGACAAATCTGGGTCATATTGGCTAATGAAAACCAAATTGGACATAGCAGGTAGTTTCTTTAGTGAAAATGCTGGAAGTTAAACTCATACATATATTATATACTTTATATATAAGATGTCATCAATGGTTAATAGGAGCTTGCAATGTAAAACAAACTTCTGAAGGTTTCAGGGAGCAGGAATTAATACAAGACTATAAAAAAATTCAGGGCTTTACTCACACTAGATGCTTTACAGCAGAAAAACAAGGATTCTCTTGTTTGAAGTAAACTTAAAATGTTTTTCTACTTATTTAGATAAAGCTATTAAATTACTGAGATTAAATGTACATATGTACTAATATTTGCCAATCTTTTGTTGTAAGAAATATCCTTCTGGGTTAGGTTCTGGAAGCACACTGGAAGTATGGTGGCTGTTTGTAAAGATGCTTTTAATGGTGAACAGCAGGACAGGATTTGAGATCCTGGTGAAAAACGGGATCACATGCCTCAAAGATATTGAAGAAGAAGAGAAGGGCTGAGATGCTGAGTGTGCCTGAGTTTTATACCCACTGTTGGGCCCCACCTTAAGTGTTTCCTGTTCCTGTGTAAGAAATGTATCCTGCTGGCTGTCAGACTCCCAAGGGGTCTTAGCTAACTTTGTAGGCTTGGCTGATGCAATTTTCCCAGGTGTCATGTGGTGAGTTTCTGTTTGCTAAATGGGTCTGCCTGAAGGGGGTAAATCTTTGTTATGTAAAATAGACTGGCCCAGGCTATTAACAAAATTGGGGGAATGAGTGAACTGGACCCATTCATTGATGGCACATTGACAAAGGTGGGGGCTACTTTGAGATTTTTCCTGCCTAAAACATGTTTCTTCATTTTCTCATCCAGAAATATAATATTCTGCCTTTTTAATATTTTCTAAAATATTTCATTCCTCTAGGAGAGTAGTAGATGCTAACATTCTACACCTTAAAGTACTAAGCATTAATACATTAGACAGGCAAACCTATCTTCAAAATCATTAATCTGAACTTAGATCTGTTCTGAGATTTTCTTGATATGAAAGATTATCAATCATGATGTATCTTCAAAAGAGTTTGTTGAATGATGAATCTGATTATTCTTGGTATATATTATGAACTAAACAGATTTAGTTTGTTTGATTTTAGAAGGCCTTTCTATTAATTCCAGGACTATAAATAAACCACAGTATTTTTGTGCCACTCAATTTTAACTTATCTAAAATTTGGAATACAAAAAGAAAAGTCAAAATTAGATAAACTCTTATTAGGCCAAAAATGAAAATAGTAACTAAATTATATAAATTTCTACTAAATTATAAAATGGAAGTAGTTAAAGGAAACATGATTAGTTGGGCAAAAAAAATGAATACACCATCAATGTAGAACAGGGGGATGCAATTTGGAATAGAAATTTTAAAATGACTAGATCAGCATCTTATAAAGAGAATTTATATATGTACTATAGGTAGCATCTTCCTCCAACGAGACTGGGAAAATGTATCTGAATATTAATTAAGATTAATGATTATGGAATGTGCAGAACTGGACATGATATCCTTAAAAGATAAGGAAGACTCAGAATATTAAGAAATTGGGAATTTGTTTTATGATTGGTTGAAAAGGAGGGGAAAATAATAACAAATAAATAAAATAAACAAAAGTGTAAATACTCAACTTATCAATAGAAATGATATTTTGTATATGAGACTATAACTGTAGTTATTGAGTTATAAAGATACTATTGGAAAAAATATATAGAAATACTGTACGTAAGTTACACAAATTATATTAATATCAATTGTTGATACGAATGGCTGTAAGAGAACCCTATGGGTTATATCATAGTTTTTAGTGTGTTGTTTAGTGCTTTGGTCTTCTGTTTTTGTTTGTGTTTTATTTTTTTATTTTTCTCATTTTTCTTTGCTTTGTATTATATTTTTTTCTCTTTTAATGTAAATAACGTAATAAAAAAAAATTTTTTTAAACTTTATCTAAAGGTATAATATTACAACAGCTCTGTCCTTCCTGGAGAGATGATTTCAAAAGGCAGCGATTCAAGATCTTGGTTCAGACTTTTATTTTAGTTTCTTATGCTAATGTATACACAAAACCATGTTATTTCATCCATTAATTATGGTGGTGTTAGGATTAGGTTGAAGTTTATCAAACAAACACGAGAATTTTAGCAGTATATAAATAATTGAAAATACTAAATAAGCTGTACGTAAAATGTTTTCTGCAGTCTTTATTAGAAACCAAGCTGTTTCATTTTGTGTAATGAAATTTGATGTTCTGAAAACAAATTAATTTAGTTACGTAGAAAGTGTTTAAGATTACCCATTTGAACCTAATGAATATTACACAACCGAAGAGTCAAGAAATTGCAATGCTGTATAATACAAGGACAGAATAACTGTTTATAAAAATGGTATATCCAGACTTAAGTTTCAACCCAACAATAACATTTCTAATGAATAGATTAACAGGATGGAAACACTTTCATTCATTCTTCATTCTATTCAGCCAAATAATTTATTAAGACAGAAACTATAATAGTTTTGTAGAATAAGATTTATTGTCAGAGAAGTACTCTTGACTGAAATATGTTTAAGAAAGAAAACTTCAGTTATAATATCATTCACCTGGAATAAGTCCAAAATTCAGCAAACTTTATTTCTAAGTAGAAATAATCATAATACATAGGACTATGGGAGGGGACCATTGCCACTACGAAGAAAACATTGGAATTACTGTCAAACAACATAAAACCTAAGGAGAGACTGAAAAAATTAGAACTCATGCATTCTATAATAAAATGCATAAGAAACATGGCAAAAATTTCATTTACTCTTTCTCTTCAGATTCATACAAGAGAGATTTAGCTTAGCTACCATATTTTTTGGTGTATAAGATGCACTCCTCCTCCCCAAAAGTGGGTGGAAATGTCTGTGCATCTTATACAGTGAATGTTGCCAAAACCCCATCTACCTACAAGCTCTCACCCTTCGGCCTCTATGTTCCAGCAATTTGTCTCCTTGCAGCAAACAACAAATAGCCTGGTCAGCTTCATGCACAGTCTGATTTAGCACAAGCAGCTGACTGGTGGTTGGATCTGCCTCCCAGAATACTGCTTATCAGCTGATCCAGGCTGCGGGGTTCGCCACCACCCATTGCTGCCTTTACAGCTTAGTTTTGGGGGAGGAAAATAAGAAAAAAAGCTTATTGGCGGGTGGATCAACCTCATGGAATACCCCCAATCAGCTGTTCCCAGAGGTGAATTTTAGCAACAGGTTCATTGGTTGTGAGCTCTGTACCTTGCTTTTTTTCCTGCTCTCTTCTTTTCAGAGGCTTTTTTTCTGAAGCTCGATTTCAAAGCCTTTTTTCAGCCTCTGAAACCTCCTTTTGAGAGGAGGGATTTTCACCCTCTTTTTTGGGGGGGGGATAAAGATGGGTCTTATACTCTGAAAAATACCATATATATATTGAAGTAATTAAATGACATGATTTGAGTGGTATTTTGTATGAAAAAATTATATTTTGTATTAATTGCATATTTTATTCAAAAGGCATTAAATCCTACTGATATTCTGAAATCACTGGTCACAAAAGCAAATATTAGAAATAATTTTAAAAAGCAAATGTCTCACTCTCCATAGCTACTAGTCAATTCCACAGTTTCCCAATTTATGTTTGAATGTGTGCATGTTTTGCCTTTTCGTCAGGCAAAGTCTATGCAGTTTTCTATTGCCTTCTTCCTAGGGCTGACAAAAAAACGACTCTTTCAGTCATCCAATTGACTGAGTAAGGTAGGACTACAACCCAATGGTTTCCAAGTTTCTAGCCTTTAGCCACTAATTTAATTTTTGCTACTATGGTTACAAAGCAGTCAGATACAATTTAGTGGTATTTAATGTTGCCTACACATTAACAAATTTACATTTCAACTCTTTCACTGAAGTGGTAAGAAATGGAATCACTTTCCTAATTTCATGTCAAAAAAGGCAACATATTTGAGCTAATTATCTATACAATTACTACCCTCATTAATAAGGGTTGCAATAGCCTGGGATCAATGGTTCAGTTATTTAAAAGCCATGATGATTGCAATTGGTGCAACAGTTTCTGGTTGATGTAATAAAACAGAAAAAATGGAATTACTGGAAAAGTTTTAGAGAGTCAAAATAAAGAAAGCTTATACAGATGTTAAAAGAAAGAATATGCCACTATTAGAAGTGGAGAAATGTCAACTGGGATAAAAGTTAAAAGAGGATAGTTGCTAAAAGTGAGTCACAGTGAGTCAGTTGTTGCTTACAAGTAGAGTGAAATGACTGCTTGGCTTCTTCTCAAGCTACAAGTGCATCAACAGAATGACTGACTGCAAAGGAAAATAAGTGGCATATTCAACAGTAGCAGGGTAAATTGTTCCGTGTAAGATTCTAATGGATGCTATACAGATTGTCACATATTGTAGAATATTCTACGAGTTCACAGAAACATACCTAGATAAATTAACCTCACACAGCACTTCTTTATGTTGACACTAAGTACCTGTCTCCAAGATCTGTGATATCACTAAGCTTCCAATCCAATGCTGTCCCCACAATATTCCAGAACATCGTTTTCTGGTTGTCACACCATATTTATCTTGGTTTTGGCTTCTTGCTAAGTCATACTGACACTGTATTCACTGTTCCTAGACAGGATGACATGCTGCCGTTTCAGACCCTCTCCTCAAGAGGCACTGCTATGTTCTGGCACCTGGTCTCTATTATCTCCCTAGTCCTCCTCCTCCACCGCACTTCAAGGATTGTTTTATCGTTGTGAAATGTGGTCCTGCCTATTGGCTTTAGAGATTGTGTTCTCCCATGGCTTACATCGCCCCATCAATTGTTAAGACCCTTAAAAATATCCCCACGTTGGTTTCTTCACTGTCTTTATAACGCAACACTGCATTTTTCATCCCCATTATTTCCGAACAGTCTTTTTTTGCAGGATTCTGCTATGCCTTCGTGAAAAGTTTTAATAATCCAGCCAATTTAACTGCTGGGTCACTGCCTAACAAGGCGCGGTAACGGCAGAGAATTGTTGAGTGGGGATCCCTATATTGTGCTCTCTAGTAAAATAAGAGGCATAAGAAAAGAGGCAGAAAGGAAATCTTAAATGTTGGATGAAATAAAAACTTGACCACCATCACCACCCTGCCTTCTGAACAGGGCAATCTGAATGCACGAAAGCAGCCCGGGAGGGCTTCGCTCTTCTTCCCGCGACGTGCCTGTCTATCTGTCGTGGGCGCCCAAAGGAACCGGGGGGGGGGGGACCCTAACTAAGCAAAATCAAATGCAATGCACTTTCCCAGAGAAGAGCGCTCCCTTGCACTCTGCCTTCTGCTTACAATCTAACGCTGAGAAAACCCGCGAGGAGTCGCTTCGCACACTGCAACCCGCTTGTTATCCGAGCTTCAATTCTCACAACCGAATGATACCAAACACGTAACAGTTATGGCGGGGGGGGGGAACCCATCATTAGAAGCCAAAGACTAGCAGCAGGAAAGGATAACCACAAGCCGCCCTTTCGGCAACAGGCGAAACCCTGCCGTCGAGGCTCTCTCTTTACCTTTCATCCAATCCACCACTTGATTCGGCGTCCATTTACTGACAGGTTCCATAATGAGCGCCATGGGGGGGATTACAAGAAGCACTTCTTTTCGGGGGCCGTGGAAAGGGCGATGGGAGTGAGCAGAGTCCGGTGGTCTCGACGGGCGATGGGCGTTGAATTCCGCTCCCGGCGTTTACGAGACTACGCCGCGTTTCTGAAAATGTGCCCCGAAATCGGCTTCTCCTCCTCCTCCTCCTCCTTCTTCTCCAGGCTCCTCTTCTCTGCCTGCCTGCGTGGGCGCGCGGTGCATGTGGATGAGTGTGTGCCTCTGGAGCTTTCCGTTCCTGTCGGTGCTTCAGCGGGAGCCGGAGAAAGCGGCAGTTGCACGCTCCGCCGCCTACAGCCTGCCGCGCCCCCACCCCCCGCGACCTGCAGCGCCAGGATGCTGGAAATAGGTCCTGGCGCTGCTCAGACCGCGGCGGTGAGAGCTGAAGGTTCGTGGGGCTTAACCACCCCGGGGTACAGTTCGTCCCTCGAGTCCGGCTCCCTTCGCGCTTTCTTCTCCCTGCACTGTGCGGCCCCCTGGGCTGTTCCCTCGCCAGCTTTCTCTCCGGATCCGCGCGCTTGTCGCACGTTCTCTGCTCCTCTCCCCCTGCACAGCGCCCACCTTTCCCCCCACTGGCGGAAATGACGAGGATTGGAGCCGAAAATATCTGAAGCCAAGCGCCCCCCCCCCCCGTACACACACGCACACACACTTGTGCTTCTTGAGGAGCGGGTCGCCCGTGCGATTTGCAAGAAGCGGTGGCCTTTCAAAGGAAAAGAGGCACGGCTAGAAAAGGGCCCCTCTCCCGTCGCCGCCGCCCGCGTGGAGAAAGCAGGCGGCGAGGAAGCAGCGGGAGAGGGGTCCTTTTCTAGCTTCCCTTGAAAGGCTGCCGCTCGCAAACCACACGAGCGACCCGCTCCCCAAGAAGCGCAACCTCCCCGCGCGTATTGGAGGGGTGGCGAGGGGGAAAGATCCCCAACTGAACGAAAGCTTCTGATCAAAAACTGTTCAGAAGCGGTGGCGGTAGGTAGGTACAGCACCTGTTTAGTTACATTTGACGGAGCGAGGCGCCTACTTAGCCCTGTTTTTCCCGACTGCTGCTCTTCTGGGAGAGAAAGGAGAAGGGGATTGGCGTGTTACCGGCGGATTGGGGATTGCGGTCTTTTTAAATTGCCACTGATAATGTGGTGTTTGTATGTTTGTGTGTGTTTCTCTGATTCGGAGGCGAGCCTGTAGTTTAGAAGTAAATATCTTGCCTTCCACGCAGAAGCCTACAAGTTCAAATCCCGGTAAGGGTATGTCTAGCTGACCGAGAGCATAACAACCTCGAATTAGATCTATATTAGGCTCCCTATATACTGCTCAAAAAAATAAAGGGAACACTCAAGTAACACATCCTAGATCGGAATAAATGAAATATTCTCATTGAATACTTTGTTCTGTACAAAGTTGAATGTGCACAACAGCATGTGAAACTGATTGTCAATCAGTGTTGCTTCCTAAGTGGACAGTTTGATATCACAGAAGTTTGATATCACAGAAGTTTGATTTACTTGGAGTTATATTGTGTTGTTTAAGTGTTCCCTTTATTTTTTTGAGCAGTGTATATACTACATATATATATATATATATATATATATATATATATATATATATATATATATATATATATATATATATATATATATATATATATTTCCAAGTCCCAGTGGGTATGGCTAGCTGATGAGGCCAAAATAAGGCCGAAATAGATCTATCCTAGTCTCCCTTAATTTTCAAATTCAGCAAAAAAAACATGTAACAGATAGATAGATAGATAGATAGATAGATAGATAGATAGATAGATACATACATACATACATACATACATACATACATACATACATACATACATACCGTGTTTCCCCAAAAATAAGACACTGTCTTATATTAATTTTTGCTCCAAAAGTTGTGCTACGTCTTATTTTCGGGGGGTGCCTTATATTTCTCAAATAAGACAAATTCACAGGCAGAAAAGCTGACACCCCCAAAGAAAGTGTACCGTACGGTACACTGATTACAGTACGGTACCTGTCAGTATGGCACACACACACACAAACGACGGCACTTATATGGTACAATAGTATACTCCCGCTATTGTAGCTTCTGGCCACCAGAGGAACTACAGTCTACGCACTGTAGTGGAGACTGTAATGGCGGTGAGACAGCAGCAGACTGTGTCTGCTGTACTGGATGGTACAAAGCGATGGAAGGGGCCAGCATGGGACACCACATTATTATGGTACCGCTATTAACAGCTTTGAATGGTACTGTATGTTTTTCCACTGTACCGTATGTAAACTTGACTACGTCTTATTTTCGGGGGGTGCCTTATATTAGCAAATTCTGCAAAACCTCTGACATGCCTTACTTTCAGGGTACGTCTTATTTTCGGGAAAACAGGATACATAGATAGATAGATAGATAGATAGATAGATAGATAGATAGATAGATAGATAGATAGATAGATAGATATAGTCTAGAAACGGGACTTGAAAGAATAAACTATTTTTCCATGCCCGGCGTGACAGACTTTAAACAAATAGTGCTGATTCCAGCGACCCAGACCACCAAGTTACTAACAGTTCTATAGAACCAGTCTGAACTGGTAGGAACCCACAACTGAAGTAACCTTAAAATGGGTTCAGCTAGCGGTGTAATCCTGGACTTAATCATTATATTTTATTATCATTATTTAGAACCAGGTTTTCCAAAAGTCAGAATATTAAATATGATAGTATCAAAATAGCTGAAGTGCTTGTGATTAAAACTGCAATGTTTCATACAGAAAACAAAGCAGAACATCTGAGTAAGCAAGCAGAGTTCAGCTTCATATCCTATTAAAGCAATCAAGTTTAAAACCACCAGTTTAAATTGATTGGAACATAATCTATATGTATTTGTATATGAATGCTAATGAATTCTGTGGTTTTCTATTATGTAAATATACCTTACAAATGTTCCAGGGCTGTGTGTCAGAGAATTGCTTTGAACCTAGGAATATTTATTATTCCGTTTTAACTCAAAATCCACATAACAAATTCTTTTAAGCTGGTATGCTTTACAGTTTGCTTTCAAATTTCATGCCCAATGTTTGCAGTTGTACAATATTTGTCTTTTCCCTTGCTAGATTATGAGAATTCTGTTTCTCAAAATATAATTCCAATGTAAGCATCAATTCACACTTTATGATTTCAACTGGATTTGGACTGACTCAAACCTCAAACTGATTAGATAGCAATAACACTTAGACTTTATATACTGCTTCACAGCCCTCTCTAAGCGGTTTACAGAGTCAGCATATTGGGTCCTCATTTTACCCATGGATGGACGGCTGAGTCACTTTGAGCTTTATAGGTCATAACCAATACTTTGAATTGAGTCAGGAAACCAATTGGCAGCCAATGCAGACCGCGGAGTGTTGGAGAGACATGGGCATGCCTAGGCAGTGAGGTGGCAATGAGCTGAGGTGGCGCAGTGCATAGAGTGCAGTACTAAAGGCTACTAAAACTGACTGCTAGATCTGCAGGTCAGCGATTCATATCTCATCACCAGCTCAAGGTTGACTCAGCCTTCCATTCTTCCGAGGTGGGTAAAATGGGGACCCAGATTGTGGGGCAATATGCTGGCTCTGTTAAAAAATGCTATTGCTAACATGTTGAAAGCTATCCTGAGTCTAACGAGAAGGGTGGCATTAAAAAATTGAATAAATAAATAAATGATCGCTCGCCCAGTTGCATTCTATACAATTTGCACTTTCCAAACACTCTTCAAAGGTAGCCCCATGTAGAGAGCATTACAGTAGTCGAACCTCGAGGTGATAAGGGCATGAGTGACAGTGAATAAAGACTCCCTGTCCAGATAGGGCCACAACTGGTGCACCAGGCGAACCTGGGCAAACGCCCTCCCTCGCCACATCTGATGAATAATTTTCCAAGGTCAGCTGTGGATCAAGGAGGATGCCCAAGTTGTGGACCCTCTCTAAGGGGGTCAAAAGCTCCCACCCAGGGCAATGTTTCCTCTAAGGTGCGCAGCCATGCGGTCGCACACCCAAAAATAACCCCTGCACACCCTCTTCCAAGGTTGCGCAAGCAGCTGGGTGTTGGAGTTGGGGGCGGGGAGCGACGAAAGTGCGGAGGCCGACAAAGGTTACTTTAAATGTCAGGGGCGCGGGGCGCGGAGGCACTGGCAGTAGACATACGTGGAAGGAAAGGGAGCCGCAGCCGCCCCCGACTCCCTGTGACCCCCTCGCACCCCTGGCCTCTCGCTGCTGCCTCCCCCCCACCCAATCCGCCCCTCTCTCCGGCTTTCTCCTCCTCCACCTCCCACCTTGGGATGCAGTTCCGCCTGCAGCGGTGGCTGCAATGGCGGTGGTGGCTGTGGCTTCTCGTCCTCCTCATCCATATTTTGAATGTTGGCCACGGCCGCCCCCTGGCACCTCTGGCCCCCTCGTGCCCCTGGCTTCTTGCCGCTGCCCCCCACTTGCCTGATCCACCCCTCTCTCCGGCTTTCTCCTCCACTTCCCGCCTTGGGGTGTGGCTCCTCCCACAGGAGTGGCTGCAGCAGTGGCGGCGGCTGTGGCTTCTCGTCCTCCTCATCCAGCCACTAGTGAAGGTGCTGCAGGAGAGGTGGGGCAGGAGTTCTTCTCACAGCGGAGGCCGACAAAGGTTATTTTGAATGTCGGGCACGTGTGCGTGTGCGCTTCCCATCCCCCTGCCAGCCCACCCGAAACATTCAAAATAAGAAAAGCCTTCACTGGCCTCCACAGAGAAGAAAGGAAGAGAGAGAAAAAGAGAACAAGAGAGAGAGAGCAACCGACAGAGCAAGATAGAGAGAAAGTGAGAAAGAGAGAGAAAGAAAGAGGGGGGAGAGAAAAAGAGAGATAGCAAGAGAGAGAGAACAAGAGAGAAAGCAAGAGAGAGAAAGCAAGAGAGAGAAAGCATGAGAGAGAGAGAAAGGAAGCAAGAGAGAGAAAAGAGGAAGGAAGAGAGCGTGAGAGAGCAAGAAAGAGAAAGAGAGGAGAGAGGAAGGAAGAGAGTGAGAGAGAGTGTGAGAAAGAAAGAGAGAGAGAGAGAGAAAGCAAGAGAGAAGAGTGGAAGGGAGAGAGAGAGAGAGAGAGAAATGATAGGAAAAAGGGGAGAAAAAAAGAAAAATGAAAAAATGATTGAGGCAGAGAATGACAGGAAAGAGAGAGAAACAGAGATAGAAGTGACTCTTGATTTAAAGCATATGGTAAAAAGCACTTAAATAATATCAGAGAGAAAAAACCCAGCCCTCATCTGTTTTTGGAAATGGTGCAAGAGTTCACACACACACACACACACAAGGTGGGAGGACACAGGGATGGAAAAAGAGAGAAGTGAGAGAGGGAAGGAATGAGAGAAAAAGGGAGAAAGAGGGAGAAATGAGAAATAAATGAGACAGAAAAAGGGGAGAGACAGGAGAGAGACCTAGAAATGAGAACAGTGGTAGAAATTTGAGGAGGGATGATTGATTAAATATGGATTGACTATGGAATATTGGTAAACGATATATTTAGGTGTTGTTTAATATTAGGATGTATTAATTTTAAAAATTGCATTAAAATTTTAGAACTACAAAGAATTACATAGGTAAAATTAATGGAATATACATATGATAAATAAGGGATTTATGATATGTACTGTATAATTTTATGAGTTTTCATTATGAATTTAAAATATACTTGGAAATGTAGAAGATTGATGACAATTAATAACAGTAAATGCTAAGTGCCTGAAAATTAATTGAGCTTGGAAATATTGAATGAAATTACAGTATAGAAAACTATAATTTATGGAAATATATTAATTGATCCATTGGTGTTCAGATAGATTTTCATAGTATTACTAGATTACTATAAATATTTAAGAAATGAAGATTTTAAAGCCTGGATTTATTAATAGTTGTGTTTTTGGTTTTGCTGGTTGTTTTAGTTTTAATAGTAATAGATTTTGGTTTTATTTTATTATTAATTTCTTTTAATAAAAAGGAAGGGAATTTTTTCCCTATTTATTTGTGTGTTTGTTTATTTATTTATTTATTTATTTGTTTGTTTGTTTTTATTATTATTTATATATATATTATTTATACTTCTTTGCCGCCCAGTCCCAAAGGGACTGCCGCTCAGAAATTATACTTTTCCGCCCACACCGGGAAAAAAGTTAGAGGGAACATTGAGGGTAATGGACAGACAGATGGAAGTGTCCTTTAGTTAAGATTTATTGATTTAAACACTGAATTTTAATAATGGGTAAATTCCTTTAAATATTTTGGAATAAATATTTTAAGAAAATATTCCTTACTTAACAATTGCAAAAATATAACATTTTTCATCTTGAAATTGCAAAAATTGCAATTGCAAAAATATAACATTTTTAATCTCAGGACCTGTAGGCTGTTAAATTTGCAATTCTGGAGTACTCAGGTAATAGGCCACCTCTTGTAAAATTATAACCGCAGCTGCAGGTATTTGCTGATTGACCATTGAATTGGTATAAGATTACATTCAGCTTTGTTCCCTAGTTCTTGGAGTTGTCTGCATGGAGGCTTCTGAAATAAACTTGTTTGATTTCCTGAGTCTTATATTCCTGTTCTGTAATGAGATTTATAGCTGTCATAAAGACCTCTAATCTAGGTTTGACCTCCAACACTTCTAGTTGCTGGCAAAAGACAAAAAATCTATCAACAAATATTGTAAATATTATACAGTATGTTTATTTATCCAATGGTCAAGTCAGACTGCATTTCCTATTCTCTTTGCTGAACATATTGACTGCGCTCATAGTTTAGTCTACGAAGAGGGGGGGGGCATACAAATTTAATAAATAAAATAAATAAATAAAAATAAATTTAATAAATAAATAGTTTGCAATACTAACATTGTGGAGGATTTTTTTTTCAAATATAATTTGATGCAGAAGAAAGACATTTGTGATCTTAAACTTACCATAAATGTATTAAATTTAATAGAATCCTCAATAATTCTATCCTTTGATGGAAGGGAAAGGCAAATCACCTCCATCCCCAACCCATATTCTAGGGTAGGGGTAGGCAAAGTTGGCTCTTCTATGACATGTGAACTTCAACTCCCAGAATCCCTGAGCTAGCATGATTAGCTCAGGAATTCTGGGAGTTGAAGTGCACAAGTCATAGAAGAGCCAACTTTGTCTACCCTGTGTATGAGAACATAACATAATCAAATAATTACTATCTTCACAGTAATTGAGCCCTAGCACAAAAGCCTCGGAATAAAGTGTTTGGGGGAGAGAAAAGCACTCTATGCTTACCTAAGCGGAATTGCCTCAGGCAAGCCAATAAGAACTGTTACAATGTAACAGTTTCAAGATAAACAGAGAAACTTCAAGAACGCAGCCAGAAAATATTCTCTTTCATTTCCAGCTAAGGCAATCAGGATTATAATAAACCCAATAGCAAACTAAAACTCACTGGCTTTACATCTCCACCCTCTCACCCCACCCAGCAGCTAGGATTCCTTCCTGAATGACCAAGCTCAAAGAAATTAACCCATCTGTCCTATTGTCTCTCCTATATCTCATATATCATATCTACTATTCTTCTATTCTTCTTTTACAACTCTCATAATATTCTTCTATTCACTTATTGATATATTCTATTCCTATATTTTCACTTCTATTCTTTCTCTAATATATTTTACTCCAGTATATCCTCTATAACTTCATTGTGTATTATTGTGCTTTGGACTAACTAACTAACTAAATAAATAAATAAAATAAAATAAAATAAAGTTGCCCCATTGAAATATCTAAATTTCAAAACTTAGAAAGAGTATAAAAACTCCAATTGGTTCATTGGTCAGCTGGCTGTCTTGGAACTCATTGCTGATGTCACTGACTTCCTAAAATAAACTTCTTTCCTGCAGCTTGCTTCCTTGTCTATTTGTTCTTGAACGCTGAAAAGCTTCATCCCAGCTGGAAGGATGAACCTGAGGGAGCTTTCTTCCTACACCTTCTATAACATTCAAATTACATTTTTGTCAGCTATGTCTATGTGTCTCTGTGAGCTATAGGCAGATAAACTCTTTTACAAATAGAATTAAAATAATCAGTAAAGAATATATTAATTTCATCATGATTTATAATCGCCTCAGTCAGTGTATCATATTGTACAGTGTACCTATTTCAAATGTTCTGCTGTATTTTGAACTGAGTATTTTTCCTGAATAGTTTCTCCATCTTATTCAGTGTTTTTCAATCTTGGCAACCTGAAAAATTATAGACTTCAACTTTGAGAATTTCCCAGCATGGTATACTCTGCTTCAGCTATAAATCTATTACTGGAGGATTTGGAAGCTGCATATCCAAGATAGCTAATTAAATTTATGACTTCATCCCAAGATAGATATTTTCAAAGCTGCTTGACTTTCATTGGATAGAATCTGAAGTCTTGGAAATCACATATGTCAAGTTTCCCATCTCAGTGAAGTTTCAAGAAGAGAGCTCTCATATAGATCCCTTTAGCAACATTTCATTCTTATTGTTGTACAAGTGTGTTTTTGAGCTAATATAATGTGATTTAATGAGAAAAGGCACTTGGTTCCCATTGCATTCCCAATAAAATCGCTAATAGAATATGTGATAGACTACTAAATGAAAATTTAACTTAGGGGACAAATCCAGAGTGTGCATAAATAAAAACAGTTTTGTATTAAAAACCAAAACACATACACATATTTTATCTGTTTATTTGCTGATTCTCTCACCTGCAGCAATGTACTCAATGTTCATCTTAAAATAATTCTTATAGCATATTCTACTGGTCTGCTTTATATCTGGCTTACTTTTCATTAATCTTAGAGCTATACACCAATAAGATTGTACTGTATTTCTAGACTTGAATTAAATATATGAGTGAAGAAAGATGGACTCAGAAGAATAAATAAAAAATTAAATATTAATAGTTTGCCACATATAACCATTTTAAAATACATTAACTAGACATAAAAGACAAATAACAAAACACATGAAGTCAAAGAATCAAATCCCCTTGAGTGCTTCAATAGCACAATTATGTAGTAGTATACATATGTATATATAGTTTCATGAAACAGTTTGTTCAACACAGAGCTGAAAACATCTGTGCCAATTTATTTAGTATAAACACCATTCAACAGTAACCTTGGAATGGTGACACAGAGAAAACAATCCAGCTGCAATGAACACAAGGAATACAAAGTACAATAAATGACATCACAAGAGTATGTGCACCAGCTTGTTACAAAAATATTACCATAATTTTTGTACTCTTTATTTTCTCAGGAGCAATGACAGGCTACAGCAGAGGTAGCTACAGATAAGGATGGGCCTCTCCACAGGGCATCTATACTTAGGCCAGAGGTTCTCAACCTTGGGGTCAGGACCCCTTTGGGGGTCGAACAACCATTTCACAGGGATCGCCTAAGACCATGGGAAAAGGCAAATTTCCAATGGTGTTAGCAACTAAAGTTTCTATTCTGGCATCTCAGAACATATTTTTACAATCCAACCAATCAGGCGTTTACAGGGGGGTGTCCCTTTGACCTCTTACCAATCAGCTTAAATATCTGTTGGAAGAATTGGCGCTAAACTTATAGTTGGGGGTCACCACAAGATGAGGAACTGTATTAAGGGGTCGTGGCATTAGAAAGGTTGAGAACCACTGACTTAGGCAAATGTCTATGTTTTTGCATAGATATGTTTGTGGCAGCCATCACTCTGCAAATAAATCACTCTTCGCTTGCAAGGATGATGTTATCATAACTAAGGGGAAGTTGAATGACTGAAACTTGGGGCATTACGGTTCCTACAACCAGCCTCTTTGCTCTGCTAGTAAAGGAAATTGTTACGGTAGACAATTTATGTCCTGTAGTGGCTGAGGCGGAGCAAGAACTGTAGCAGAGTAATTGCATGGGGACTTTCTTTCTTGTTTCTTTCATAGAAACATAGAAGACTGACGGCAGAAAAAGACCCCATGGTCCATCTAGTCTGCCCTTTTACTATTTCCTGTATTTTATCTTACAATGGATATATGTTTATCCCAGGCATGTTTAAATTCGGTTACTGTGGATTTACCAACCACGTCTGCTAGAAGTTTGTTCCAAGGATCTACTACTCTTTCAGTAAAATAATACTTTCTCATGTTGCCTTTGATCTTTCCCCCAACTAACTTCAGATTGTGTCCCCTTGTTCTTGTGTTCACTTTCCTGTTAAAAACACTTCCCTCCTGAACCCTATTTAACCCTTTAACATATTTAAATGTTTCGATCATGTCCCCCCTTTTCCTTCTGTCTTCCAGACTATACAGATTGAGTTCATTAAGTCTTTCCTGATACGTTTTATACTTCAGACCTTCCACCATTCTTGTAGCCCGTCTTTGGACCCGTTCAATTTTGTCAATATCTTTTTGTAGGTGAGGTCTCCAGAACTGAACACAGTACTCCAAATGTGGTCTCACCAGCGCTCTATATAAGGGGATCACAATCTCCCTCTTCCTGCTTGTTATACCTCTAGCTATGCAGCCAAGCATCCTACTTGCCTTTCCTACCGCCCGACCACACTGCTCACCCATTTTGAGACTGTCAGAAATCACTACCCCTAAATCCTTCTCTTCTGAAGTTTTTGCTAACACAGAACTGCCAATGCAATACTCAGATTTAGGATTCCTTTTCCCCAAGTGCATTATTTTACATTTGGAAACATTAAACTGCAGTTTCCATTGCTTTGACCATTTATCTAGTAACGCTAAATCATTTACCATATTACAGACCCCTCCAGGAATATCAACCCTATTGCACACTTTAGAGTCATCGGCAAATAGGCAAACCTTCCCTACCAAACCTTCCCCTATGTCACTCACAAACATATTAAAAAGAATAGGACCCAGAACAGACCCTTGTGGCACACCGCTTGTAACCTGTCTCTGCTCAGAATACTTGCCATTAACAATAACTCTCTGATGTCTATGCTTCAGCCAGCTTGAAATCCACTGAACTATCCAGGGATTAAGTCCAATCTTCACTAATTTATCTATCAGCTCTTTATGTGGAACCGTATCAAAGGCTTTGCTGAAGTCCAGATAGGCAATATCCACGGCACCACCTTGATCCAACACCTTTGTGACATAGTCAAAGAACTCAATGAGATTAGTCTGACACGATTTGCCTTCAGTAAAGCCATGCTGATTTGGGTCCAATAAGTTATTGTTTTTTAGATGCTGATTTATCCTCTTTTTGAGTAGAGTCTCCATCATTTTAACTACAACTGATGTCAAGCTAACTGGCCTGTAGTTTCCAGCTTCTTCTCTACTGCCCTTCTTGTGGATAGGCACAACACTGGCCATTCTCCAATCCTCAGGAACATCTCCTGTTAACAGGGATTGGTTAAACAATTCCTTTCTTTCTTTGTTTGTTTGTTTGTTTGTTTGTTTACTTACTTACTTACTTACTTATTTACTTATTTATTCATTCCGCCCCTCTCCTGATGGACTCAGCGTGGCATACAACAGCAAGATTAGATACAAAAAATAAAAACCCAGAACAATGTATAACAATAAAAGCAAGTACAAAAGTTAAAACCCCAGTATAAAAGAACATACAATCATCAATCATTCATACTATTGGCCAGAGCAGGATGTTATCGCTCAACGAACCCAGGCCTGCTACCACACCCATGTTTTAAAAGCCTTTTGGAAGGTCAGGAGGGTGGGGGTGGTGCGAATCTCTGGGGGGAGTTGGTTCCAGAGAATTGGAGCCGCAACAGAGAAGGCCCTTCCCCGCGGTCCCACCTGCCGGCATTGCTTGGCCAACAGGACCCAGAGAAGGCCAAATCTGTGTGATCTAATCGGTCACTGGGACATGTGAAGACAGTCCCATAATCTGTTCCTAAGCCATTTAGGGCTTTATAGGTGATAACCAGGGATGAGCGACTGCCTGGATGGGGGGAGTGCTGTGGAGTAGCAAAAATGGAGCTCCACCCCAGAGCACCCAATTTGCACTGAAAGATGTGGAAAGAAAATGCAGGGTGTCCTGCATAAGCCACGCCCATAGTGTGGTAGTAAAATTTTTGGTAGCCCTTCACTGGTGATAATCTATAGGTGATTTGTCTTAAATGCACTCTTTCCCACCCCTGCCTCAGAAAGTGTTTGAAAGAAACAAGGAAGCATATGCCCGGCTGCTTCTGCTGCTGAGCCTGGCTAGAAGTTTGGCTGTCAGCTCACCTTCCTCAGGCAGCCCACAAGAGTTTCTTCCCCCTCCTGCTACACTCAAGAGTTGGAGGCGGGGCAGGGTCCATGGACACAACACCAAGGAACATAATAGAGCTAAATTCCCATGGAGGACACGCATCTTGTGACCCACCCCACATGACCTGCCACCTCCAAATTGTGTCTTACCAGGAGACAGTGGGCTTCGTATCTGAGACCGGCTGACCGTCTCGGACTCCGTTTGAGTGGAGAGGAGGAAATTTCAAGATGGCGATCCGTGCAGATGCTTAATTACATCGCTAGGCAGTGAAAGTTAAAAAAAAAGTTAAAATAACTCAACTATAGATTTAGCAAAATCAGCAAAAACAGCAAACCAGATTCAACTTAACAATAAGGAGCCACGAGAGACAACAAGAAACTCAAAGCAGCAAACGGGAGGGGGGGAGGGAGTGAAACAGAGAGCACCTTACCAGAGAGAAAGAGAAAAGAAAAACCACGCTGTCGTTTACTAAAAGTGTAAAGTGAGAGAGACGGAACCAAAAAATACCTAACAGAGGGAGTACATTACCAGAGAGAGAGAGAGAAAGGCAACCTATGTATGTAACTCTGCCATTACCCAGCTGAGGCAACCTGATTAGTTCTGCTGCTCCCCAGCTGATTTAAATTACTTCCATGCTATAGAAACCTCCCAGCTGATCTCCATACTGTTTTAACTGCAATTGCAACTAAAGTGCCTGCCGAAGCAGCACCAAGCAAGACAAACAAGGCACAGCCGATTCCCCACAGCCCTGCAATTTAAATTGGGGGAAAGGTGAACCTCCAAGAGCCCTATTCCCTAGCCAGCACTACACAACTGACTCCAATAAGCCCAACAAAGTTACCTGGGAGCTTGCAAAGAAAAGTCTTCAGTGAAGAGCCATCAGCCTCCTGCAGCTCATTTCAACAGCGTTAGGAGCCAACTGACTCTGCAAATGCCTGAGCCTTCCCAACGCTGATTCAGGATTAGGCACCTCCATTACCACGTGTTCCATCAATTTAACAAAGACCAAGAGACTTCCTGTGGTCTCGGAAGTGAAAGCTTCTATCAATTTGAAAAGTCACCTAATCTGGCAGCAACGCTCCAGCTCCCCCTAGTGGTTGGGAGGGATCCTAGCAATCATATTTTCAGATATATCTACCAGCCAAGCTATCAACTAAGGCTTGAGACACCTGAAGCTTGTAAACCAGGGCTAGGGCCTTGTTCCCGACGCACAGCTGACGCAGGAGGTTCCCCTGAGCCCCTGACATCAGCGGAAGTAACCCAAGACTTCGCTCCGCAGCCTCCTCAAACCCCCAGCAGCAATCCCAACGCCCAGCTGACAGCGGAGCCTTGCACAGGCATACAGCTGACGCAGGAGGTTCCCCTGAGCCCCTGACATCAGCGGAAGTAACCCAAGACTTCGCTCCGCAGCCTCCTCAAACCCCCAGCAGCAATCCCAACGCCCAGCTGACAGCGGAGCCTTGCACAGGCATACAGCTGATGTAGGAACGTCAGCGGAAGTAGCCCAAACCCGCTCCGTGATCCGGCTTTGTATCCGCAGCCTCCTTTAACCCCCAACAACAATCCCAACGTCCAGCTGACATCGGTGCTTCGCACTAGCATACAGCTGACAGTGGGAACGTCAGCGGAAGAAGCCTTAATCTCCTAGCTGACGCAGGGGGTTCCCCAGAACCCCCAGACGTCAGTGTACGAAGAAGCCCCAGCCCGGCTAGAACGTAAGAATCTGAGCTTCAGGGGGTAATTTGCATACTCCTGGTGCATGCTGGGAAGAAGCTAAAAGCTCACCGCGAGGCAAAAGAACACCGGGTTTGCTGACCAGGGAAGCAGAGGAAATCACCAACCCAGCAACAAGAGCAGGCATGTCACCTCTGCACTCTCCCGGACCCACCCTGCAACCTACCACACACATAAAGAACAACACACAGAGAGAGAGAGAAGATACACCAACCATGCACACAGAAGTTACTCCCCGAACAAGCATAGATGAAGACGGAACTGAATCCATGGTGTGCTGCAGTTTGTGCTCCATGTACTCACTCCTCCCCTCAAACCTCCAAAACTTTACCTGCAACAAATGCAAACTCATCCAGCTACTTGAGGAAAAAATCGAAAACCTAGAGAAAAACCTAACAACCCTGAAGCACCAATATCACAATGAGAAAATCCATCAGACTCCCAACAAAACCAACACCCCAGAGGAGCTAAGCCGAATCCATGCCCCAGAAGCACTAAATAGCTGGACACACATCACCCTAAGACGAAAAAACAAACCTCCACCAACTCCAACCCTCCTCCTCCCAACCCCACTGCCTACAAGCAACAAATATTCAGTACTCTCGGAACAAGAAAACCTGCAAACATCTGACAAAGAACCACCAAGAACCAAGCACAACACAACTCCACCAAAAGCCTCAACAACAGAAGCTAACCTCCCTCACCCCAAGCCAGCCAAAAAGAAAAGGAGAGTACTGGTAATTGGAGACTCAATCCTCAGGGGAACTGAGCCTCCCATCTGCAGACCAGACAACCAATCTAGAGAGGTGTGCTGCCTCCCTGGAGCTAAAATCTCTGACATAACTGAAAACCTCACCAAAATACTCAAACCCACGGACTACTACCCACTACTGGTGATTCATGCGGGAATCAACGACACAGGGAAAGACATGAACCAAATTATGAAAGACTATGACCACTTGGGCAACACAATCAGAAAAACAGGTGCTCAGGTTGTTTTTTCTTCCATCCTCCCCACTAGAGGACGACACCCCGCCAGAGAACGCAAAATCCCGCAGATAAATCACTGGCTTAAAGGATGGTGTCGCCATAAGAACTTTGGCTTCCTCGACCATGGCCTGCACTATCTCCAAGAAGGGCTTCTAGCAAGCGACGGGCTACACCTCACTAGAGCGGGGAAGAACCTCCTAGGCAACCGACTAGCCCAACTCATCAGGAGGGCTTTAAACTAGCTCTGAGAGGGAAGGGTGACCAAACTATACGACAAAACACTGAACAAAACAAGGAAGGGGAACGGGACAAGCCTACAAACAAACCTGAGAATAAAAAATTTCTACCTGCAAACAAACACAAACATCTAAAATGCCTGTACACAAATGCACAAAGCTTGGGAAACAAACAGGATGAACTGGAATTATTAATACACGAGGGCCAATACGATCTAATTGGAATCACAGAAACCTGGTGGGACGAAACACACGCCTGGAACACACAGATAATGGGTTACAACCTCTTCAAGAAGAACAGGTCAAACAAGAAAGGAGGAGGTGTTGCACTATACATCAAAGACCACTACACTGCCACAGAACTACATCCAACCAAAGATGATAACCCCCTAGAAATCATATGGATCAACATAAAAGAAAAAAAGAGCAACACCACAATTGGAGTATACTACAGACCACCCAATCAAACAGACACAATGGACGACCTCTTCACATGCCAACTAACAGACATATGCAACAAACACAGCACGACAATAATGGGGGACTTCAACTACCCAGACATCAACTGGAAAACTAACTCAGCACCAAGCGGAAAGTCTGCCAAATTTCTTTCCAGTCTAGCTGACAACTTTCTAACCCAAAAAGTTGATACAGGAACCAGAGGGAATGCTATATTATACCTAATACTAACAAACAGGGAAGAAACAATAGAGGGAACAGAAGAAGAAGGGAAACTGGGAGAGAGCGACCACGTCATCCTCAAATTCAACATAGTGCAATCACTAGCTACTATACCCAACACCACTACAGTCCCAGACTTCAGAAAAGCGGACTTTAACAAGCTCAGAGCGAACCTTGAACAATGCCCCTGGAACGAACTCTTAGAAGGAAAAACCACTCAGGAAGCCTGGGCGATCCTAAAAAAACAGCATCATAGACGCCCAAAACAATGCAATCCCCATGAAAAGGAAAAACAGGAAAACCAAAACTAAACCTGCATGTCTAAACAAATCCCTCGCAGATGACATAAAAGGAAAAAAAGCTAAGTACAAACAATGGAAAGAAGGACTCATAACCAAAGTGGAATATCAGCAAACAGCCAGTTCCTGCAAACAAAAAATAAAAACAGCAAAGGCACAATATGAACAACACCTTGCAGCGGAAGTCAAAGACAACAAAAAAAGATTCTTCCAACACATCAACAATAAGAAGAAAATCAAAGAAACAATCGTCACACTAAAAAACGAAGAGGGTAGAGAAATCACAGACAGCAATGACCAAGCACAGCTACTCAACGCCTACTTTGCATCAGTCTTCACACAAAAGGGAACCTCCCTCCAACCAATCTGCAATTTAACTGCAACAAACTGCCCCAGAACCGAACTCAACATAGACAAAAGCACAGTGAGGGACTACCTGAGGGAACTCAACGAATACAAATCACCAGGGCCAGACGGACTTCACCCCAAAGTCCTAAAAGAATTGGCAGACACCATAGCGGAACCACTCCTCCTCATCTACCAAATATCCTGGATCACTGGAGACCTACCGGAAGACTGGAAGCGAGCTGACGTAGTCCCCATCCACAAAAAAGGCAAAAAGACCGACCCAGGTAACTACAGACCAATCAGTCTGACCTCTATACCTGGAAAAATACTGGAGAAAATAATCAAAAAACAACTTACCCACTTCCTAGAAACAAACAAGATCATATCCAATAGCCAGCACGGATTCATCAGAAACAAATCATGCCAAACCAATCTCATATCATTTTTCAACACCATAACCAAGTCAGTTGACCAACGCAACTCAGTGGACCTCATATACTTGGACTTCAGTAAGGCTTTTGATAAAGTCGACCACAATCTACTAATCCACAAACTAGGAAAAAATGGAGTAGATTACTACACATGTAGATGGATAAACAGTTGGCTGACCAACCGCACCCAACGAGTTGTCCTCAATGGCACCAAATCCACATGGAAAAAAGTAGACAGTGGAGTACCACAGGGCTCTGCCCTGGGTCCTGTACTCTTTAACATCTTCATCAATGACCTGGACGAGGGAATAAAAGGGGAACTAATAAAATTTGCAGATGACACCAAGCTGGCGGGGGTAGCCAACACCCTTGAGGACAGGCTCAGAGTGCAAGAAGACCTAGACAGACTATCACAGTGGGCCCATACCAACAAAATGAGTTTCAACACCGACAAATGCAGAGTCCTCCACCTCGGCAAAAAGAACCCTAGACATACATACAGCCTGGGAGATACCCCACTCAGCAGCATAGTTCCCTCTAAGCTGAGCAGTGAGCAATCGCTCACTTAAAAATCATCATCAACTCAGAGTTTTCCAAACCTGCCCAGAAGCCAAGAGGGAAAGAGTGAGAGGGAAGGAGAGAGAGAGGAAGAGAGAGAAACAGATAGAAAAAAGAGAGGAAGGAAAAGAGAAAGAAAAAGAATGGGAGTAAGGAAGAGAGAAAGAAAATCAAAATCTAGTTTGAAACTAGCTCAACTATTTAAGTGGCATTTTGATATTGATAGAGTTGCCCTATTATGAGCTCACTGTTATAGACACACAGTATTTATTTATTTATTTATTTATTATTTTTGTGCCGCCCAGTCCCGAAGGGACTGCGGCTCAGACACTATACTTTTCCGCCCACCCCCCCCCAAAAAATTAGAGGGAACACTGCTCAGCAGTAGTGACTGCGAAAGAGATCTTGGAGTCTTGGTGGACAATCAACTAAACATGAGTCAGCAATGTGCAGCAGCAGCCAAAAAAGCCAACTCAATCCTAAGCTGCATCAACAGAGGAATACGCTCCAAGACCAGGGAAGTACTAATATCACTCTACTATGCCCTGGTCAGACCCCACCTGGAGTACTGCATCCAATTTTGGTCACCTCACTACAAAAAAGACATCGAAACTCTGGAGAAGGTGCAAAAAAGAGCAACCAAAATGATTAGGGGACTCGAAACCAAGACTTACGAAGAGAGATTGAGAGAACTGGGCATGGACAGTCTAGAAAAAAGAAGGTCTAGAGGGGACATGATAGCAGTTTACAGATACTTGAGGGGTTGCTACGGTGAGGAGGGGGTCTCTTTATTCCCCAGGGCACCAGAGGCCGGACGAGGAACAATGGTTGGAAGCTGACCAAGGAGAGATTCAACCTGGAAATAAGGAAGAACTTCCTGACGGTCAGAGCGATCAACCAATGGAACTGCCTGCCAGGGGAGGTGGTGAACTCCCCAACTCTGGACACCTTCAAGAGGAGATTGGACTTCCATTTGGCTGGGGTGCTGTAGGGTTTCCTGCTCAGGCAGGGGGTTGGACTCGATGACCTAACGGTCCCTTTCAACTCTATTAATAAATAAAATAAATAAAAATAAATAAATAAATCTGTCCTACCTGACACTTGTAGCTCCATCGCATACCTCTATGTTGTGTCCCGAGAACCCCATTGTAAAAACCCCCTGAGTTTGAGAAGTTTGATTGAACTTGCAAGAAGTTTTCTTTTACAATGGGCTTCTCTGGACACAATGCCAAGTGATGGAGCTACAAGCAGTGATGGGCTACCAAATTTTTACTACCACACCATGGGTGTGGCTTATGCACCATCATCATACCACACCGTGGGCGTGGCTTATGCATCATCATTTCAACATCTTTCAGTGCAAATTGGGTGCTCTGGGGTGGAGCTCCAAATTTTGCTACCGGAACTACGTTCCTGACCATTCCCATAGGAGCCCACCACTGGCTACAAGTGTCAGGTAGGATGACGTCTCACAGCCCAAAGTGTCCCACCTGTCAGAAATGAGTCTCATGCCACCACTGCTGCCTTGTGGAGCAGGACTCTGCAAGGTTTGTGCCATTGCATGCATGAATGGAAGCAGGACTCCAGCTGTGCTGTATGATGAAGCTCGCAGCAGTCCTGCAGTTCGTGCATGCAATAGCACAACAAGCCTTGCAGAGTCCTGCTCCACGAGGTGGTGATGGGGGGCCAACCACTCAGTCGGCGCCAAGAACAGGGAGGCAGAGGCGATGGGACATCCAGTTCCCTGCTTGCTGCCAACTGCACCCCCAAAATAATAAGGCCCCTCCCCTGATAATAAGGCCCAGGCCATAGTTCAGGGTTCAAAAAAAATATAAGGCCCTGTCTTATTTTCCAGGAAACACAGTAGTTATCTATGTTTGTATTTTAACTATTTTAACACGGTTGTATTTTAACTATTTCAATTCCTCAGTGTGCTCTGAGATCTTGCCTGATTTGTAACTCCAAGTTGCAGATTTTACTGAAGAAAAGGAAGGTATTTAGACAGAATGGTCTATGTTTCCATGACGGCCGTGATTCATTGATCTTCAGTGTGTATTCCCCCATTTCTAATCTAATTTAGGGCAGCTTTTTGCAAGCAAATAAGCTTTTTGTATTTTTGTACAGGTAATCATTGACTTACAACAGTTTATTTAGTGACCATTCAAAGTTACAAGGGCACTGAAAAAAGTGGCTTATGACCATTTTTTACACTTACGACAGTTGCAGCATTCCTATGGTCATGAGAGGCTGGGTGAGGTGAAATGCCCCTTGATGTAAGTGTAGTAAATGACATAGTAAATGAGTGGGATAAAATATTGCCACATTTGTTTGAATTGCATTAATAGCACCTACAGCAATGATAGCATCCTAGCAAGATGGTACACCAGTTGAACCTCAATAGGAAGGAAATTCAAATCCAAGAAGGCATGATGACATAGGGGTTTTTTATTGCATTTTAAATTATTGTTCTGCTAGGCTTATATGTCATTCCAAGCATGGCAGATCTAAAAAAACTATCAAAAAACTAAAATACAACAGGAGGAAACTGATGTACATTTTTAGGTGTTACAAAGTATCACAGACCCACTATAAGCTCTGCGGATAATTTACTCTGCACATAGAAAGGTCAGCTTTTATGACATTCTAGCTATATTGCAGTTGAGCTAGAAATACATTATTTCAACTTCCATATATACGTGTAGATGACAGTGAGATCACATAGCCATGGAGTTGCTTCTGGCCTGATTTAAGTTGCAGGAAAATACACCCATTTGTTATGCTCAGTTGTAGCCTCCCAATAGGAGGCTCTTAATAGGAGGTCTCTATCTGTGGGGATAGGTGGATGCATCAGACCAAGGGATAGAATTAGTATAGCCTTTTTGAAATGAATGTAATCTCAGCTATTTCTCCAGACAAATCTTTAACTTTACTTGTTTCCTTTACCTGTTAGTTACCTAAAGTCTAGTTCAACAAGCACATTATGCCAACATAACTTTCTGGTCTATTCACAAGACATACCTGAAAAATCAAATTGTACTGTGAATGTATCACGTTTTTACCCATATCAAGGAAAAATATTTTGAAAGAATAAAAAGAAGTAATAAGAATATGTACAAGTTTATTAATTCAAAATATTGCAAGTAAGGAACATTGTGTTTGACTTGTCTTGCTATTTTTGGTAATTGTTCAGCCAAAATCCTCCCACACTTCAGCTTATTCTATTCCTGTTTAGCAGAAGTTGTGAGATATTTTAAAATTATGTAAAACTATGAGATCGTGATAGATAATGGATGTCAATATACAGTATACAGTATAGATGCTATCACTGCTGAAGGTTAGGTTTGAATTTAGCACCATTATTATCAAGGACATTGTGAAAAGATAGTACTGTTGGAGATAGAATTTGATCTTAAAAAGAATAGAATAAAGTGTTACTTCAAAGTAAAAAATATTGCCTCATTGAACTTGACTGTGTTTATTAAGAAAAAACAGGGATTTAGGGGATACTATTTCTTAAGAAATGTTATTAGGTTTCTGGAAGATGTAGTCCAAACAACAGAACAATTCAGTCAAAATTAATTTCTTTATTTGAGGTAATACTCAAAAGAGAAATTCTCAACTTAAAACTGGTCATTTAACAACAATTTATAGCCATTGTACATTACAGTCACTGTAAAGTGCCCTATATACAGTATATACACACTTGTCACATTTGTACTTAGAGCAGGTGGCAACTGGCTCGCTTTTATAATCAGTTGCAGCATCCATACTTAAGTGGCTGTAAATTGTGATGTTTTTTGCTGGTTTCCAAAGTTTATTGCTTGGAAACTGACAAAAAGTCTGTGTGATTCACTTAACTGTGTGATTCACTTTAAAAGCACTATAAAAATTTGAAAAATCATGTCTGATCATATGAGCGCCTTAACTTACAACCACAAGAAATTATGAGTGAAATTCCAGTCCTTATTGCAATTGTATGCCCAGGACTACCTGATACATTTTTTTTCTGACTTCAGTTTCCTATTGCCGTCCTTAGGATAGGGAGCACAAAGAAAATAATGACTTCCATAAAATGTGTTCATTTCTTACTGAGATAACAGTAGCTGGCATGGACAGTTTTGTCCCTTATGTTAATTGCCAAAAAGCATGGTCCTGACAATTTCCAGGATTAAGACAAGCTAAGGAACTGCAGTATTTGACACCTAATCCTTTTTTAGCTGCATATCTTTGTATCTCTTGCCTTCCTTTGGAATCTAAGTTTGTAAGACTGCTCAAGAATGAGCCCAGCTATGTTCTGTTCTGTGCAAACATGTGGTGCTGCCATAGTAACAGTAAAAGAACACCAAAATGAAGCTCTTTCTGATTAATGTAATTACACAGCAGGCATATATAATGCCGTTAAGCATAGTTCTTTTTGTGTATGAAAAAGAAAGATGAAATGTCAGTAATCTATGTCATATATTCCCAAACTTTGAGCGGATAATACTATTGGAACATATGCATGTGCTACAGTAGATTGTATGTTTTTATCTTTGCAAGCATTTTTCCTCGATAATTAAGATATTAACAGATGAAGAAGAAAAATAATAGGTCCTGAAAGAAACCAGTATGTCTGCATAAAGAATTCTGTGATCAATTGAAAGACAAAAAGAACAAGTATAAAAAGTGGAAAGAAGGGAAAATAACTGAGGCAGAATACCATCAAATTGCCTGAACAGGTAAAAATGAAATGAGGAAAGCTAAGGCTCACAATGAAGAAAGGCTTGCAACAAAAGTAACAAAAACAGCTTCTTCCAACATGCTAAAAACAAGAAAAAAGTCAAGGAAACAATTTAGAGGGAGAAAATGGGAAAAAGGTGACAAACAACAAGGAGAAAGCAGAGCTACGTAACTCGTTTTTTGTATCTGTCTTTACATAAAGGGGAAAAAACAGTCCAACCTATCAAAAACAACATCACAAAAAACATGTCAGGAACATAAATTAAAACAGGGAAGAAAATGGTAAGAAAATACATGTCTACCCTAGACAAATTCAAATCACTAGGACCAGATGGATTACACCCCAAAGTTCTGAAGGAACTGGCAGACAAGATCTCAGAACCATTGAACTATATCTTTCAAAGATCCCAGAGGACCGGGGAACTGCCAGAGGACGGGAAAAAAGCTGATGTAGTTCCCATAATTAAAAAGGGGGGGGGGAATAGATCCAGGAAACAACAGACTTCAATACCAGAAAAGATTGTGGAAAAGATAATCAAGCAGTCAAACAATGAATACTTAGAAGCAAACAAAATAATAACCAAAAGCCAACATGGGTTTGTCAAAAACAGATCATGCCAGACTAATCTTATTGCATTCTTTGACCAAGTGAAAAAATTAGTGGACCACGAGAATGCTGTCGATTTAATTTACTTGGAATTCAGTAAGGCATTTGATAAAGTAGACCATAACCTACTACCAGATAAATTTGAAAAATGTGGGTTAGACAGAAACACCATCAGAAGGATTCAAAACTGGCTAACCAACCACACTCAGTAGGGAAAGCAAGTAGGATGCTTGGATGCTTGGCTGCTTGGCTGCATAGCTAGAGGTATAACAAGCAGGAAGAGGGAGATTATGATCCCACTATATAGAATGCTGGTGAGACCACATTTGGAATACTGTGTTCAGTTCTGGAGACCTCACCTACAAAAAGATATTGACAAAATTGAACGGGTCCAAAGACGGGCTACAAGAATGGTGGAAGGTCTTAAGCATAAAACGTATCAGGAAAGACTTAATGAACTCAATCTGTATAGTCTGGAGGACAGAAGGAAAAGGGGGGACATGATCGAAACATTTAAATATATTAAAGGGTTAAATAAGGTCCAGGAGGGAAGTGTTTTTAATAGGAAAGTGAACACAAGAACAAGGGGACACAATCTGAAGTTAGTTGGGGGAAAGATCAAAAGCAACATGAGAAAATATTATTTTACTGAAAGAGTAGTAGATCCTTGGAACAAACTTCCAGCAGATGTGGTAGATAAATCCACAGTAACTGAATTTAAACATGCCTGGGATAAACATATATCCATCCTAAGATAAAATACAGAAAATAGTATAAGGGCAGACTAGATGGACCATGAGGTCTTTTTCTGCCATCAGACTTCTATGTTTCTATGTTTCTATGTTTCTATGTTTCTATGTTTCAATGCGTAGCGCTCAACGGAACTGCATCTACCAAGAGTTGTTAATTTAATCCTACGTAGCTTCTGCTCTGGTAATCTCACACTACTTACCAGACTTTTGCCAGACCCATCCTAGAATACAGCTCATCTGTTTGGAACCCATACCGCATCTCAGATGTTAACACCCTCAAAAATGTCCAGAGATACTTCACCAGAAGAGCCCTGCATTCCTCCTCCCGTAACAGAATATCATACGAACCTAGATTTACAATCCTGAGCCTAGAAAGCTTAGAACTAAGATGCCTTAAACATGATCTAAGTATTGCCCACAAGATTATATGCTGCAACGTCCTGCCTGTCAATAACTACTTCAACTTCAGCCACAACAACACTAGAGCACATAACAGATTCAAGCTCAATATTAACCGCTCCAAACTTGACTGTAAAAAATATGACTTTAGTGATAGAGTTGTTGAATCATGGAACTCATTACCAGACTCTGTAGTATCATCCCCTAACCCCCAGATTCCTAAGAGGTCAGTAAGGGGCGTCCATAAGTGCACTAGAGTGCCTTCCTACCCCTGTTCTATTGTCTCTCCTATATCCCATATATCTTCTCTTCTATCCCTATATCTTTCTTCTATTCTCTTATTGATTTATTTTATCCTATATTCTCTCTTTTATTCTTTCTCTAATTCTATTTCCTCGAATTCTGTAATCTTTATTGTGTATTATTGTGTATTGGATTAAATGATAGATAGATAGATAGATAGATAGATAGATAGATAGATAGATAGATAGATAGATAGATAGATAGATAGATAGATAGATAGATAGAGTTGTGAGTGGTCCATGTCCGGCTCAGATGGTCATGGATTTTGAGAACCAGGAGCATAGTTTCCCTCTAAGCTGAGCAGTGAGCAATGGCTCACTTAAAAATCATCATCAACTCAGAGTTTTTCAAACCTGCCCAGAAGCCGAGAGGGAAAGAGTGAAAGGGAAAGAGTGCCGCCCAGTCCCGAAGGGACTGCCGCTCAGACACTATACTTTTCCGCCCACCCCCCAAAAAAATTAGAGGGAACACTGATCCAGGAGTTGGATGAGTTCTGGCATCTCAAGCTTGCACTCATATCACAAAGTTTTAATCTTTCTCCTTCCATCTCCCTTACAAAAAGTTTTAGTTAGTTCCACTAGGACTTATATTTTCCTTATTTTTAACTGCAGAGGTAATGAGAATTCATATCCAAGTTTACAGCAAAGAAAGAATAACATTTTTATCATGTACCACAGTACTTATAGAAATTATTCATCCAACTCTGTGTCCAGAATAATCTCTGATTAGGCATTTAATTCTTTACTTATTCCACAGGGGATATTTTATTTAAAAATATGTTTATTCTGTCAGGAATTAATAGAACAAATTCTGCAGAAACTATCTAATTATTCTCCTTTAACTTTCTAGGACAATCACATAAAGTTCTTATATAATTCAAAGCTAAACAGCTTGTGGGTGAACACAGGACATTCAGAACAGACAGAAAAGCTGAGTCACTCTGACTGAATAATTGTTCATCACATTTTTAACAATGTTGTTCTTTAAAGAAGGACAGTTTGGTTTTACAGGTAAAACTGTTTTTAGTTATGGGGGGGCTTAAAAAGGCAATGTATGACCAGTCTTTACACTTATGACCATTGCAATGTCCCAGTGATCAAAATTCAGAGACTTGGCAACTCGCATGTACTTGCAACATTTGCAGTTTCCAAGGATCATATGATCATCATTTGCAAATTTCCCAGATGCCTTCCAATAATCAGAATCAATGGAGGAAGCCAGTTTCACTTAACAACTATGTAATTCACTTAATGTCTGTGTCTAACCATGTTCACCCTTATGATGCTAGCATAGCAGTCTAAGGCTGTATATTTTAGCTTCATAATCATTTTTACAGCTATAATATTGATATCATATTACTAATAACTTGAAGACAAAAAGTACTTAATGTTATTTTATAATATTTGTATTGTCAGCCATTTGAGGTGGACCAACTCTGAAAACAGCACAAGAAATATTAAAATAATTTATTGTTTTAGGGCAGTGATGGCGAACATATGGTACATGTGCCAAAGATGGCACGCGGAGCCATATTTTCTGGCACATGAGCTGTTCTCTTAGCTCAGCTCCAATGTGCATGTGTGTGCTGGTCAGCAGACATTTGGCTCACACAGATGCTCTGGGAGGGTGCTTTTGGTTTCCAGAGAGTCTCTGAGGGGTGGGGAAGGTGTTTTTACCCTCCCCCGGCTCCAGGAAGCTTTTGGAACCTAGGGAGGGTGAAACACAAGCCTACTGGGCTCACCAGAAGTTGAAAAACAGCCCATTTCCAGCCTCCAAAGGGTCTACATGGGGGTGTGGGAAGCTGTTTTCGCCTTTCCAAGGCATTGAATTATAAATATGGGCACTCGCATATGCGCGATAGCACACACACACACACACACTTTTTCGGCACCTGAGGAAAAAAAGGTTCGCCATCACTGTTTTAGGGTAACACAGGAGTGGATTCTAATTTAACTTGCCGCAGGTTTTTTTCCACCCATGCCATGTGGCCATGCCATGAGGCCATGCATGGGCATGTGCATGTGCAGTACTGGAAAACAAGCAATAAATAATTTTTTAAAAACTAAAAACAAGATGGTGGTGCATATGCAGTGCTGGAAACTCAGTTTCTGCACATGTGCAGAAGGAAAAATAAAAAAATATTTTTTTAAAAAATGGCAGTGTCCATGGACCAGCACCAACAGAATTGGCTCTGTAACAACACCACTGGTTTACTACCTATAGAACCAATGCAAACTGGGAGGAACCACCTCTGGTATAATAACAGATTTGTGAAAACCCAACAGACATTCCCTCCGATTAGACTCAAGATGAATAGTGTTGGGCAAACCAAACTTGCATAGTTCGGGTCCGTGCTGAACTTTGCCGGTTCAGCATACTGAACCCGAACCTGGACTTTTTCAGAAGTGTTGTTACCCCACTGACTCACCAGGAAGTTTCTACACAGCAGGCAATTGTTGAGCCATTAAACCACATCCAGCCGCCAGTATTTATAGAAGGAAGGCAGCTCAGGTCTCGCAGTGTTCGCCTTAGAACAAGGACAGAAACACCAGCCTGAAGATGACGAGTGGGACCTCGTCGAAACGTCGCCAGAAATTTCCAAATCCTACATGGGAAGAAACCTGAATATACCAAGACCGTCATATATATATTTGGACCAAATTGTTAAATCTTTTTGTATATTTTGTAACAGTTTCAAATGTTAAATGTTAATGTTTATTAATTTTGTTAATTTTTTGAAGGACATAAAAAAAATGATACGTATAACTGCATAAGTCAGACAATGAGTATTGATTTATGAAAGGAAGATACAATTAAACTGTAATGTTTTTCTCTTTCTAGTTTAAGTATGCAGAGTTGTAAGATGCTGTAGTTGTGTGTGTGTGCATGTGTGTGTACATATATCTTTGTCGTTTTTTCTTTTTGTTGTTCTGTTTTTTGTATATGTCATAAACATTAGCTTTTTAAAAAACTTTCAATAAAAATCTTTTTTTTAAAGAGATATTTTTCTTTTAAGTAGGCTTTTCCTTTCAAGCAACATCAAATTGATAACACAGACTTGACTCTAAGAAATGGTTATTCTTACAGCGCTCTGAAGTATTGATGATACTGCTCTTGTATTTTTTCTTGAGAGTTGATATATGAGAAGGGAGATTTGGAAATCACAGAAAGATTTGGGATAGCATTAGAGGGATTATGAGAACCAGGTGAGGCATGTTTCTCTGATATTTATTTATTGATTGATTGATTGATTGATTGATTGATTGATTGATTGGATTTGTATGCCGCCCCTCTCTGGAGACTCGGAGTGGCTAACAGCAACAATAAAACAGTGTACAATGGTAATCTAATACGATTAAAAACCCATTAATATAAAAAAGCAAACATACATACATACATACATACATACATACCATGCATAGAATTGTAAAGGCCTAGAGGGAAAGAGGATCTCAATTCCCCCATGCCTGACGGCAGAGGTGGTTTTTAAGTAGTTTGCGAAAGGCAAGGAGGGTGGGGGCAATTCTAATCTCTGGGGGGAGTTGGTTCCAGAGGGCTGGTGCCACCACAGAGAAGGCTCTTCCCCTGGGTCCTGCAAAGTGACATTGTTTAGTTGATGGGACCCAAAGAAGATGCACTCTGTGAGACCTAACTGGTCACTGGGATTCATGCAGCAGAAGGCGGTCCCTGAGATAATCTGGTCCGATGCCATGAAGGGCTTTATAGGTCATAACCAACACTTTGAATTGTGATTGGAAACTGATCGGCAACCAATGCAGACTGCGGAATGTTGGTGTAACATGGGCATATTTGGGAAAGCCCATGATTGCTCTCACAGCTGCATTCTGCACGATCTGAAGTTTCCAAACATTTTTCAAAGGTAGCCCCATGTAGAGAGCGTTACAGTAGTCAAGCCTTGAGGTGATGAGGGTATGAGTGACTGTGAGCAGTGACTCCCGGTCCAAGTAGGGTCGCAACCGTTGCACAAGGCAAACCTGGGCGAACGCCCCCTCGCCACAGTTGAAAGATGTTTCTCTAATGTGAGCTGTGGATCGAGGAGGACGCCCAAGTTGCGAACCTTCTCTGAGGGGGGCAGTGATTCTCCCCCCAGGGTAATGGACGGACAGATGGAATTGTCCTTGGGAGGCAAGACCCACAGCCACTCCGTCTTGTCTGGGTTGAGTTTGAGTTTGTTGACACTCATCCAGGCCCCAACATCCTCCAGGCACCGGCACATCACTTCCACTGCTTTGTTGGCTGGACATGGGGTGGAGACGTATAACTGGGTATCATCTGCGTATTGATGATACCTCACCCCATGCCCTTGGATGATCTCACCCAATTTTATGATAATAAAATTAAGGCTGCTTCTGGTTTACTCCAGGTTTCTTGCAGGCTTTCTGTTAGTGTAGGGTTTTTTATGAAATCTCTTTTTCTGAAAATATGTTAGGAAAATCAGAACTATGCCTTGTACACTTAATAATCATATGAACATAAATTAGCAGTGCTTAAATAAATCTACATAGAGTTTTTACACTGTGGATCTTATATCCAAGACTGTTCCTTAGTGTACCATTATTATTGTTTTTAATAAAATTACAGGAGCTAGGATCCATATTGAATTTCTAAAAAAAAATACAGATGTACCTGTCAGTCTGCATCTTTGCTTTCTTGCCAGCTTGCTGCCAGATGCCATGGAAACAGTGGGAGAGGGAGCAATGGGCACTTGGGGAGGGAACTGTGCAGAAGGTGGAAGTGAAAATTTTTGAGCTTTGAAGCTGCCAGCTTGGATTTTATTTATCATCTTCAAGGCCAACTGTCCTAGCTTTGGTATGTAGAAGGGAAGAACAGAGCATCTGAATCAGAGACTTTCCCCAAACATCTTCTTGGTTAATGATTGAACTCTGGTTGCCTGGCTACAAGAGGGATGGGCTGTAGGGTCTGTTTCAGTTTTATACTTTGCATGCTTTTGCATCAGATCTTGCCTGACCTAGCTGTATTCACTTCTTTCACAGTAAAAATACCTTTTCTATAATTCTATGAAGTCAAGGGTTTTTCTTCCTAGAGATTATTTTCTCTGTTACTACAGTTCTAACATGAGAGAAGAATGAATTATCTTTCTGAAGGAATAAAAAAATTAAATAGAATAGATTACCAGTGCACCAGTCAGGGTTAATCAGTTTTTTCAGGACATCTCTTTTCAAATGAAATCGAAAAAAGGAAGATATTTTGGATTTTTATTCCAAAAGCTCGGAAATACAAATTTTCCATAACTTCTGAAAACACAAGAAAAAAAGTAATCAAGCTAAATTCATCTAGTATTTTCTTTAGTAGGGTCTGAAAGTATGTAGGGTTTATTGCAATGATCGTGGCAAAGGACAGAGGATAAGTTGAAAAAGTTTTGTTTGGATGCCCTTTGCTTGTTTCTTTTATTATTTAACTATATTTTTACCATTAATGCAGTAAATAAATGACATTTTACTATTTAACATAATAAATTAATGGCAATTGGCTGTGAAAGAATATTAACTGCTATTTTGCCTCATTAAATGCAGTTCTCTATTGAACTTCTTATGCTGTTTAAATTTTATAACCACACCAAGTCTCTTGTTTTGGTGGCTATAAATCTAAATTATCATACATTACATTACATCTCTGATGTCAGAATATAATCATAAAGACCCTGTGCGGCTAAGCTGAACAATCATATTGTTGAATGACAAAATGACTGATCAATTTTCATTTGTTAAAAGATTATGTAAAAAAAGTTATGCCTGAGATATGTTTGGACATGGAAAATTCAAGAAATAAGCCACACATGTTTATATTTTACTTAGCTATTACCACAAGCCCAATGGATGAGTATTAACATTTTATTTATTTATTTATTTATTTTGTCCAATGCACAATAATACACAATGAAGGTTATAGAGGATACACTCGAGTAAAATATATTAGAGAAAGAAGAGAAGAGAAATATATGAATAAAATATATCAATGAGAGTATAGAAGAAAAGATATAGGGATAGAAGATATGATATAGGAGATATAGGAGATACAAGGAGAAGGCACACTAGTGCACTTATGCACACCCCGACTGACCTTTTAGGAATCTGGAGAGGTCAACCATGGAGTCTAAGGGTAAAATGTTGGGGGTTAGGGGAAGATACTATGAAGTCCATTAATGAGTTCCATGCTTCGACAACTCAATTACTAAAATCATATTTTTTTGCAGTCCAGTTTGGAGCGGTTAATATTAAGCTTGAATCTGTTGTGTGTTCTTGCGTTATTGTGGTTGAAGCTGAAGTAGTCTTTGACAGGCAGGACGTTGCAGCATATGATCTTGTGGGCAGTACTTAGATCATGTTTAAGGCCATACCAAATATTACTACAGGTAATCCTCAATTCACAACCAGTCCCTTAGCAAATGTTTGTATTTATAATGGACCCCAAAATGTTATGACCCAATTTTGAAGCTCTGATGTCCAAATTAACTCCCATGGTCACATGACCACATATTGGCCACCATCCTTATGAGGTGAAGGAATTGGATGTGACTGTTGGCAGGCCCAGAAAAGGGGAATGAGGTTTTTTGAAGGGTTGAAGGTGGTGGCAGCAAGCTCCTGGGGCAGTGATGGGCCACCATTCCCAGCGCTACCTGAATAGGGCTGGGAGCGTGTGTGCATATACGGAGCAGGATTCAGCTTTAGCGCAGAAGCAGAAGCTCATGCAAGGACACGCGATTTCCAGCTCTTTGCTTCCGTGAATGGGCAGAAGTAAAAAAGCTGAAAACAGCAAAAAGCAGGTAAGTAATCCCCCCGCCTGCCCTGCCCGTTTGCTCATCTGCTGCCTCCACTGCGGCGAGCAGCGGATCTGCCACGAGCGGCCTGAGCGCTCCTCCATCAGCTGCCTCCCCTGCCGTGGGAGGATGCAACTGTATGCTTCATCTTAGGTTGGCACATGTGACGGAGAAGAATACTCATATATGAATGCTCTTTGTTGATTTTAGTTCAACACTCAACACAATCATTCTTCAGCATTTTGGGAACAAACTGGGCCTATTAGGTTTTAATATTCCTTTATGTAATTGGATACTTTATTTTCTTATGGCTAAGCCCCAGTTTATGGAAGTGGAAAGAAAAATTTCCAATTCCATCTCTTTGGGTATGGATTCCCCACAGGGCTTGATTCCATTACTGTTCACCTTGATGACCCATGATTGCTGTGCCAAATCTGCTATGAATCATATTGTGAAGTATGAAGAAGACACAGCAGTGGTGGGTCTTATCTGGGATGACAATGAAGATGTGTATAGGGAAGAAGTGAAAGTTCTGGTGGACTGGTACAAGAAAAATAACCTGGTTCTAAATGTAAATAATGTCTGGATATACAGAGCTATTCAACAGGACTTGTCAAGATACCAGAATTTATAGTGTGGTAATTTTAGGAACCAGCGCAGAGAAATAATTAAGACACTTTTGTATAAAACAGTTTTATTCTTCAGTGCAATAAAAATATCTTCCATCTTAGTCTTATATTTACAGGAATAAACTTTGCTTTAACTATATGTAGTAAAGCTTACTTACACATATATGCTAACCCAATCCAGGTTTCTCTGTATCAACACTACAGCTCTAACTCAATAATTAACTCACGCTCAAAACTGCTCCAACCAGCCAACTAACATTACCACCACCAACAGCCAACATAATCAGCCAACATTCATTGTAAATATGGGGTTTGTTTTACTGTAGAACTCTATGTCCTGTAGCGGTCATAATCGCTTCTCCCCAAAATCTGAAATCCAAATTAGCATCAATTAGCATTGCATCATGGATTGTATTTAATATCCCTATCCATCTCTCCACTACTCCCTTCTCTGCTAGAGAATGAGGATTTGTTAATCTATGAACCATACCTTTATATTTTAAACATCGCTTGAAATTATACAATGTAACTCACCACCTCTGTCAGTCTGGAATTTTCTCATTTTGCAATTAAACTGTCATTCAATCATTGTTACCCATTCTTTGAATTTCTGGAATGCTTTACTCTCACACTTTAACAAAGTACAATATGTATACCTCGTGTAATCATCCACCAACACGTATACATATTTTGCACCCTCTTGACTTTGAATGGTCCTGAGAGATCACCATGTACTAATAAAAAAGGTTTGTGTGTTACTCTGTTACTAAATTTTCGAACTGGATATCTTTAAATTTTAACTTTCTGATAAACCGCACAATCCAAATAATTATTACATTTTTTGTCATCCAATGCACATATTTCAGACATTTTCTTCAATGCTCCAAAATTAACATGTCCCAGAATTCTATGTAAATAGTGAATACAATTATTATGCATAGGTTCATTTTTTACACATGTCACATTTCTTATATCATCTTTATTATTTATGAAATACAATCTATCCTTTATGATTAGTGTTGGACGAACTGAACTTGCATAGCTCGGGTCCATGCTGAATTTTCCAGAAGTCCATGTTCAGATTCGGCATTCGATCGAACAGTGTGGCAGCCAATCAACAGCTGTGTTGTCCCACAATATGTCGTTCCCAGCCGCTACTACTTTTCACGTCAGGCCATCCCTGCCCTGCACCAATAGGTAGTAGAGAAAGTTAGGTGTGCACTGCGCAATGCTGTCAGTTCCTGCGTCCACATCATCACTGACACGTAGACCAGTAAACATAGCCAGGGCCGGTACATTTCTCTCACTGCCCACTGGGTGAATGTAGTAGTGGCTGGGAATGAGGTGGGAAGCAATTTAGCGCATATCCTTCCACCGCCCAGGATTGCTGGACATCAGTCAGTGCCTCCTGTTGCCTCGTCCTCCTCCTCTGCTTCCTCCTCTTCATCATCCACATGCAGTAAGCACAGCGCAGCAACCACCGATTTGAACACGGCCATGGGGAAATGGCAGCAGGCAGTGCTAAAACTCATCTGCTTGGGCGACAGACCACACACCTCCCAGGAACTGTAGACCGGCATCCAGGGGTAGACAGACGAGTGGTTGCTGCCACTGCACCTGAAGCCTGGCAAGGTGGTGTGTGACAAGGGGCGGAACCTTGTGACAGCCTTGGGCCGAGCAGGGTTGACACATATCCCTTGCCTGGTGCATCTGCTCAACTTGGTGGTGCAGAGGTTCTTGGCCCATTATCCAGACATGTCGGTGCTGTTGTATAAAGTGTGTGCCGTGTGTGCACACTTTCGCCATTCCCACCCTGCTGCTGCTCACCTATCTTCCCTGCAGAGGAACTTTGACCTTCCCACCCACCATCTCATATGCGATTTGCCAACCAGGGGGAATTCCACGCTGCATATGCTGGAAAGAGTGTGTGAGCAGCAGCAGGCAATAGTGGAGTTCCAGCTTCAAAACGCCTGGGTGAGTAGAAGTGCAGACCAACAGCACTTTACCACCAATGGCTGGGTTTCCATGATGGACATTTGTGCCGTGCTGTAGTACTTCCAGTACACCACTGATATGGTAAGCACTGATAATGCCATCCTTTGCCTACTGGAAAAAACCCTTCAGGCCATGATGGAGGATGTGATGGTGACACAGGAAGAAGCAGAGGAAGAGGAGGAGGAGGAAGAAGAAGAAGGCCCATTTTCCCAGGCAGCAAGGGAGCACATATGTGGCTCGCAGGGTGGGTGGCTGGGCCGACAACAGCCAGGTACTCCGCTGTCCAGCCAGTGGAGAGTTTGGGGAGGAGGAGGAGGAGGAGGAGGACTTGCAGCAGGGTGGCCCCAGTGCAGCTCACAGGAGGAGCAGGAGGAAGAGGAGGAAGAGAGACCTGTTACTGACAACCTCTCCTTGACTCAGTGCAGCCTGGCTCACATGAGCCACTACATGCTCCAGTGCCTGCGCAATGAACCCAGGGTAGCCTGCATCGTCACCTCTGCCAGTTACTGGGTGGCAACCCTGCTGGATTCCCAGTATAAGGACAACATCACCTCCTTGATCCCAGCACTTGAGCGGGAGCGCAAAATGAGAGAGTACAAGTGTGCGCTGGTGGATGTACTAGTGGCAGAGTTCCCACAGGACTTGGAGGACTCAGTGGTGGCATGCGGAGTAGGAGGAGGATGCAATCACCAACGCAGCAGGGGCACTGGCAGCACCTCATAGGGGAGGGTGAACATGGCCACAATGTGGAAAAACCTATTCCATTGTCCCACACATCCCCCACCATCGGATGTGATGGCCCGTAACACCAGATTGCAGAATGTGACACGCATGGTGAATGACTACCTGTCCATGCATCTCATGGTACTTAGTGATGCCTCCACCCCCTTCAATTTTGGGGTAGGTAAATTGGACACGTGGCCAGAGCTTGCCCTTATGCCCGGGAGGTTCTGCCCTGCCCTGCGGCATATGTCCTGTCTGAGTGTATGTTCAGCACCGCAGGAGGGGTCATCACTGACAAAAGGATCTGCCTATCCACAGACAACGTGGACATACTTACATTCCTTAAAATGAACCAGGCGTGGATCCCACCACTTGAGTGAGTGGTTAGAGTGTTTGCTACCATCACCTCCTCCTCCTCCTCCACTGCCACTTCCACCTACATCACTTCTCCCCCAGACAGCTGTAAAATTCATGTATGTATATATTTAGGTTTATTTTTATGTAAATATTTGTGTATAGATTTAATGCTGTATATATGGTATCCTTCTGCACCGGCTGGAGGGGCTGGGGGTGGGAGGCACTGTTCTGCAGTGGTTCTCCTCCTACCTCTCCGGCCGGTCGCAGTCGGTGTTAGTGGGGGGTCAGAGGTCGACTCCTAGGTCTCTCCCTTGTGGGGTGCCTCAGGGGTCGGTCCTCTCCCCCCTGCTATTTAACATCTACATGAAACCGCTGGGCGAGATCATCCAAGGACATGGGGTGAGGTATCATCAATATGCGAATGATACCCAGCTTTACATCTCCACCCCATGCCCAGTCAACGAAGCGGTGGAAGTGATGTGCCGGTGCCTGGAGGCTGTTGGGGCCTGGATGGGTGTCAACAGACTCAAGCTCAACCCGGATAAGACGGAGTGGCTGTGGGTTTTGCCTCCCAAGGACAATTCCATCTGTCCGTCCATTACCCTGGGGGGGGAATCATTGACCCCCTCAGAGAGGGTCCGCAACTTGGGCGTCCTCCTCGATCCACAGCTCACATTAGAACAACATCTTTCAGCTGTGGCGAGGGGGGCGTTTGCCCAGGTTCGCCTGGTGCACCAGTTGCGGCCCTATCTGGACCGGGACTCATTGCTCACAGTCACTCATGCCCTCATCACCTCGAGGTTTGACTACTGTAATGCTCTCTACATGGGGCTACCTTTGAAAAGTGTTCGGAAACTTCAGATCGTGCAAAATGCAGCTGCGAGAGCAGTCATGGGCCTACCTAGATATGCCCATGTTTCACCATCACTCCGCAGTCTGCATTGGCTGCCGATCAATTTCCGGTCACAATTCAAAGTGTTGGTTATGACCTTTAAAGCCCTTCATGGCATCGGACCAGAATATCTCCGAGACCGCCTCCTGCCGCACGAATCCCAGCGACCGATTAGGTCCCACAGAGTGGGCCTTCTCCGGGTTCCGTCAACTAAACAATGTCGGTTGGCGGGCCCCAGGGGAAGAGCCTTCTCTGTGGCGGCACCGGCCCTCTGGAACCAACTCCCCCTGGAGATTAGGACTGCCCCTGCTCTTCCTGCCTTCCGTAAACTCCTTAAAACCCACCTTTGCCGTCAGGCATGGGGGAACTGAAACATCTCCCCCTGGGCACGTTTAATTTATGCATGGTATGTCTGTGTGTGTGTCTGTTAGCATATGGGGTTTTTAATATTTAAACATTTTAAACTTGTCTGATTACCCATGATTTGTTTCTACATGTTGTGAGCCGCCCCGAGTCTTCGGAGAGGGGCGGCATACAAATCTAAGTAATAAATAATAAATAAATAAATAAATAAATAAATAAATATTACTGTATATTCTTATATATAAATCCTCATGAATTGATTTGTATACATATGTATGTATTTATTTATTTATTTATTCACTTTTGTATATATGTACTTATTAGGTTGTGGATGAATTTAGTTATCCATACCTGTATATATGCCTCGCTTTGCTTGCGTTTATATATATTTATGTATGTATATATCCGTTCAGGTATTTCTTTCCGTATAGATTTCTTTCTGATTTTATTTCTTTCTTAATTCAAGTATTTATTTCATACTTTCATTTTCTGTTACCTTCCCTACCCCATTTGGTGCTGGGCAATTGCTCTGACCCTCCCCATCCATTTGTCCTCACATACTCCTAAAAAAATGATTTAATGTCCAGTTATCAACAGTTGCAGCCCTGGAGTGGGATTATACTGTAATGCCCAATTATCAACAGCTGTGGCCCTGGAGTGGGCCTAGACTTGAATGCTCAGTTAACAATTGTTGTGGACTAAACCAAATGCCCAGATATGAACTGTTGTGGCCCTAGAGTGGACCTACACATCAAAGCCCAATTAACAAAAGTTGTGGACCTCCAGTGGACCTAAACTAAAAACAAAACAAATGACCTTTTATATATCAATGCCTATCTCTCCATCTCTCTTGGTTTCTCCTGCGGCCTTTGAAGTTAAAGATCAGGCTTATGTACCTGAATTGGGTACAGTACTCCCATATTGGAGGTACAAGTTGAACATATCTTTCTCTACCAGTTTAGCCGTGTTTCCTACCCCTCCTACCCCTTGCATAAGGAGGTCCTGTCTCACATGGCCTTTGGGGGGAATATTGCAGTCCATGGGGGGGCCCAAACTGAAGTCATAGTGCCCCCCCAAAGAGACAAGGGGTCCCTCCCTTCCTGAATCTCCCACCCCTCTCCCTGGGTGTCCTACCCCTTGCATACGGAGATAACTTCTCACGTGACCCATCCTCCAAAATTTACCCCCTTCGGGGGGCAATATTGCAGCCCGTGGGGAAGGGGCTCCCATGCCTTCAATCGGGTTCGGCAGTCGAGTTCGGCAGCTGAACCAGACTCCACCGTCAATTTCGGCCAAACCCGCCGAACCCGAACTTCAGCAGGTTCGCCCAACACTATTTATAATCCGTTCAGCACACCCAATACCATTCTTTATAATTTTACAATTCTTTTCATAAAAATTAACCATGTAACCATCAGATGTCAAGCTCCCTACACTCAATAAACAAAAATTTAACTTTGGAACACAAAGTACATTGTTTACATTTGTATTCAAACAGGGAATAAATACAGACCCAACTAATTGTACATTAGAAGTTGTTCCATCTGCTAATGTTACATGTTTTAACCCAGATGCTTTTAAACCATCATTCTTTAGCAAAGTCTCACAATTGACAATGTACTCTGAACAAGCCGAATCAAGAATCCAAATTGCCTTGCTTTTGTTTCTGAAAAGTATTGAACCTAAACCTTACAGCAGCGGTCCCCAAACTACGGCCCGCGGGCCGGATGCGGCCCACTGAGGTCATTTACCCGGCCCGCGGCAGCGTAGGAGATTTTACCATCTATAATATATGAAGTTCCCGAATCTCATCTCCACTCTGCTGCCGAGCGTCTGGCGGCAGCAAGGAAGAGGAAAGCCAGGGGGGCGGGGAGGAAAGCACCCTATGGCAGAGCAGCAACAGTTCCTCTGAGAAAGAAATTGGCCAATTGCTTTCCTCTCCGCCCCCTGGCTTTCCGCCTCCTCCTCCTCCAGACGCTCAGCTGCAGATCGTCTTTGTCCCTCCAGTGCTGCTTTTTTTTTTTTTTTGCACCGGTGAGGTTTGCGCGCGCTTGGGCACTTTTGGCGTGTGGGGGGTCTGCTGCGGAGAGGGAGAGAGAGAGAGAGAGAGAGAGAGAAAGAGGAAGACATAGAAAGGGAGTGTGAGAGAGAAATAACGCAAGAAAGAGAGGGAGAGAGAGAGCGGGAGTGCTGCTTTTTTGCTTCTTCGCTGCCCGTGGGGAGCCTGGAAGCCCTGCAAGAGCATCTGGAGGGGGCAATAAACAAGACCGGCTCTTGGTCCCTTGAAGCTGCCGCCGCCGCCGCCCACCAAGGAGATCCCTTCGCCCGAACGGAGGCGGCGGCAACGAGCTCAAGGAACCAAGAGCCGGTCTTTTTCGGCGCTGAATTGTTGCAGCTTCTGAGGCCGCCTCCGCCTCCGGGCGAAGGGATCTTCTCGATGGGCGGCCTCGGTTCGAAAACGACTGGCTCCTTTTCGGACCGAGGCCGCCCACCGAGGAGATCCCTTCGCCCGGAGGCGGAGGCGGCCTCAGAAGCTGCAACAATTCAGCGCCGAGAAAGACCGGCTCTTGGTTCCTTGAGCTCGCCGCCGCCGCCTCCGTTCGGGCGAAGGGATCTCCTTGGTGGGCGGCGGCGGCGGCGGCGGCGGCAGCTTCAAGGGACCAACACCCGGTCCTCGTTGAGCTGAGCTTCCTTTGGCTTCCTTCGAGGCGGCAGGTGAGCTTTGCAGCTTTTCATCGAAGGAAGCCAAAGGAAGCTTAGCTTGGGGGCGGGCCTGAAGCAGCCACCGCCGCCTACTCCACCCTGAGCTTCGGCTGCACTGGGCAGCTCTGGCGGGTGTGGGGCAGCAGGGCAAGCCGCGAAGGTGGCGCTGCCAAATGTGGGTCGAGCGGGAGGGCACTGAGCAGTAGCCGTAAGGCGGCAGTGGGGCGGTTGGCTGCAAGGCACCGGCGGCGGCGGCTTGATGTGTTGCAGGACGCCGTACATTGCTGGCGCTGCGCATGGGGCTGGCACCTCCGTCCCAGCCCAGCCAGCGGGCCAGTGCCAGCCCTGTACCCAAGCGTAGCACCAGCAATGTACTGCGACCCGACGTCGGTACCACTGTCTTGGAGCTTCTGCTTGCAGCCGACTGGCTCGCGGCGCGTTGCAGGGCAGAAAAAAAAAGAAGAGAGGAAGGAAGAGAGAAGAAAAGGAGAGAGAGAGAGAAGGAAAGCGTGAGAGAGAGGGAGAGAAAACAAGTGAGAGGGGGAGGGAATGTGAGAGAGAAAAAGAGAAAAATGAGAAAATGATGGAGGGAAAGAACGAGGGAGAGGGAAACAAAACAAATGAGAAAGAAGGGAAAAAAGGGAGAGGGAAGAGAAAAGTGGAAAGGAGGGAAGGAGGGAGGGAGGGAAAGAAGAAGAAATGGAGGGAACAAGGAAGGAAGGAAGGAAGGAAGAATGAAATGAATTGAGGGGTGGAGGAAGGAAGGACTTTTTGGGGGGGGCGGTGTAATTTTTTTAAAAAAAATTCTCTCAACATACATTCAAACAATACAATGTACCATCTAATTTTCCCTGAATAAAATGCAGTATTTTGTCAGTAACTAAGATCAATCATCAAAAAAGTTGCAAAAAATGTTTTTCTAATGTTGTGATCCAGGTACATACTTTTCTTTTAATTAAATTCCCTCCTTAATGTTCCTTCAAAAAGTACACCAATTATATTTCTAACTTAACCATTATGCCAAAGTGCTTTCTTCTTTCTTTATATATTTTTCTATAAATATTTTTCTATATTTTTCTATAAACCAAGAAAACCTTGTATAACCAATCAGATGTTAACAAAAGAAAATTAAAAACAAAACATAAACATATATGAATTTCAGACTTCTCCCCCCCCCCTCTAAATAGTACGTTCCCATTTTGGTTTTTTACGTTAAAATAAGGTATGTGCAGAGTGCATAGGGATTTGTTCATAGTTTTTTTTATAGTCCGGCCCTCCAACAGTCCGAGGGACAGTGAACTGGCCCCCTGTGTAAAAAGTTTGGGGACCCCTGCCTTACAGGGTGGATAACATAGTCTACCTCTCCACCGAATATCTAAAATCCTTGCAACCATCCGAAAATTTAGGTCATATGTATATTGACCCTTTTCCCTTCATCCACATTATTAACCCTGTCACAGTGGAACTGCAACTTTCTAAGTCATTTTTCATTGTAGTTTGCTAAAACCTGAAATCACTTCTGATCTCCATCCTGTTCCTTCCCCTGCTCCACCATCTATTATGGTAAAAGTTGAACAGCATTTTAAAATTCAGGCTACTCTGAACTCTAGGAAATTCTATGGAGCTACCCAGTGTTTGGTGGCATGAAAATACCTCGCTTTCTCACAAAACAAATGGGTTCAAAAGAAACATGTAATTGCTCCAAAATTGATATATTAGTTTAATGGAATAATAGAATTATGAAAATAGAAAATAATAATGATTATATCGGATTATTTTTATTTTTTAAGAAAAACTATTAGTGATAGTGTGAAATATTGATTATAGAAGTTATAGAATTATAGAATTTAAGCAAGATATGTGGATTATAATTTATCAAAGTTATAAACTATTCTGATATAAATAGAGAGGGCATGATGTTTCTACTGGGGTTACAGTGA